>NC_091855.1:1875000-2500000 GCF_037783145.1 Equus przewalskii
CATGGTGGGAAAAAAATGTCACCAGCAAGAACATTCTGAGTTTGCCTTTCCTCTCTTTAAAAGGACAGCCAGATAAAACTGGAATTTCTTGATCCTAATTCCAAGTGTTTAAAGGGCCTCTCGGGTCCGGTGCCCAGGCATCCTTTGTCATCCTGTGGGGCAAGGAGGCTGGGTCACACTGCTCAAACATGGCTTGCAGGAGCCCAGCCATCGTGACCATGTGGATGGGAGTGGGCTGGGCAGTGGAGGGGGCAGTTACCCCCAAAGCGAGGGTCCCAGACAGGCAACTCAATGGCTACTAATACATATGTTATTTACTTGACCCTCTGCCCCACCTGCTGAAGTGTTGATTATTTTTATTATTACTATTATTCCCATTTTACAGATGAGAAAACTGAACTTCAGAGAGATTCTATAGGTAGGAAAGGTAAAAGTGAAAGTGGAGTCAAGGGCTTCTCCTCCCTTCACTGGCCCTCACGAGAGAAAGAGCTGCGCTTTACAGCAACTTAAAAAAAAACGTCTACAGGCGCTCAGCCTCTTCCTTCAGAAGATTTTAAATTTGACTGGAGATATAAGACATGCTCATGAAAATAGTTTAATAACCTTTCGAAAACAACATATAACATAGAAAGCAACATGCAAATATTTCAAACTATTGCAAACGGTTAAACTTTGGATTCTTACTGGAAAAACTTAGGAAAGAGTGTGGAGAGGACATTTCAGACATGAGAAATGGAAGAAGTCACACATTACCAACAGTAATTCACATATTAATACCGAAAATCTGACTCATTCATCACCCTACTTTTTGTAACAAGGCAAGATTTACATTTTCAAAGAAATAGAAGAGGATAAAAGGAGAACCACAGAGAATCCTAGATTTCCAGATTTCCAAGCATTTGCAAAACCCAGCCTCCAGCCTACCATTTTCCTCCTCAAACATAACCAGTTTCTTAGAACTACTCTGTTTTCCAAGGCAGTCACCACAAAAAGTGCTATTTTAATCTCTGGTTCGATAGGATTGAAGCAGAAATCCTTCCCAGATCATCCTTTGAATAGGATTTCACTTATTTTCACATTACTGCTCTTAGGAATGACTTCCAGTAAGACTTAGTCCTTCATGGATTTTTCTGATCTATTTCCAATGTCATTTTTAGTACCCAGCTTTCAGAAATGACATCCAGATCTGAACAGGACGAAGTGCCCAGTTATAACAGAGCTCAGCTGAGCCATCAATAGTTCAGTCTGTTCTCTCATCACACATGGTCCTATCGTCCCAACCAAAGCCCTTGACACGGGAAGTCAGGGACCCAGCTCCAGAGTCAGACACTCCATAAGCTCAGCTAGTGACTGAAGTAAACTCTTTACCCTTCTGACGTTTTGGCTTCTTCACTCAGTTACTAGCAAATATCTCTGAGTTGTAACCGTGTGCCTGGCCCTGTTCCAGCCTCAAGAGGTACAGCAGAAACCAAGCAAAAAAATTCCCTGTCCACATGGAGCTTACGGTCTATTGGCCAGAGACAGAAAATAAATATAATAAATAAGTGAATTTCATAAAATATTAGAGCACTATGAAAAAAAGCAAAGCAAAGAAAAGGGAGGGGGTTTAAGAGGGTGGCTATAATTTAAAATAACACAGTAAGGGCAGGCCCCAATGATCAGGTGACGACTGAAGGGGAGGACAGCCGCAGCCAGAAAAGGGTCTAGGGAAAGGCACTTCAGACACAGGAGCAGCCAGCACAGAGGCTGAGAGGTGGCACATGCCTGCCATGATTGAGACACAGCAAAGACGCTGCTGGAGAGAGGCGCAGAGGAGGAGACTCAGGAAATGTGGTTGGAGGGCAATGGGGAGCAGGAGGTACAGAACCTTGTAAGGACCTTGGCTTTTCCTCTGAGTGAAATGAAATCCACTTAAAGGGTTAGAACAGCATGATATGATCTGAAGCTAGAGTTGAGCAGGGCACTCTGGCTGATACATCAGGATCAGACTTCAAGGTAGCAAGAGCAGAGACAGGAAGATGAGTGAAGAGCAGGGTGACCACACCACCTACCTGCCCAGAGCAATCCTGGGCGATGCGTCTCAATTCGGTTGTTAATTCCCCTCCCCTCTGAGTCCTGAAAGTGTCCCAGTTCTAATGATAAATTACATGATCACCCTAATTAAGAGGCCATACTATTGCAAAATCCAAATCAGAGACGATGATGGTCTGAGACAGGTTAACAGAAGTGAAAGAGAAGTGATCTGATTGAAACTATTTTGAAGGTGGAGACCACAGGATTTCTTGACGGATTGGATGTACCGTGAATAAGAGAGGCGCCAAGGATTTAGGGAATGGAGCAACTGGAAGGACAGAGTTGACAGGGTCTGCGGGAGGCCAGGTGTCTCATTCAGGGTATGTTGATCTTGAGCTGTCTATTAGATATCCAAGAAGGGCATCAATTAGGCAGTTGGAAATATGTCCGGAGTCGGGAGAGAGATCTGAGCTGGAAATACGGAATGTGGGGATCAATAATATATGGACCGAACGGAAAGCCATGAGATTGGAACCACCAAAGACGTGACTGTGGAAGGAGGAAACGTCCAAAGACAGAGGCCTGAGGAGCCCAGTGGTAGAAGAAGAGGAGGATCCAGCAAAAGGAATTGAGAAGCAGCCAGGGGCCGCCCGGTGGCCGAGCGGTTAAGTTCACACCCTCTGCTTCGGTGGGCCAGGGCTTCGCAGGTTCGGATCCTGGGCGCCCACATGCCTCTGCTCATCAGACCGTGCCGGGACAGTGAGCCACAGAGCACAGCCAGAAGGACCCACAGCTAGAATATACAACTGTGTACTGGGGGGCTTTGGGGAGAAGAAGAAGAAGAAAAAAGAAGATTGGCAACAGTTGTTAGCTCAGGTGCCAATCTTCAAAAATAGCCAGAGAGATAGAAGGAACCAGCCTTCATGTTTACAGTGAACTTGTTGCGCTACACCCGGGATTTTTTTTAACTCTGGCCAAGAGCTACATCAGGGAGAGCTATATTAAAGGGACACCGTGAGGCACAGGCAGAGAGGAGGAATGCTGGTCTCCTCCCTGCTTCAGGCAGACCCTGTCTGTTTTCTTGCTCCAATAAAGGGCTCCCACCTAAGATCTCGTTCATCACAGCGGTGGCAGCCGCGTGGGAGGAGGTACACTCCCGCTCCTTAAAAACAATGAAAACCATTATTCTAGATCATCTTTAAGGCCAATGGTCCCTTCCAACTCTAAAATTGTTTTGATTCTACCCAGTTCTACCAAAGAAAGGATTTTCTAATGTCTAAAGCCACTTACCACAGTCACCAGGTAGAGTACAGGTAGAGATGGCACATTTGAATCGTTTCTCTTGCCTGAAATTACCAATTTGTTATAGGAATTAAGTCATACGAAAGTAGGGAGAGAAAAATAGCAATCGGCTTTGAGGAATGAAGAGTCAGTGGAGTTTCAATACGAGTCCAGGAAGCGTTTCATTAAACAGCTGAGGCCTTTGCCAGCTCAGCCTAGAGACGGAGGCGCCGCGGGTCCCGCTGGCCTCACGAGCGCTTCGTTTATCTCAGAAAGCCGCGGACGCACATTCCAGGAGTGTTTCTTGCTGTACTCCACTGACAGCAAAAGAAACACAGGCTTTTACCCACAAGTATGATTAATAATAATAAATAATAGTCACTGTCGAGCAGGCATGCACCGTGTAACAGGAACCGTGCAAAGCTCTTTGTGAGTATTCTCTCCCTTAACCCTCGTAACAATCTCAAGATAGGGACTCTCAGGTACTTAACAAGTATTTGCCCGAAGAACGTCGTGACTGAGACAGCACAGTTAAGTCGCTCAAGGTTCCCGAGCTGGATAAGCAGGGGATCTGGGATTCGATCTCAGGGCTCTCTGGCTCCCATGCCGGTATTCTTAATCACAGTACTCGGATTAATCCACTGGACCTCAATAGTGGGTGGGGTGGATGCTGTGGTGCGCCCCTCCCAGCTTCCACTCGGTTCCCCTAGCTGCCAGCAGCGGAGGCTACTGATGGCTCACCGCTGAATCTCTCCTTGGACAGTCCTTTCTGCCAAAGGTTACTTGCCCTCCCTGGGGAAGTCTGTAACCAGTAACTGAGGGACAAGGACACAAAGGCCCAGCCCCTTTCAGTTCAGGACCCCTCTGAAGGGCCCCCTGCTTCAGAGTGCCCAAATCAGCCTCTCACCCTGCCCAGCCCTGCCTCCCTGATGCTCTCCAGAGACCGCTCCCACTCAACTTCCCACACAGATCTCTGCCTCAGCGTTTGTGTCCCGGCAACCTGATGAGGACATTGACATGTACAGAGATCCACTTCAGCCACTGGTTATATTCATTTCATAGCCAGCAAATGTTTACTGATCTCCAGGAAGGTGTGAGATTTCTTCTCCACCCCTCCCCCCCCCCCCCACCAAATCCCCCTGGTACGTAGTTGTATATCTTAGTTGTAGGTCCTTCTAGTTGTGACATGTGGGATGCTGCCTCAACACGGCCTGATGAGCGGTGCCATGTCCGCGCCCAGGATCCAAACCAGCGAAAGCCTGGGCTGCCACAGCGGAGCGTGCGAACTTAACCACTTGGCCACGGGGCCGGCCCCAGATTTCTTCTTTTGAGATCTGCCTGTTCATACCTTTGTGCATTTTCTATCAGGTTGTCCTGTTTTAAAATTTACAGGAGCTCTTTTATATATTCTGGATACTGACATTGCATTAGTTACATGCATTGCATTCTATTTTTCCGGCCTGTGTCTTATCTTTTAACTCTGCGGTGACTTTTTTTATGCAGAAGCCTTTATTTTTGGACCATCAAATGTACAGATCTTTTATGGATCTTTCCTGCTTGTACCTCATGTGTTTTGTCCAGCAAAGCACCTCTACTGAAAATCAGAGAAATGCAAATTAAAGCAACAATGAGATCTAATTTCACAATTAGATCATATGGGCAAAATTTTACAAATTTGATAATCACAAGGCACGTGAGAGTGTGGAGAGGCAGGATCCCTCCTAGCCTGCCAGTAGGGGCATCAATGGACACAATTTGCAGAGCACTTTAGCAAAATCTGATGAAGCTGAAGATGGTCACACCAGTAGCCATGAAATTCCACTTTTAGGTATAAACCCTGCAGAAACTCTCACAATGAGTTGTGAACAGGCACAGGAGCTTGGAGGAGCAAAGGGTTAGAAATGGCATAAATGTCCATCAAAGGGAAACAGATCAATAAATTGTGGCCTATTCATCCACAGGTGGAATAACTCAGTCATTAAATGAAATAGACATAAGGCTGCAAAACAATATGGAGAACAAAAAAATTGCTAAATTATAACTTTCATGTCAAGTTTATAAACCTGAAAAGTAATAAAATGTATCTTTGGATACATAAATATGTAGTGTAAACATATGTACGGTAATAATAAACACTGAGTTCACAATAATGGTGTTTCTCTGAGAGAAAAAGACAGAGGGAAGAGAATTGAATTGGGGTAGCCAGGAGCCTCCACTGTATCAGTGAAGCTTATTTCTTAAATTAAAAAAAGAAAAATCTGAAACAAACGCAGCATAATGTCAGGATTTGTAAAAAGCTGAACAGTAAGTATATGCTGTTCATCGTATTATGCCCAAATCTTGCCTGTCTGAAATATTGTACTATAAAAAATAGATTAGAAGAAAAATATATTCACTACAGTTGAGAATTCCAGATAGGCTTCTTGGTATTATTTTAGATAGATCTTAATTGATCACAATGGTTTGATAGAAGATACAGAATATATATGTCATGGAAACATAAAAAACTAAATAACTGGCTAAGGAGTTTTTACTAAATTTGCTTGGCAAACGAGCTTCCTTTAAGGCCCTTGAGCAGGGGAGTGACGTGAGTGCTTCTGTCCTTTGGGAAGTGAGTCTGGCCAGGTGGTGCAAGGTGGTCAGAACGAAGCAGGAGGAGGCGAGGAGCGGAGAAGGCCCTTCCGGGGAGCAGCCGTGAAGCCTCCACGAGGCAGCAGCCCTGAGAAGGGCAGCCAATTGGAGGCCTGCACAGCGGTGTCCTACCTCCCATCAGGAGCCCGATTCGCTCATTTGGAATCAATTAAATGAGGGAAGTAGAAAAGAGTGAGAAGTCAAAACTGGTTCTGAATACGGCTGCATGGATAACTGTGGAAGCTGGTGTGATTTCCCAAAGCAGAGATCTCAAAAATAGCAGCTGGTCCTGGGAGACTGATTTGAGTCTGGCTTTAGGCATGTTGCATTCAAGGTGCTGATGGGACCCCTAGGGAGAGGAAACACGAAGGCAGTTGAAGGTGGGGTCTGGAATTTGGTGAAGAAAGCTTAGAAGGATGGTTTGGGAAGTCCGCTGCAGAGAGGTGAGAGGTACAGACATGAGAATGCTGTGAAGAGGTTAAAAGAAGGTGGAAGAGGAGAGGAAAGACACTTGGGGAGCACTGTGTAGGCTTTTCAGCTGGGTCTTCCCTGTGGTCCTGCACAGCAGGCCTGCCCCTAACATTGCCTGGCCAGGATGAGAGAGTCAATGGAGGCCTCAGGTACTGGCCTGCTCCCTCTGTGCCCATCACCAGCTCCATCCTGCATTCTGAGGGCCTGGAGTACGTGTGTGTAGACACCCCATCCCTCGTGTCCAAACTGCATCCTCCCGACACACACACATAGACCAGCTACCCCTCAGGAGGATGGACGAGGAGCAGGGCCTTAGGGCCCTGGAAGAAGTATTGGGGTCATTCGGGTAGACATTCTCTAGTCCTGGGTGCGCAGATTATGGAGGGTTAAGCATGCGCTCTAGGTGGATACTCCTTAACCCCCCCAAAATATCTTGCCCCATTGGTTAGGGGCAAAGCAGAGAAGGGTCTGAGCAGTGTCCCTGAAGCAGGGGCCCAGTTGCCCAGTCTAACGGTAGTACTGCTCCATGGCCAGTGAGGTGCCAAATTTGTCCTGTTCCTGAGTAACATCTCGCATTATTTTCAACCTTTCCATTCCCACTTGGGTGACCAGGAACATAGGGTGGTGCTCTGATGGGACAATGGAAAAAGGGTAGTGATTCCGGGGCACCACTAACTCATTACTCTCTATACTTTTCTATCAGCGAGAGAGAATGACTATCTGTTGGGTATTCACTCAATACGAGCCTGGACTTGCAAACCAAAGAGAGTCCCCTCCTCCCGGGGCCAGTGCTCGACCCAGGGCCAGTTCTCCCCAGGCACCTCGTCTTCCATGGGAAGCCCCAGCCTATGCTAAGTCAGCAACTTCCTGGACTTGGACGTGAACCCGCAGCCTACACAACACAAGCTGGAGGTCTCAGTGCCAGCCAGGCTAACGTGAGCAACAAAAGCAACCAGAGCATTTTGCAAATTAAAAACCTGAAATGAGTAGTAATAATAATATTACTTATTATTGGTTGAATACGCTGTTTTGACTTGAGTAAGAAAAATTACACCTCAAAGGAAAACAGAAAAATGTTTTCTGTCCCATCGTATGTCTTCCTAAAACAATAAACTACTGACCTCAAAACTATATGTAAAAAATAAAACACAAATACTCTTTCCAAACGTTATTTGGGGCTCAAGATACTAAAATTCAAATTTTTCCGTGCTGATGAAATGGAATACTTTCTCCTGTCATCTGTCAAGTTTGCGCTGCAGTAGTCAGATACAGTATCTCACATTTTGAAGCTATGAGAAATGTGCTGGCAAAGACTCTGTGATGTCGATTATTCCACCACATAAATCAGGGCTGGTTAAGCACACAAGAAACAGAGGTGGCAATGCAAGTCATTCTACAATTTGCTATACATAGTAGTACGAAAAACAGGAAGTAAGTGTTTATTAGCAGTTCCAAATATACCAGCCAAAATATAATTCCCCATGGAGTCTGAGTTTTTCAAAATCCAGCAAAGAATAAAATTCCTAAGATTATAAAGGGCAATTACTCACCAGCAGCGTTCACAGACCAGCGATTTGGAAACTACCTTCTCACTGAAGATCTCCACCAAGAACAAACTTCAAAGCCACATTCACTGACCTCAGAGTCACGGCCTCTGTCAATAAAGCCCCCCCAAAAACGTCACTTTAAGCCTACTCAAAAGTCTATCTTTTTAATGTAACAATTCTATATACAGTGCATCAAATAGTCCCTTTTTACTGAACTTGGTTGGAACGTCATTGCCTCCCACAGAAGCTGTTCGCACCAAGAACAGCGCTCTGACCCGGAAACTGCGCTCAAAGGGAGGCAGGCTGTTTGCTGGTTTCAGGGGAGCACAGGCTCACCACGAAGCCAGATGCACAACCGAGAGGACCTACCGGCTTGGACATCTCATGTGACCTTGTGGCTTTCAAAATCTTGTCTTTGATTGAGTGAGCTCTTTGTACAACCCAACCATTTCTGAATTATAACAAAAGACCTGCAATTTTAGTGGCAGTGATTAAAAAATGCATATTTAAAATATATGAAACATAAACATACTTTAATTTTTGCAGGAGTAAAATAAGGGGTTTAAATGCAAATTCTGATCTGATTTGGGGAATTAGATGATTACGAGTCAGGAACTTCACGCAATAATGATTACTTGTGAGAGTAACCGTGGACAAAACCCTTAACTCTTCTGTGACTCAGTTTCTCCCCTATAAACTTAGGAAGTTTGATGTTTGGCTCAGCTACCTCGAAAACTCATTCAGATGAATGTTAATAACTTAGATATTTGTGAAGCACCATTAGGTCCGCTGATGGAAGCCACTTTGAAAGTGCAAAGAATCAATGAAATAAATGATTTGTTTCAGTCATGGAAATGGAAGTAAGAGAAGATGTGTATATTTAATGGGAATCATCTACACACATCTTCTGTTAGTCTATGAATTCATATGAGTTTGGGCTTACTAAGGAGGAGAAGGAAGAAGCGTTCTTTGAAAACAGCTCTATCAAATGAGAAATTAGCAATAGGCTAATTCAATCGGGATGACCATCATGTTTCTTCCCTGATTTCTGAAGTCCAGCCTCCTGGAAAGCAGGCTCACCAGCCTCTTATCAGTTGGGCTTTCCTGCTCTTGCGGTGGGCCAGTCATAATCAGCATGAGAGAGAGGAAAAAAGATAAGAGGAAGAGAGGGAAGGAAAAAGAGGGAGAAAGGGAGGGGAGGAGAGAGGCCCATGTTGTCATAACTCTCCCTCCTCTGCTCAGGTGATCGACAGGTGGTGTGTAAGGACGCCTATCCGTTCACACATGTTGTTCCCTCCTCCAAGGTAAACAGGAGGGTGAGCAGCCTCCCAGGTGACTAAGTGCTGGACTATGAAATGTGTCGGAAGCAAAGACCACCATTCTTAGGCCTGGCCCTGAAACAGCCCATCAGTCCTGTCTCTCTGCTTACCCCCGCAGAGGACCTCAAGGCAACTCTGGGGGACAGCAGAGGCCCCGAAGGGAGGCAGCTGGATCCCAGAAGCAATGCTTGGAGGAGAGCCCTACAGAAGCCGCACTCTGAGCCCCACAGCCTTTGTCTAAGCAAAAAGGAAACTTTATTGTTTTCCGCCACTGAGGTTTGGGGTTGTATTTGTTATAGCACCAGGGGGCCTCCCATATCTAACACAGACTAGTAGAGAGAAGCTCACTAACATCTGTTGTCTTGGGCCTATCAGCTCTAGGCCATGGGGTGTCTGGGGAAGTTGGAAAAAAGCCTTTCTTGCTCCCCCCTTGTGTTTCTGACAGGCCACACTTCCTGCTGACCAGCTTGACCAGTGGTGGCAGTCAGAGTGGTAGCCTCATCCTGGAACTTCTGAAATACAGGAGGTCACAGATGTTCTCTGCAGGTCACACCCTAGAAATTGACTTTGTCCTGACTTTTTTGTGGTAAAAAGTCCATTTTTTCTTATTCCCAGAGTGATGGCAGGCCTCCATTCTCCACCCTCCTCACACTTACAGGTCAACGTATTTCGGTCAAGTGCTATGACCTGTTATGGTCATTCTCAGGGCCTGGACTTGTTGGTACCTCCATTGATCTCCAGACAGAAAGATCCACACAAAGTATTTTAGACTCATTCCATTAACTCAGATGAATTAAGCATAAGCAGTGACCCTGGGGAGATTTTTGGTCTCCTAGAGCTAATGAAAGGACTCAGGTGCCTGCTCCGTGAAGGCAGCAGAAGGCCAAAGCAAGTCCCTGGCAAGGAGAGAGGAGGAGAGCACCTGGCAGCGTTGCCTAGAACCTCACAGTGTCCAGCACATTCTCTACGCCATAAAAACCAGAAGGGTTCATGAATATGGACTGAAAACAACTTTTTCAAAATTGCTTTCTTTATCAAATCGTTTCCCCCAATAGGGGCCTCTTTGTTTTCATCTATAAACTAGCAGACTTGGGCTGCATCTGGCCCACAGATATGTTTGTTTAGTCCTCACAGTGTTTTAAAAATAATGATGGGGCTGGCCCCATGGTGCAGTGGTTAAGTTCAGCGCCCTCTGCTTTGGTGGCCCAGGTTCATGGATTCGGTTCCCAGGCATGGACCTACATCACTCATCAGCCATGCTGTGGCTTCAACCCACATATAAAGTGGAGGAAGACTGGCACAGAGGTTAGCTGAGGGCTAATCTTCCTTGGCAAAAAAAAAAAAAGGAAGATTGGCAACAGATTTTAGCTCAGGTCTAATCTTCCTCAGCAAAAATAATAATAAGGATAGCAACATTTTTAAAACGAGACTTTTTAAAGTGAGATTTCACACAGAAGTCTTGGTTTCTGCCTCCTCATGAAAAATCAGAAGATTGAGAAATCCTGGATCCATGCTCCTCCTATGGCAATACGCCATGGAACTAAGCTGCTGCTACCTGTGAAGTGGGGCCCATGCTGTCCACTTGGCTCCCCAGCTTGAGCAACCCTCACCACACTGCCACTCTGCTCTTCATGTTTCCACCTGTCCTGTAAGGCATTTGGCTTACACCTTAGACAATATTTCTATTAAGTTATGCAACATCCTTTTATTCGTGGCTCGCTATGTCCCAAGCACAGCTTGTAGATGCAGCTGGAAGAATGGAGGTGTGGGCCGAAAGGACGTTCTGTCATCATGTGTGGCCTCTTCCCTCCCTCCTGCTGGGCATAGACCAAGCGAGCGGAGGACAGCAGGAGGTTCCTCACCACTGGCACTAGCTGACTCAGGTAGGTAGGGTCAGCATCCCCAGGTGGGCGATCTTATCAAGAGAAGGAGTCCTGAACACGTGGCCCGGACCTACCCTTGCAAGATAAATGGGGGTCCCCTCCTGTGCTTTCCCTGTGGCTGCTGCAATTCTGTCACCTTAGCAGGTGTTTGTGGCAGGAGGGCACCGCCCGAAGAACAGCAGACTGCACGGTCCGCCAAGCCCGGCTCTCCTGCCGCCTCCCACTCCACAGCGCCCGAAACCAACAGTGGGGGAGGGCCCAAGGCGCGGGGCGTTGGGGGCGGGCTGCCGTCTGCTACTGGTTAGCGTGGTCGCTGGATCTCTTTTTCACTTCTTGCTTTATGCCTTGTGCTTTATTTTCTTTAATTTCCTTCTCTGCCTCCTTTTCTTTGATTTCTCTCCCCCTCCTCCTCACTACGATTGTTAAGTGGGCTTCAACTTCTGAATACAGTGTTTCAGAGTGTGAGAGATCTTATTTGCTTATGGATAATTGTTTCAATGCTAAACATTGGAACTCCAGCAAGGCAGGAATCACGTCCATCTGACCCCAGCTTGACCCAGAATAGATGCTAAATAAATATCCACTAGATATTTAACATTTAGATAGATAAATAAATTTTATCTATTTTAAATTTTTTTTTTTAATTTTAAAAATATTTTAAGGGGCCGGCCCCGTGGCCGGGTGGTTAAGTCTGCATGCTCCGCTACGGTGGCCCGGGGTTTCACTGGCTCAGATCCTGGGCGCGGACATGGCACCGCTCCTCAGGCCATGTTGAGGCGGCATCCCACATGCCACAACTAGAAGGACCCACAACTAAAATATACAAGTATGTACTGGGAGGGGTTGGGGAGAAAAAGCGGAAAGGAAAAAAAAAAAAGATTGGCGACAGTTGTTAGCTCAGGTGCCAATCTTTCGAAAAAATATTTTACTATTTAGATAGTTAAAAGCATGAAGACCGAGTGGCATATTATCATGAGAAGGGTATAATTCTCACCAATATTTGGGGATGTGTGAGGGCAGTTCCTTTTCTCGCTGTAAATTCTGAAACATAAGCACTTAGTGATTTCACCAGTCCTAGGATAGTTTCAGGAGGCTCGAACATGCTGTCCGTTTGCCCCTACCATTACCAAAACGTCAGCATAAACACGGCTAGGATCTTTTGCTGTGTCTGAGTTTCAGTGCTTACCATGAGACAGTTAGAATCAGCTTGTGCAATGAGGCCAGGCCTCACCCCCCACAACAATCTGGAAGGCCAAACTCCTTTTTCTGTTAACTCATCCTAGAAAAAAGGGAATGTGCGGGAGATTGGGTCTGTGTCTGAGCATAACTTACTCCCTTGGAGGAAATCGAACATGCTGTGTCTTTGTTGTCTCCCTTCAAATGGTGTTTTTATGGTGTGTACCTCCAAAGCAATATTAGACCTCTTTGCCTTTATTTGAGTGGTCTACATAATGCCAGGCTAGAGGTGGGGGTGACCTCGTGAACTCAGGTGTCGTGTGACAGATAGTGCTTGGGTTCAGTTGTTGTCCGGGAGGGACTGGAGGTTGGGTGTGACATAATAATATTAGCAACAATAATGGCCATTTAGTTTATATAGAGTCTTTCTTCCTGTGATTTCAAAGCAAATTTCAGGCCTAGTACAAATGACATCAAAAACAAAAACGCCAAAGACTTGGCAACTGCAGCTTGCAGGCTAATGCGTTTGTCTATCCAGCAAGCCTGACCATTCCACGTTCTTTCTGGCGGCATTCACTTCTCCCACGCTGAGTGTCCTCTCAGTCAGATGTGATGACTTGGGTACACATGAAACAGCTATCTACATTCTTCAGTCGAGCATTTCCGGTTTCCTCGTCAACTAGTTTCTCAGAGAACTTTGAGTCTCAGCTCAATGAAGGCATGATTTTTGGTCTTTTTTTTAAAATTAGGTTTTAAAAAAAAATAAAAGACTCTTCCATCAGCAGATAGTTAATTAATCCAAAATACTTACTGGAGATGAGAGAGGCCCGCCAGGAGAGGGGTTAAATATTTATGAAGCCCTTTCTATCACAAGGCACCGAGCCAGGAGCCAGGAGCCTCACGCTCGGTCACACCAAAGCCCACTGGGAGCGGGAGCTTCCGGAACCACCCTCTGCCCAGTGCGATTACCTCACTTCTCTAGAATGTCTGCTCATTTTCTTTTCCCGGCATCCTTTCTACTATATGAGCACCTTCCAGCCAAGTCAATTAAAAAAAAAAAAAAACCTCACTTAGCATCTTTAAATGAAGCCTGGGAACCATCCAGTGCTAATGTTAAACACAGTGGAGCAGCAAATGCTTCAAGGGGGAAGACCGGGAAACAGGAAGTAAGGGTTATCCATTAAGGGTGGATTCAGACGGGGGAGGGACGTGGCCGCTCTGAGATGAAGCTCATTTACACGAAACAAAATGAAAATCTGTTAAATGCATCTGGGGAGAAAAATAAGATGTGAAAGGCAGAGAAGGACACAGAGGACAATCAGGGAGCTTTCTGTGGGGTGTTTTGTCATTTCTATTAGTTGAAAAGGGTGTAAGGAGGTAAAAATGTCTAACTCAAAGAGCCGAAGAATTTACTTTTAAGTTCAAGGGATCCTTCAGCAAATTTGCAGAGATTGTCTGAGGACTTATGCCTGTGCTCCACAGGGAACAAAAATTTTAATCCTGCTCTATGAACAAATGAAATATTTGGTCTTTACCTTCCTCCATCGATGATGTGTGGACACCTCTCCGGCTCCCACCCACCCGCTACTCCAGCCTCAGCCTCCGTGTTTCTGTTTCTTCGGGATCCGCAGCCAACCATCAAGAGTGGCATCTCCAGTCTGAGAGAGCAACCTCCCCTCTGGGCTGGAAGTGGTTGGCTGGAGGCAGCGTTCGGGAGACAGGAGTCAGAAGCTTCTTAGGGCTTCCGCAGGGTTTTAAGCTATCATATTTGGCAAGTAGGCAAGAAGAAAATAATTCCCAACACTTTGTGAGATCTAAATGCTTTTCCTTCTTCATTCCCAAAGACTTTGTTAAACCCGTTTTACTCAAAGATGAGTACCAAGAATCACTTCTTTAAATATGAAAAATTCTTTTTCAATCCCCAAACTTCATTGGAATACAACGCATAGAAAAGCAGGCAAGTCAAAGACATTCCAGAGGAAGAGTTAGTGGCTGCACTTTTCATTTTCTTCCCGTATTTCCTCTTTTCCTTAGAAGGCTTAAATAAACTCACTGATGTTTAATTTTTCTAATCTTTCCCAAAATTATTGCTACAGCTTTTTTTAAATTGGATAACACAATTTCTGTCCCCAGTTAACTAATGTTCTTCTCTGTGTCATCCACATTCAACAAGGAATGATATCGCTCTGAACAAAGCCTTTTACAATGGATTGAATTTCATCTAAAAGCCCATACTTCTGCATAGCCAAAAGCAGTTTCTAATCTTTATATATATAGGAACTCACAAGGCAAGGAATTCAAAGCCATCAGGTTAAGTGAAAAATGTGAATGAAGAGCTACAAGCCGTGCTCAGCAGACACAAGAAAAGCTCTGCCACATTTTCTAAGTTCCTCATTGCTGTGGGCGGGAACATTTGTGGAATATGCCTAATAAGTCTCGTAGGTCATTATCTACTGAAATGCTACACTGAATGGTTATTCCTTTTGAAGCACAAATAGCCTAAAAACCCTGGCCTCATTCAGCAAGAGGGTCAGCACAGAGGCATCTGATTAGTGTCAGAAATGACTGCCTCTCTTTACTAAAGGAATTTCCTAAAGGAAGCATAATTCACAATGACAAATGTCAGCATTTTTAGCATTGCAAACACTACCTACAGCTTGAATTCAGGTTATGAACCCACCGGACAGAGTTTAGGGCTTGTTTCTCGGCGAGTGGAGGAGTCCCAGTTTAAAAGAAAACGTTAAGTAAGTATCTAAACAAAAAGCAACATAGAAATCTCGGATACTCGGGATGGAAGGCTGACATAATGGCCACAATGATAAGACCACTTCCTTCCTGGCTTTCAGCTAAAATTCCTCAAAGTTAATGAAAACCGTTAGTAGAAATGTCTGTTAAGGAAATGTCTGATGTTGGCAAATAAAATTTTTCCAGCCTAATTACTCATTTATTAAGCATATGAAATCAATTTCTTCGCTGTTTTTATTTTGAGGTACATAAAAGTGTCAGTGTCCATCTCAAAATGATAAACTTGCCATTAATATAGTCATGTGGCTGAATCTGGCTCGCTGCCTAACATATTTCTCCTTAAACAAGACAAAAAATAAGAAAATTATGTTAAAAAACACAACTGTGTTTATAATTAACTTACTGGTAGATCTTCTGGAAGAAGGAAACCCTTTGAAGTTCTGCTCCAGCATCTTTAGTGTTAGCTGAGTGTGGGAGCACTGTCTTTATGACACCTCTAATTGCAGAGTACCTGGTACATGCGTATCTAACATATACAATGGCTCATAGTCTAAATGAGTTCCTTTAATTACTGAGGACATTCTCAGAAAGTGTGCATACAATGAACTATATGGTTCAGAAAATTTTTACTCTTTTGTTCCTTAAAGTAAGAAAAATTTAAAACCGTCAGGAAATACGAAACATTATTTGCAAATAAAATACTTGTTGCTTCTATTTTTATGCTGCATTTTGCATTTGTAATTATTATTTAGGCTAAAAAACACCTACGAATGATATATTTTGTGCTCAGTATATTAATCATTTTTGTACTTACTGTACAGCTTCAAACTGTTTTAAGGTAATTTTTTAACCAGAAAGGAATTTGGAATCTGAAAGATGGCTCTAAATTTTTATGTCTGCAGCAATACAAAGGGGAAAATTGTAATTCTTAAAGCTCAAGAACCTATTGTAAGTGAAATGAGAAACAGATACATACTGTGCATCAAATTTGTTCTCACAGGTGTGCTTTCTTAATGTTAAAATACCCGTGTGAATTTTCAGTTTCCCATAATGTAATGGGAGACAATAAATTCTGAAGTTACCCCATTTGCCTTCAGCCCTAACCACAGAAGAAGTAACCTCTTGTCTAGGTGGGTTTTCTGAGTATACCCATGTCCTCTGTGTGTCACACCAAAGCAAGGGTTTGTGTTGCGAACCAGAGCTCATTGCAAGATCAAAGCTCTGGGACACTCACAATAAAATAAGAGAGTGAAGCCCAGAGAATCCCAGAAACAAAGGAAACGCTTAGGAGATAAGGATCGGTCTCAGATACGACATTTCATCCAGCTCGGATCCCTGCAGAAGTTCAATCCAAAGTTCATAAGACAAAAATACAAAGTAATCCGCTCTAAGACTACGCTGATTCTCTGTCTCTGCACGTTACTGATTTTTTTCCCCATTCTTTAGAATCAGAGAACGTCCTTTGCTGGATAATTGACTCCCTGCATCTTCAAAACTCCTGTGAGCATCTAAGGTTGCGTGCGGATGGCCAGGTTATCTTTCACTGAAGTACCTCCAGCCTAAACCTGAGGAAACAGGTATGATCTAGCACTCTCAGAAAAGGTGAAAAAGAAGAGCTCAATTCAAATGCCATTCTCTGAAATTAAGCATTGGATTAAAATGAAATTAATCTACTGGATTAATACTAATGGAAATCTTTACAAAATGTTAAATACGGTTTTTCAAGATAAACACAAAAATGACGTGGAGGTACTCAAATAAAATTCAAAGTTTCATGAGAAATAAAACAGATAAATATGCTTTGGAAGAAGACTTTAAATCCTGTATTACGGAGAGTCATTAATCAGCTTACTAAATGTGCTCCTCAAACCCCATTCCAGAGCGTGTGTCACTTGTGTTATAGAAACTCAAGGCGTGGTTTTAGAATATATAATTTTGATTATTTTAGCGTACATGCATACATTAAAATATTCTGAGCTACATGTGAACAATAAATAGAAAGTCATTTCACAGAATTTGGAAAGATTTTTCTAAGTTGTTTCATTTTTTTCAAGATTTAATATAGCTTTATGAGACAGGCTACCTCAGCTGTCAACGTATACAATGAAATCAACTTGCAAAGTTCAAAATATTCAAAAGATACATTTAGATCATTTTGATTATATTTAAATAATGTTAAATTTAATAGCTAAATTAATTATTTAAAAATCTTGGGCTGATACTGGAATAACATTTATAATCATTCAAACACGATTTTCTATGGAATTTACATTATCTCACAAATACAGCTATGTAAATTGTTTTGATGTCTGGTACTAGTACAGGATTTCCATACCCAATGATGCTAAAAAAAAAAATCAAAGAATTCCCATCTAAAATCAACATATACTGGCCCCAAAATGATAGGCAGAAAATTATTGTTCAGCTTGGAATTGTATATTTGTGGTCTTAGAAATTCTGACATGCATTTTACAAACTCCTCTTTGGTAGCTCTGACATTTTATCAGTTTCAAAGTGAAAACTTTGATGGAAAAAGCTGGTGTCCTCTGAATCACGGACACAACGATGCTAATAACGATTACGGCTATTGTTTCCTGAGCAGCCACGACCTGCCGGGCACTGTGACAAGGGCTTTGCACCCATAAACTCTAATCCTTGGCACAAACCTGAAGGGTGGTAACATTGTGCCCAGTCTACAAATGAGGCAAACTAAGGCCCAGAGAGGTTAGGTGGTTTCTGAGAGTCACACGCTGGTCACTGGCAGGGCCCCAGTCTCTTTGATTCAAAAGTAGGTTCTCTTCCTTCACATTTTCACTACTCATGGACAAAGGAGTCTGTGGCACTCCGTGAACGTCAAGATTATAGGAGTTTCTCTTGAAATATTCGTGTTTTCTCTTGGACTTATGATAACCCTAAAAATAAAAAATAAAAAACAGAGCTAAGGTGGAGACTGGCAGTAAAATAAGGACCCATGTCAAATTTACGTCCAAAACATTTAGCGTAACGATTTGGTAGACTATTTTATATGTAATTAGAAGGTTAACCAAACTCTCAGGAAGCCTATAACTGTCTGAAGATAACCTCTTACAAATTCTCAACCAAGTAAAACACGCACACATGGGAAGCTGGCAAAAAAAAAACAAAAAACAAAAATCAAATAGAGTTCAAACACCTCATTTCATTAAAAGTTTTCTTAACTAACTGGAATGTTTCCTTCGATTTTCTCTTTGTATTCTACAGCTATATTATGAAATTGCCTTTTAATTCCCCATATGGGGATTATTTAATCATGCCTTTACCAGCTGTGAACATAGCTTCTCTCCTGATAACAGTTTATTTTTAAAGGAAATTGCCTTTGAAGAAAATATTTTGACATTATGCAGGAAAATAAAGAGTTCATCGGAAGAAACCGAAAAAAAAAGGCTAAAACAAAGATCACAAAAAGAATGAGTCAGTCTGTGGGGAAAAAAGAGGATAGTGGCTACATAAAGATAAAACAAAACCAGCCACTCACGAGGAGGGAACAATGGGCTCCTTCCACATGAACAAAACTGACCGGCGGCCCGTTTTCCCCATGCTCCACGGGTGTTTTGATGTCCTTCAGACACAGTCAGGTATCCAGACTCGAGTGTCCTCTGGGTCCTTCACTAGTTCTCTCTCGGATCCCAGACACTGTCTTGAATATGTTGTGGTGCGCAAGTAATCTTCAGATCTTACACATTGTTCAACAACTTTCACTTTTAGGCATGTAAGGAAGGGAGGGACCTTAAACTTGGAGGGACTCTGGCAGAGACAAGGTGTAAAGGGACCTCCTCAGGCAGCAAAGGAAAGGAAAGTTAGAGAGAAGAAAAAGGAATGCCTCTGGTCTTCCATTCCTGGGTGCAGACTCACCAGAACCATGGAACGGGGGACAGTAGGGAGAAAGGCATTAACGGAGGACAGAAGGGGAGTGCGGAGGCAGTGCGGAGGAAAGGAACTTTTTGCCAAGGCTGTAAAGCAGCATCTCAACCTGCGCACGGCTGACATGCTGGACTCGACAGCTCTTTGCTGTGAGGCTGCCCTACGCATGCAGAACGTTCAACAGCGTCTCTCGCCTCTACCCACTAGATGTCTGGAGCACCCCCACCACCACACTGGTGACAACTAAAACTGTCTCCAGACATTGCCAGATGTCCCTGGGAGACCAAATCACCCTAGATAAGAAGCACTGCTATAAAAGAAACCAGCATGGGGAGGTTCTGAGCCAACCAGAAATCAGCTCACGGTCATTTCTACACCATCCCGCCCCTGCCCCGGGAGACGGTCTCATTCTCATTCCACATTTATTAAGCACCTACTTCATTTTCGATTCTGTGCTGGATGCTGGGGATTCTCCGTTGGGAAAGACTGTATCCTTGCCTTCATAGAAGCTATAATTCAGGAGGAGAGATAGAAGAGTGTGCAAGAGGCAACACCATAAAGGATGGAAAACCATGTAATTAAGGGGGAAATTGAAAGTATTACCTGCTGAACGCAAATGGATAGAGCCAAAGCGCTGGGACAGGGTCCCGGGAGGCCTCCTGCTGGAACAGGCAGTAACCCTTTAATTGCCGGATCACTGGGAGCTCCTGGGGTCCCCAGGGCCTGTGAAAGTATTTAATTATTTAACGATCCATCTGGTCCTACTACAGCATGCAGCCTGGAGATCCTGCGCGAGCAAGGAGGGACAAAACCAAAGTGAAAGCAGACAGAAGGGCTTGGTGACTAAAGACAATGCTTGGGCTGGATTTCAAAGGGTAAGAGTTTACCTGGTGGACAAAAAGACGAAGGGAGGAGAAATGCTACATACAGAACCCCGGAGATAAGACTCAGCACGGAATGCAGAGGGAGCCGTAAGAAGTCTGACGTGGCAGGGGCATAGGTCATGAGGCACGGAGAGGGCGGGGATGGGGCTGCGGGCCGATACAGCATGCACGCCTCCAGTGGGCTTTAGCCTATAGGCACTGGGAAACTGCTGGGCGGTTTTAAGCAAAGGTGTAAGAAGGTGCTTATGGTAGGAGTTTGGTAAATACGTTAAAGCAGCCAGGATGGTTTGAATAAAAACAGAGAAGGGAGATCAATATGAAGCTGTGAACTGAGCACAAAAAAAATATGAAGGTGCAATCAATAGGAATGAAGGTTCTGTTTAATACAGCAAGTGGGGGGAGTCAGTACAGAAAGGAGAAAACAAACATTAATACATAATTTCTTACACATGTCCTCATTGTGCTGCTTCAGAAAGCTGAGAGTTTATAACTGCAAAATCATGACACCTAGAAAAAAATCTACATAAGTGTCCTACAGTTACAAACCTGGCAGTTTGAAATAGTGACTGTCATTATAACATACATACAAATATTTTTTTTTTAAAATGAAAACCTTTTGGAAGACATTCTAATTTATTCTTTTTTTTTAAAGATTGGCACCTGAGCTAACAGCTGTTGCCAATCTTCTTCTTTTTTTTTTCCCTGCTTTTTCTCCCCAAATCCCCCCAGTACATAGTTTCATATTTTAGTTGTGGCATGTGGGATGCCACCTCGGCATGACCTGATGAGCAGTGCCATGTCTGTGCCCAGGATTCGAACTTGTGAAACCCTGGACTGCTGAAGCAGAGCCTGCAGACTTAACCGTTCAGCCATGGGGCGGGTCCCTAATTTATTCTAATGAACCTAAGCACCTTGAGGACACAAGGACAATTCCAATTTGAGTTTGTATTGAGTACCCATGACCAAATTTTGCTTCATTCCTTAGATTTAAATTATCATCTGTAATAGAAACTATTTTCAAAGCAGGAGACAGCTTTTAAAGCCTTTGATATAGTCAAATTTATCTAAAAGCCTGAACTTTTCATCAAGGAAATTGAGGACAAGCAAGGATTCTTCCATACACTTGAATTAAACTGTTTTTCCTTTTATTTGCAAGTATCAATAGCTTAAGACAGAAACATCAGTGGGAAACCTAGAAAACCATTTACGCTCAGTAGATATGTCCCGCTGAATTACTGGAGTCCACCTTAGCGAGGCTGAACATTAACAGATGCAAGGAGAGACTTTTGATAAAGCACTGTTTCATAAGACTTCATGTCCCAAAGAGTTAAGGTCCATGTATATTCTATATCCCCCTCCTATGCAACAAGTTCTTTTTCCTTCCCAATTCATTGCAGCAGCCCTGTCTTCTCCACTCTCTCATCCCCATTCCATCTCCCACCCTCACCCCAAGAAAAGAACACTCCTCTCTTCCTCTTTCAGCATGTCACCCTATATTTTGGAGCAGTCTTAGGTTATTTTGCCCCTGCTTGAGATGGTGATGTCATCATTGTATATCTTAATCTATAACTGGCAAGTACACGGTCCCTATATACCCATCACTCTTGCTTTGCCAATGGCACACATTGATAAGAAATTGTAGTACTGCCTCAGAATCTTTCTCAACACAGCATTCTCGGCAGATGTTACAAACTGGTAGGGCAGGCACTTGAGGTGAAACATAATTACCACTGACTGTGGGATCCTAGTCACCTGTTTGCCAGCTCATCTGTAGATATAGTTCTAACCTCACAGCTTCCTAAGCAGTGGAGCTTCAGGATGAATTAGGTATGGTTTAAAAAGAAAACTCTCCTAAAACTCAACCGCAAACTCCTTACCAAACCAACTCCAAAGTACGCCAGGCACCTACCTATACCAACTTGTATTTTGTTCCTTCCTCTCTCCTTTTTCTCTTCCGTGTCCCCCTCTCTACCTTCCCGCGGTCCCCTCAGTCATCGTGGTGGCCATAGGTCCAAAAGGAAAACCCCTCTGAGAACCTAACGAATCTCGAGGCAGCAGATGGTTTAAGAAACTTCCTGAACTAAGGTGAGGTCATTGCTTCATCTGAGAACGGCTTTTTAAAAGACTAGATGTGCTTGTATCCACTTTAAAAAGAAATGCACCCAAGCACTTCTCACCTGTCCCTGCAGCTCTGTGCCCCTGGCGTCCCCCTGTGCTACCTGCTGATGCTGTAGACACAGGGTCTCTGGGCTCACCTCCCTAGTCATCATGGGAGGTAGGAGTGAAACAGGGGCTAGGAACTCAAATATTCCTGCCCAATATCTGGCTGGTGGTCCCTTTTAGATTCTCTTTTACCCAAGCTGTACAGAGGAGTATGCGAGGAAGAGGAGGGAGTGAGGAAAGTAGAGGGAAAAGGAGGTGGTAGGCAGAGTAGGAGAGAAAGCTAGGAAGATAGAGGAGGGGAGAGGAAGGAAGAAAAAAAGAACATGAGATGCTGTACTTGGGTTTTCTCTCCTAATCCTCACAACAAACCTGGGAAACGGGCATAATAATCATTACCATTATTCCTTTTTTTTCCCTCTGATGAGGAAACTGAGGCTTAAAAAGTTTAAGGAAATTGCTTATGAGCTCATAGCTAGCAAGTTATGAAGCAAGCATTTGAACCCAGGGAGTCTGAATCCAGAGCCTTCTATTCCTACAAGGAGTGAAAGAAGCAAAGACAATCTAGAGAAGTCAAACGAGCATTTCTAGAGAGGTTCGAGCATCTTTGGAAGGAGGAAACGGTTAATACTGTAAAGCAATCAGAGGTGCAAGGACTTTGGAGACCCTCTAGTCTCACTGGATTGTTTTCAGAGAAGGAAACTGAGGCTAATGGAGGCTGAGATGTCTCTTCAGTAAGAATAAGAAGGGAGCATCTTTCCTCCCAACCCTAAGGACGGTCCTCACAAACAGACCTCCAAAGATTTGGGGTGGGGGAAGCGAGGATGGGCAGCAGGGGACCAGGAGAAGGGCTGGGATTAGCAGATTACCTATGGGAGTTGTCGCCCTTCAAGAGTTAATTTCAAGGTAATGGCACCAGGAGCTTCCCCTCCTCTGCCTCCTAGGTGGGGTCAGGGGAGGTCCTGGGGTGAAGGCGGGGGTTCATTCAGTGACAGAGGATCAGACAATCTTCCCTGTCTGGCTAGCCTGGAGTGCTTGTGTTGGAACAAGTGTTCCAAGGCAGGAATTCCATCGGAGCGGTCACAGCGTCCTGCATTCTTGGAAGGGCCCATCACTTCACAGGAACGTGGACTGCTTTGTTACGTCTTATCTCCCAATCTGCAGTCTGAGGGTTTCCTTCCTTTTGCAGGTGCTCCCATTTCCTTCATTACTTGTTTATTAGAGAATCTTGTGGCCTTCCAAAGTCATTCTTATGCAGAGGAAGGTCGGATGTGATAACATATTTGTGTTGGCCAAGAGTGAGGACATAGCGAATACTGAAAGTCACACAATCGTGAGTCTATCTGAAAGCGGCGCTTCACGCGTAAACACGGCTCCCTGCCCCCACAGCGGGGCCACGAGAGTTTCAGAAGCACAAAGAAGCTGGTGCTACAAATCTGGTCACTTGAGCACCATGGAAATTGTGGCTGGAACTATTTTAAAGGTTTAATTTGCGGACGTGATGGGTCAGACAGCATTTCTCGAGTCAAAAGAATGCCCGAGATGGTCTAGCCTGGACCACGCTCTCAGCGTGGGAAATAAGTTCTCCATTCATTGACATCCCTGAAGCCCAGAGGAAAGACAGAGCAAAACAGAGTGGTGGGCCAGAGAAGAGCCTGCCTCGACCACATCTCCACACAGTAAAGGATGCAGGAGCAGACCAAGAGAGAACCAAGCAACCTTTTTGGCAAAGCACTGTTCAGGTGACTTTCTTATTTCTCACACACACTCTAAACATGGAATGGACAGCAAAGTCCACATTTCTATGCAATTACATGATCTCACATTGCTAGAACCCAAGAATCTCAGTGTGAACATCAATTCTTACCACCACTTCACCATGAAAAAAAAAAAACCCCAAAATTTGAAATAAATTAGTCGTATGAAAATATCCCATCCTTGAAATTCTAACCTTTAATCTGTTGCCTCCAGTACATTAAGGGCCATTCATATGAGTACTATTTTTTATAACCTGCCTTGCTGCCAAATATGTTTAAGACAATAGTAAAGGTCACAGAAAATATGCAATATAATAAACAAAAGGAAGGTTAAAAAAAAAAGAAAGCAAAAGGGAAAGTAAGGAACGGGGCATAAATTGTATGCAGGAAGGTGGCCAGTGCACAAAGTATACACTGTGAAGTCCTACACACCTGCTAAGGGTCAACCACAATTCATTTCTAAACTTTCTTACTGCCAACAAGAACAGGAAAATATGAATGGGGACACAGCTGAGAGTGTCTGTGGGTTAAGAACAAACCAACTGTTTCAGAGAAACAATGTTGTTTGCAATAGTAAGACCACAAAGAAACTTCTCCTGGGAGTCTCAAAAAAGTAGACCCTACGTAGTGTAACAGGCAACCTTCTGGACGCATTCATTCATTCATCAAATCTCTTCTGAGCCCTACTAAATGCCAGACACTGTGTGAGGAGCTGGGGAGGTGGAGGTGAGCAAACACACCAGTCCTGCCCTCATGGAACTTCACATCTCCTGGAAGAGAAAAGCATTCGCCAAGTCATCACAGAAATGAATATACAAATACAACCGTGGCAAGGACCACGGGGAAGGGAGGCGGGGCTCGGAGAGCATCAAAGAGGAAAGTCTGGCTTCACCAGTGCCTTAGGATCCACTGAGTCTCAGGTTTCCTGGGACTGTTGGGGTCACCAATGTCTCACCTCCTATATTACTTTGAGAGGAAAACACAGAAAGTTTATATTAAGCCTCAAATTAAGTAGTGTCTGTGAAAGGCCTTGAAAATTACAAAGCACTATGTAAATATAAGGTATTTGAATTAGGAAGAAAAAACCATTCTCTATACCTAATGAAGGAGTAATCTGCATCAGTAGAATAAGTTATATAATTCTGATTAACCTATAATTAATTATACTAATTTAATTGTTCTACTTTGGGGGATTCTAAATAAATAGAATAATTGTATAAACGTTATACCTAAGCAGTGCAAAGCAGCCAGCTTTCTAATCACCTTGATTATGGATTAAAAAGTATTCCAATAATACTTGCTACGATGTGGTTACAAAATACATCCACTTCTAATTTTTTTAATTGTAAACTGATACATCAGTTCAATATATTTCTATTTTGTCACACTAATGAATCCTACATATTCAAAAATGGTTCATACAACAGCTCCAATTTATATGATTTTACCATAAGCATTATTTGAACAAAATGAAAAAGTATTTTTTCTTTATTCTATCTTTCACTTACCAACAATGACCTGCTTTTTCTAAAATTATGAAGAAAATGAAAGGGCCTTAAATTTGCATAGTGCTTTGTAGTCTTTAGAGTCTTTTCACACACATTACTGAATTTATGTGTATAGCCACTCTGTGAAGTAGGCAGTGCAGAATACTGAGGTTCAGAAAGGTCAAGTGGCAAGGTCAGATGGCCAGTAAGTGTGAAGCCAAGAAGGATGAGGCTGCCTTATCTTTAGCATGAGGGTCTCCCACTGGACCACTCTGTAAATTACCTAGGAAACTACCGGGAAAGGATATTAAGCACAAGAAAGTGAACTCACCAATGACAGGAGTAGAAGATGAAAGCTGGGACACTCTGTCTTAAGATCAGACCTCACTGAGGTCCAGTGAAGGTACCTGGATAGGAATCCTTCACAGAGAAGCAAGACTGATGGTTTTGTTTGGCAGGTTATGTGCTTTGAGCATCATTTCTTTGGCCCTGGGAGCTTCAGCAACTCACCCAGACCTTTCTCACACACTGGTGAGTGGGCACCAGTCATACAGTCCCAGGTTTGGCTTCCAGTGAGAATGCAGGATTCTGCCTCTGCACTGGATAAAACAGCCCCTGGCCTCCGGGCATCATTACGTCTTTTCCTTTCCAGTCAAATTCCTTGCGGATACCTTCACAATGATCCAAATGGATGTGAAGTATAAGGTAGTCGTTGGTTACAAAATAACATATTAAAGATGTTTCCACATCTATGTTATCAGCAAGGAAGGGAAAAAAAAATCAAAGAATGAGAAAAATGAAAAGAGAGTCTTCGCCAAGTGAAACTACAGACATGCGTGAATCAGCATCACCCTGTTAGTGAGCGTTCTCTCTCCGTTTCACTGAAGCTTTCATGTCTGTTTATTTTATTTGTAAACACCACTAGAAAAAAAACAAGAATCCCAGAGGACCAAAAGTCGTGAATGCAAAGCCAAATAGCTCCATTTCCCTTCCAGTCACATCTACTCCTTCCTCCAGTCGTGCGGTGAATTCAGTGGACGTTTCAACCAGAAGGTAGATGGGAGTGAAGCTTCCTCGCTAACACGGCGGGGCCGGGTGGGCCTCAGCTGCCCAGCAGAACAGTGCAGGCGTGGCCTTCAGAGCTCAGCCGTGGAGAGTCGCAGAGCCACAGGCTTCAGAGCTGGCACTTTTAGAAGTGTTAAAAGGGTAGGGCCTAGAGGGGGCATTTTATTTTTGCTTTCATTTCTATTACTTCTACTGGACACAAGATATTTCTTTTTTAATGATGTACAAGGCACTGAATGCTGAAGAGAATCCTTAGAAACGAAAAACATAGTATCTGTCCTCACAGAGGGCAGTCTTGAAACATCTGTCCTAAAATCTCAGAAGGGAGAGTCCAGGGTCCTCTTGAGACCCCACCGTCCTGAGAGGGGCCCTGCTCCTAGCTAATCCTAAGCAACAATATTACAGACCTGTGTCAGCATCTCTACCGCCCTCTCTATTTTTATTTTTCTGGGTAACCCTAAGGAATTCCGGGGTCATCCTCATAGAGTTTGTAGAGGAAAAGACAGTTTCTGCACTGGGGCCTCCAGGCAGGAAACAAGCCTTGCTATACTCCTCTCCCTCTAACAGAGGTTAAGGGTGTGGGTCCAAAAGGGAGTCAGACCTGAGATTGAATTCCCTGATCTGCTACTTTCTAGCTGTGTAATTTGGACATCTCTCCAAGAATTCTCCCCTGTAAAATGCAGACAGCAATTGGAGTGGAGTCAATGGCTGTGGAGAAGAAACGCAGTGGTGTGAGCAGGTGCCCAGCACTGTCTGACCGGCCGGTGTTCAGCTGATGTCGTCCTCGTCCGCCCCGCGCGGGCTCCGCTCTCACCCGCTGCCGCTGAGATGAGCTGCGGCCAGGTCTGCTGCGGGACCAACGTAGCCTATGGCCTCCACTAAGGACGGCACTGGACGCCGTCCTACAAGGTGGTCTCTTCGCCAGTACCGGTCACGCATGTTTGGAATTGGTCTGGGAAGTCAATATTTTCCTTCCAAGAATCCTGATACTCTACAGATCCAATACCCAACCTGCTGCCATGTTCTAGCTGAAAACCTGCCTTTCTTACTGTCAGTGTGAAGCATGATTTTTTTTAGAACGCATTATTACATTGGTTCACAGGTTATAAGGCACTTTCACATCTGTTGTGGCATGGGATTCTCACAACAATCCTCTGAACATGGCAGTTTTCCTTAGGATGTGCAAAGAGATTTCACCGCTTGCCCAAAGTCACGCTGCTGGCACCGGCAGAACAGGAGCTGAACCTGGGCCACCCGGAACAGCTTTTCCATAACGGCCTGAGGGCTCAGAGATGGGCTGCTCATTCTTCACGAGCAGGACGGCCACTGCTTGCAAATGCTCAAGTAAACCCTTGGGTCCCTGATGATCCTGTTAGAATGCAGGTGCTGCCCGCCCTGCTTGTAAGACAGACCTCGTTCTCTCCACTAAGGCGTCCGAGCAGAAGTAACTGCACTGTCCCCTCCAGCCAGGCCCCATTTACACGGAATGCCTGGAAGAGCCAAATAAACAGATTTAACTGACTTACATGTTTTCCTTGCCAAACATTATAAAATGAAGTAATGGGTAACCTGCATTAATTCTGCTGGATTCTCAGACTTTCCTTTCTCCCCCTGAGGAATGGAAAATTATTTGAATGAGATGGGAAACCAGCTTTTCCTCTCTCTCTTTCAAAGCTTCTCAAAACACATTACTACGCTACTGGCAGCCATTCAGTTCAGCTCAGTCGTGAAGTTAACTCATCTGCGCACATTTTCTCGGTGGGATGAGCTGCCTGGTGGACTGGTTCCACAGAACAGTTGCATGTAAACATCTCCAGGGAAAACCAGATGTTGGTGCCACATCAGAACCTAGTTAGACCTACAAAGAGCGTGATGCTGGTTCTGGACACCATCTTTCCAGGAATCCTGTAACCCAGAGTAGAACTTCACTTCAGAGCCCAGCTGGTGGGCAGTTGCTCCCCTCCTCCAGAAACACTCATTGCTCCTGGCTCTATAGCACCTAGAGCCAGGAAGGCAAGGCAGGGCAGGCCACCAGTGTTGCCCAGCGAAGATCTCTCGTGAAATCTGAGGCTTGAAATTCAGAGAGACCACAAGGCCCTAAGGGGACAGGAGAATGAAAGCCCCAGACCCACTGGTTGTTCCAAAACATCACTCAGGGAAGTGGGCCAGGAGAACAGAGGCCACTGGAACAAAGGCCTGTTAATTATGGTCCCCCAAGACGTAGGCCTGGGGAGACTTCAAAACAAAAGGGAGGGAGGAAGATGTGGCTAAAAGAACTCTGGCCAAGAAGAACTCCATAATGAAGTTACTTAATTATTTATTACAGTTTTTACTGTGGTTGAGACTTTATGTATTTTTGTGTGTTATGTAGGTCACAATAAACATAAAACACAGAGGAGGGGCGAACTGTAAGGAATTAGTCTAATTAGTGAAAAAACATTAAACAGCTGACCCAGTAAATATTCGCTTTAAAATCTAAAACTTAATAAACATGTTACAAATGTCTTCCAGGGTCTACTAGTCTAGAACAATAGGCCACCAATATAGCATTCTTTTACCACTGTTTGCAACTGAGTGGGGTAGTCCAGCATTTCCAGTAAAGGCAGGATGGCTTCAGTATCTGGAAGCAGTAAGCAATATGTTCAGGTTTAAACATACGTTAAGAATTCAGATGCCCTGGGAAACAAAAGAGGGTCCTAGAAAATTTGAGTGATGTCAAGACTTTTTCAGTGGTGGCAATTTCCACCCTTACGTTAAAGGCATGGTGACACCATGTTTCAAATGTTGAATATCCATTATTAAGCATAAGGAAGAAACCAATAAGGTTAGCAAATCTATAGGCCTGGTGCTTTGGATGAGAGAGAAGTAGGAGCTGTCAGTTTTTCCCCGAAGGAGCTCCCAAGAACACTAAAGCAACTTAGGAAGATAAGTACCACAAGTGATGGCACCTCTCTACCCCAAACCAGTCTCGGCCACCAGCTGGTGGATGCAGACCATCAAAAGCAGGTCGGTGTTGTTTCTGCCTTCCTCTCGAGAATCGAGAATCGTAAATGATAATGACCTCTACTTGATAAGGCTGCTTTTCTCCCCCATTCTTTTCACATCTAGTAGAGACTCCAATAAATGGGGGAAGTCCATACATGTTAGAATAACTTGGAACACAGATAAATTAGGTGTCTGAAAAATAAAATAAAACAAATCTTGATTGAGGAAAGAAGCAAAGAGTATTCAAAGCAGCAAGGAGACTCTTCCTCGTGAGAAACTTAAATTTACAGATATATTTCAACAGAAGACTCAGCTCAGGACAGTAACTTTGCTTGGCTGTACATAACATGATTTCAGACCCTTGTGACTTGCCCACATGCTGAGATTTAAATGAATTAGGCTGAAGAGAAAAAAGAAGGCATCCATATCTGCAAAATTTAAAGGGAAGTGTATACTCAGATAAAGTTATAATTTTAACTCAAGGTCAATGTCTCTGACAACTAAAATAATAATAATAATAATTGCTTACTTTTATGTGCAAAGTCCAGAGTTTGTAACAAGATTTAAAAGTAAGAGGAAAAGAGGAAGAAGAGCAAAAGGTAGAATAGAGGATGCGGAGGGGGAGGAAGGGGGGGGAGGGAGGGGGAGGAACGGGGTGGGAGGGGAGAAATGGGTTTTGAGCTTTGGCTTTGCTCCAAGCCCTGTGTTTAGCTGCTATGGACGAAAATGGTTAAACTTCCTAACTGTTCTCGTCTTCATTTTACAGATGAGGACCCTGAAACAGAAAATGGAGGTAACTTGCCTATAGTGGCCACGGTGGGAAGCAATTTCCTTTCCATTTAAGTGGGGTTTTCTCACACTTTCCTTTGCCCGTGTGATCTGACTTCTTCCCCTCACCACCCACTTCTTCCACTACGGTAAAATGCCCTTCCTCCTGTGGCGCGCATTCTCTCTGGCGTGTCTGCAGATAGTGGCACCGACGCTTACCTGTCTCTCTCAGTTGCTCTTCTCCCTTTTGAAATGATAATCATTTGGTTCTGCCCCTCCTTACCCCTCTGGGCTGCCCTGCACCATAATCTCAACCTCAGCTGTCTCCCAGGGGCCGTCTTCAGACCTCCTCTCTCTGTGTTTTGGTGCTGTTGCAAGGCCTTGGCTGAGAGAGAAATAACAAAGCCAAAGATGAGGGGAAGGGGTAGTTGCTAGGAATGTGTGGGCAAGACATTAAAGCCTGGTCCATAAGGCCAAAAGGAAGTCAGGGACATGGCCAGAGGGGCACAGCAGAAACCCCAGAGAGCGTTCACAAAAACCATGCTGCCAGCTCTGCCTAACTGACCTGCAGAAAACACCTACCAAGCTTCTTCTTAAGAGGAAGGAAGAGCAAGAAAGAGGGGAAAAAGAGAAAAGGAAGAAAAGAAGAAAGGGAGGGAGGAGAAAGGAGGAAGGGATGGAGGAGAAAGGAGGAAGGAGCGGGGGAGGGAAGGAAGAGAGGCAGGAGAGAGGGAGGGAGGGAGGGAGGAAAGATGGAGAGAAAGAAAAGTTTTCCAGGTTCCACCTCTGGACATTAATCACCAAGTTTGAGGTAAAGCCTGGGACTCTGAACTGTTAGCAGCTTAAGTTTGGGATCCAACGCAAGTACGAGCATGGAGTTCCAGTCCTCAGACAAATCTGAGATGAAAGCTTGAGGAAATTAGCAAGGAGACAAAGTATGAGAACCAGAAGGGGCCTGTGATCTTCCAGGGCACTGATTTCCCAGTCCAGTCCTTCTGAAGGTCCAGGGCCACAGGGGTCCTGCCATTACTTGATTCATGATCCCAGCCACTTCCACAGCTGTCAGCTTGGGTGGTACAGGGGCTCCAAGAGGAAGCGGTGGTAGAAGGCTGCCTCTTACGAGGACAAGGATGTCACAACAGTTTTCCAAGCTTCAGGCCAATGCCCCTCCCAAGCTACCAGATGTTGTAACTGGAGTTGTGCCTGCAAGAGTCCAGCACCACTTGAACTGGGTTCTCTTCCTCTCATGGAACAGAGAAGGATAGAACATGGCATCCCACGGGACTGAGGCGGGAGGGAGTACCCAGCAGAGGGAGGCCCACCTTGCTGTGGGAGTTTCAAGTGCTTCACAGCACAACACAAGCAAAAAAACAGAAGCACTCTTGCTCGCCCTTCGGCATGATGTCTTCAAGGCAGGTTTTCTCCTTTATCTTCCCCTGGTTCTTTGTCTTGAATGGGATCTGTCTGAACCCCATCTTTGAAGGTGAACTCATGTCAGATCTAGGCCTCACTGAGTGAGCAAGGCACCATAACTATGTTGGGCATGTGAATTTTGAATGTGGATGTTTCTCCTTGCTCGTGTCACCAAAGACCTGTTGAAGTCCTTGGGAATGTTTTACCATACTCCAACAAAGTGGGTTCATAATCAAATAAATCCAATTCATTCCGTTGGCCAGGCAGGAGATACCTGGGAAATCGCCACTATGGACATGCAACAGTTGGCTGGCATTTTCCATGACTCTTCTGTTTACTTCCTCCCTCTCTTTGCCTCTCTACTTTTTTCCACTTCAAGTGGAGACTAATATCAGACATTTGGAACAAGTTTAAAATTTACCAATGCCTCTCAGAAACACAAAATAACTACACTTTATGTCTTGCTAACTTACACAGCACATGGCTCAGATCACAAACCCCATTTCTGGAACTCTTGAACTTTCCAGTTCAAGTTCTCTGAGGGGCCCAGGACCCCTCAAGGCTGTCCTCACCTCGACCGGTCCACTCCTCGGGTGATGCTCTGAGGTGGGTCTTCCAGTCTTCCTGGAGGCCAGGGAGAGGGGGTAGCTGTCCTCTCTGCTCTGGGACTCTGTCTGGGGCCTGAGCCCTGGAGCAGGGAGTGTGGAAGGGCCTCTTCTGCGGCACCCACTAGCACCTCGCCGCACATTGTGTCTCCAATCCCTTCCTCACTTGTGAGCTGAACTCGAATTTCCTCTCCAGCTGGAAACCAGCCATCATTCCCAACTCTGTGGCTCATGGTAAACACTCTGTACTCTCAGTCTACCAGGCTTGACATTAAAAGCAAAGTGTTTGGAATTCGAAATCCTTCTTCTCTCCTCTAAGGGACGGGTTCTGAATTGAAAGCTTTCAGCTTGTGTATGAAATATAGAACTGTCCATTTTTTTTTTCAGCAGACAGTTGTTGAGGGCCTGCTGTCTTCCATTCATAGGTTCAGATATGCAGAGATGAAGTATACATGCTCCTACTTCTCTGCCCAACGTGTGGTCCATGGATCAGGAGCCTGGGCGTCCTCCGGGCACTAGATGGAGAGAGAGGAACCCAGACCCTGTTCCAGACCTACTGAATGAGGACCCACATTTTAACAAGACGCCCAGCAGAGTCGTGTGCTTAATGACATTTGAGGAGCACTGGCCTCTTGCCTTACTCACTAGCCCGCAATATATACCTATATCTGACAGATGTGAAAATGAAGCCAGAAATAGGTGAGAATTGCACCTGGAAGCACCAGGTCCTGACTAGAAACCAAGGCTTTCCCTCCAGGACCCCTTTCCCTGCCCTGTCCCCGGTGCATGATTCTCTAGAGGGTGCACACATTTCAGTCTCAGGCACTAAGCAAACCCGTTCTTGCTCCATCCCTCTCCAGTTCTGTGAATGCAGAGCAGAGAGCTCTGGATGGTCTCAAGGAGGTGGAAGGCGCCAGCTGAGAGCCGATGCATCACCTGTAAAGGAAGAGCTTTCCAAGGCCTATTGTAATGTGTTTATCTATTTCCCATCCATAAACATTTTTGAGTGCTCACCAAATGCTGGATGAATCAGGGAAAACAAAGTAGACTATAACAACCTGGGGACACATCCCAGGTTTGTAATCCGGCGGGGGAAACAGACACCATTAATACATAATTCAGGACGGCTTGACGGAGATTCCGTGGAGTTTCATGTCCTTTACTACGGAGCTGACACTTACATTTACCTCTAAAGGAAACGCTAGGTCAGTCAGTCACGCTGGACTGTTAATCCAGATGTGAAGAATCAGCTCTGAGGTTAAACCAGGCACAATCTAAATCTGTGGTGGAAGGAGTACAACTTTCAGAAAATAAAATTATTCAACTAAGTGATAATCGTTAGCAACATTAAAAAAGAAACAAAGTTGGTACGTTCTGAATGGAAGGAAAAATGTTTATTACTGAAACTAGGGGGTTTGTTGTTGTTTCTGCCGTCCTTTGGGTTAGAAATGGGCTGTTCTGACTAATCTAATATTCCTGGCAAACTGAGTGTTACCGTAGAAGAAGTGTGAAAACAAAGTCAACGAGACTGAGTCCACAAAAGACACATGAAACCGGGGTCAGAACATCTCATTCATAGTTTATGTGCCATGTTAGAAAATAGCACCCATAGTCCTGAAACTGTCATTCTCTAGTAACACAATTCTCAAAGCATTTTGAAATATTATAATATTACAAGATCATTTTTTAAATATTGCTAAAAGGATCTTATTTTTTTTAAATGATTTATCTTTCTAGTTGTCTGGAGTCTAGAAACTGAGAGCTTACTATGTTTAAATGCACCTTCAATAAGAAACTAATATTTCAGTCCCCAATAGGTATACAAAAGCCAGAAAACAAACTATACTCCAATTGAAAAATTAGTCATCATCTTTAATTCACAAAGAAGTAAGTTTTCCCAAAACAAACAGAAAACATCAGTGACCAACTGCTGCAGCTAAAAGGCATTAAGAAAATAGGAGAAATTATTGTGAAGACTCCAATAGTAGGAACAAGCAACAAGATCCAGAATTAGAAATCTATACGCAGAGCTAAGTTTTCAGTCCTAAATTATTGGCAAAAATTCCAAAGGAATAAGCATAATTATCTAGAGATTACTGAATACAAATCATCAGTAATGGTAATACATATCTTCAAAGAGAAGGGTAGAAAACAATTATTATTAACTATAAGAGGAACTGATCTCAAAAAAGAACACATAGAAATAAAAATAAACTTTGTATACATGTATTTCCCATTTCCTTAAAGTAAGAAGAAAAAATAATGTCAAATTTTGGGGGAGAAAAATCCCTAAGCACACAATGAGAAACGTTAAGATTAAAGATCATGGACTTGAATGTTGCTAAGAGAGTAGATCATAAATTTTCTCACCACAAAAAAGAAATGGTAATTATGGGGTGGGATGGAGGTAGTTGCTAATACTATGAGGTGGTAATCATTTTGCAATCTATAAACGCATCAAATCAACGCATTGTACACCTTAACTCACACGATAGTATACGTCACTTATATCTCAATAAAGCTGGGGGAAAAAAGATAAAGATCGTGGCAGGCCTCCAAAACACCAGCCCTCAAGAAGATTGTATTTTTAAAAAGATATTTTAATGAGTTTATCATCTTATGAACAATAAAAGAAAACAAACTTTGATTACACCAGAAGCAGCCCTGGCTCCCACAAGTTGCTTCAACTTCCTGCTGCAATCGCCTACAATCAAATATTTGGTTTATAAATACAAATATGATGGGTTTCCTGATAAACTCAAAAGCACCAAAAATCCTGTTTTATATGATTTTAAAGATCTTCTTCATTTCACTTTTAAAAACATGATAATATTAAACATATTTTGAATGAGGAGCACGGACTCCCACTTAGGGAGGCTGAAGCATACGTCTGAAACTCCTGAAACAACGTGAAGTAATAAAGGGATTTCGTTACGACCTTTGAGGATTGTGATAGGCATTTGGCTTCCCCACAGTTGGGGCTATTCCAACTATGATGAGAGGCTCAGAGAAAAGTGACATTTCTCGGGGCCTCTGCCATCAGTGGTACACAGAGCTGCTTGGCCAAGGGGGACAAAGTGGGCAAGAGCAAGCCCCAGCTGCTCTCACCCAGCCCTGGACTCTGCAGAGGAGGGGCTAGCTCTGACCCGTCTGCACAGACCAAGGATTCTGTGTAAGGGGAGGCAAGTCACTTACTCTCCCTAGATGTGGAGGCCACCCAACCTTTGTAGAATGAAGGCTTTCAACTCCTTCTTGCTTCAAACTCTATGACCCCTGGGTCTTGTCTTTTCTTGTGACTTTTCCGTGGCTTATCTGATTCATCACAGATGATCGTTCGTATGAAAATACTGTAGGTATAATGCCGACCCTTCATTTCCAATCTCCGAATAAGACATGACTGGACACCAGTGCATCTTATTAGCGAGGCTTCTCCTCACTGAAACTGTAGTCTCCTTTACATTTAGCAAAGCACTGATCATGTAGTTGGTTTTGAATAAATATTTAATTGTTTATATGAGAGGAATATCTTGAATCAGTGAATTTCTTGCCTGTTGATCAACTTTCTTGTTACATGTTTCTTATATTAAAAATCTAGACCAGTGCTATCCATGGAAATATAATCTGAGCCACGTATGTAATTTCAAACTTCTAGTAGCTACATTAAAAAAGTAAAAAGAAACTGTTAAATTAATTTTTATATATCTTATTTAACCCAATGTATCGAAAATATTATTTCAACAGGTAAGCAAGAGAAAAATTATTCCTAAGACAGTTTACACTTTTTACACTGAAGCTTTCCAGCTGCCTGCGCATTTCATCCCTGTGGCGCATGGCAGTGTGGCGTGGTCGTATTCTGCGTGCTCAGGGGCCACAAGTAACTAGTGGCTACCGTACCGGACAGCACAGATCTAGACAGTATAGGGTCAGTAAGATGTATAATGACAGATGCATGTTATATCTTACAATTTCACATACATTTCTTTTTAAAAGCTAAGTTTAATGTTTAAAGAGAAAGATCAAATGCTAGGGGCCGTGTAGTTCTGACCGTGCTAAAGAACTCTGCAGAAGTTGGAACTCGTGGCCTGATGCTCACTAATGCAAAGTGCGCTACTGTGTGTGCTAGGGAGCACTATGATGCTCAGGTTGTGTTCTAACTGGGATAGACAACTTCTCAGAGAGCCACCCCATAAACTAACCAGCAATCTGAGCTACTAGTTTTAAGATAAATATCCGAGCCCACATATTGGTGACGGCATTTACAGAGGCCTGCTGATTATCTGAGAGGTAATTGTGACAGCTGATAACTGAAAAGTTTTGAGGCTCATAATATACGGTCTTTACCTCTTCTCAACTGTTGCAAAACACCACCTCCTATACACCGTGTAAATCGCCTCTCTTTCTGGACAAGACTCTTTTCCTTCAAACTTGCCTTCATTGTTGTTTTTAACTTGACTTTACTCATATAAAAATCTGCATTGTTGAGGCAGAAGTGGTTTTCCCAGAACCACATAGCTCCCAAGCGAATGTTTTTCGTTTTCTGCCCCCAAATAGCCTGTGGGTCAGCTTCATAGTGACCTCTACGCTGAGGCTGTCCTCCCTTCTCCTCTGGTCTCATTTCTTTCCCATCCTTCTTTCTGGAATTCAACCTCCTGAGGACTGTCAGTAAAATATAGAGGTAGTTCTGGAAATCAACAAGCAGTTGGGAGTAGGGGACTGTGATGGAAACAATCGGAAAGAGAGGGGCAAAGTGGGAACAACTCCCAGCACTTTGCGCTATAAAGAGGTCAAAATGTGGGCTACAAATCACATCTGTCCTTGGCTGGACCCACAATTATAAGACACCTGAGCCCAAAGGCTTTAGAGCATCTGTCTGCCATTTGAGCCCAGAACGAGCTGCCTGGATATTGAGACTAGTCCTCCAATTAGCAACAATTGAGCTCAGGATGAGAGCTGTGCTATCCTTTTTCCTCTCCCCAGTTTTGTTATTCTAGCAGCTGTCATCACCATTCATATCCACTCACAGACTGTACATAGGAAAGGAGCTCCATTCAAGTTTTGTATCCAGTTTAATGTTGCAGCCCTGCTAATGTGAATTTATGGAAACCAGTGGTAAATATAAATGCTAGCTGCACTCCCACTCACCATGGGATGTTAGTCGATATTTACATTTAGAAGTTTAACACAGCCTGGCCTTAATCCAATCTTCTCTAACATTCCCTTAACAGCCCCAGTTTTCTAAACCTGATGGTTACCATGTATAACGAGAGGACAAAAGGGGAAGACGATAGGAAGCGGTTATAAATATAAACCACCTTTTAAGATTTACACAGGGATTTTGTTAGTAAATTCAGAGAGTTGTGTACGCTAGAGCTAAATTTTTGCCTGCGCGCTTAGAAACGAACAGAAGCGTGCAGGGAAATGATCTGTTTTCTTGGCTCCCGCCTCCACCCCCACGCTTTGTAACTTTTAAATTAAAAAGAAGGCAGCCAATCAAGAACCAAATACAGTTACAACTGCATTACTTTTCAGAATTATCCACCAGTGAAATACACGCGGAAAGTGAAAACAAAAAATAAATCCCCTTGGGCATATCAATTAGTATTTTAACTTTTTTCCCAAACGAGCTTAAACCTTTAAACTCAATAACAGAACTTTAGTCATCAATGTTTAAGGTCTATGAAATACTTTCTCTTCAAGATTGTGTTGGCTATTCAAGGGCCTTTGCTTTTTCTATGCAAGTTTTAGAATTAACTTGTCAATTTTTACCGGAAAAAAAAAATCCTGTTGGAACTTCGATCAGGCTTACATTGGCTGTATACATCAACCTGGGGAGAACGGACAGCTGGACTATGTTGGACTTCTGAGCCATGAACACGTATATATTCTCCGTTTATTTAGGCCTTCGTTAGTTTCTTTCAGCAGTGGTTTGTTTGTAGTTGTCAGGGTAGAGGTCTTCAATGCCTTTTGTGAAATTTATTCCTAAGTATTTTATGTTTTTCTGAGGTTATGGTAAATGGAATTTTTCAAAATCTCACTTTTCAAATATATGCTTGAGAAAACTCAGCCAGCCCCCTGAGGGCTTGCAATCAGGGAGGAGGCACCTTCCACAGGGCAGCCCGGAGCCACTCCCTGCCCCGCCCCTGTCGCCCTGTTTCTCCACCTCATGTGTAGCTGAAGCCCTCCTGGACACAAAATGCTGCTGATCCCCTCTCCTTCCTCCAGTTTGCTGCCAGCCGCTGGAGTTTTTGCTTGTTGTGTTTTTGTTTGGAGGGAGGGCACGCACAGGAATCCTCGGGCCAGATGAGAAGGATTCACAGAGCATGCTGTAAAGAAACAGATGGAGAGCTCACATAAGCACACTCTGTGCCTCCGACGGATGCATGCCGGACTCGGATAATCGAGTTAGACAACGTCCTCTACTAGCCCTGTGCGTTTTGTGGAAAGAGCCTGTTCCCAGTGGCACGCGGAGACGTCCCTTTGCTGCCTCTGTTCTCTGGGGAGACGAGGATGTGATTATGCGAGTCACTAGCCAGGGAGGACAGAGCAAAACAGGAAAGGTAAATAGGATTCTCAGGGTTCTGAGTTTACATTTCAAAGGTCAGAATGAGGTTTGTGAACTTTCTCGTAGCAGAGCATGTTCTCCCAGGTCCAAGTAGGACTCAACCAAGAGCCAAGGCAAAGGCCCCTGGGTAGCAGTAGGATCGTCTAAAACAGCACCTGTTGCTCTAACCTCTGCTCGGCTCACTGAGCACTGGTGAGTTGGTGAGTGAAAGACCCTCCTTCCCTCCCCCACCGCCCCCACACTCACCGCACATGTGAAACTGGACAGGACTAGGCAGCTCTCTGGGCTCCTGCTGCTTCCAGGCCTTGCAGAGGTAGCAGGTGTCCCAGAAGCTGCTCTGTCTGGGGAGCCTTCTTGTTTCATCCTTTTGGGAGCCCCTCCGCTGGCTCGGGACTCCAGGCCTTGACTGCTGGTTTCCATTCATATCACAGAGGATCTTCTTCTGGCAACTGCTTCATTTCCCAACTTATGTTTGACATTTGTGGTTAATACTTATTTCTGCCATCATCCTTGTGGCCCACAGAGGTGAAATTATTCTACAGTGAGAAGAGCTAGCATTTCTGTAGCACTTACAATGTGCCAAGCACTCCTCCAAATGATTTTAATAAAACCAGTTTAATCCTCACAGCAACACCGTGAGACAGAAACTGTGAAAGCCCTATTTTATGGACATGAAGGTCAAGGTACAGAGAAGTGAAGAAACTGTCCCAAGCTTCCCTGGCGGGAAACTGGCACAACAGGAATTCAAATCCATGTCGTCTGGCCCCAGAGTACTCATTCCTAGGCAGTGGACTACCCTGCCTCTCCCTATGTCTAAAAAAGATCCTGCAAAGGTAAGCCAAAAACTGCCTCTATAATCTTTACACTTGACAATGTATATTCATAGGCAATATTGTCAGCAGACATTTAGTGCTGGGTGTAGAGTCACTACAAATACTTTGGCCATGAGGCGTTTGAGAGAGGATTGACCCTCAGACATCTCTGTGCAACACAAGAGTCCAAATGGGAGAGGACGGCAGGAGAAAGAAGGAGGGGACAGAGACTGAGAGAGAGAGACAGAGAGAGAGAGAGAGAGAGAGAGAGAGAGAGAGGCGGGGGGCATAGACTAATGACCTGGAAATACAGAGAACTGTGAGAAGGGACCAGCCAGCAACCAGAGGAACAGGAGCTAGGACAATCAAGGAGATGCTCAGAAGGAAATGCGATACAAACCTGGAAATGTCTAGTATACACACAGGCTCGATCAAGCAGGGAGAACTGAAAGAATGTGATACTTGGGCTTGAGGTAAAGGGAGGAGCCATAAAGGAACTCTAAATAGGAGAGGGAGCCAGGAAGGGAACTAGATTTGAGAACAAATATACACGTCCTAGTTCACAGAGGGCTGCCTAAGTGGGTGCCTCCTGTGCTGGAAATAAAGCTCTTGGAGGTATGATGTCTGCCTCTGTGCTTTCATGCATGCGAATGCCCCGGCAGGTGCCCAGCCAGGCAGTAGCTAGCTCTGCATTGACAGCATCCACCGAGCGGCAATTCACATGGTCCCCAAAGGGGAGAAGGCTGTTTTGCGGCCTCTGGTCCCCAATACCAGACCAAAGTCTCAAGGCCTTGGGTGTGGCAGCAAAAGTGGAACAAGTGTCCATTGTTTTTATTAACAACAGAAATATATTTCTTGGGGTAAGTATGCACGCTCTTGGAAGTTAAGATAATAAGTACGAGTTTAAAGAAAGACAAAACCAAATTTAAGTGATTTGGAAAAGTGTGTACATATTATATAGAAAGAAAAGACTGGCATAAAATAGATAAGAATACAGTTACCAAAAGGTGGTTGGGCTACAGTAATTTTTTTCCTACATTCCACTTTTCTGTCTTTTCCAAATACTCCACAGTGAGCATGTATTATTTTTTCTCTTATTTTTATCCTGAAAATTATTATTTTACCAAAACATTACAAGGTACATATGAACAAAAGAAAAATTGAAATTCTGCAACGTTCTACCACTCAAGAGATAATTTTTAGGATTTTGGTATATATTTTTATAGAGAAATATTTCTTATTCACTCTTTTTATTTATCCATGGCAAAGTTCCCTCTCTGCTGATATCAGTTCTATGAGTTTTGACAAACACAGTCATGTAACCATCACCCAATCAAGATACAGAAAAGCTTCATTATCCAAAAAAATTCCCTCTTGCTGCCCCTTCATTCAACTCTTCTCTCCACACTCAGCCAGTCAACGATTGTTCTATTTTTATTTCTGTAATTTTGCCTTTTCCAGAATGTTCCATAAATGGAATCATACAGTATGTAGCGTTTGAGTTTTCCTTCTTTCAGTTAGCGTGATACATTTGAGATTTATCCGTGTTGTTGCATGAATCAGCAGTTTCTTCTTTTGTACTGCATGGATGTACCACAGTTCACCTTTCTACCAGCTTTAACCTTTAGGTTGAAACATCCATTAGGGCATCAGGACATCTGGTTTGTTTCCAGGTTTGGGTGACTATGAATAAAGCAACCATGAACGTTTGCATGCAGTGTTCATTTTCTTGGGTGAATACCCTGGAGACGGATGGCTGGGTCATATGGTAAGTGTATGTTTAACTTCACAAGAAACTGCCAAACATTTTCCAAAAAGGCTGTACCAATTTGCGTTTCCACCAGCAATGTATTTTCAGTTGCTTCGCATCCTTGTCACCATTTGTTACTGTCAGTTGTTGTTGTTGTTTTGTTTTAGTCATTCTAATACACTCGAAGTGGTATCTCACTGTAGTTTCAATTTGCATTTCTCTAGACAAAAGACGTTGAGTCCATTTTCATGTGCTTATTTGTCATCTGAATTTCTTCTTTGGTGAAGTATCTGCTCAAATCCTTTGCCCATTTTCTTATTAGATTGTTTGTATACTTAAAACTGAGTTCTGGAAGTTATTTACATAAACTGGATACAAGTTTTTTGTCACCTATGTGTTTTGTAAATACTTTCCCCAGTGTGTGGCTTGTCATTTTATTCTCCTCACAGTTTCAAGATCAGAAGTTTTAAATGAAGTCTACTTTATCAACATTTTTCTTTTATGGATAGTGCTTTTGCTATTGTATCTAAGAAATCTTTGCCTAACCCAGAGTTACAAAGATTTTCTCCTATGTTTTCTTCCAGGAGTTACATAGCTTCAGTTTTCACATTTAGATCTACAATTCATTTGAGCTAAGTTTTTAAACAAGGTGTAAGGTATGGGTTGAGGTTCTTATTTTTGCCATGAATATCTAGTTGTTCCAGCACCATTTGTTGAAAGCAGCATCCTTTCTCCATTGAATGCACTTTGCAGCATTATCAAAAATCTATTGGCACCTTTTCAACAAGTGATGCTGGAGCAATTGAACACCCATAAGGCAAAAAAAAAAAAATGGAACATTAACCTCATACTTTATAAAATATTAACTCAAAATGGAACACAAACTCAAATGTAAAACTTAAAACTATAAAATTTTATTTTAAAACGTAGGAAAATATCTTTGAGATCCAGGGGTAGACAAAGAGTTCTCAGACTGGACAGCAAAAGCATAATTTTAAAAACTGAAAAATTGACATCATCAAAATGTAAAGCTTTTGCTATACAAAAACCTCTGTTAAGAGGATGAAAAGACAGCCTATAGATTGGGAGTACGTATTTGCAAACCATATATCTGACAAAGGACCAGTATCTACAATATATAAAGAACCCTCAAAACTCAACAGTAAAGAAAAAATCCAATTAAAAAATGTACAAAAGTCATGAAGACATATTTAACCAAAGTGGATATACAGTTGGTAAATACGCACATGAAAACATGTTCAAAATAATTCTCCATTAGAGAAATGCAAATTAAAACCACAATGAGATATCACCCTCCCCCTCTCAGAATAGCTCAAATGAAAAATAAGGGACACTACCAGGTGCTGGTGAAGAAGCAGAGAAACTGGATTACTCAAACACTGGTGGTAAGAATGTAAAGACGACTGGAAAACAGTTTGGCAGTTTTTTAAAAAACTAAATATGCAATTATCATACAACCCAGCAACTGTGTTCTTGGCATTTATCCCAGAAAAATGGAAATTTGTATTCAAATAAAAAACTTGTATAGGAACGTTCATTTCAGCATTGTTTATGATAATCAAAACTGGAAACTACCCAGATGTCCTTCAAAGGGCAAATAGTTAAACAAACTGTGGCTCATTCATACCATGGAATAAGATTCAACAGCAAAAAGGAACAAACTGGTGATGCGCAAAGCAGCTTGGCTGAATCTCCAGAGAATAATGCTGAGTGAAAAAAGCCAATCCCAAAATGTTAAATATGTGATTCCATTTATACAACATTTTTTAAATGATAAAATTGTAAAGAGGGGGAACAGATTAGTGGTTACCAGGAGTTAAGTATCAGAGTGAGGGGAAGAAATTGGTGTGGTTACGAGAGGGAAAGATGAGGGGTCATCGTGGTGATGGAACTGTGTTTTGTGAGTACTTTTTAAAGGTAGATCCATGAACCTACACAGGTGATAAAATTGCACAGAACTACATAACACACACACACAGATGGGTGCAAGGAATACTAGGGAAGTCTGAATAAGATTGATGGACTGATTCACTGCGATTGATCCATCATATACTATAGTTTTGCAAAATGTTATTATTGAGGGAAACTGAGTAATGAGTACATGGGGTCTCTCTCTACATACAATTTCTCAAAAGTGCGTGTGAATCTACAATTATCTCAAAAAAACTCTTTTGAAAAATCAACTGGTCATATATGCGTGAATCTACTTCTGGAACCTCTCTTTTGCTCCATTCATTTCTATGTCTACCCTTTGCCAACACCACACTGTATTGATTATTGTAGATTTATATAGGTCTTGGAATCTGGTAGTATGAGTCCTCCAACTTCGTTCTTCTTTTTTAAAAGTGTAGTTTTTTCTTCAAAATTCTAGATCTTTTGACTTTTCATACAAAGTTGAAATCAGTGTGTAAATTTCTCCAAAAAATTCTGCTAAGATTTTGATTGGTATTGTGTTGAATCTATGTCAGTTTGGGGACAATGGACATCTTCACACTGTCAAGTTTTTCAGTTCATGAACATGATGTATCTCTCTCCATTTATTTAGGTTCTCTTTCTTTCATCAGAGTTTTGTAGCTTTCAACATACAGATCTTGCACATATTTTGTTAGATTTAGACCTAAATATTTCATGTCTCTGATGCTCTTTTAAATGCCATTCACTTTTTAAATTTTGATTTCCAATTGTTTATTGCTACTAAATAAAAATACAATTAATCTTTGTATGCTATTATTGATCAGTCTTGCTGAACTCACTTCTGGATTCTAGTAGAATCTGTTTTTGTAGATTCCTTTGGATTGTCTGCATTGACAATCAAGGCATCTGCCAAAAAGCTCATTGTTTCCAGTTTTGTCTATTATAAAAATTACTTCAATGAATGTCCTTTTACATACTTTTTTTTTTACTTTATTTTTATTTTTGCTCACTTAACTTATTATATCCTCAACAGATACACACATTTTGATTTGTTTTTTATGTTTTTGTGGGGTTTTTTGGTTTGGGTTTTTTTTTTTTTTTTTTTGAGGAAGATTAGCCCTGACTCGATGAGCAGTGCCATGTCCACGTCCAGGATCCGAACCAGCGAAACCCCGGGCTGCCGAAGCAGAGTGCGCAAACTTAACCACCCGGCCACGGGGCTGGACCCTACACACATTCTTTTTTTTGAGGAAGATTAGCCTTGAGCTAACTACTGCCAATCCTCCTCCTTTTGCTGAGGAAGACTGGCACTGAGCTAACATCCATGCCCATCTTCCTCTACTTTATACGTGGGATGCCTACCACAGCATGGTGTGCCAAGCGGCGCCATGTCCACACCCAGGATCCGAACCGGCGAACCCCGGGCCTCACAGAAGCAGAACGTGCGAACTTAACTGCTGCGCCACCCGGCCGGCCCCCACATTTTTGAATCCTGATACAATATCTCTAAGGCTAACGTATCCTCCAAAGTTGCGTCTGCTCTCAGGGCTAGAACCTGGAGAGGTACCTTTTCTCTCTGAGGAGTACCTCTCCTCAACAGCAAGGTGGCATTTTGGATATCTGCCTACTTGTAGATATAACTTTTAAAGTCTAGATAGGATCAGCTTGAACACACCATTCCCATTTTGTAGAAAATCCCTTGTTCCTCCTTCCAGTCTCAACCAAAGATTTCCACAACCCCCAGATTGTCGCGGGCACTGGAGTGAAAAGGGAGAAGGGCTGGTCAGAGAGCTTCAAGGCTTACATTCTCCAGGTAATCTCTGACTTCTGCTTCCTGCTTCCAATTCTCAGTTCATCCTGTGAATCATTCAGGCAGCATGTGCACACTCTCTCTCCTCTATAACATGTCCACCCAGTCAACTCAGAACTTTGCCTGAATTTCCAGCAAAAGAATAACACCTTAAAAAAATACGTAAGTCTTTGTGTGTCTAGGCAGATTTGACTGAAGTTTTGATGAAGAGGATTTAAATTGCATATTTGCAAACAGCATACAATTAAAAATTAGCCATCTCTGCTCCTAAAACTCCTCTTGGCCACCACCATTTTTCACGGCCAGACTACCTCCACATAGCACACCAGGTTTTCCCCACCTTGTTGGCCTTTGTACTTTTCCATTGTCTTACATCTGTCCTCCACCATCACCCCTCCTATCAAATTACCCTAATCCAAATGACCTGAGTGACAGGGGAAGGCCAGCTTCACAGTCTTATGCTTAGGTACTAAATATTCTTATTCTGATTATGAAGGTGAGCATTGACAAGACCATTGCAATACCATAAACCGCTAGTTAAAAGAAAGACAATACCTGTGATTCCTTGGCAGCAATGTTTTGGTTCTTCCGAGAGACATAAACTCTACCTCTATTTGTATTTCTGCTTAGTCTCACTTTCACAGGGTTTTCCAAAGAGTGGTCCATGTTTGAGAAACTGCGCTGCAATCGTAAGGGGCTGACAGCCAAAAAATACCTGATTCTTTTTTTAATTGCAAACTTTTCTTGTATCTTGCTGTTAGTTAAAAAGAGGTTGCTTTTATGTTCTGGTCTTTTTTCTCTCTCCTCTCTTTTTTGATTAATATAAAGTAAGGTAAGACCTGAGAAATGCTTCTTGTAATGATAAGGAAGAAGTAGAATTGACTGATGGAAGGAGAGAGGAACAAGAGGAAAGAAAAAGAAGGAGTTACAGTGAAAGCCTTAAAAACACGCTTGTTATAGACAATATTTGCTCAGAGATCATTCTTTTTTCAACAGTAACACACTTAAAGGGTCATTTTCTTCAAAAAGCTACAGCCAAATTTCTGTGGGCTGTTCAAATCATGAATTAAAGTGATTAAGCCCATAACTACTACCAACTAAAACAATCGAAATGTCATGGTAACAAATGATTCTCTAGCTGAAAGTCAGAGCTCAGGGGTATAAAATTATTTTCCATAAAATGGTAATCATTCTTTCCTTAAAATCTTAGCCTTGTGTTCCTTGAAGTTAAATTCTTTCCTAAGCTTTGTTTACAAGTGTTTCCACCAATTCCGGTTCCCAGAATCAGAAGTGCTTGTCTAATAATTAGGAGTCTTAATAAAGTCGGAGATGAGACAGGAACTGCCTGCACTTGCTTTTCCTTCTTTCCCCAATATGTTGAGAAAGGATAAATCAGGGACCATCCTGCGAGTTACTGTAACCGTTTTAACGGAGGAGAATATCAGGGAGGGTCTCAGTCCCAGAGTTGGAGGAAGTTGCATTGCTGATTTGTATCCTTTCCAATCAGCCAGAAACAAAATTGTTGGCCTAACACACATGTAAAATCTGCTTATTAAGCTTACTCACAATTAAATAAATACAGACAAAAACAACATTGAGATTCTTTTTTTCATCCAACCGATCAGATAACTGAGAACCGAGAACCCAGGATAAGTGAGTGTCGGGACATGAGCACTGTGATACAGCGCTCACGGGAATTCAAAGTGCTGCCCCCTTGTTGGAGCATAATTTCAGGATCTATGAAATAAAAAATACACATACTTAGTCATCCCACTTTTAGAAATCTGACCTACATATATAATAAGACTACCTAAACACATATTGTAAAGATGTTCTTTGCAAGATCCTTTGTTTACAAAAAAAAAAGAATGCATCCATTACTAGAAGAATGAATAAATAAGCTATAGTAAATGTATGAAATGGAAGGTTATGCAAATATTAAAAGAATGAGAGAGATCTATATAAACTGCCTTGGAGCTGCCTTGAAGTTTGCCATGATACTTGGTTAAATTAAGATTCTCAGTATGAAATGACTCCATTCTTTGTAAAATTTACCAAAGAAAACTTGCCTTTGGTCACTTGGGATTAATTGACAGAATTTATAACGCAACCCAGAGAAATCTGTCTCTAAAGGACATCTTCTTCTAGGGACCCTTCTACTTCCTACTATGTAGTGTATCATTGCCAAGCTTTGTGACAATTCATAGTAAGGCTCTGTTGTTAAAAACTCACTTATTTGAAGAACCCTAACTGCCAAACAGATTAATTCACAAGCAATTGTCTCGATCACAATAGCTTAGTTCACTTTCAAATGGATTCAAAACAAGGATCCTTTAAAAGGCATGATTTCCTGGTGCTTTAAAAATATGACTCCACTTACACAAACTTGAGGGGAATATATCTGTTATGTAAATTGAGGAATGCAAGCAATTTAAGACCTCGGACAGTCCTTTTTCAAAGTAACTTGTCATCCTCAGCTTGTAGGTACACAGGAGTTACGCCATCGTCTCTGCCCTCTAGAAGCTGACAATTCCTCACCTTGTACTAGGTGAGGCGAGTCACTCGCAGTTCACCTTTAACACTAAATGCTTCAACATGCCCCCTGGAAGCTCACAAGCCATCAGTTATAATTCACCCACGTGTTGCAGCAGAAGCCTTTCCCGGTTTATCACGTTTTTACGTATTGGCTCAGGCTCCTTTTGCTCTCTCTACTAAACAATAAGTTTCCATGAACTGAGTTTTTGGGGACCCATGAAGTCCACATGAATCACAAAACACATTAGCTTCAACTTTCCAGCCACTGAAGAGCAAACGTCACAGATCCTTTCAGTCAACCATCAAGGCTGCCGCCCCGAGGAGCAAAGGGACAATTCCAAGAGCCAAGAGCACGGGAAGCAGCTGAATTAGATGTCAGGAGGGCCCAGGTTCAAGGCCAGCACAGACACCCCCTTCTCTGCGGCCCTGGGCAAGGCTTGTAACAACTAACTTGAGCTTCTTCCCACCTGGGAAACAGACAATCATCGCCTTCCTTTGACATGTGGACAAATTAATTAGCCGAGGTTTGGAAACGTTGTGAAAGCAAAATGATACTCGTAAACGCCAAATATTAGCTGATTGTGTTTTTGATTTCATGGTTTTATTTTGGCATTGCATATCACATTACATACACTGAGAAGCAGGAAATACTGCCACCTTGTATCTGATTATTCCTGCTTAAATTACAGAAGGGCTAACCTCAGGGATTACAAAAATTCCTCAGGACTTATAAGTCATCATGCCTTATTAAGAAAAAAGATTATTATTTGCAAGAGATCTTAATATCCTATAACATACATCACCCATTCTTTTTATTAGTTATGCTCCACAAACACTCATAGAGATGCTACAGTAGTTTGGCCACCATCTTATAGCTTAGGAAATAGGCAGGCTGCACATACGCCTTGCACAGGCAACTTCCTATAATTAGAACTCATGCTTTCTAAATTAGCAATCAGTCTCTCCAATGAATCACATCTTCATACAAAAGAAATTGCCCAAACAGGCTTCATAGGCACCTAAGAGAAAAAAGCGTATGGTCTTTAGAGATTTGGCAGATGTCAGGAACAGTTTTCTTTATAGGCAGACCTATAAAGAAAGACTAAATTCCATAAGCTCCAAAGTTCTCTCTCGACCCTTTAAAGTTAGGCTACATATAGACGGGAAATTGTCTCTTTAAAAAATATATTTTATGGGCCAGCCCGGTGGCGTAGCAGTTAAGTTCGCACGTTCTGCTTCAGCGGCCCAGAGTTCGCGGATTCGGATCTTGGGTGTGGACATGGCACCGCTTGGCAAGCCATGCTGTGGTAGGTGTTCCATGTATAAAGTGGGGAAAGATGGCCATGGATGTTAGCTCAGGGCCAGTCTTCCTCGGCAAAAAGAGGAGGATTGACAGCAGATATTAGCTCAGGGCTAATCTTCCTCAAAAATATATATGTGTGTGTTTTAGCTTTGTTTACCATCTGTATTGAAGAGAATAAAAATGGATCAATGTGAATCTTAAATATATATATATATATTAACATAGGAGACTTCCTGAATCCATATCACTATTTAATTTGCTGAGAGGTGATTTGTTATCTCCTCCCAGAGCTCAGCAAAGTCCAGAGTCCTGAATGCTGTGCTGGAGAGTTTGGACCTTATTCTGATGACCAAGGGGAACCCAGGGTGGAAGGGAAGGAAGGAGTCGTGTGAAACACTCAGGTTTACATTTTGGAAAACTCCCTCTGGCTTTCTGAAGAAGGATGGTCCGGGAAAGGCAAGACAAATGTGCAGAGAGACAGATCAGGGGAGCTGAGAGACTCTGAGATTGTGGAGGCTTGAACGAGGACAGAGGCAGTGAAGCTGGAGATATGAAAAAAATCCAAGAGCTATTAAGTAGATAAAATCAGAGGGCCATACAGAGGCTAGCAGGGATGGGATCCAGAGCCCAAGTGTAGGGATTGACCTTAGGTAAAAGAAGGAGCATCTGTTCCATCATGATTGAGGAAAAGGAGACAAATACGTGTTGAAAGAATGAAGAAGGAACACGACAAATCCATCAATGAATGTGCGAGGAAAGCGAGAGAAAAGTGGTCAGAAGATGGAGATCGGCAGAAGACAGCGACAGATCCAGATAACCTCAGAGGAGCCACGCTCTCTTGAGTGTGTAAGACGTGGGGCGTGAACAGGGACCGCAGCAGGCCCCACTGGGCAGACCCCAGCAGATGAGTCCTGGCGGGCAGCAAGGTGGGAGTCCCGGCGGGAGACAGAGGGCATGCTCCGTGAACCAGGGAAAGTATTTGCTACAGAACAAAGCTTTGCTCTAATTCCTCAGTTTCTATCAAGGTTATTCTGAAGTCTAATTCTGATCTCAAATGTACACTTTTAGTTCTTCCTTCCACGCGAGTGTCATCTGTAAATTAAAAGGGCAATGTTTTCTAGTTACTCACCAAAGGCAATATTAAAATACCTGGCCACAGGTCTCTTGGGCTGCTCTTGCACCAAGGGTGGCCACCTCAGTTCCGAGACCTGTGTCCTCCGGGCCAGGCGGTCCCTGGGCACTGATGAATAGCTTCAAAAGTCTCCTAAAGTCAAACAAAATAAGACAAATTTCTAACGGGCACTACAGGCATGTACACGCACACGCACACACACACACAAGGAAATGGTGTTATTTAGGGCAGAAATGAAACAAAAACACCTTTTAAAAGACTAATACTAACTAAATGTCCCATGACAAGATGAAATGCTTTGCATTTCAAGTACAAATTTAGATAAATAATACAGCAAATTCCTAGGAAAATTTTGTAATGTGGCATACAGAAAATAAAAATTAGAAGTCCTAGACTTGTTTCTAACACCGTGCGTACCCGAGAACCTCCCCAAGTTCAGTAACAAAGGCCGTGAGACGACAGAATGCCGAGGCCTCTTTAGACGAACATATAGCACTTCCTTCAGAAAAAAATAAATTATGAGTTTTTTCCATGCCACGAAAGCTGCGCAAGTCATCAACCCAACCAAAGCATTCAAACGGAGGACCTGCTGGGCCACCAAGTGCATGCTGTGAGGTGGGCTGCTGTCTTCTGCAGAAACCCTTCCACCCGGGGCCTCCCCTCAGCGTCGATCTCCCTCCATTTAATCTCCCTAATCCTAATTCCTCTCAGCCAAAACCTGCACGGCCAGGAGAGGCTATCTAGGGAAAAAATATGAAGGTTTCATCTCTATCCAAGCTGAAATAGGGATGGTATAAATGTTCTTTTACGGCTAGAAAATAAATAATCTCTCGTGCCCACTTCTTGTATCCTTGTTTTTGTGCTTCTAGAAGACTTTCGATCCCGGACACGTCCCTTACGTACGGAGGGCCAGAGCCAGCAGCTCAGCCGCTGGGCAGCAGAGACCGGGGCGCACCAGGCTGCCTGCTGGCTTTCTTTGGCCAGGCTCCCCCGGAGTCTAGAGGGAAAATGGATGGCTCTTACTCACAAAGCAGAATAACAACCCCTAGAATTTTACTTTCTCCTTCAACTATTTTTTAATCTTAAAGAGATAATTCAAGAAAAAGATGCCAATGGTGTCCCTTCTCAAAATAAGCTCATAGGCATGAATAAGCTTTTTCTGAGGTCTGAAAGAAAAATCTAGAGCTTCTGCCTTAGGAAAAAGCAAACAAATCCCACGCGATTCTAAAAGGAGGCTTTGCCCACGTCCTCCTCTCTGTAGACTGACGAGGCTCCTGCTGCGTGGAGTGCGTTCTTCACCAGCTCCCTCACGAAGCACGGCCACCACACCTGGATCTGATGCAGCGGCCACAGGACCACCAGCGCACGCAGGAAACGCGGAGCGGGCGCTTGAAGCCTCCCGCACGTCTGTGAAGTGGACTGAACCAAAACGACTGTCTGGGAAAAAAAGAGTTTTTAAAAACGCCAAGAAAATTTTTTAAGCACCAGTTTATAATCAGCTTACAAATCACCTCAACAGCTACTAACAAGTAAGAATGTTCCAGCCGAGCGGACACTGGATAGAAAACAGGGAATCTTGGTGAATATGTTTGCCTGATGAATGAAGTCTTGCAGCTTTTGCAGAATGAACAAGTGACACAGCCATGGGTTCCCCTTCAATTCTGACCAGTGGCTGTTCTGAAATTGTCGGCGAGGCTCACTTTTCTCTATGGTGGGGACCTACGGGTCAGTTTGGCCTCGTTTCTCTGTTGCTGTCATATGGAACCAGTCACCAAACTCCTGGCAATGCTAGTTCTCAAATCTTTCCCTCAAGTCCGTCTTTCCTTTCATTCCCACTGCAAGAACCTGAGTTCCAGCTCTCACGATCTCTCGCAAGGTTTACTGCAGTCTTCCTACCCGGTTTGGGCTGCCCCAAGTGCTCCTGGCTTACAAAGGCCAGGTCAGTCCTCTCAGACCACTGCTCGGATCATGGCTGAAAACTAAAAGTTTAACCTCCTTAGGTTCTCCATCATTTTCCCCGTCGCTGTCTATTGCCAGCCTCCCCAGCACGCGCCTTATCCTTAGGTCAACTGGATCGCTGGTTATCCCTAAGCTTTCTCTATCTTTTTCTACCTTTGTGCCTTTGCTCTTGCTTTTCCTTCTACCTATGATGCCATTCCTTATCCCTGGGAAACCTCGCCATCTGCAAGGGGCCAAGATAAGTGCCACCTTCTCTGTGAAATTTTCTGTGGAAAATGCAGGATAATCTTTCCTTTTCATCGAACACCCCCTATGCTCTGTTCGTGCCTCTACTACGAAGCTTCTAAAGTACTTTCTGGTATTTATTTTATACATGAGAGTCTTAACTCCTACCTTATTCACACATTCAGTGGATACACATTGAGATTTAACCCAATTTAAGGCCCCCTGTAAAAAGTTGAGGATACTGCAGAAAATGAGATGAGCATAGTCTCTGGTTTCCTGGAGCCTCAGTCTAACAGAAAGATAGTTATTGGATAAAAAATTGCACAATCATTTACAAAATGAATAACAGTAGTGATTAGTACTAAAATTGAGAGTTTTGGGCTACCAAATAGGGGCCCTTCATCTTGCGGGGAGTATGAGGCAAAGCTTCCAGCAGGCTGATGTTTAGACTGAGATGTGAAGAATTTGCAGGAGCTCCCCAAGCAAAACAATGGTGAAGAGCATCCCAGGAAGCAAGCCATCCTGCGCCAAGTCCCTAAACCAGAAGGCGCCTGAAGAAGTCCCTGAGATGTGATCACAGGAGGAATTAGAAGGAAAGAAGTGGCTTAGAATGAAGGGCAGAGGGAAAAGGGACCAGAAGATATAACATCATCTAAGCCATTCAAGAATTTTAAGCCTGTTCCAAGTGCACTGAGAGCTTATCGAAAATTTTAAGTGAAAGTATGACGTAATTAGATCAGCATTAAAAAACAATCACTCTGGAGACAGTGTAAATAATGGAAGGAAGGAAGGAGAGCAGATGCCGAGGGGCCAGTAAGAAAGGAATTTCAGCCATCTGAAGAACCATGTGGGCCAAGATGTCACTGAAATAGAGAAAAGTGAACAGAGACGATAAGTATTGGGTCAAATCATTTGAAATTGCCTTTTTTTGCAGTAAAAAAATGGTTGCTTACCAGCAATTGCATATTTAGGAGACAGGTTTGCCAAGACGTGGTGCTTTGCTGGGTATGGGGGGTGAAGGAGAGCGAGTCAAGGAGAATGTCTGGTTTTCTGGATTTTACAAATGACAGTGTCACTTACTGAAATGAAAAGGACGGAAGAGGGGCAGATTTGGAGAAATAAACCATGATTTGCGTTGAGGACAAGTTTTATGAGATGCCTCTGAGCTGCCCAAGCATGCACTTGTATGCAGTGATCTGGACTCAAAAGCAAGCTCTGAGGTGCAGATCTGGATGTGAAAGTCGTTAGCGTATGGAAGCCGTAGCAGAGGACAGGATCACCTAGAGAGACGGAGGAAGAGAAAGAGAGCGAGGGAGGGAGAGACAGAGAGACAGAAGCAGAACCATGATCCTCAACAAAGCTGTTATTAGGAATAACCTGTAGAATTTTCTTATCCCAAAATACACACACCAGAGGCCCAATAAAGTAGAATTTCTGGGATCTGGATACATGTGGCTTAAAAAAAACAACCGCTCAAGTGCTTCTGACATAAGCCCATCATTAAAATGACCAGAAAAGTGATACTAGAAAAACGAATCCAAAATAGAGGGCTAAGAAAAGCCAGCACTTAGATCTGAGAAGAGAAGGGAGAATCGGCAAAGGAGGCGGGAAAGGAACAGTTAGAGTTGAAAAGAAACCGGAGCGGAGAGTGGAGATGAGGAAGTGGTCCCCATGGAAATGCCTCGACAGGTGAGATTGAGGTTGAGAAGACTAAAAAGTGACAACTTATTCACAACGTGGAGACCTCGGCAAGAGCAGATTCCATGGGGCAGTGGGTACAGGACGCAGAGGAGAGAGCTGAGGGGAGCACGAGGTGAGGAAAGAGCACGAAGAAGCTTGACAGGGAGCAGAGAATTAGGGCAGGGCTAAGAGGGGCACAGCGTCAAGAGGGCATGTGGTTTCCACCTGACTCCAGGTTCTTCGGTGGAAACAGGAATTAGTTTGATCTAAGACATCTCTGCATCTCCACAGTGCTTGGTACGCTGCTCACACACAACAAAAAGCACCTGGTTTAAAAAGGTTGATAAAGGGCACCCTTTCCAACTTGCAGGGTCTCTTCGGGAACATATATACTTCAGATCCACTTGATCAATTACTTTCATCTCTTCCAAGGATTAAGTGTGCCCCTGTTATGTGCCAGACAACTGGCTCATCACCGAGGACACAGGGAAGACATAGTCCCTTGTCACACATTTCTAAAGGAGCTTGGGCCCAGTGGGGTCACATGGGCAGAGAGGAATCGGCTCCTAAGGGAGTTAAGAATTCTTCAAAGGTCTACACTGTACAGCCCAATTTGGGGGGCCATTTGATTTTACAGCCAGTACCCAAGTCATGTGTAAACTGTACAGTGTAACCAAGTACAATGTAACAGTATAGACTATATTTTTGTGTTACCTGAACTTTCCTAGGAAAAAGAATCTAGGGGAAATCTGGACTCCATTCCCTCCTGCTGAGATTACGCAGGCAGGGTCGGACACCTAAAGCCAGGAAGCCAGCTCGGGGAACCGTAGCTCACAGATCTCAGAGCCTTATGAGTTTTCCAGTCTGCACCGACAGTAGGAATAGCCCTCACCTCTCTACAGGTCTGGTTAAAGCCCTTCTTCTCAGCTGGAGAACTTGCTGGCCACTCCCTTCCTTGGGAAGCCTGCAAGGGTAAAAGCGAGGACTCCCTGAGAAGTTTGGAAACCAGGGAATTGGGCTATGTTGGGAACCCAATAGTCTTGTCTCCCGGTTAAGAGATCCAGAGACAGGAAGAGCTAGAATGTCAAGATCTTCTTCCCAAAACAGGGGGCACGCAGCACCTGATTGGGGTCACCTGGCCACTTGGGGGCTTTAGGTATGCTGGAAGAGAAAAGGATTCAGGTCAACAGCTCTTCACCCGTTCTTAAGAACACATTCATATTTTTTCTACCTGAATCAGATCCCCCCAATTCATAGAGATCTCATAATGCCACCAAAATATGCCAGTCAAACCCCAATGTCAAAATGAGCACAGAGCTTTCAAACAGTACTGTAATAAATGATTTGTGATGGGCAATTTTTTGAAGGAACTATGAAAGTAAAACCACAGACTATCCATGAATAAAAGTGGAGAATATGGAGGGACAACTGGGAGCTGCATCCATTCACTATTTTTCAAGAAAGAAAACACGGGGGTACAAGAGACTTAGGAAGTTTGAATGATGGTAAAAAGAAATGGAATAGAAGATGCTTCGGTCATCTCTGGGGAATTCACTACTCCAGGGCACAGTTTGATTTCAGAAACATTTGGAGTTAAGACCCTTGCTTTAGAAATGAGATCCAGGCAAATCTAAGTGCTTACTTTAAAAACATCCTTTCCTAGTTGTTCAAAAGAGAACTAATTTAGGCCTTGTCATAAAATATGCCTGGAAACTATTAATGTATCAATGGTCTTAAATGGAAACATTTCCTGTAAATACACAAGATCCAACACATGTTAACTAAAAGTAACTTTTTTTCCAGAGGATTTCATACTTTGTAACCATCAAGTGGCTACTATCACTTTGGTAAAATTAAACCCGTCATATACAAGTATGCCTTTACATTCCAAAAATTCATACTTTATCTAAAATCTTTACATATTGCTAAATAAGTTACTCTATGGACTCCATTTGTCAATACAAGTTTTAAAAGGCCCACCAATTGAAGAATATTTTAAGTGAAATAGTTTACCCTCTTCCTATTTTTTAAATTGTCTCGCTCACCAGGCTTCCCTCCCCCTGTGAAAAACCACATATGCAAAAACAATAAACGGAACAAAATAGTAGGTTCTTCAATTTTACAGGATATAGCCCTGATTAAAATTGTATTTCTATTCCAAATACTTTTATCTAACTGAAATTGTAGAACAGCTCCACACCTATGTATATAAATTTTTTTGCCAAATCCAGCCCAATCTAGGGCTGGTATAATTCCATTTCTTTGGTATTATATTTAGGTTTCTACCTTAGATGATTTTTTTTAAGGTGTAAGATTGTGGAGTTGGTGCTTACTATGTATGTTTTTGGTTTTTTTTTTCACTATTTGGGCCAGCTTAATAAAATTTGTTTAAGACCATTCAAATAATACATGTTTAAATGACTTCAAAATGTTACAGAACAAGCACAAGACTTTCAACCGGGGTTACAGATGAGGTGGGGTTTCCTCGCTGCATTAGCCTGCCGGGGCTGCCATAACGATGGACGGCAGACTGGGTGGCTCAACACTTATTCTCGCACAGTTGTGGAGGCCGGAAGTCGGAGATCAAGGTGTCGGCAGCGTTGGCTTCTTCCAAGGCCTCTCTCCTCTGCTTCTAGATGGCTGCCTTCTTTCTGTGTCTTCACACGGCCTTTCTTCTGTACATGTCTTTGTCCAAAGTGTCTGTTCTTACAGGGACATCAGTTATATTGGATCAGCCTATCCTGATGACCTTATTTTATGGTGATTACCTCTTTAAAGACCCTATCTCCAAATGCAATCACATGCCAAGGTACTGGGGGTTAGGACTTGAACATCTGAGTTTGAAGGGGGACACACTTTCAGCCTATAACACTTGTCTTCAATGAATATGTGCATATTCCTAATTTAATTGGCCACTATTGGAATACCTCATACTTATTGAACGAGAAGCTCAAGATACACTGCAGACCCTTTTAATCATATTCTGGATAATAAGAATTAAGCCTCTAAATAAAACTAAGATATCTGAGCAAGCCAGTAGTTTATAGAGTCGGGTATTAAAATAGAGCTCTTTTGGTAAATATCTCGGCCCTAGGAAACATACTTTTGTCCAAATTTTTTAATTTACTTTTTTTCTCATTATAAAGATATGCAAAGAAAGGGTTTCATTCTTATAAAAGATTTTAAAGAGTAAAACTCCCCTAAACCAGTAAAAATCAGTAAAAAGCATCCCAAATCTCATTTCCCAGAGGTTGTCCTTGTATCTATATCACTGAACATTGTCATGTCATCTCTCCATGTACACACTCACAAAAACACACATATATACAATTTAATATTGATGGACTTGTCCTACATAGTGGTTTTCAAGACTGCTTTTATTAAATTATTAAACAATATGCTATTACAATATCTTTTCGTGCCAGTGAATATAGCTATGACTCATTCTTTTTAATGGCAACATAGAGTTAAATTATATGAATGCATAGGAATGATTTTATCTATCTTTTACTGATGGATATTTAGGTCTCTAGTTATTTTTCCTCCAATTATTTCTAACGCTGTGATGACTTATATATATATTTTATATATGTACACTTGAGATAAATTCCTAGAAGTGGAATTTAAAATATTGATATCTAGCATCAAGCTGCTTTCTAGAAATAGTACCAGTTAACACTCCATTAATAATGTATAAGTGCTCATCTTTCCACATTCTAACAAATACATAAACACAATTTATCACTAATCTTTAATTCTTTGCCAAACTGAAAGGTTCAAGTGTGATAACTCGTATTTGCTTTATTTGCATTTCTTGATTACCACTAAAACTCTTTTTTACAATTCACATAAAATATTCTCATTTTGGTTTGAAAAAAATGTAATTTTTAGAAATGTTATTTCTAAGCCATCACGGAAAAATAGGCAAGACCAAGATTATAAAGTATTTCGGGCATCTAGATATATCCTGCTCACTGACCCGTCCTTCACGGTGCACCTTGCCCATTTCATCCACACCACAATGATGGTGCCGCCTGATGTAGGATATGGGTCAGCCATCAGATCCTGTCTCCCCGTTATGTTAACCAGGACATCCCAAGAAGGTTGCCAGTTGGCAGTGGAGCTAAACGTTAAAGGAGCACATGAGGTAGGTCTTGGTTATCAGCAGTCACAGCCATGTGCAATTTTAAATTAGAAGAGAATGGAGAAGATGCAGTTTTGTAGTCGCAGGGAAAGTCCTGTTTAGGAAATTAGCAGGACCTTAAGTAGTAGTTTCAAAATTTTGGCTAAATCTTCAAGTCGCCAGAGGACCAGCTGTGAAGAGGTGTCTGGATCAATAAAGAGCCCATCCCTGATTCTTGCTTGGTTGGGGAAGAACTCAATGAAAATGGGTGGAGAGGAATGGAAAAAATAAATTAATAACAGTTAGATGTATAATAATGTAGTTAACAAACTCCGTGTGGGCTGGAGGGCCTGGTAAATCATGGAATGGTTAGGAAAATGTTTCTCTTCTTCCTTATGAATTCAGCCTGGGATTGCAAACTTCAGTACCTCTAAGGACTAAACAGGTATTATATAGGTGGAGAAGACGCAAGTGTTAGTCTCGCCTCAAAGAGATTCAGATTTAAACTTGACACTAGCCAGATAATCGTGACTGCACAGCTAATTCCATCTATGAATTGCCACAGTGACACCTGCTTTGGACCCTAGTTATATTGAGAGTTAATGTTCGTCCTGTTGCCAAGACACCGTCTGAGCTCATCTAAAACTTTCCATACCCGTTAACACTTATCTCACCATCATATCATTGTTATGAGCTGAATTATGTCCACCCAATATCCATATGTTGAAGCCCTAATTCCCAACACTTCAGAATGGGGTGGTATTTGGAGACACGGCCTTTAGAGAGATGACTGAGTTAAAATGAGGCCCGTAGGGTGGGCCCTTCCAATCCGACTGGTGTCCTTATAAGAAGAGGAAATCTGGGCACCAGGGATGCATGCACGCAGAGGAAAGACCGTGTGCAGACACAGGGAGAAGGTGGCCATCCACAAACCAAGGAGAGAGGCCTCAGGAGGAACCAACCTGCCAACACCTTGATCTTGCACTGCTAGCTTCCAGAACTGTGAGAAAATAAGTTTCTCTTGTTTAAACCATCCAAAAGGTGGTATTTTGCTATGGCAGCCCTAGAAAACTAATAGGGTCCTTATATATACAAATGTCGGTGTCGTCACATAGACTGGACGTTCCTCCAGAGCAAAGGCTGGATCTTATTCAGCATGCCCACTGCCAAGTACAGTGGTGACACATGGTAGTAGTTACTCAACAATTACGTATTGATTGAGTGAGGGAGTGAATTTTCTACAGACTTTACAGACTTTCCAACTTGGAAGCCATTTAAGTTTTTAGTTTATTCCCCTTTGTAACTAGGTAAGAGATAGCGAAGCAACTTCGTGAACAAGCAGACACAAAAAGCCCAGGACACTTCAGGAAGATTTCCACTCAAGTTGACAGAAACCAGCAGCCAAATGAATGTGCAAGGGGGCAAATTGGGTCCTTCTTTCCATTCTGAGAGCCCAGCTGCTGGAGAAATGCAACAGTAACCTTCAGGCCTCCTCATGTCAGCCCTGACCCCCAACACACCTGGAGCAGCGTTTCCTCCCTAATAGGGCAGGAGGCCATGTCCCCTCCTCCCACCATTGTCGGCACAACAAGGTCAGCATCCTCTGGGCCCATGGGAGGGAAGGGACTGGAGTTTAAGTGCCCTACCATTCCTTACAGGTGATGAAACAGTCTGAGCACACCAGGGCATGAAACCGATGCTGCAGGCCTTGGCCACTGGTCTGCAGTCGCGCAATTACCTAGACTCCAGGCCATATTTTCCCAATTTGTTGAGAGCTATATCATGTGGGAAAGAATTAAAAGGTTTACTAAGGTCAATACAAACATAATTTATTGCTTCCCCTCAGTCAACCAAACTCATCTACTTAGGTCTGTGACTAGTTAGCTAAGTTGGTTATATCATTGTCTGCTCAGGGGCAAGGTCAAGGTGTCAATTTACAAAATCAGTTACTTTCCATCTGTGGCATAGCCACAGATGACTGCCCTAATAATTCAGTATTATTCTGGTCCCAGGAGGAACCTGCAGGCAAAGTCTATGTGGAAAAGCAATGCAAGTCTAGGACAGTGGTGGAAAACTGCCTCAAAGTTCGTTTGGGCAACAGCAGGTCAGGAACTCCTGACAGGACCTAGTTCTCAACTTTTAAGGGCTAGTTCAAATTTCACTTGCTCTATGAAAATATGAAAACTTACACTAAGACAATTTGTGATAAACTTGAGTATCTCCTCATATTAAAGTTAAATTGGCAGGCTGATTAATTCTCTTTTTAAAAATACATTGATTATTTTATTTAGGCATCTTGTCAGTCAACCCTGAATTCTTTAGAATGTTTGTCTCACTCTTTGTAGGGACTTCCGCTAATTCTTCTTTGATCCCAGGGTGTTAATTGGCAGCCCCTGTAGGTGTGAATGCCACCAGATCAGTTCTGTGAGCCTTCACAGTTCTTTCTCAGGCCATTTATGTTTTCTGTCCTACCACAATATATATTATCTGTTCTGGTTTCTAGCTCACCAAACGTAAAATCTAAGGTTAAAAACAAATGGCTTTGCTTTCAACTACGAATTCGATTTCTTCATCAAATCAAATTCCATTTCAGTTTTTCTTCTTGGTTTGATCTTGTCCTTCCTTAGGCTGTTCTGATTCACCCCTGACACACCCATCCTGCCTTCACAGGCCTCCTCGGTTACCGGCCTAATTCCCCACTTGGAGGCATTCCAGAGACAGGGCTCAAAAGCATCTTTGCATTTTGAAAATTATAAATAGTGTAGATTAATATTCTATTCAATATGAAATCATGCAATAAATTGAGTTTCCAAGTAAAGTATTCGTTGGCTCTTTCCAGATCAATCACTTTACAAATGGATGACACAAGATTCTTTGTAATGTCTTCATGTTTCCCTGGGTTAACAGACAAGGTAGAGTTTTCTATTGAAAATGCAATTTAAAGAAGAGAATAATTTGCACACCTGAGAAAGAAGTGTAAAGAGCTATCAAATAATTTAAATCAAATGTAAACGGAATTAAAAGCCAGCACTAAAACATTTGCTATCTGTGGTCTCCAGTACCTGAGTACGTTTCCCTGTTTTGCAGATCTGCTACGAAATGTGTTTAGCCTAATGAAACACACATGAATGAACTGCTGAGTTAAGCATTTGTTACAAGAAAGTTATGGTGTAATATTAAAGCTATTCTAAGCATCTCCTTTAATTACAAAGAAAGATCATTCTTAAATATTAAAAAATAATTATTCTGAATTAAATAGGATGATGCCACCTTGTCTGCCTAATGATGTTGATTAGGACACTGGCAATGCTGCTCAGTAGCTAAGAATTGTGTTAAACTTACGTTCCATACAGCACCTAGAACACAGGCTGATAAGCCATAAAAGCACATAGTAGTTAGCAATTTATTCTCCTGTTATGTTATATTTACAGTCACAGGTAATCTACTAAGTAAAAAATGTTTCCATACACTATGCCATATAGGTGAGCCAATGCTATTCGAAATATCAGGTACAATTTATTTTAACTTTGCAACTTTACATTAATCATACTTACTTTCTTCCTTCAGTGTTCAAATAATCTCTTTAAAAGAAAGCACACAAAGGATTGGCTAGCTAACTAGCTGCATTAAAATAATAAACAAATCTCAGTTGATAGTTCTTAAAACATATTTTTTATATCATGCTTTAAATTTTTTAAGCCAAGATGAAAATTAAGTATGAACAATTCAGATATACATATCTAGCCACCATGTTTCTTTACATTTTGGTGAAAATTATTCCTGGATTGTAAAGTACTATATTTTGCAGAGACTATATTTGCTTACTTTGCACACTATAAAGAAGTGGTATGACATATATGAACTGGACAACTGATTCTATTTACTCATTGATGAGAATGAGGATGATATTTTATATACATTAAGCCCAGTCAAATCCCAATTCTACAAGTCTGTATGCTGGCAAAATAGCCACCATACTCCAAATAGACAGGATTTATAAGATGGGAAAAGAATTTGCCCAAAACTTTCAAAAGAATCAAAATGAATGCTAGCTTGAAATGACATTTCTGCCCAATCAGCTCTAACTTTCAGTTAAAAAAAAAAAAAGATATTTCCCAGAACACATGGTGCTTTTTAACACAGTGCTTTTCTCCTATGAATCTGGACAAGTCTTCAAAAACATTAATTAGTTCTTACAATCCTTAGGACACCCACTCCTAGTGCAAACTATTAGGCTAGGTTGGGTGGCAGCTGGATGCTGTGGATCCTATCATTTCACAGCCGTTCTCCCCGAACTCGTGCTCGTCCACGGAGCTCGCGTGCACACCAATGGATCCTTGCACTGTGGATCAAACAGCCTCGTCTGCAGAACACTCAGATGGGCACTTTGGCATTCAGTCCTTACTGGACTGGGGCCACAGAGCACTCTCTACATCCGGGGCCAGGCTCTCCCCCCTTAGCTAATCTTACATGGCCAGGTATGGGAAAGTTTTTGCTTTGGAAAGTTTTCAACAGCAGGTGTTTGTTAACCATTTAAACCAACAGAACAAAGCTAATAAATTCAAGGTTTAGGAACTAGTGTTTTCCATGTAATTTATGCCAAAGCACTCCATTTAATGCAAATACTTCATAGCACCTAGGAATCTTCTGCTTCTCAAAGGCCTCCGAGGACACCCATGTGAGGTAAGTGAGACACGCCTTTGGGACCACAGGCTCATCCGCCACAGCTCACCTTGCACGGGGGAACGGGACAAGCTTTGCCACCTTTACTTCAGGATATTTAAGTCTCCTCTCTGACCTCAGACAAATTAAGCACCTACAGAAGAGGTTTTCTCTCCTCAGCGCATACAAGCGCCAATCTCTTTTCCTCTGTCAACTTTTTAACTTTACAGAGAAGAGACAGCAACAAACATGAAATTTAATTTGCTCTGTTGCAATTTCTTGTCTGTCTATGTTTAGTAAGTGTATGCACATTTCACATTGATGTAATCAGAGGACATGTATTTTGTGTTCTTTTCACTTAACGTTGCTCAATAAACACAAGTCCAGGTATTGATGTAATTTACACTATTGTGATTTTTAACAACCATATAAAGCTTGCTTCCAATCTTTTGCTATTATAACCAGTGTTGATAGCGATTTATTGGAAAAAACTTGCTATTTTCCTCTTCAGATTATTTCTCTGAGGTGTGCTCCCCAAGGTGTCACAGAGTATAAACAATATAGTTTTTATTGCAGGTGATCTGTATGCCCCAGAAAAAAAAAATGGATCCATTTACAGAAACATCAACAATTGACAGGTGTAATTACATGAGCTACTTCGAATAAGCTTTGAGTTGCAATGTAAACTTCAAGTTGTATTAATTTGCATTGTAACTGCTAGAGACATTGTGCATTTTTTCAAGTGGGAATTTGGCACTTGTATTTTCTTTTGCACAAAATAGTATTTTCCAAAATATGAAACGTGATCTGTGAAATGCTTTCTCTCCTTCACCCCCTCCATCTCTATCTCCATATCTCTCATTCTCTCTGAATAAAATTATATGGCACACATCTTAGGTGCAGACACTTCTTCTAGGGTCAGGATCATCTACGGAGGACGAGAGGGGCAAAGTCCCCATTCTCAAGGACCTCTCGCTGCAGGGAGGAGATGATACACATACACAGAGAGAGGGAGAAATTTCCATGTAACACCGAGTGAAGAACACAGGCTGGATCCTGCGGTCAAGCATGCTAGAAGCAGGCAGCTGTTTTCAGAAAAGGCCTTCCTGAGAAGGAGACATTTGAGCTGAGAACTAAATGACAAGAAGGCCAACCTTGTGAAGCTCTCACAGCAGAACGTTTTAGGCAGAGGGGAGAGCAGACAGAAGGGCACCCAAGGTGGGAATGGACATATTTGGTGGTTAAACAACAGAAAGAATGCCTTTGTGCCTGGAATCTCGTTAACAAGGATGAAGAGCCCTGAAGCGCCCTCAGAGAGACAGGCCAGGGCCAGACAGTGCAAAAGACCTTGTAGGGTGAAGATCTGGTAATTCGGTTTCTCCCTCTCAAAGCCCTTAACATGTGAATGTTCTTTGTTGATTTCCAAGAGGGTAACACAGTTCCCAGGGTTTCCCAAATGTACTTGGTCTAGCGTTCTGTTTCCAGAAAGGAGCTCTTGAGAGATTGTTTCAAGGAAAATGCTTTGGGAAACACCAGCCAAAAGCAGGAGTTGACAGCCTCCTGCTATCAGGCCAAACGCAGCCCGCTGCCTGTTTTCACAGCCCAAGAACTAAGAATAGTTTGACACTTTTAAATAGTCTTTGAAAATCAACTTATTTTCAAGATTTTTAAAGACTATTTCATAACGTGAAAATTATACGAAATTCAAATTTCTGTGTCGACAAAGTTTTATTGAGGCGCAGCCACGTGCATTTGTTTACTATTCTCTGTGGCTGCTTTTGAGCAACCAGGGCAGAGCTGAGCAGTTGTCACAGAGACCCACGGTCCACAAAGGCTAAGACACTGACTACCTGGCCCTTAGGGAAACAGTTTGCCAACCTCCGTTCTAAAGCGTCTCTTCAGTTGCTTTGACTATAAATGATCACACGGACCTTGGATTACAGCCATAAATTTTATATTTTGTAGTAAATGTGTACCAAGTACTTTTTATACTCTATTGTTTTGCTTTTTATATTTATTTTATTTTGTTATAAATTTTTAAAAATCTCTATTTATCAAACCCCGTTTCTTTACCTTTAATAATACCCTCAATTTCTTAAGTAGTCTGAGTGTGTGTTTCTTCAACAGTTTGGATAGGCAACATGAAAACAAGTTATGATTAACTCACTCATATGTTTCGATGTTTCTGAAGTTGAGTATGTTGTATGCCTCCATAGTAAATCAATTTCACCTGATAGCCATTTAACCAAGTAGCATTTCTTAGTAATTCCTGCACCTGCTCCTATATAGCTTCTAGTTTGCAGATGTCAAGCTCTAACAATATTATAAATCTACTTCTGAGCTATCTGCTTCTTTCACTGATCTCTTTTTCAATTGATAACCTAATGACAAAGGCTTCTTATAATTCTCATTTTATAACATTTTTTATATCTACTAGGGCCAGTCCACTACAGCTGCCTTAAAATTTGAGGGGATAGTCTTCCCCATTCACTGACCCATCTGAATATCATTCAAGTGCCATAAACATGTTTAAGAAGACTTCAGTAGATGTTGCATTAAATTAACATACGGGGCATTTTCGTTTTTATCATAAACATAATTTTCCCACCAATGCCCAGGCTTCTATGTGTCCACATATCCATATCTTTTAAAAAAAAGCAATGCCCCAGCATTACAACACAGAGATGCACTCAATTCTTTATAAATTGATGTTTTTCTTAGTAGAGACTTACTTTTCTGTTTAAAATTCTGGGTATTTCTATTCATTATGGATGTACAACCTGAATGCATTTTCTTCGTGAACTATTCTAGGGAAAATAGAAGCCCCTTCCTGACTATCCCCTGCCGGGTCACAGTCCCCTCCCCAGAGCCATGCTTCTCTCAGAGAAGCCTATAAATGTTGTCAATGGGTGGACACTGCAGAAGAGACCACAGATCATTTTGTCTTGTTTGTCACTCTCTTCCTCCAACATTTCCTTAAATTTACTGTTCTTAAAGTCACCACGACTTGTCACACATCATTGATATTAGGGAGATGTGGCTAGATTTAGATTTGCCCAGAAATGCTCAAAATGTAACAATCTCAACTCAAAATCACAGTTTGGCTTCTAGCAGCAAATCTTTCATATTTTCGTAATTGCCCTTTCTTATTGAGAGCTTATTAAAGGTCTGGTTTCTTCTCTCAGATCCCTGTGACTAATCTCCCAGTTTGGAAATAGTAGACACGTTAAAAGACGTACCAGCAGATCTCACGCTAATTAGAACCTCAGAGTGTTCAATCTCCTAGAATGCTGAAAAGTTCTCTTTATTTATGGTAGTGGCTCTCCAAGGTGGAGGATATTTGGTTAAAATAAATTATGAGCTAGTTCTGGAGAATTGTTAAGTGACAACCAAATAAACAATAGCCTACACATAGCGTAGGCCCTCAAAGACCATGATTTCAAAGCGTAGTTGAGTTTGGGTAGAGCAAGCAAGACAGCCAAGTGACAAACACAGTATCAAGACAAATTTGTATAATTCCCATGCAAAGTGTTGTCAATACAGAAAAAAAATCTCCTCCCTGATTTATTTGGCTTTTTTACTAAAAATAAAAGGCAAGGTCTGTAAAGAAGAGGAGGAGGTACGTTGGTGGAGTTTGTTTTCCTGGAGTTTCCACCTGCAAGTCCACACTAACGGGCCGAAATCAACAATACTGTCAGCAGCTGTCTGCTGAATCCTACAACTCTTCCATCTGGAAAAGCTGGCCGATCTCAAAATAGATAATGAGCAAAAGGGTCTGAAGTTTTGCAGTTTAGCGGAGGGGAAAGGTTGATCAGACCCTCTGATCACACTCCTGAGGCTCCTGGTTTAAAGGCGTGCCCCTCCTCCCACCAAAACGGATTGCTTAGGTGTGCAAACAATGAGTCTGACCACAGAGAGGGTGAGGGCTCAGGATAGTAAGGAACTCACCTTTTGGAGGTAAATTAACTCTTTTAAGGTACTATTGAACAAATTCCTTCTCTGTGCTTTAAGAGTTCTCTTAGTTGCCTAAAATCTCAAAATCACCTGAGATTAGTTTGCTCCTCTGAGAGTCAGGCCTCCTAAAGAGTGAGTCCCATTGGAAAAACATCTTTTGTCTGCCCCGGGTGAGGCACACAAAAGAAGCATGGAAACCACTCAGCAACTCCACCTTTGTGTTTGACTCCAACCAACTGGAATCTGAAGGTTGCAAGTGTCAAGGTCGGTCCTGAGCCTAGTAACCTAACTGAACAGGTTTCAATTTGGTAATTACTCGATTTAGATAATTCTGCCTCCCTTCCCCATCACCCTCAGTTACTGAGAAACCAGTAGAAGAAACCAAGGCAGGAAAACAAGGGACGCACATGGGGCCCAGTAGGAAGTTTCCTCCGATGGCTTCTGAGTGTATGAAACAGACCTTTAGCACGTCTCTCCTGCTCTGAGTGACAACTGACTTTCTCCAGAGAAGGAACATATTCCCAAAATGACTAACTCAGGTGAATACAGGTCCTCCAGAATAAAATTATCTGAGTCCCAGAGGTCAGATAATCCACTTTTTAGGATACTTAAAGCATACAAGGAGCATTCCGTTTCATACTTTCAAGTTGAGCCTTAAGAAGTCAGTAAGAATCTTAATGACATTTGGGAGTGACACCCATAGATCTACTATAACAGCCAGGCTGCTTAAAACTACCTGAAGATAACTATTGAAGTATTATACCCAGCGTACTTTCACAAAGGAGGGAAGATGACGCCCATTAATATATATAGATAAACCATACATTTGAGATTTAAAATATGTTAAGGTTATAGTATTTATCTGAAAATAAGAAAAACAGAACACAAAATAAAAGCTATATGGAAATAGGTAAATATATGGACAAAGACTGAAAAAGAACATAGAAAAACAAAGTTGTTTTAGGATGATGAGACTATAAGCAAATTTGCTTTCTCATAAAATTTTTTAAAATATCATTTTAATAAAAGCTGGAAACAATAGAAGGAAGAAGGAGATAGTTGCATCTAAGCAACTGGAATGAGATATTTAATTGCACATTAAATACTTGAGTCTGAACTTTCTGGAGGGGAAGTTGTCGCTTTGGGTTATACAGATCCCGTGGACCAATTTAAGATTTATAAGTCAGTTCTCCAAAGATACACCTTTTTCTACTTTGGAATGCTGGGTGAATTCAAGGGGTATTGGGCATAGCCTTAACCATACTTATTATCCTTGAAAAAGAGCACCTCATTATTTTTCATAATCATCAATAGAAGACTAAGGTAAGCTGAATTGAATTAGAAATTCTCTCTTTCTCCCTCTCTCACAATGTGCATATCTTTGGCTTCTATTCCTGGGTCTTACCTCAATAACAAACCGCTTTGAAAACCAAATGATAAGGATCGAAAAATTAAATCAGCGTAAAGCTTCCATGAACACAGGTATACATTTTCTCAAGTGGATCCTGGGTAGCTATGCGGGGGATGGGCTCTGTTGCTGGGACCAGAGCTCCAGAGAAATAATTTCACGAGTAAACAGTAGGATCCAATGTCTTACACTCTCATTCCGTGTGCCTTGGATCCTTTAGAAAATTATCGGCTGGCCAGAGCTTCAGCTAAGAGAACTGGAAGAGAATCTCGCTAAAGTGATGGCAATGAGACTACGCAAAACTAGGACGTCCTTGCACTTGGGCCGGGGCTCAGGAACTCAGGGTGGGAGGCCTGGTCGCTGTTTTTGAATATTTGTTAGAAATCAAATTTTAAAAAGCCAAGGGAGATCAGTGAGGTCTTTTCCTCAGAAAAATGTGGCCAAGCTGACTGAAAGCTAGACTTCAGAAATTCTCATTAGTAACATAACTCAGCAAATTATTGTTCCATCTTGTCTTCTTTTCCTCAAATTTCACATTTTTGAAGTAAACATTTCTATAGTAATGAATCCTAGAGTATTATATTTTCTGAGTAGTTTGTTCTCAACAACATAGCATTTATATTTTCATTCGGAGTTTTTAGAGAATATTCGGAGAGAAAAAGCGGAGACATTTGGAACTTGCTTCAGTTAATACCTTAAGTAAAATGACTTATAGATGGTAACATCAAATGGCTTCCTCAGTGAGAAAATATTTTAATTTCTTTTTCTAGAATTGACTAAATGTGGCACGCCTTTTTTATTTACTTTTCAAAGTTTCCAGTGGTGTTTTCTTTTTTTAATATTAGAGCAATCCAAAATTCTTCCTGAAACCAGCCGCTTTTCTTCACTGGTGGCCACTGCCGTTTTGAGCGGTTTCTTTATTCTGCTCTGTGTGTGGAAAGCATGGGGACGCGGGACCCTTGCAATCCCACCAGGGCCACATTTCTCACCACTCCGAGCTTGTCACCAGTTAAGTTTTCAGAGTTGTGTTAGCCTGTCTCAACCGGGACGCTGACGCCTCTGCATCGGTTCTAATGGGACAGCGCACTGTCACCCTCAACTCCTCGAGGGCGTACCAGCAACCTTCTGGTTCTCGGGGACTGCAAGGTCACCAACGTTGCTCTTGCTTTATTCTTCTCACTTTAAATAGAGACTGTGTGTGTATGTACCATTCGCTCCGTGTTGAAGCAAAAGTATAACTGACGACAGCTTGGAGACTTGGGCCTCAAGCTTTGTTCTCCTCCATTCACCTGAGGGGTCACCATTCGGAGCTCTGGCCTGTGGGTGGCGGCGAGGGTGCGGGCCCTGTGAGTCCCGGGCCAGAGGCCCAGAGGCGCTCAGCCGAAGCGCCGTCTAACACCCGGGCCTGGCTGCACGTTTCCGAAGGCGACCCGCCCGCTCCACGCCCGCACGCCGGCCTCGTCTCTTCTCCGGCCACCGCCGTCAGGTGCGGGCCGGGGAGCGCGTGGCAGCAGCGCAGCCCCGGGTTCTGCGCGGCCCCAGGAGGCCGAGCGGGCGGCTGGTGGACGGGTCCGTGCGTCCGACCCTCGGCCTGGGTCTGTTCCCTCCTCGTCCACGCCCCCATTCAGTCGCTCCAAGATGGGGACCCACTGTGACCCGGGTGCAAGGAGAGCCTCGCTCCCTAATTCCTGCTCTCCGCCCCCCCCCCACCACGGGAAACTCCTAAAGCTCTCGACCCCTTGTACGGCCCGCCCCCGGGTGAGCTTTCTCCCCAGACTGCTCAGCCGCTGGACCCCATCTCTCGCCAAATGCGCCGAGCACCCGCCCTTAGGATCGGCGCGCGTTGATCGGATCCGTCTTTGCAGGGCGTCTCCGGAGCGCCGGCTCCCCGAGGGCGGAGGAGCGAGGGGGGCGGTCAGCCCAGGGCGGGGGCGCTGAAGTCTCCCCTGTGGACCGGGAGGGGCCGGGGGAGCCGCCCGCGGTGCGCTCGGGCGCGGCCGCAGGTGCACCGTCCAGTCCCGACGGGGAGGACGCCCCCTGGTGCCCGCGGCCCGGGGCTGGAGCTCGGGCGCAGGCGGGCGGGGCCTGCGGGCCGGGCTGGACCGGCGTCCGAGGCCGGGATTCTTGGGGTCCGCCTCGCCGCGGCTCCCCTGCCCTCTCTCGGTGTAGGCTGCCCGGCGGCAAAGGGTGGAGGAATGAGGCCCGGGCAAGACGGAAAACAAAGTCAGCAGGTCACCTGGCAGGTTCTGAGCGAATTATGCAACGAAAGCCGGGAATGTGTGATGCGTTTCGGGCCCATCCCCCACTTTTTTCCTTAAGCTCCTAGGAAGCCAGTTCGTTTACGGGTTGGGCAGAGATCGATGGAGCAGCCTCTGATGTGGTTACGACTTCGCTGGACGCCTCAAGAGCGATTCTCCCTCCCCTCCTTTAAGTCATGAGAACATTACTCTGGGAAAAAGAGATGTGAAGGGGAGGAAATGGCAGGCTGGATCCAAACGCAAGGTGGAGAACCACCCCACAACACTCACAGGGCACTGGGTCGAGCATCAATCCAAAATATAAAATACTGAAACCTAAATTAAATGATTTCCACACACACTCAATTCCTTATCTTCCTGGGCCTCGGGACTCTGCCCTCAAACAGAATTTAAAGAGTTAAAGCTGGTCATAGCTCGTTGTTTTTCATGCTAACGTTTGTGGCATTAAGACTATTTTGTTAACTAGGTATATGCAATTCACAGAATTTCACGGCAAATTCCCCAGACCAAATATTTGGCTGAACAAATAAACAACATTATCCATTCCTGAAAATAAGCCAGTAGGAGGAGGAGGCGGTTGGGGGAAGGGTAGTTGCTAGAAAGTGACCTGAGCGGGCAGCCACTGGGCTCAGGACTCCCCCTCGGACAATTTGTCCAAGTGCTGGATATCTGCGAGTTCCTTTTCAATGACAAGGACATTTCAGAAAGTTGCTGGAAATCGGGCAAAACAAAGCCAGGACGCCTGAGGGGAACCTCAGGGGTTCTCCTAAATGATGTATTCAACCTCCACACCATTAATCAAAGGGCCTGCGACCTGGGGGGGCTGGAGGAGGGGGGTTGTCCCTCTTTGCAGAGGGTTTTGGAGGAACCCTGGAGTCTCGCTGCCTTTGCCTGGGGCTCTGATCGCCTCTCTCCACCTGTGCTCTCCAGGGAGCTGGGGCGTTGGCAGCCACTCCACTTCTATTTTTATTGGTTTCCACTAAGCTGCTCCTTTTGGAGGATTGTAGGACTTCAGTAATTAAAAACAAAACTGTGAACCCACCCCACACCCAAGAGCACATGGAAGAGTGTGTGTACATGAATGCAGGGGGTGCGCACACCACCACCACTCATGTCTAGTGCACTCCTGTCAGCCCACCTCACACAGACTATACAAAGACACTGCTTTTGCCCCAAGCCCATCCAAGCCTATGCAGAAAAAAATGCACATAGAAGAAATGAGCAGGCTAAAATTCCAGGGCGTCATTTAGTTGCATGTGGCAAATAAGGAAAAACAAAGGTCTCTCCTCTGGTCCTCTTTGCCCCTATATCCGTGTCATTCCAAAAAGCCATTTCTCTGCCTTGCTGGCAGCCCTAACTCAGAGAGGCTGCTCAAGCATATTAGCGTTTTCCTTTTTCAGTTTGGGCAAAAACTAAGCTTTCTCCTTGAAGAAACTCTGGCTCAGAACATCACCTCCACCAAGTACATCACTTTCTGCCCAGCTCCAGAGAAGTGGGGTGCAGCACAGAGAGGCAAGGAGAGTTGGCATTTGACTCGAGACATTGTACATAGTGGAAGACTTTTCTAGTGCCTGCTTAGAAATTCTGACCCTTCAGTATCTGATCCCCTTGCCACCCCCCACCTAGCCCAGTCTGTTGGAATGTTGAACTTGATGAAGGCTTTCATGTGGGGAATAGGAGACAAGGCAAAAGAGTCAAGCAAAACTGGAGAATTCCACCAGAGGTCTATTAAAATAGTGGTCACCAAACTTTGAAGGCACATTAAGTTTTATTGGAAAAAACCCACTTCTAAAACAAAAACAAGAAAAAAACTCCTGTTGAAAGAAAACACGCACGTACACATATGTTAATATGTGAGTGTGCAAATTAGGTTGGGTTTGAAAATGTAACCTTGGTGTCTATAATAATGGAAATGCGGTGCAGAGGTGGGAATCATTTCCCTAGAGTTGAGATTCTGCTCTGTCACAGTCAGCTGGGACAAACCTCTAACAGGTGAACAAAAACAGAAGATGTACAAGGAGCCCCAACCTGAGTCTTTAATCTGTCCTACTTCTTTCACCCCACTGTTTCTCCAAGGCATGCGCCATCCAGATGGGGGAGGGCCCTGCATCCTCGTTAACACTAAATAGAAATGGAAAACACTTCATCCTGGCAATTATCATCTTTCTACCATCAGTTTACTTCCTGTGCCTCCAACTTAATCACCTCCAGTTACCACCCTCTGACTTCTGTCCTGCCCCCAGCCCCACCTCAACAGGAAAAAAATCACGTTCCAAAGAGATGGGGCAGAAGGAATAGAGAAAAGATTAAAGAGAAAGAGAACATCATTTACCTTTAAAATAATGACTCATTTTATTTTTTCTTTTAATACGTAGTTATAAATATATTTTGTCAAAATATATGATCAATATGGTCAAAACATTTGCACGTAAAGTCATAAATAAGGTCAAGGTGAATGTTTAGGTTTTTTTTCCTTTTTTTTTTTTTTTTTAAGATAAAAGTCCAGCTGTAAGGAAGCAGTCTGTGTGTTGTGTGGGTGAGTGGCTGGGAGTGTGTGAGTGTGTGAGTGTGTGTGTGTGTGTGTGTGGGTGTGTGCCCCCAAGGCCTGCCTGTTCTCAGCGGCACCCGCATCCCTCTACTACCATCTCCTGATAATTTTTCAGCACTACCTTGTCATACTCATCCAGGTACAGCATGGAGATGGCGCTCAGTTCAGTGGGAACACAACAGGCTTTGGGGATACTGGAATTGACAGAGTTGACCAGGGTCTGCACAATGGCGTGGTTGGTCGAGTTGAGGTGGTCAGCTAGTGGAAAGGGGCAGTCCCCATGGCAGTAGAAGGCCTGGTAGCCCGGCGGGGCCACAATCCAGTCGTTCCAGCCCACGTCGCTGAAGTCCACATAAAGCGAGTGGCGCCGACAGTTCTTAGTCTTCTTCCGGGCCCGCTGTGGGTGATGCTTGGGGCTACGCTTGGCCCTCCGGCGTCGGGTCAAGGCATGTCCCCGGCCATCATGGCCAAAGGTGACCAGGAGGGGCCGGAGCTGGGCCCAATCCCCACTCCCTTGAGGTAACGCTCGGCTAATCCTGACATGCTGGCCCTGGTGGGTCCGTGTCTGATGGAGGGGAGTCACCTCGATGGCCAGCCCGTAGTTTGGCTGCTTCTCCCGGGTCCAGCGGAGGACCGCAGGGCTCACGTCAAAGGTTTCCCACCGCGTCACACTGTGGTGGACCAGCCTCGTGTCCAGGAGTCGTGTGATGAGCCGCCCAGGCACCACTTCTGCCGGGGGCTTCATAACCTCATAAACGTTTATTCGATGAAAGCCCTGCTCCCAGTCAGGGCCCTGGTCCACCTGCTCCCGGAAGAGTCGAAGCTCCGCGGACGAGATCACCTCGTTCTCGGGGATGCTGCTGAGGTTAAAGAGGAAACGAAAAGCAGAGTTTTCGCTGGTCCCTGGGATGCTCTCCAGATGTTCTGGCCACAGTTGGGGAGGAAAAGAAAAAAAAAACACATGAACTTTTTTGAGAGATTGAAAAGTCAAGAACTAGCTCAGAGTTGGGTGATAAGTGGTGAATTCTGCTTATATATGGTAGAAGCTTTTCTGGGGACATAAGCATACCTTTAATTTAAAGGAGCAGATACATGGGGCAGCTAGCTAACCAGCGAGACTCAGCTAGCCTTCCACAGGCACCAAAGACAGCATCTCCCAGTCTCCTTTGTATGTCTAATAATTTCCATGTGGTCAACTCCTTACTCCACTACCATCAGACTCCCTTTAAAGCCCTCTTGGCTTTGTGTACAGTTTTCTTTACAAGTGGTTGTAAAGAAAGAGAAGGGCCAACAGAGCAAAGGCAGGAGGAACACGCACACAGCCACCCTTGCCTCGTCTTCCACTTGTGAGTGTGTTGCTGACATTTCCCCAGCGATCTTGGAAACACAGAGCGTGCCTTGTTGATCATGTTACAGAGGGGAAAATAAATTCCAACACAGTAATGATGCTGGTGGATTAATAACTCAGATTTACTTTGGAAAAGAAACATCCGTTAGGAAACATTCAGATCAGATTACAAGGCCCCTATTGAATAGACCTGACAAACACACAGCTGTAATATTAAATTCAGTAGGTGCTTTGAAAAAAACAGACAGAAAACCTGGCAGAAAAGGCTTTGATATAGCAAAAACACACTGCTGGGGCTAGCCCACGTCTGAGTGGTGTCACTCCCCTTCCGCCGAACCCCTCCCCTCCGTCTCCAAAAAATAAATTCAGCCACAGCTCTGGAAGTTCTTGGAGGTAGGCAGCCTGGTTCCCCAGCCTCCTGGATGTGCGGCTTTGATGTAACCTGACCTCGCTCCCCCAGGGCTTCCACCGCCCCACAGCCGGCCCTGCTGGCCCTCCCCCGCCCAGACTCGGGCCAGGGACTGACCTTCGTGGTGGAAACTCCTCACGGTGTTGGCCCGACTGGCGGGGCGCTCGGGGTACTCCAGGCCGACGCTGTGGATCTGCTCTTCCTCCTCCTCCTCCCCAGACTGCAGCCGGTAGAGATCCCGCATGTAATCAGGGACGACGGCGTTCTTGCTAGGCTGCGGGCGGCGGCGCAGCCCGAACATCTGCAGAAGTGTCGCCTCGAAGTCCCGCAGGAGCTCATGGCTCTGCCCTGAGCGGCGTCCCCCCGCGTGGCCCTGAATCTCGGCGACTTTTTTCTTCCCCGTCTCAGGTATCAAACTAGCATGGCTCGCGCCTCCTAGCAGGACTTGGCATAATAAAACGACCATCAGCATTCGGTTACCAGGAATCATGGTGTCTCTGGGGAGGGGGAGGAGGTAGAAGGTTAAAAAATAAATAAACACCAATAACTAGAGAGAAACAGAGATGTCTCTGCATATGCATACAGGGCCGGAGATGGGGGGTCAAGATGTAAAACAGGTCAGAAGTATCGTTTGTACCTTCTCCCTCACACACCCCCACCGCCACCAGCTGCAGCCATGCACGGCCTGAAAGTAGGAATTGCCCTGTAATTACTTGGTCTAACTTGTTTACAGTCAAATAACCCCAAATCAGATAGCCTCCATCCTGTTAATCTTTTTTTGTCCCAACTGCTATCTGAGCCATGATCTCAGCTTGGCTTCTTCAAGGATAAACAGTTAACATTGAGGGGGTAAAAAAAAAAAAAAAAAAAAAAGTGGGGGAGGGGGAATTAAAATGCCATCGCTCTCCACTTCAGACCTTCAGCCTCTCCCCCTCTTCCTCCACCCAACCCCCTTCTTCCTCTGCCCTCCGAGCCCAACTTCCACAACTTCCAGCTGGTTCAGGGCAGGAGGGAGGGAAAGGAGGGCAGGGGGAAGGCACTGGGCGGCCGGGTCCAGAGGCCAAGTCAGAGAACATGGGATGGCAGCTGACCGAGCGGCTTGACAGTTTATTTTACTGCGGGCCGATGCGTTTGAAATGCCCAGCAAAAAGCATCTGATGGCGCCCGCTCGCTCACGCCCAAGGAAGGGGGGGATGTTTCCGGTAGCAACCTCTGTGAGTTTTGACAAGCAGCTGGGAACGCGCCACGGGGGCACTGGGGTCTCCCCAGTCAACTTAGGGCGGGGGGTGCGTAGCCCATAAGGTACAACCCCGGGCTGCAGGCCTTTCATCTCTTTACCCCCACTCGCTCCCCTTTCTTGCAAGGCACCCGACCCGAGAGCGCGAGCGGGAGCAAGCAGCACTTTAAACAGAACCGGTACGCTCAGAGCTCCAGGCTGCCCCGCCGAGAAGAAAGCGACAGCGCTGCCAGAAAGCGGAGTGTGGACTTTGGAAGGAAGGTCCTATGGGAGGGACACAAGGCGAGCAGGGGTGGAGAGGGCAGAGCGAATTCCCGGGAGGGGGCAAGGAAGAGATGTCTACTCACTGACAGAAAACAAGGCATATAATAACAGTCCATGATTCTTGACAGCCAATCTTGAACAAACTTGCTGGAAAGGCTCAGAGGAGCTGCGGCAGTGCGTTGCTCTGGATGGCACTACGGAATGGCTCCTAAAATGAATATTTGAATATAATGAGACTCTGGCGCAGACTGGCTCTGTTTTTCTTCCAGCCCCTCCGGGTCACGTGCACGCAGAGGCCCCGCCCCGCGCACGGAGGAGCCGCCCTCCCCGCGGCCGCCGGCGAAAGGGCCCGCGCGCCCTGCCCCCGCGCCCCGCCCCCCGGAGAGGCCGCCTCCGCGCCCGCCGCCGAGCCTCCCGCGGCCCCGAGCAGCTCGGGGCGGCGCTCGGCCGAGCCTTCGGCTGGTCCCCGGGCGCCGCGCGCGGGGGACGCGGCCCGCGCCTCTGCCTGGGCATTCGGTGCGTCCGGCCGGGCCCTCGAGCCAGCAGCCTGAGGCCGGAGCGTGTGGGGCGCGCTGGAGGGGCTGCGCCTTCCAGGGTGAACCCGCTCCAGCGGGGCCGCGGGGAGGGGCGGCGGAGCCTCGGCCGCTCACAGCCTCCCCACCGAGGGGCGCTTAAAAAGGACAGCGCTGCGGGACACAGCCGCGCGCACCCCGCCGCTTCCTCCCCCGGGTCTCCGCCAGGGCTCCCAGCGACAGCCAGTCCCCTGGCGAACGCTCAGATGCACCAGGCAGCCGCTTCAGCTCCCAGCCAAGAGCTGGGGACCCTGACACGCGCGGGGCCAGACGGGGAGGTGATCAGCCAGGGATCGGTGTGGGAAAGTGAGGAGGGAGCGGCCGCCAGCCTCTTTTCTCCGACTCCATTACGGGGAGAAGCTCCGCGCCGCGTCCCGCCGGGTAAAGCAAATCCCCAAAGCGAGCGGCCGGCGGGGCCATTGGCGGCGGAGGGGCGGACGCCGGCGCTCACGGCTCCGGCCGGCTCGAAAGGAGGCGTCGCCGCGGAGAGGGCGCTTCACATGTTTCGGGTCTTAATGTCCCCGAGCTTTTACAACTCCCGACCCGGCGCAGAAAGGAAATCCCACCACGTTCCCAGGGGTCGAGAAAACCGTGAACAGCTTTCGGCCTGCGCTGGACCTCGGCGTCTGCGTCTCTCTCTCTCCAGCTTCTCTGATTTTTTAACCTCCCAGTCCTCCCCCCGCCACTTCCTTCCCCCCCTTCCTCCTTTGCACCAGCTGCAGAGTCGCAGCAAATATTTCCTCAAGAATTTCGCCAGCCCACAGCTCAAGGAATTACTAGGATGTCCTAACTCTAACCGAAGATGCTGCGCGCGTGGGTCGCTCAGCACGAGGGCCTTTTCGAAAACCTGCGCTGCGACCCTGCGTCAGCCCAGGCCCGCCCCGGGGTCCCGAGTCCCACGACTCCCGCTCGAAAGCCCACTGCGCCCGCCTCCCTTTCCTGAGGCTGTTCCCGGTTCCCGCCTTGGGTCTCTTCGGAGATTGAGAGCTCAGGTCTCCCGCCTCACTCCCCCCGACAAACTTGGTTGTCTTCTTGGGGGCACTTGAGGGACGTCTTTGAGGAAGAGGAAAGAATCAAGCGCGCAGCCCTCCCGCCGCGACTGTCCGGCGTCGCCCGACTCCACGGCCGGGCTGGGAGCCCGCGGGCGCCCCTGCACGACCGTCCGCGCCTGGCCCGAGCCGCGCCACTTGTGGAGCGGCTGTAGGTTTTCCCCCTCCCGCGCCACCGCTGGGGCTGACTGCGAAAGGGTTGGGGAGAGCAGAGTTTTTTTGAGACGCCTGGAACCCTAAAAAAGCCCCATGGATGGAGCTCCAGAAATGGGAAAAGCAGATGGAGAAGGGTCGGTCCCCGCGCCGAAGGGACGGTGGAAGGGGCGGGCGCCCGGGATCCGGGACCAGACTCTGCTCCCAGGAATCTCCCCGGACGGCGGCGGGAGCGCGCGCCGCGCTGAAACCCAGGAGCTGGGGAGAGCCGGGTGTATTTCAGTTTCGGATTCGGAAGGATTCATCGCTAATCACGTTTTTCTCCCCATTTTTTTTTTAAGTTAAAAAAGATAAAAGCTGAAAAGAACTTTCATCTCCAGAAGTTTTTCTTGGGGGACGGGGATGCAACTCGTGGCGACTGTCCTTTACTTCCCTGCCCGAGTCTTCTCCCAACGCCGACATTTGTTCAGAGGTAGCCTCAGTTTACCAAGTCTATGTCTTTTGGGGTTTTAACGGCTCACAACATCTTCAGCCCACAAACCGCGACTCTCACCAACCTCCCACCTAAGCGGTGCCCAAGAGACCTGCGAGGTCGCGGGCCCAGCTCCCACGGGGAGGGGCCTGCAGCGACCCGGGAATCCCAGGACCCTGTCCCGTTGGCTCCGGGCCGGGAGGGCCAGTAAGAGCCGCGCGTCCGCCGTGCTTCTCGCCACCAACTCCCCATAGGACACGACACTGCAGGAAAACGCTCCCTGGAGTGCCTGGCACCATGGCCATCGTCCCTACAGACCCCACAGCGTGAAATGATAGAGGAGAGGCTCCTTGGATGCTGCAAGTCTACGAAAATAGCTCGTGGAAGAGGCGTGTGTGCGGCGGCAGTTCGCTAGCTCTCCCGGGGACGCCTGCCGGCTGGGGACCGGGTCTGGTGACGTCCCCCTCTACGCAGCCCCTCCGGCGGCGCACACGCTCCGGAGGCAGCTGACCTGCGCTCCCCACCGCAGAACCAGCCCGCGTTAGTGGTTTTCTCTCCACCTCGCCGCCCTCAGCTCCCTTTCGCTCTCCGGACCTCAGAGCCAACACTCTCATTTCTCTCCCGGCCCTTCCTGTCCCGGGATGGCAAAGGCCAGTCCACCAGCAGCGTGTAAGGCTCAGGACCCCGCAGTCTTCCCCAAGGACCCCCAACTAAAGGCTTCTCTTCTCTCCTCTCCTGCCCCGAACCGACCAAAGGGGTATATCGCCCGGGCTGCCGGACGGAGAAAGTGGCCTGGGTACAGGCAGTGGCAGATATGGAAGTGCCTTTCAGCGCCAGCATCCCTACCTCTAGCACCACCGTTGGAAAAAAAAAAAAAAAAATAGGCCACCTTGTGCTACAGCCACAGCCTGAGACCCCTGCTTCTCCACCCGAGGATGCGCCACGGACCCCTCTGCCCGGCGCCCCTCGCCACCTCGCCTTGCTCACCATAGGTCCCTGCAGTAGCGGGCTCGCCAGCAGCTGCTCCCGGGGACCTCTGCACGGCTGCAGTGAACCTGGGCGAGGGCCGAGGACTGGGGCGCTGCAGGCTCAAGACGGCGCGGACGCGAATCCCATCAGGGAAAGAAGCGAGATACTCAGCTCGGAGCAGCGGCGGCGTCTCAGGCCCCCGTCCCTCGGCTCCGATGCCAAACTCACCTAGCTTCCGGACCGGGCTCCGCTCTCCGTCCCTCCCTCCCTCCTCCTCTGCCCTCTTGCATCTTCTCCTTCCTCCTCTTTCCCTCTCTCTCTTTCTTTCTTTCCTTCCTCCTCCTCTTCCCCAGCAGCCCCTCCTTTCTTCCCTCCTCCCTAGCTCGCCTCCCTTTCTGGGATGGGAGCCCCGCCCACATCCTCCCATCCAGCCGCCGGGCCTCGCCTCGCAGGCCTGGGTCCCGGAAGCCCCAGCAGCGCCGGAGTCCGCAGCTGCCGCAGGGGCTGGGCCGCCGCTGCCTTCGGCTGGGGAGGCAGCCGGGGCTCACCTGGGGACCGCGTGCAGAGGTACCAGAGAGCATGCACCGACTAGTCCCCGTATCTTCCAAAAGTACCCATGGGAGTCTGGGCTTCCCTGAGTTTAGAGTAACTGCTACCCAAACTGATGATTAAAACACTGAGTAATCATCATTTACTCCGAGTAATTAGAGATAATGAAACACCTCTAAAATCAGGTTATGGAGAAAGGAGCTGTTGGATTGGTTTAAAGGGTGGCCTTCCATAAACTGTTAAAGGATTTCCAAACGTTGTGAAACAGGCTGTGCGCAGAGCTATGTGTCCAAAAGAGGTACTTCTTCCGCTATTAAAAGGTGACTTCCCTTCCAAAACACCTTTTTTTTTTTTTTGAGGAAGATTAGCCCTGAGCTAACATCCACCACCAACCCTCCTCTTTTTGCTGAGGAAGACTGGCCCTGAGCTAACATCCCTACCCATCTTCCTCTACTTTATACGTGGGACGCCTGCTACAGCAGGGCTTGATGAGCGGTGGTTGGTCCTCGCCTGGGGTTGCACCAGCGAACTGGGCATCAAAGTGGAGCACAGGAACCCAGCCGCTGGGACACCAGCAGCCCCCAAAACATTTTATTTAATGCTGCTTTTGGAAAGCCTTGGCAACGACCATCAGAAGGCCTCAATAAACAGTCTATTTCCCGCCCCCCAGGCCTAACCCTTTTCAGGACAGAGGTGGCTTGGAGACAGGCTAGGGCCATATTTTTACAGTTAGAAAAGACTTCCTAACTCAGAAGCCCTCTTAAGAACTGCCAGGGCAGTCACATCTGTTGTTGCTCTTGTTGATTTTTGCTGTTGTTTGTTTGTGGTGCACCTCCGAATCCTCAACCTCAGCAAACTGACCTTCTGAGGAGGTAACCACAGAAGCAACAACTTTTGGGCCACTGGAAGACAAGAAAAGCTATCCTTTGTTCTGGGTTGTTTTTTTTGTTGGTGGGGAAGCTTGGCCCTGAACTAACATCTGCACCAGCCTTCCTCTGCCTTGTACATGGGACACTGCCACAGCATGGTCCAGTGAGCAGTGTGTGTCCGCCAGGATCCGAACCTGCAAACCCCGGAGGCGCTGGAGAAGTGACTCACTTGACCTCAACCACCGTGCCACTGGGCTGGCCTCCCTTTGGTCTGTTTTTAACGTAAGAAGGGGGATAAGGAGTTGGCCCTTGTCTACAAGCCAGTGCTAGTAACCCTATTAGCAGGGAGGTGGCATATGTGGCTTTGACGCCTTCCCACAGAGGAGCCAGTTTCAGAGTGCCTCTGACAGAGCAGCGAGGGAGACAGCGGCTCCTCTCTGCTTTACAAACACAGAAGGGGAAGGAGGCCAGGTTAAAGGGACTGGCCCAGAGCCCCATGTCAATCCCATCCTCTGCTCTGGAGCCCAGAGCTAAGGCTGCTGCCATGGGCTGAGGGTCACAGGCCAGAGCCGGGGCAGCCAGGGGCCGGCTGGAGGAGGGAGCACTTCCTGTCCTGGCTCTCTTTCCCTGGCGGACATTACACTTCACTGCCTCAGCAAGGCATTTAGGTCTTGACCGAAACAGATAGTGGTCGAGGGTAGCTCGTTTATAAAAACTTTACGTTTACACACCTTCAGTATTTGGAAAACAGGAACTACTTCCTGTGTGGCAGGCAGACGACCAAGGGGGGACGCGCATGAGATTAGAGAAGCCACTGTGGCAGGCCAGGCCTCCTGCGGTCTTGGTCTTTCCACCAGGCCCGTGAGGGCTCTGAGCCCCAGAGTGAACCAGACAACGAAAGCAGCTGTGTGGCTCTGGCACATCCTGTCACTCCTGTGGCCTTCGTCCGGTGCTCTCAGCTGCAGAATGAAAGGGTTAGGCCCCCTTTCAGTTTGAAAATGATTTAATTTTTTAAATGGAATTTTATCTTCTTTCATTGTAAGTCACTCCTGGGCCCACTTCCTCTAAGAGCCTCTCGTTAAACAGGGCAGGGCAATGCCACCCCCTGAAAGGATGACTGACAGGATGCCCCCAACTTCCAGCGCAATCAAAAGGACATGAACTATTAATAATAACAGCGCAAAATTAAAACTCCGTTAGATAGTTACATGATGTCCATCGGGGGCAGTCAGCGTGGGTTAAATGGTCGCCGAGCCCCTAAATCAATCACTGTTGTTTTAGTCATTAACAAAATGTGTTCCTCAATATTTAAACTCAAAATCAACTGATACGTTGTGCTTAAAAGCAGGGCTTTATTTTATTTTATTTTAAGGCACCGGATAACAGTGTTTTTCCTTTCTTAAACACAAATGTTTTTGGATGGCAGATATTATCTCTCTTTTTTTTTATTGGCACCTGAGCCAACATCTGTTGCCAATCTTCGTTTTTTTTCTTTTCTTCTTCTTCTTCTCCCCAAAGCCCCCCAGTACACAGTTGTATACTCTAGTTGTGAGTGCCTCTGGTTGTGCTATGTGGGACGCCACCTCAGCATGACCCGATGAGCAGGGCCATGTCCGTGCCCAGGATCTGAACCAGCAGAACCCCGGGCCACCGGAGCAAAGCACGTGAACTTAACCACTTGGCCATGGGTCCGGCCCCAGATATTATCTCATTAAGGGCCAGATAATAAAGTGACCCACAGCCCACCCATGAGTCTATGAAACTCACAGTCCAGGAGTGTCTGGTTAAGCCACCCGACATGCCTTGTTTACACCCTGAGATGAACCTTTAGATGTGTGGTGAGAGGACTCAGCTTCAGTGCTTTTGGGAAAGCTTTATTGCTAGCCCACATTTTAGATGGGTACAAACCATCTATTATCGACTCCCTCTACTCGCTCCTCTTTTCCTTTTCTTTCTTCTCTCTCATGACCAAGAACAACTCTCTTCGCTGGTGACAGAGCAAAATCAGTCACAGCCCAGTGATCAGAGCCGGTGAGAGGAATCAGTCCAGTCTTTTCCCCATTTCAAGCTTACTTATGAATCTTGGTGTTTTCATAGAATGTAACACAGATGGACCAAATGAAACTGTACCCTTGACAGTTCTGCTGTCACAAGAGCCACTATTGCTCCTCTGGGGTGCTGCTGAAGGAAGGGCCTTCGATTGTTGGCTTTTCCTGGAGAGCATCAAGAAACAATAGCGGAAAGCAAGCCCTTGGGACAGCCATTCTCAGGGTGTGTTCTGAGGACAGTCGGCTCCAGAACAAGGCTGGAGGGCTGACATGGTGCAGACCTCCTGGCCTTGCCTGCCTGAGATCTGGACCCAGAAATCTATATTTTTCCCAAGGTTCCCTCTCGATTCTGAGCATGCTAAAGCTTGAGAACTACTATTTTAAAAGTTATTTCACGTATATTTTCATGACTGATAGATACCACTAAAAGGCTGACACCTAGACATTATTGAACAGGCAAGGAAAATATTGGCTTGTGCTTCATAAACTGTTAAATATGGTAATTACGGTCTTACTATGCTTAGAACACACCAAATAGGTCTTTGCAAGTGAGAAGGTTTCTAATCCTACAGAGGGAGGAGCTCTTGCTTCTGGGTCTTCAGTGAACCATCACATCAGGTCTTTAAAAGGTCTTCTTTGCCAAATAAGTGCCTGTCGAAGCTGTGGAGGGGTACTTGGAAGGAATTTCCAGCATCATTGCTGACTTTAGAGAAGCAGTAAGATAGTTAAGTTGAAACAAAAATTACAACGGATTTCCAAAACTGGCCAAAGCCATTCATTTTTCTCTTATTAATATTTACCATTTGTTACATATTTACTGTCTGGCCCTTACAACAACCCTCATAAAATCCGTGTTCTACAGATGAGAATCTGAAATTTAGAGAGGTCGCTCTAAAGTCGCTCAGTCACATAGCTAGTAGGTGGCAGACCCAAAATTCAGACCAGGTCAGTTTGTGTCCACCTCCACATGCCAGTGAGCTGGGCCTGCAGAGGGATGGAGCCCATGGCCACGGCTTCTGACTAAACAAGGCCCGCCCTGGAGACTTTCCCAAGGCCGAGGCACCAACTGCTGCTCCATCCTTGTGGCGTGCTGCTACAGAGGATTTGGGGGTATTTTCCCAGTTCTTAGAAGACAGAACAACATCAGGACCCAGAAGCTTATCTCCTCCTGATCTGATCACATAGCCCCCCTTAGGGTGACAATGTATGTGACTTTCCTGGGAAAAGGCTGTGATCTTGAGAAAGAAGCTGCTTGCCTCTGGTGGGCCCTGTTTTCTTCATTGTGAAATTCAAGCACTGACCAGTTTCCTCACAGATCTTTCTTAGGCCCCAAGACCAAGAAGCAATAGATCCAGTAGTTAAAATCATCATCAAATGCCTTAACTTCCAGAGTGTTAGTTTCCTCATTCATAATCTGAGAATAGCAATCTCTGTCTCATAATGTTCTTATAAGCAGTAAATGAGTTAATGTAATAAAATGGCAGGCTCATAAGTGCTCAATACGTATTAGCTATTATTATTACTCTTTGCTAAGATAATGATTCATGAACAAAGTAAGTGAGGAGCCACTCTGGTATTGAGTTTTATTTACAATTAGTGATAAACTTTTTAAAAGCAAGGGTTCTGTCTCACGTTGACTTTGTAACCGTTGGTGCTGCACACATCTCAGGTGCTGATGGAACAGAGCCCTTGTACGTGCATCAGCACATGCTGAGTTAGCTTTCCTCAAGATTTGTCTATATAGAGCTGACCCGTGGACACGTCTCTGCCAAGGTCACTAATAACTATCAAAGTGGACAGTCATCAACTACTGAGAGCAAGGAAATAGTTGACACCTCGGAAGCATTTTCCAGCTCTGATTTTTCTGATCTCTAACACCTCTGACTTTTAACAATTTTCCTCCATGCTTCTTGCTAAAATGTAAACCCGTTTCTTTTACCCTGGTCTGGAGAAGACATTTAAACCTGCTTGCAAAGTGTACCTTCTCCAAACATTTGAGACTGTTGTCAATCTTTGATATGCCTCACTAAAAGCAAAATAATCCTGGATTCTATTTTCTCATGAATAAATTAAAATAAAGTGCAGTACTACTTCAGTTCCCTATGCCTCAAATGGTTTGTTGTCTTGCTACTTTCTGGAATACAGTTCTTTTTTCTTTTCTTTTCTTTTCTATTTTTTTTTTGAGGAAGATGAGCCCTGAGCTAACATCCACTGCCAATCCTCCTCTTTTTTTTTCCCCTGAGGAAGACTGGCTCTGAGCTGACATCCGTGCCCATCTTCCTCTACTTTATATGTGGGATGCCTGCCACAGCATGGCTTGACAGGTGGTGCATAAGTCTGCACCTGGGATCCAAACTGGCAAACCCCAGGCTGCCAAAGCGGAACATGCGAATATAACTGCTGTGCCACCAGGCCAGCCCCCGGTTCTTTTTTCTTAATCCTTCAAAATAGACCACTGAAAGTGGACAGAGGGTCAGGCCTGGTGGCCTGATGGTTAAGTTTGGTGTGCTCCACTTCAGCGCCTGGGTTGGGTTCCTGGGCATGGACCTACACCACTTGTCTGTCAGTGGCCATGCTGTGGTGGCTCACATACAAAAAGAGGAAGATTGGCAACAGATATGAGCTTAGGGCAAATCTTCCCTCGCAAAAAAAAAGAAGAAAGAAAGGAAGGAAGGAAGGAAAGGAGGAAGGGAGGAAGAGAGAAAATGGACAGAGTTCTAATCAAGGCCTCCGACAGTTCAAATGGATTAAAAGGCTGCTTTTACATCTTGACATTTTAACATGTTAATGGGAGATGGGGCATGGATATTGAAACTCCTCCCTTTCTAAGGAGGGGTTATCACAAAGAGCATGGGTTGGCGCAGAGCGGAGGATATTTGGCTTCTCCCTGTTTCAGGCTTCCTCTCCTAACAAAGGGTCAACTGCATCCACCTGAGTCTACAGCAGGGATGCTGTTTGGAAATAAATCATTATAGAATGTATCAAGAAGGTTAAAACCTTGGAATGTCTTTGTTCTCAGCACACACATCCTTCTCATTCTCTCTCTTTCTCTCCCTGTTGTGTGAACAGTATGACCTGGATAAAAAATGCAGTGTCACTACGGGATGAGTTTTGGAAACAGGAGCTGAGTCCTGCGTGGCCAGCGGGCTGTGTCAAATGAGTTGTGCTTTCCCAACTAGATGTCAACGGGGCGATACCATCTAACCTTCTCCCCTCGATTCATGCTAACAGCGTTCTAGTTTTTTTGCAAGGAAAGCTTTGTCCAAAGGGGTGTGTGATCTAAGTTTTTATTATATAAATAAAACTTGGATGTTTTTACAAATAGCCTAAATATTTTATGGTCCTTGAGGGGTGGAAAGAGTCTTTTTCATCAATGTTCACTTCAAAAATAAATGTATTTTGGGGCCAGCCCAGGGGCACAGTGGTTAAGTTCGCACACTCTGCTTGACAGCTGGGGTTGGCAGTTCAGATCTGGGCGTGGACCCACACACTGCTCATCAGCCAGGCTGTGGCTGCATCCCACATACAAAATAGAGGAAGACTGGAACAGATGTTGGCTCAGGGACAATCTTCCTCACCAAAAAGAAAGAGGTATATTATTTGTAACCCCCTCAGGGATTATGTATAGCTGTAATAAACACAAAAAAGCTTGTTGATGTTCACTTTGTGAAAATTTGCCAAGTTGTATACATGAGATTCGTGCACTTTTCTATTAGTGTTATATTTTAATAGAAGTTTACCAAAATATGCACTTGAAGTGATTTTTTAAAGTTATTTTCTTTGACCATCATTTGAAGCCCACCAGCAAGAGACAGTGTCCCCCTAGTCACCTCAGGTAACCAAGGGCTTGAGCAAGGCAAGCAAGAAGCACAGACTGTAGTCTCCTGGTGGTCACAGTGCAGAAGGAAGAAGCGACCTCTGGCTTCAGGGAATCCACTATAGGGCCTCGCAAAGAAGAGCAGTTGCACCAACCCAGGCCTGGCCTCTGGGGAGCAGAGCAGCCGAAGGTGGAGGGCCAGATGTCTGGCCCGCCTGCACTGTCCTCCAGCCAGGGGAGGACCGGATGGCGAAGCCAGAGGAGAAACTCCGGGAGGCATCTGAGCTTTATGCTGAGCTCCCCTTACTCAGTTCTGGCTGTAGGCTCGGTCTGGGCATTGCAAAGCCACAGTCTCTGGGGAAAGAAGGCCAGGACACCAGATAGTATTTATTAGGACAGAAATGCACTACCCCCAAAAGAGAAGTAATGGCTTCCGATAAGGAAATAGGCTGCATCCCCGATTCTGGGAGCCCTGGGCCTGAGGGGTGGCTGGGGGCAGGTTGGTCATAGAGAAAATGGGACTCCGAAAGCGCGCCTCTCTGGATGCCTCGCCAAAGCCCAGTCCCAGCTCAGATGCCTAGAGACAGGTCTCAAGAGCACGTGGCCGGGGTGTGGTCCGTTGGGGCCTCGCGTCCCCAGGACTAGGCTCAGAGATCAGCAAACTCAAATTCAAGGAGTTAAGAGAAATGAAGACGGGATGTTGAGAGGCTGAGCTGCGAGTAAACAAAGCATGGGGGGAGAGCCGGCAGGAAAGGGGCCAGGCTGCGTGTGCAGAGCAGCGAGGACCCTCCCCGCCTGCCCTGCCTGCAGGGCGCTGGGACGGAGCGGCGGGACCCGGACCCTCCGAACCACGCTTGCCCTTCGTGACTGCAGACGCGCAGCAGGCCGGGGACACGAGCCTCGCCAGCCCGTGTCCCCCATTCCTCGCCAACCGGCAAGTGGGGACCTGTTCCAGCTCCTCATCCCCTTGCCCTCTCTGGTCACACGGGGGGTTGGGCCTCCCCAGGGTCCCCTAAAGAAACGTGCGTCCCTGAGGCCCGAGGGCCAAGGGAGGAGGCTCGGGAGGCTGCGGCGCCCTGCCCTCGGGCACTCCTGGCGCGTCCCGGCGGCGACGCCCTAGCAGGCGGCCCAGGGTATCTGCAGGGTGGGCGGAGGTCACCGGCCTCCCGGCACAGCCTGGCCAGCGCGTTTCACGCGGCCGCGCTGCCTCCACCGCGCCGCCCGCCGGCCTCTGGCTCTCGTTATTTTTAGCTTGGCGGCTGCACCTTCCTGCCTGCGAGGGCTCGCCCCGCTCTCAGACTCGTTTTGCAGGATTTGTGCCCAGGTAGCTAATCTGACCCACACTTGAATAAACAGCGAGCACCCGGACAACCCAGGCAAGCCACCCGCACAGAATTCCCATCCAGCCGCCCAAGACGCTCCTGAGACTGCGAGAATTCCCACCTCTTTTTTTTTTTTTTTTTTTTTTTGGAAACTCTACACCATTCCTGGAAAAGAAGGGAGGAAGTAAAGAAGGAAGGGAGGGAGGAAAAGGAAGGGGAAAGGGGGAGGAGCGAGGGGAGGAAGGAGGGAGGGAGGAAGGAAGGAGGGAGAGAGGGAGAGAGGAAGGGAGGGAGGCGGGGAAGGGAGGAAGGGAGGAAGGAAGAAAGGAGAGAGAGATGGGAGGTCCTAACGTGGTTCCTGGGAGAATTTTGCTTCTGCTCCCTGCAGCCCCACCCCCACCCCCACCACACATAGGCACATACACCTTAGATATGTTGGGGCACAGAGTACAAGAGTCTCAATTATACTTGCAGAAAATTAAATTTCCATAGTATTTGTTAAGCTTGTCCATCTAGCTTCCTACCCCCTCCACTACCAGTTTCATCTTAAAACAGGTTGTCCAGGCTGCAGAGCCTGGTTTTTCCCATCAGGTAAGTTAAAGCGTGCGCTTCCCCAGGTGTCTGGGCTCCTGGGACCTGCTGTTTCTACTTGCCAAGCCCAGCAGTGGCACCTGCCAGTTTATGCAGTTCTGAGGAGGTGAGATTTAAAAGGCCAGAAAGAGGAGGAGCAGGCACCTGGCATGGAGAAGGCCAGCAAGAGATGTGAGGTTGCTGGAAGGGGCTTCAGACAGTTTCTAGTGGGCTGGTGAATCATTACCAAACAACCTGGGGGGCCCTAAACCTCCCTCAAGCCAGTTAAAAAGGAAACATAAGAAAGAGACTCCTTTATTCAGTACAAAGAGATGGCAGGCTGGGTGTTGAAGCCTTTGCCTCAGAATTCTGATTTTCATTCCGAAAATCTTGTGTTCCTTCTTCACTCCCTCCACATTAAGGTGTCCACTACAGGGAACAGGCAGATACGTCTTCAGTTTGCACCAAAATGTTCTGTGCCACTTCTGCATCCGACTAGTTCTTTAGCTAGAACCTGAGGAGTTTGGATGGTCTGGTTTTATTTCTAAACTTTAGATAGAATCCAGAATAAAAAAGGGTGGGGGGAGAAACTGAGGGCTGAAAAACTAAAGGCCTTAGGGGAGTATAAAAGTGAGTGCTGGTTTCTTTGTTGCATTTCAATTAGATGTTAATCTCTTTAAATTCGAGATTCTTAAACCTACTCTATGGCCTCATTTAGGGTCTCTTGACGGATTTTAGGGGATCTATGAACTGCAAAATTTATGCAGACAATTTTGGGGGTAAGTGTGAAAGTGCACAGAGTGGGGCATAATTTTATCAAATTTTCAGAGATTTGGGACCCAGGAAAGGTTAAAAACCTCTAGCATCTGGTGCACGCGGTAAATCTTTCTCACTGGGATAAGGTTTCCAAGTTGCACACGCACAAACCTTGGTTAGTGGTCCATGGCTTTCACACCCAAGAGCAAAGTGTTCCTGACTCTTCGCTGAGACAACAGAAATGTCTCTCTGTTTAGAGCCAAAACACACAGGGGAAAGGACCCTGGCAGAAGCAGAAAGGACCCAGAACCCAGGCCCCTGCTCTGCCGCATATTAGCTGTACCCACCACCTAAGAATCTTGAGATTCTTAATTTATAAATCAGATGCTGGAGTATACGCGAAACGAATTTGCAAATCGCAAAACATGTGGCTAGTGGCATTTATGAAAATAAATGCTGATGGGTTGCCACATGCTAGTTATAATTAAACAACTACGGAAATAATTATAATTATGTGAATATTTGCATATTTTCTTCAGCCATATACTGAAAAGGAAAATGAACACAGTTTGGATTGCTGACCAATGTTAGGCATGTCCATGTTTCATTATCTCATTTAATCATTGAAACAACCTATGGCTTATATACATAGTTTATATACCTCCTCTTCCCCCCTTTTTGTTTACATTTGAAGAAAGAGAGGCAGAGAGGTTAAGTGAACGGCCCACAGCCACTCAGCTAACAAACACCAGATTTCACTTCCTGAGAAGGGCCCTGCTTTAAAGAGGGGATATTAGCAAAAGAGCAAGTTATGTTCATATTTAGGTAAATTTAATTCCTATGGCACTTGTGTATTCTGTGCAAAAGTAGAAGAGTTTGAAATAGAGCAGCCACGTTTGGGATGCTCAGTTTTCTCAACTTCATATACCCTTTTCTGGAAAATTGTCTTTAACCCATTCACTTGTTCCACAATTCAGGTTCACAAGCATCTTAACAGAAATTTATACACATAATTCCTTATTAGCGGCATCTATGTTTCAACTAATTAGGCAGCCTTAGAAGGGAAAGAACACCTCTGCCCTCCACTCTGGCAACCCCTTCCATAACCCACTGTAGGAAGAACTATGATCCTTGGCCGCTAACAGATGGCAAAACTGAGATCCCCCACCCCAATGGTTAAATATGTCACCCAAGGTGAGTTAGCAAAAACTTAGCTCTTTTTTTGTCTATACGACCAAGTCATGGAGCTGATGAAGACAAAACAGATTTATTTTGCTGTTTCCTGCATTTCAGGTACAGTAAAGGAATGACCACAAGCTCGGGGCCACTTCCTTTTAGATGCTTTCTCATGCCTTTAGCCTTGGTCTATGGGTTTGTTCAATAGATAGTCCTCCTGTTTTCTTTCTCTTTAGCATAAAGTCCATAATACCAAACCCTACACTCCATAGTTTGGGGAAGCTCCAGAGAGCAGGCAGACATCTGTTCTTGATCTTTAATTATGTTGTAATTATGGCTTGAGAACCAGGATCACAGAAAATGAGTTGCTGGAGGGCAAAGCCCAAAAGCAAAAGCAAAAAAGTATGGGTCACAGTAGGCACTGTGCTCCAAAAAATTAGGAATGATGGTATGTTTCTGTACGGGACTCAGATTGCTGGGCTGGAATAATAGATGAAACCATCTTCTCAGTAACATTTTGACTTAAACGAGGGGGAATTGATGAAATGATTTCTAAAAGTGCAGTGGTCAGTGTGGTGTGATTTTTAAAAAATAGCCTTGAAGTCAGATAGCCTGGTTTTAGGTATAGCTAAACCTGTGTATGAACTTGGATATGTAACTTTATTCCTGGGGGCTGCCATTTCTTCATGAGTTATATGGGCTATATGATCTCTAAACTTTAGATGTCAGCAAGTTTTTCTGTAAATGACCAGATAGCACATATTTTAGGCTTTGTGAGTCACATGCTGCCTCTGTCGTAATTCCTTCTTCCTCTCCTGTCCCCTCCTCCCTCTCTCTTGCTCCCACCTCCTCCCTTTCTTCTTCTCTGCTCCCTCCTCCTCCCACTTTTTTTTTTATCGAGGTTAACATTGGTTTATAACATTATATAAATTTCAGGTGTACATCATTATATTTCAATTTCTGTGTAGATTACATCATGTTCACCACCCAAAGACTAATTACAATCCATCACCATACACATATGCCCAGTCACTTCTTTCACCCTCTTCCATCCCCACTTCCCCTCTGGTAACCACCAATATAATCTCTGTATCTATTTGTTTGTTTGTGGTAGTTGTTGTTTTTATCATCTATTTACAAGTGAGATCATACGGTATTTGACTTTCTCCCTCTGACTTATTTCACTTAGCATAATACCCTCAACATCCATCCATGTTGTCAAAAATGGCAAGATTTCATCTTTTTCATGGCTGAATAGTATTCCAATGTGCATATACACCACATCTTTATCCATTTATCCCTTAATGGGCACCTAGGTTACTTCTAAGTCTTGGCTATTGTGAATAAGGCTGTGATGAACATAGGGGTGCATATGTCTCTACGCCTTTGTGTTTTCATGATCTTTGGATAAATACCCAGCAGTAGGGTAGCTGGATCATATGATAGTTCTATTCTTAATTTTTTGAGGAATCTCCCTACTGTTTTCCATAGTGGCTGTACCAGTTTACACTCCCACCAGCAGTATATGAGGGTTCCCTTCTCTCCACATCCTCTCCAACACTTGTTATGTCTTGTCTTGTTAATTATAGCCATTCTGACAGGCATGAGGTGGTATCCCACTGTAGTTTTGATTTGCATTTCCCTAATAATCAGTGATGTTGAGCATCTTTTCATATGCCTGTTGGCCATCCAAATATCTTCTTTGGAAAACTGTCTGTTCAGATCTTTTGCCCGTTTTTTAATTGGGTTGTTAGTTTGCTGTTGTTGAGATGTATGAGTTCTTTATATATTTTGGATATTAACCCCTTAACAGATATATGGTTTGCAAATACCTTCTTCCAATTTTTAGCTTGTCTTTTCATCTTGTTGATGGTTTCCTTTGCTGTGCAGAAGCTTTTTAGTTTGATGTAGTCCCATTTGCTTACTTTGTCTTTTGTTTCCTTGCCTGGTCAGATATGACACTTGAAAATATGCTGCTAAGGCCAATGTCAAAGAGCGTACTGCCTATGTTTTCCTCTAGAAGTTTCATGGTTTCAGGTCTTACATTCTAGTCTTTAATCCATTTTGAGTTGATTTTTGTGCATGGTGCAAGGGAATGGTCTACTTTCATTCTTTTGCATGTGGCTGTCCAGTTTTCCCAACACCATTTATTGAAGAGACTCTCCTGTCTCCATCGTATGCTCTTGGCTCCCTTGTCAAAGACTAGCTGTCCCTCCTCCCACTTCTACAGCTGTTTACAGATGCACAAACCATTTGTATTAGTTTGTCATGGCTGCTGTAACAAAATACCACATACCGTGTGGCGAAACGACATAAATTTATTGTCTCGCAGTTCTGGAGGCCAGGAGTTGGAGACCAAGGTGTCAGCAGGGTTGGTTCCTTTTGAGGGCTGTGAGGGAGAAGTTGTCCTGTACCTTTCTCCAGCAGGAACAAGCTTCTGCTGGTTTGCCAGCGAACTTCGGCATTCCTTGGCTTGTTGAGGCTTCACCCTGATCTCTGCCTTCATCTTGCCATGGCGTGCTCCCTGTATGTCTGTGTCCAGATTTCTCATTTTTGTAAGGACACCAGTCATACTGTGTTAGGGGTCCATCCTACTCCAGTATGACCCCATCCTAATTAATTACATCTATTTTCAAATAAGGTCATATTCTGTGTTACTGGGGCTGAAGACTTCAAGATATGAATTTCGAGGGGACACAATTCAGCTCATGAGACCATTCTTAGCTTGTAGACCATACAAAACAGGTTGTGGGCAATAGTTTGCTGATCCCTTTAATAAGGCCCCTGTTTATTCTAAAATCCTATAATTTTTCTATTCTCTATGACTTTAAATTGTCTCCTATGATATTTATTCATTTAACAAAATTTTTTTGAGCATCTGCATGTGCTAGGTACTGTTCTAGACACTGAGACATAGCAGTGAAAAACTGATAAAAGTCCTTGTCGTCCTGGGTGTCACAGTCTAGGTGGAAAGGCAGATCACCAACAAAATGAATATGAACAATCTATAGCATGTTAGATGGCAAGAGGTACTGAGAATAAAAATTAAGTGGCAAAGAGAGACAGTGAAGGGCTGAATTTTAACCAGGTGGTCATGGAATGCTTCACAGAAAAGGGGGAATTTGAGCAGAGACCTGAAGGAGACGAGGGAGCCAGACACAGATATGTGCGGAAACTGTTTTGTCAAAAGGAAAAGCAACATAAACTGTGACATGGAAGTAGGCCTGGGGTGTTCAGGAAACAGCAAGGAGGCCAGTGTGCTTGAGTGGGGTGAGCTGAGCCGGGGAGAGTATCTGGGGATGAGGTTAGAGAGGTGGGGGAAGGGCGAGGCTAGCCCATGTCAGGCCTGGGGTGAGGCGAGGGAGCCCACGCGGGAGGTGAGGAGGTACTCACGCTCAGGGCATGTAGCGCAGGTGGCCGCTGAGAGCCAGGTCGTGCTCCCTTGGTGCCTCACTCACCTCGCGACCTTGGAAAGGGCTTTGGTTTCGACTCCAAGGGAGTCAGGAAGCCTCCGGAGAGAGTTTTCAGCAGAGAAGTGGCTCACTCTGGCTGCTATGTTTAGGGCAAGGAGAGCATAAAGGAGACCAATTAGAAGACTATTGAAATAACTTCCAGAGTAAAATGGTGAGAGGATTCTGACCTGGTAACTTGGCAAGAGTCAGGCCCCCCCAAACACTTATCCGGCATAGACCTCGTGGGCCTGGAGTTGTCTTCTCTTTTTGTTATCACTCAACATCCTTTGGAGGTCATCTGCGTGTTAGATTGTGCATTAGGTACTGGGATCCCCATAATGAACAAGAAATGGTGTTTGCCTCAAAGAATTCATCATTTTTTTCCTTCTTTACCTTCTTCCTTCCTTCTTTCCCTATCTCCTTCCCTCCTTCTTTAAATATCTTGAAATCTAAAACAAAAACCAAAACCCTGCCTCAAAGCTTATCTCCTAGGGAATTCATCACCCATACTTTACTAGGTTTTCTGGTCCAGGCACTCCATTCTCGTTCTACTCAGAGTGGCATATAAATGGTGGTGAATATCAAGGAAGGACTTAGGAAATCAGCCATGTTTTATTACGACTTCTCGTGGGAATACTACATCTCCCTTTCAATCACAGGACCAGGAACTTTTAGGTCCAGAAGGGTCAATTCCCTCATTTTACAGATGAGGAGACCGAGAGCCAGAGAAATCAACCCACAGTTACGCACCTCCTGAGAGGCAGAGTGTGGCAGATTGTATTTTTCAAAGCTGGCTGCAACGTCTTTCATCCCACATGCGCTTGAATGTGACTTTGGCACCCTTCCTATTGAAAGATGGGGGTCTGTGTTTCTTCCCCTCAAATCTGGCCATATTAGTTTCCTGTTGCTGCTGTAACAACTTGCCACAAACCTGATGGCTTGAAACAGCACAAATCTATTATCTTACAGTTCTGGGCATCAGAATTCCAAAGTGAGTCTTACTAGGCTAACATCAAAGTGTTGGTGGGGCTGCATTCCTTCTGGAAGCTCTAGAGAGAAGCTGTTTTCTTGCCTTTTTCAGCTTTTAGAGGCTGCGGGCATTCCTTGGCTCCTGGTCGCATCACTCTATCCTCTGCTTCTGCATCACATCTGCTTCTCCAACTCTGACCCTTCTACCTCCTTGTTATACGGACACTCGTGATTACGCTGGGCCCACCCAGATAATCCAAGATGATCTCCCCATCTCAAGGTCCTTGATCACATCTCCAAAGTCCCTTTTGCCAGGTAAGGTATCATAGTCACAGGTCTCAGGATTAGGACATGGACATCTTTATGGGGTTGTTATTCTGCCTACCATCCTAGGTAAGCTCATGAGTACAGTGGAACTGAGCTGCATAACTTCCAAGACTAGGCCATGCAAGTGATACTGCTTTCAACTCATTTTCTTGGCTCACTTGCATTTAGAACCCAATTGCCACTGCCATGCTGTGAGGAGGCCCAAACAAACCCAAGCAGAGAGGCTGCATGGAGAGGCCATGTGTAGGTGTTCTGGCCGGCAGCCAGCTGTGGCCTCAACTGACAGCCAGCATCAGCCACCACCCATGTGAAGGAAGACACCTCCAGATGATTCCAGTCCCCAGCGGTTGCATTACCCTCAGCTTTCAAGTCTTCCCACCTGAGAACTCAAGTCTCATGGAGAAGAGACAAGTACCCCCGCTATGCCCTCTTCAAATTCCTGATCCACAGAGAATGTGAGAAGTAATTAAATGATTGTTTCTATGTTAAGCCACTAAGTTTTGGGATAATTTGTTATGCAGCCATAGGTAACTGATACAAAGGGCCTTAACCTAGGTCTTCAGTTTCTCAGTCTCAGTGCTTTTGCCACCCCAAATATTAACTCTCAGTCAGGTAAGCAAACCAGTGAGCAAGAGTCATTTACTGAGCACCTATTTGGAGCAATGTCCTTTGGGAAATTTCAAGGTCTATAAAACTTGCTCTTTGTCTTCAGAGAACACTCCCTAATCTGGTGGGAAAGATGTACAACATCTGTCAGGAGTGGAGTTAGGAGGCTGGTGCACTGGTCCTGGGGAGAAATGGTGAGATCCTGAACCCTGGGCATGGCACTGGAAAACGAGAGAAACTAGAGTCTGAGGATTTTTCTGAGGGTTAGTTGACAAGAATTTCCAGGTGAGAGATAAACAGAAAGAGGAGGTAAGGACGACTCCGTTGTTCCTAGGTGTTAATGCAGATAAGAAATCTAGGGGGAAACCCAGATTTGAGAAGCCTTTCTGGTACATAAATTCAGTGTCCAGTCATCAATGAGGCTAGTTTATGTTCTTGAAAGCATTTTCACCATTAAATAATGCTTAGTTCCCAATGATGGAGCATTTAGAGAACCAAGGGGGGGGTGGTCACCTTAAGAGGTACTACTGTCCATGCAAGGAACTGGAATTCCTGCCACCCATTACTGCAAGCATACCGGTCTTCAGTACATCTGTCTTGCATAAACTCATTGCATTTGTTCATCACAGTAAATCATAGAAAGATAGGTAGAATGGGTGTTTTTGTCACTGTTTTGCTACTAAGAACACATTCCAAATGGGGAAGTGACAAGGCCCTGTTCCTTCCCCGTGTGCTACCTCTCCAACAGAAGGGTGTCTCAAGAACCTTCCATTCTCTGGTGAGTTTCAAGGCATTTTCTTTTGGACCTCAGAGATTTAAGCCAACAAGAATTTGCTGTCCTGGGCATGTTCTATTTTATTTCGGTAATGGGTGACTTTCACGATGGGCTGCGAAGTTTCCTTCTGCATACTCAGAAACACAGTATTTCTTGCTCTATTTGGGAAACTCAGATTATAGCCAAGGAATGCTCCATTTTCATCAGCGTCCATAACTCCATGACGAAGCCCACAGTGATGCGATCTGCAGAAACTGATCTAGGAATTTACTTGAGCCACAAATGAGTTACTTCCACTTTTTATTTTGTTCTTTGTGTGGGCAGAAGTGCTGTGCTAGGACTCTGTTGGGAGATAGAAAAGCTGTGACTGGAACAAATCCACGTGAAACATGTTCAACTGCTTGAGGAGGAATTTAAAAACATTAATTTTTACGGCCTCAGATGGGATGTACGTAAAAAATAAGTATAGCAATGCTCCAATTTAGTTTTATTAAATAACATTTTTCCTGATTACAAAACTAAAAGAATTTTATATTAAACATTTTAGAAAGTGCATGAAAGGCACTAAGAAAAAGCAAACTTCCCTTGGGAAGTTTTCACCCAGAGATAACTATTATCACTAGTTTGACAAAAATCCTTTGGGTCCTCTTTTTTTGCGAATATACACTTAAAAACCTTTTTTAATGGGGTTTATGCTGCACTTACTGATTTGCAAACTAACTTTTAAAAGTCAGCCTTTTTGCTTAATATATCATAAATATCTTCATATGTCACATTTTACTCTTGAAGCCAATGTGAGAAATTTTCTATAAGCTGAATATATTTATTACATGAACATTTTATAACATTAACTTCATCTATAATACGTGCATCTTCTCTCTGCTCAAGTATTTATTAATTCAACAAATATTTATTGTAGACCTACTGTCAGTCAAATACTGTTGCCAGCATTGAGGATACCAAGGAAAATAAAACAGACAAAATCATTGCCAGCTTTAAGCTTATATTCAAAAAGGGAAGACAACTGACAGTCAAACAGACAAACATAATATAATATTAGGCAGTGTTAGAATAGTATTTCTCTTCTTGTTTAAGAAAAATGGAAAGAATTAGAAAAGTTTTGCATACATGCTTCAATTGGTCCTGATTTGTATATGTACCACAAAATCTAATTTCATAAAAAGAAGCAGCTTCAAATCTTCGTCTGTGGTCTGGAGTTGAGCGCGCTGCGACCGCACCCGCAGCTTTCGGGAGTCACAAGCGTGTCAGCCAGCTAGGGCTTCATAAGAAACAGCCCCCAAACAGAGGGCCTTCAATAGCGATTGACTGTCATCTCTGTGGTTCTCCGGGTTGACTGGACTCAGCTGGGCGCTCCTTGCTTGGGGTCTTAGCAGTGGCAGTCAGATGGCAGCTGGGGCTACTGATATCTGAAGGCTTGACCGAGCTGGATATCCTAGATGGCTTCTTCCCACCACGTTGGCTCCTCACCTGGATGGCTGAAATTGCTGTGGACAGGCCAGGTATTTCTTTTTCTCCATGCGGCCTCTCAACATGGATAGCTTGGACTTTGTTGCAGCATGGTGGTCTCCTAGTAGTTGAATTTTTTATACGGTAGCTGGCTTCCCCCAGGGTGAGCTTTCAAAGAACCCAGATACGAGGCTTATTATGACCTGGCCTCAGAAAGCATACAATGTCACTTCTCCCACATTCTATTGATTACATACAGCCCACCTAGATTCAGTAAGGGAAGGGTCTACACAGGGTGTGAATACCAAGAGGCGTGGCTCATTGCGAGACTGTCTTTGGAGACTAGCCACCAAGATGAAGAAAGTAGCTTAAACAAAACAGAATTGCGTTATACTCTGGAAATATCAAAGATTACTCCACAGAGCGCACACCAGATGAAGGGCCTTCCCCAACCGATTCCAAAGTCGCAGCCTGCTAGTTCTCTGGGTCAGTTAATGCTGGCAGCGAACAGAAATGCAGACAGAGCCATTCTGTTCAAATAGTGTGGCTTTTTGCATGGAATTGGTAGATCCAGGGGTCCTTTTTTGGAGGAAACAGGACTCCTACCACTGAGAGCCAGGAAAGTAGAATTCATTTCTTTCCTTCAGAAGGGCCAAAGTGCATCTGAACGCCCAGCTGCCCTCTGCTCAGCACATCAGGTATGTTGTCCTTGGCTACCCTGTCATATAGGCTCGTGGCAGAGGCCCTGGCTAAGGTTTGCACCAGGTGCTAGGCTACAAGTGTACTTACTCACTTTGTTTTTATAAGAACCTATGAAGCAACTGTTAGTCCTATTTTACAGATAAGAAAACTGAGGCCTAGAAACTTTCAACAGTTTGCCCCGGTTACACAGCGACTCAGGCCCGGTGGTCTCACGCCAGAGCTCATGCCTGTCCCACCACACTGTCAGCCTGGAGCAAGCACTTGGCTTCTCTGGGTTGCAGTTTTTTGTCTGTCAAACAGAACTCACACCCCTCCCTCACGGGCTTGCACTAAGAAATGAGTGTCTGCCCAGCTTTGCCACTTACAAGCTACGTAATAACCCTGGGCAAATTTCTTAATCTTTCTGAGCACTGATTTCCTTATTTAACAAATGAGTACGTTCTTATGAAGAGTCCATGGGACAATGCAGATAATGTGCAGTGTCTGGCATAAGGGGTTTAATAAATGGTATTAATTGGTATTAATATTATTATTGCTTACATTGTAGCACAACTTCAAAGTTCTTAACTTGACCCTAATACCCTCGTAAGTCTCTTGCTGAAATTGGTGTTATTTTGTCTGATCTTTCTGTTCCCACCCAGGAAACCGCTGCACATTTGGGCAGAGGGGCAGAAAAAGCAAGGGTAGTTAGTCACATTGCCACTACAGATGTCCCTGCTTTGGCTGAGGACAGAAGACAGCAGCCAGTATTCACAGAGGACTGCAGATGCTCTCCTTGAACTCGCATGAGAGGGGCCATTATCGACACGGTGTGGGTGCTGCAGACTCTTCTGTTCAGAACGGAATGCTGCAGAGTGCGCATGCATTCTCCTGACCCTTATTGAATACCTACTCTGTGCTGAGTTGCCTTGGAAATACAAAGATGAATGGGACATGCTCCCTGTCCTCTTGGACCTCAAAATGTAGATGGGGAGATGAAACACATATAATTAACTGTGCACAGTGTGAGGCCTCTAGGATCACAGAAACACAAACAGTGGTTGATCTCAGAGGGAGAAATTTTATCGGAGAGGTTTTGGGGGAGACCCGGAAGACTTCTTGGAGAAAGTGGTATCTTATCAGGACTTAAAATGAAAGCCCTTCAATAAGCAGAGATGGGGCAGGGCAAAGATCACTCAAGGTGGAGGGAATGACTTGAAGGCAGATATGGTGTAAGGTGAGGGAGCTGCCTAATCAGAGTGGGTGTGTGTGTGGCAGGTACTGCTGACTGGCTGGCCCACCTACATCCACAGCCCTGCCTCCCCTAGTCACCTTCCACTGTGGGACACCCTTCTGATCGTTGAGTCATAAGCAGACTTGGGATTCTGGGAAACCATTCACTTTATCCATAAAAACAAGACAGGCTCAATTAGCATGTACTTTCTTTCAACTTTTGCCCTCTGCTGTCTCTTAACTTTCTCCTACTTGGAATGTGGGTGAGATGCCTGGAAGTGCATCTTGAGGTCATGAGGTGACAAGCAAAAGGTGAAAAGCCATACGATGGGATGGTAGAACACAGAGACAGAAGGAGCTTGAGACTATCATGAGTACTTGTACCAGCCCGGAACTGCAGACCTATTAATTTCTTTTAAAGATTTTATTTTTTTTCCTTTTTCTCCCCAAAGCCCCCTGGTACATAGTTGTATATTCTTCGTTGTGGGTCCTTCTAGTTGTGGCATGTGGGACACTGCCTCAGCGTAGTTTGATGAGCAGTGCCGTGTCCGCGCCCAGGATTCGAACCAACAAAACACTGGGCCGCCTGCAGTGGAGTGCGCAAACTTAACCTCTCGGCCACGGGGCCAGCCCCGCTATTAATTTCCCTTTTTTTTTATTTTTTTTTTAAGATTTATTTTTTCCTTTTTCTCCCCAAAGCCCCCCAGTACATAGTTGTATATTCTTCGTTGTGGGTCCTTCTAGTTGTGGCATGTGGGACGCTGCCTCAGCGTGGTTTGATGAGCAGTGTCATGTCCGCGCCCAGGATTCGAACCAACGAAACACTGGGCCGCCTGCAGCGGAGCGCGCGAACTTAACTGCTCGGCCACGGGGCCAGCCCCTCCCTTTTTTTTTTTTTTTTTTTTTAAGATTTTACTTTTACTTTTTCTTCCCAAAGCCCCCCAGTACATAGTTGTATATTTTTAGCTACAGGTCCTTCCAGTTGTGGCATGTGGAATGCCGCCTCAGCATGGCCTGACGAGCAGTGCCATGTCCACGCCCAGCCTCCGAACCAGCGAAACCCTGGCCCGCTGAAGCAGAGCGTGCGAACTTAACCACTCGGCCACAGGGCAGCCCCCTTAATTTCTGATTATGTGAGGAAAACAACTGTCTATTTGTTTAAGCCAGGATACATCGGATGTTCCGTTACTTTCAGCCAAATTTATTCCTGATTCATACAGGGGGCAATGGTGACCCATGGGATGTGAGGCCAAAAAATGAGTGGGATTCATATTTTGAAGGGTCAAGAGTCCGTTTAGAGACCGGCAGTGCCTACGTAGCAGGCAGTGAGGGTCGGTGAGTAGTAACAGTACCGAAGCTGGGCCTCAGGGAGATTTGGCAGCAAGAAAAGAGAGAGCGCTTGGGGTCAAAGGAACCATTCAAGAAACCATTCTAATAGTTGCTGTACAAAGTGGGATCTCCCCATCCTAATCTCTACCACAAATTTAACAAATATATTTGTATAATTTGATATACACTATGGACACTTTCTCGAATTATGTAAGGTATGCTTATATAAAACTGTGCTGTATTATTAATTTGCAACATACACCCTAAAGAAAATTTCATTTTGCTCTGTGGAGGCAGCTTCAAAACTAGTCCCCTAAACCTCCTTTGCAACCAGACTATGACCCCCCGCCCCCACCCACTTCGTTCCTGTTTAAAAATTGAAGAGCCACCCCTCTAACATAGGAAAGTAGCAATAAACAATGAAGGGAGTTAAGGGGTGTGAGAAGCATTTTACAGGAAGACTTAAGAAGTCTTTCGAACCAAGGAGCAGGACGAATGAGGGGTGACTCCAAGATAAAGCCTATGTTGTTAGAAGTTTCAGGAGAGAAGTATGCAGAAGCAGCAGGTTTGAGGGCAGAGTGGTGGCAGATGGTGTGTTCCTCAGGCTGTTGACTGTCAGGGATGAACATTTTATGAAGATTCCACATCAGATGAGACCACTCCAGTCTGCAAGTAAAAGAGGGACTCTGATTGGAACATGGTGCCCATGAGGGTCTTCCTAGGTCAACTCTACTCCATCACACTCCCCACCTATGATGGCTAATTTTGTGTCAACTTGACTGGACCACGAGGTGCCCAGACATTTGGTCAAACATTACTGTGGGTTTGTATGTGAGGATGTTTCCAGATGAAATTAACAGTTGAATTGATAGACTGAGTAAAGCAGATTGCCCTCCCTGGTGTGGGTGGGTCCCATTCAATCAGCTGAAGGCTTGAATACAACAAAAATGCTGACTCTCCCAGGAGTAAGAGGGAACTCCTGCTGCTTGAATGCCTTTGAGTTGGGACATCAGTTTTTCTCCTGCCTTTGGCCTTGATCTGAAATATTGGCTCTTCCTGGGTCTCAAGCCTGCTAACGTTCAGACTGAACTATGCTGTAGGTTCTGCTGGGGCTCCAGCTGGCCAGCCGCAGATCTTTTGACTTGTAGCTTCCATAATTGTGTGAGCTGTAATTCCTTATAATAAATTCCTTTTTACATTGAGTTCTGTTTCTCTGGAGAACTCTAACTAAAACACCACCCCATCTCTACTTGCTCCTTATCCAATCCCCCTCTTTGTCCAGCTGGCCCCCAGTTGGGTTCCTCTATCTCTAGCTTTGACATCTCTGTCTACTGATTCTCTGCTCCATGACTTGTGACACCCTACTTGCATAGCCCACTGGAACTGCCTCTCAGTCAATCTCTCCCTTCCACCCTGACCTCCTAGCATGTAGCCTGGTTGGAGAGTTATAAACATCAGCAAGACACTCTTGAGAATCTCAGAATGCATCCATTTTACAAACATTTATTGTGTCTACTACTTCCTAAGCTTTGTGTCAATGAATACAAATACATTATGGTTAATCCCAGCCCTCCTGACATTTGATAAAAGGGAGAGATAGACAAACTAACAATGGCAGAGGCATGCTGGGGAAATGTCGGCACAGTGGGGGTTGGAGGGATGTCTGGGAAGGCTTCACAGTGGAGAGGACCAGTATGAGCACAAGTGAGCAAGAGTGTCCCAGACAGGGGAGAAAACATGTGACAAATGTGTCTCCATGCCTAGTGCATTCTGCCATCATGCTGCTGTGGCTGTAGTCAGGGAGGGGTGTGTGTAATTAAGTGGATGAATGAAGTCCAAAATGTAATCTACAATTTACTTGCACAATTTACTTAACCTCTCTGAGTCTCCTTTGCTTCTCTGTAAAATGTGGATTATGTCCTGGGATTGTTACAAGGATTAAATGAGATCCTGAATGTAAAGTGATGAACACAATGCCAGGCACAGTGAGTGCTCAATAGCTCTGGTTATCTAGTAGGTCACAGGCCAGGATTAGATCGGCATTTTACAAAGACTGCACTTGTGTGCACGAGGGGATCAAGACAGCAAGTCCATATGGGAGCCAATTGCAATAGTCTAGGCCAGAGACAGTGAAGCCCACAGTGGACACAGGTGGTAGGCTGGAGGAAGATGGGCCCATAAATCTTTGGTCAGTCTTAACCATTTCTTAAGAGGAAAAAGCTCTCATATTCAGCTGGTGTAGTAAATTGTAAATTCAATGCTATGAAAGAACAGCAGCAAATAGCGGGCTGGAAATATGCTCAGATGGAGTATGGAATCAGCCCTGACGATATTGACATCTCCCTAATTTTGGAGGGTGGACAAGCCTCACTGAAGGCACAACGTCTAGACTTTTCCATGGGATTCTATCACGCTGTGGCAAGTTTTAAGGAGGCTGAGCATTTAATCATGCATAACAAGTATTTATTATTTACTATGTGCAAAGCATTTTTAAAAGTGTTATAATCTTTAGTATAAGATCCAAGTTAGTTCAAAAAGATTGTGCTTATGCTAAAGAAGTCTGGAAAAAAAGAAAAAGGGCATATAATTGTTTTATCTGAACACATAAAAGCAACTGAATTTACAAACAACTCTGTAAATTAAACTGCTGGTTCTTTAAAAATGGTTTGGTGCCCAAAACAAAAGAAAAACTCAAATTTTTATCAAAGAATTTGTAAAGGAACCCAAACTATCCAACATGGTTCTGTGGTTCCCTGCTGAGATGTTTTGGCAGGAGAAATAAAGACAAACTCTAGAGCTGTCTGTTTACTTCAGGGTGGTTTGGTCTCACCAACACATACAAATTCACATATTCACCAGGGCTTCCCGAAGTCCACTTAATCTGATGTTGAGTGGTGCATTAAAGAAAATCACCGTATAAGCCATGACTACCTTTTATTCACAAACTATCAAGTGTCACATAACTTATCATTAACTTTTACAATTACCCTGAAATATTGGCATTATTATCCCCATCTAGCAGAAGGAAAGCCTAAGTGCTCAGAGATTAGTGTTGAGTGGCAAAACTGGCATTAATGCTCAAGTTTGTTGGCTCCTCAACTGAAGGTCTTTCCATTTCACTGGGAGCTTCTTAACCTACCTGTTGGCTCATCTGATTCTTCAAATAGACGTAGAGTTTGGTCTGCCTTCTGGATTTCTTTCTTAACGGTTTCCCTTCAGGATTATAAAAATAATAAACACTCATTGCAGAGAATTTGGAGAAAATAGGAACATATAAAGAAACATGTCTATAATTTTGACCATTATTTCTAGGTTAGATTGCCAAGCTGAAACTTCACTGCCCTTGTTTAAAAAGCAATGCCTTTTCTTATGCGTTGATTTAAAAGGGAATGGGATGATGTGGTTTTTGCCAATTTTTAGGTATATAGAATGAATAAACAAGTGCTGTGGTGAGGAGAGGGTTTCCTTTTTTCTAAGGGAGAGTGAGAAATGAACAAGGCGGAACCAGACTCTCACACACGGCAAGAAGGATGCTCTTCTGCGGTCTTCGGAGCACAAGGCTCACACATTTCGGGGACCCTTGTGTGTTCCATTCAAGTTTCCACAAGCAAATCTCAATCCACTGCCACCGCTTTCTACCGGTGGTTAGGGAGAGTGTGTGTATTAGTTATATGCCAAAGATGCAACAATTTTCATCTTGTTTCAGTGTAAAAGAGGGGGGAGAAAGCCAGGCAGGATATGAAAAGCACATGAAGAGTGGTTGCCAAGAATGCCCAGTGCCCTTGTCTACCCCTGTGCTGATCAGGTGTATTTAATTCTGAGATCAACCGTCAGCGTGGTAGACAGCTACCCCCCCTCCTCCATCAAGGATCTCATAACATCTACCTTCACGCTGAGCCTCGGAGGCAGCTCTGCCCTGTGCTAACCTTCTACATCAAGTGTTGCAAACTTCTGCATATTTTGCCTGTCTTAATAGTACTTTTAAATGTTTGCATTTTAAATGTTTAAATGTTTTAAAACTGAGAAATTTCACACAAAAATCTTAATTTTTCACTTCACTTGTCAAATCGGAAGACTGGCAATGCTGGGGCTGAATTCTTACTTGGAAGTAACCAGATGGGGTGGCGGCCTCTTGGAGATGTGGTGGCCACGGCTCCTCTGCTCCCTATGACACTGAGGCCACAGGTCAGCCTGTGTTTCTCCATGCTTTAGCAGTGCTGTGTTTCTTACAGTAGAGACGCATTCCTCTGTGCTTACATCTCTATTTAAGGTGAGAGAATGAAAACAAAACATAACAGAGTCAATAGTGCCTTCCTAGAAAAATCCATCCCGCGTCATGCCTCAGGTGTCTGCATGGTTCTTTGTATGCTTCCGTGTTTGCTGCTTTCAGCAGCCTCATCCCTTTCACAGATTTGAGCTGCAAGGCGAGTCCTGGGTTCTAATTTCCTCTCTGCCCGAAGGCACTGTGACCTTGAGCACATCACTCTGCAGTCAACCTTAGTCCCCTCCTCTGTAAAGTGAGGCCGTTGCTCTCAACCCTTCAGCTCTGACATTCTGTGACCTCGTGAGCTTTGTTGGTCCAGGTAAGACAGATGGGTCTCCTTTTCCCTCTGACCTCTTTTTCCTGAAAGCATCCCAGGGTTAGGCAGGCAACTCAGTTCCCAGCAGGTGATGCCAACTGAAGAAGGAGAAAGAGCAGAAAAAAGGATGGGAAATGAGAAGAGGAAAAAAGCAACCAAGGAGAAACAGCCCAGAGATGAGCAGAGGGAGGGGAAGGAGAAAGAGGATCAAAAACTTTTCATTTAAAACACTCAAGAATGAAATAACATGATTGGAAACTTTTTATACTTTAAAGAAAACTACGTTAAATTTTAAAAAAACAATAAATACTGGGGCCGGCCCCGTGGCGCAGCGGTTAAGTTCTCAAGTTCCACTTCTCGGCGCCCCAGGGTTCACCGGTTCCGATCTGGGTGCGGACATGGCACCGCATGGCAAAAGCCATGCTGTAGCAGGCGTCCCACATGTAACGTAGAGGAAGATGGGCACGCATGTTAGCTCAGGGCCAGTCTTCCTTAGCAAAAAGAGGAGCATTGGCCGTAGTTAGCTCAGGGCTGATCTTCCTCAAAAAAAAAAAAAAAAAAAACCAATAAATACTACTTATAGAAAATTGGAAAATTCTGAAAACTAAAAAAATAAAGAACAATCAACTACAATTGTACCTCTTAAGGTCAAGGACTGCTGAACTCTAGGAAATGGTCTTCCTACATTTTTTTTGCATTCTTTTTGTAGTTGCTATTATATAAAAATCTCATTTAATTTGAAAACAAAAACACTGTAAAGTAAAATATTTAGAATTGTCTTATCAAAGTTAAAACTAGATCTACTGGTATACTTTTGTTTGATTTGTTTATTTTTTAGGCAACACTTTCAGCAAAATACAAAACTAAAGAAAGTTGAATAAAATCTTTCATTTTCCATTAGCTTTTCAATTTACCAGTGTAGTGTCAGGGTTTTGACATCATTGCTCTGACATATGGGCTTTATTATAAAATGTTTAAAATAAGACGAATTTGTGGAGTCTTAATAAAGGGATAACTTCCTGCATTCTGACTTTCGGGTCTTAAGAGCATTTTCCTACAATCTTTTCTCTCCTTTTTTTTTCTTTGAGTATTTTCCTACTGTCTCTCTTCTTTCTTTTTTAAGTGGGCTTTCCTCTGGCAGGGGTTGGGGTGTCATTTCAGAGGCCAAGCATTCCTTATGTCTATTACTTCATTTCAATTATAACATCATAAACTATTGGTGATAAAACCTCCTTAAAACTGATGATTCTACCAGTTTTTGTGACATAGCCTAGAGACTGTCACGAGTCAGGTATCGATTCACAAAGGAAAGGTAAGAAGATGTGATTTAAAGTGTTTGTAAAAGTGAAAGAATAACCTCCTTGCTGAGAGAAGCTGGGAGAGCCTGTCTCCGGCGGTACTTTTGCGAGTAAGTGCCCTCCGAGAACGCAGGCCCTGAGCCCAGCTGGAGAGGAGAGGCTGCCCCTGCGGATACAGGGGCCCTTGTTTGCAGGTCAGTTTACCTGATCTGCAGCTCTCCAATCTTATCAGAATTGAACTACCTGGCTTATTTGATTTCTGCTTTGTTGTTACCCAAGCTGGCCTTTCTTTTTTCTTTTCTTTTTTCTTTTTTAACTGAGAATGTCTAAAGCCTGGGGCAAACTTCTGGGTGTTCTCAAGACTTAAGGCCACTGCTTAACAAGTTAAAGATCTCCCAGGCTGCAGTGTAAGGATGATAAGGTAACCACTCAGCCATTGGAGATGCTCCCTTGTCCTTTCCCAAAACAAGGCCCGAGAAGACAGAATGCATCGAACAACTTAGGGAAACCCCCGCTGTGGAGAGCCAGAGGTGAGGGTTAAATTTTTAAGGTTGGAGAAAGTTCTCATTGCAATAATTTATCTTGGAGAACAAGAGTTTATTTTTCATTTCTCAAGAGCTTAACATTTCCTCGTAGGAAAAATGCTTTAAGGGATATGCTATACCCAGGAAGACACTTCCTAACAGCATGTTTTTGTGGATCAGTTCAAGCTAAAACCTCTTCTCAGCGATAAAAACCATTGCCAGCGTGAGGGGAATCCCTTCGGAGCTGGCTGTCCGCAGAGTGGAGGAAAGCTGCCCCTGAGAGGTGTTTCAGAATCAAAGTGAAGGGGTCTCCACAATATGCACTCTGTGCCCTGCGGAACAGGATCTGCACTTCAGTGCAAGATGCTTGGGGCTTAGCATTTGGAACTCAGAGCAGAGAGCACTAGAGAAGACGGGATTCAATTGCGTGGTACTGAGCGTCATTTTTACATTTGGTTTTAGTTAAACTTATTAGAAAAGGAAGAAAAAGAGGGGGCCAGCACAGTGGTGTAGTGGTTAAATTCTCACACTCCGCTTCAGTGGTCTGGGGTTTGCAGGTTCAGACCCCCCGCGCGGACCTACGTGCTGCTCATCAAGCCACACTGTGGAGGCAACCCTATAGAAAATGGAGGGGGACAGGCACAGATGTTAGCTCAGGGCCACTCTTCCTCAAGCGAAAAGAGGAAGATTGGCCACAGCTGTTAGTTCAGGCCCAATCTTCTTCACTAAAAAAAAAAAAGAAAAGAAAGAAAAAGAGGACGGAGAGGAGGAGAAGTTGAAGAAGGAATACCCTTTTTAGAAAACATGGTCAGAAAGTAGGATACACTTAAAATATTTGTATCCTAGTGAAATAAAAATTTACCTCTTAAAGTCCTAATTCCGCTCCCCTCCCAAAGTCTCAAATTATAAGCAGGTTCACTCAGGTTCAGATGATGGAGTTTTGGTAGACTTATTCTCTAAGTAAAAGATGGTTACTTTAGCCAGAATTCTCTCTCTTTCAGAATTAGGCGTGCTGAACCCTTTTTGATTTTGTAGTGTTCAAATTTTAAATGAAAAACTTTTTTCTAGTGAAACTCACTATACGTCATTGAAATATTGGTGAGAGGCAAAATGCTCTCTGCAAAAACATTTGAAAATGAAACACTCCCAGCGCATAATCCTTCCTCTGCACAGCAAGATTTTCAAATAAGTGAAAAAAAGAAAAACACGCGTGAGATCTTGCCCAGGAGAGGAAGGTCTGTGCCCAGGAGTCTCCTGGCCCCAGCGCTGACATTTGACACCCCTCTGCACCCCGCACGCAGCTGGGGCCGGACTCTGCACGTCTCCCACCGTGTTCTTGGCCTCTCACGCATCCCTCTGGCCCAGCGCCCCGGTGCCTTACGGGCCTCCCCCACTGCAGAGGCTGCAGCAGGGCCGAGGCTGAGATGGCGTCCTTGCCACTGTCCCATCGGTGTTCAAGAGCAGTGATCAGAAGACAGTTCATCGATGACTTCCAGAGAGGCCGCTGGCTGAGTCGGTGGAGATTTTCTATACATGTGTAACCAGCTTCTTTGAATTTGTAAATAGCCGTAATTAATTAAATCCTGGCCTCGGTGCTTGGGGAGAGTTCTTTGCGTGAGGGAACAGCACTAAAGCTGTTGTTGTGGCTTCTGTGGTGCTGTCGCCATGGAAGCATTCGGGTGTGGTGAGAGATTAGGCTGCGCGAAGCCCTCGTACATTGCCAGAGAGAATTATCCTTTGATGTACACTGGGGTCTAAATTGTTTTCTTTCCTTTGATACATTTAAAATTAAGATTCCGTGTTAATCTCCAATTAATTCCAAGATCAAGCTTCTATTTTAGCTCCTGGAATGAGAGACGTTGGAATGCTTTTGGGGAAGGGAAGCCAGAATAAAATATTTCCCAATTACATTAAATACCTTGTGGGTATGGTCATTAGGCATTGCCATATTAAGTGTGGGATTTTAAATCAGAATGTCATGATTTTAAATTAGAAGTCATTTTAAGTCAAAAACGGAGCACTTAGGACAATGGTGTTCCACATTTAAATGGTTCTACAAAAGAAAGGAAGGCTAGAAACTGCTATCAAAAAGGCAAGTTCAAAGTAAGAAAATAGAGAATCATGAGTTGTGAAATATAAAAGGATTAAATACTAAGACTGGAAACTCAGTAGAGAAGAGGTAAAATGCCCACCAGCTGGGAACTGTGGGGATGGGAGAAAGAGAGAAGGAAACCTGCGGTTGACCAGAGCTCTTTCTAAACCGCAATCTGCCCAGAAAACCAAGCTCCACTCATGTGGGGTTCCTTACAGGCCTTGACAGAGGGTCAAAGGACAGCCGACCTGGACGGGGTCTCGGCAAAAGTGTAAGGCTGGTTGGGACTTAATGAGTCACCTTGTTAAACCTCCCAGCAATCTCATTCCAGGTGCTTGCATCTGAGCCCAGAAGGAAGGCAATTCTTCCTAGTGAGGAAACAAACCCCTCCTGGTGACTTTGTAGCTATCTCTGGGGATAGATCTTGGAGTAAAGCATAGTAGTGACTACCAAATGATGCCTGTGATTCGGCAAGCATTTGTCACCAATTTGTGGGATAGTCATGATCTAAAATACTCTGACCCTTCATCTTCATAAACACAGGAACACTTGTCAGACCATGAGTCTGAGATGTTGTTTAGGGGGAAAAAGTTGTCACCGTTCCTACAGAGCCCAACCTTGTAATATAGCCCTTCTACTCTATCTCAAGAAAAGAGTGAACTTGCATTTTTTTGTCATAGTTTTCTGTTTACTGTCATTTCTCCTGCAAGTTGGGTGAAAGCAGATGATTTCCTGTTTCTCTCTCCCACCCCTAATTAGGGGCCTGAACCCCATGTGATAGCATCTTGAAGGGTGCTTTACCAGTTCCAGTGGGTGGGGCCAGCGGAGTAGGGTGGGGGCACTTGTCTGCATCAGTTCTGAGGGCACCCACACCTGTTTTACTGGTTGCTAAACACTTTTAATATCACCTGACACAAAGACTCCATTTTATGAGACTCCCCATCACCCAGGGAAGACAGCTGTGGTTCAGTGGGACACCTTGGGTTTGGTATCATCAAAAGACTAGGGGTCAAGTGCCAGCTCTGCTGAGATAAAGCAAGACACTAGGTGTGGCCACCTAGAGCAAGAGAGGAGTGTCTGCTCCTTTCAGGTGTAACTGTGTATGGTGGTCCGCCCTTAAACTCAGCCCTTCCTGTGATGTGAACACGGGAAAGGAAGCACACTGGAGCATCCAGGTAAGAGGACAGCCAGACTGCAACTCAACTTTTGTGTTTGCGTTCCCAAAGCCACTGAGGTCTCATTGGTCTCACTGGTTCAATGCTAAAATGTACGGTAGACCTATCAGGCCTTAAAAAGTGGCCATAAGTTTTCAGAAAATCATTACTCAAAGTGTTATTCCGTCTTACTGATTTGTCCGCCAAATGCAAATTCTTCGACTCCGCCCAGACCTGCTGAGTCAGAATTTCTAAAGGTGCAAGTCCCAGGAGTTTTCATTTCAAACGCTCCACGGGAGATTTTGACAAATGCATGAAAAAGTGAGAACCGCTGGTTTAGGGACCAAACCCTGAAACCACTCGGCACTGTGATGTTCCGTAAAGAACAGAGGCAGTTCCTGGATACCCACGCCAATGGTTGCTGCTCAGTTGCTCTGTCAATGCAGCTTCTGAAATGACTACTGGAAAAGTGTGCATGTGCATGTGTTTGAGAGAGTTGTGTGTGTCTGTTTGAGAGCATGTGTGTGAGTGTTTGAGAGAGTGTGTGTGCAAGCACACGTATGTGTTTACACTGCAGGACAAACATGCCTCTGGGGTTGGTCCCTCTGGATTCATGGCAATACGATTAATTGCTTCTGGTTACCAGGGCCTGGCTCAGGCTTGCAAAGACGCTCCTGTCCCATACGACCCCTATGCATTTCATGAACTGCTCACCGGAAGTTCCCCGTAGTCTGCTGAAAAGTTTCCTTGAGCTCATGCTAACTAGCACAGGGAAGGCTGCACCAACTGTAGCTTTATCAGAAGCTTCTCAGGGATCTCCGAGCTTGGTACAGACTAATACTGGGGGCTGGAATTCCTACAAGGTAGCCAGCTGCCCAGTCCATATTTTGTAAAGGATTATTTGCCCCCCACTGCTCCGTGCTTTTGTTACCTTTCAACCACAAAAACTGCGATGTGGCACGCCTTTCATTCAAACACATATGAGCGAGGCAATCCTGTTTCTGCAGACAAATGGCAGCAAACTCCCAGTTTTCTTCTGGCTTTCTCAGTTTCTTTTCTCCTCGGTGGGCCCAGTCTTTGCGGTTCAATTCAGTTCAGTTCAGTTAGGCAAGCATTTATTCAGTACTAGCTAAGTGCCAGGCACTCTCCTGGGTGATCTGTGTTTACAGGCTAGGGAAGGGGATGGGAGGGGAGGGTCGAGGGATGAGCAAGACCCGATTCCTGCCCTCAGAGAGCTCCCACCATGGACAGCCCGCGAGAAGCTACACAAATAACTATACTTGACTCCAAGTGTAACGAACGCCAAACCAGTGGTTTACCCAAAGTTTAGAAAGAGGGAAGGATTATTCTCTCAGGAAATTCAAGAAAGTCCATTTGATTAGGGTCTCAAAGAGGGGTAAACATGTGGAGCCTCATTTCCTTGGGTCTTGAACCATCCCAGAGGTGGTTTTCATTCCGTGATAGTGCTGGGTAAATAATCATAACAGCTAAAAATGTATTGAACACCGATTACTACATTTACCTATTCACTTAGTCCTCACAATAGCCCTGGGTGACAATAAACACTGTTCTCAGCCCCATTAAAGAGAAGAGGAAATTGAGGCAAAGGAAGAGAAAGTAACAGACTCCCAAAGTCACACAGCCAGTAAGCAGCGAACCAGTTTTGGCTCCCAGGTGGTCTTAACTCCAGAGCAGGAGAGCCGAAACACCTGCCATGAGGTACACACGTTTCATACTTCATGCCACCAACAATGTGCCCTATGTTTTACTTTTTCTGCCTACATAGTTTTCTATCAGTTTTAGCATCCTTCATTTCCTTCGATATTTCTATTGCTTGATGAGAAGAATGACTACAGATTTTTAAGTATTTTATTTTGCTTTTAATCTCAATGTTTTATGAGTAATCACAGAAGGCCCAACTTGAAGAATGCGAGTCTAGAGTGAGTTTTTCCTCTCTGCTGTTGGTGTGTTGTTCAGGGCCCACTGAGGAAGAGCCAGATGAGCAGGCCACTGAAGGTGGCAGGGCTGTGAACCGCAAACCTAGACCGATGTTAGCGAAGATATTCTTCATGTCTCATGGTTCTGCTTCAGTGTGACTGCTGCCCCAACTCCTCCTAAACCCTCCTTGGGCACTCTTAATGGTCTATATTTTTGCCCAAGGAAGCAACAGTTTCTCAATCAGATCTTCTCAGACCATGGTGTTTGTAAACCCTCAGAAATGCAAAGTTACCAGTCAGGCAGTGAGCACCCACAGCCGGAAGCACACCGAGAGCCTCAGGGATCAGGAATCAGACGCAATAGGGCCAGACCCTGGCTTTGCCACTTGGCAGCTGTATACCTGTTTAATCTCTTTGCACCTCAGTTTACACCTCTGTGAATTGGAGATAAGAATATCTCCCTGACAGGGTTTTTGTGTGGGCTGACAAAGCAATGTTTGTAAAATACTTAGTGTCCTGTCTGCCACCTAATGTAATTTGCGCAGTTTGATCATAAGGGGAAAGCACAGGATGGGATGGTTCGAGGGTCGAGGGTCCGAGGGAAAGGGTCAAAAGCAAGAGCTCAGAAAGGAGTGCTCTCCTGCAAGCTGTGCTGTATCCTCTGATTTTGTTCTGCGTCTGGCCCAGGGGAAGTTACTGCATTTACTAAAGCAAAATGTTTAGAGAAAGAAGAGCTGTGCAGTAGTGCTGAGAACAATAGCGCCGGGGCCCAAATGTTCTCCAAAAAGTGTTCTCCCGCCGCAGCGCCCAGCCCACACCTACAACTCCACCCTTGTTTGAACTTCATCCCACATCTCAAAGCATCCTTCTCGGAGAGGCCTGAGGGCCTGGCTCCTGCTTCCATTTCGCTGGTGGGCCGGGCTAACTTCCTGTGCACCACACCCAGCCCCAGCTGCACACAGGTGTGCTTTCCGTTTCCCTTGAGACTTCCTCTTTGACCCATGGGTTATTTAGAAGTGTGTTGTTGAATTTCCAAACATCTGGGAACTTTCCAGATATATTTTTAATTGTAGATTTCTAGTTTAATTCCATTATGATCTGAGAACATATTTTGTGTGATTTCTATTCTTTTAACTTTCTTAAGGTTTTCTTAAGGTTTTGCTCAGGATACGGTCTATGCTGAATGTTCCATGTGCACTTGAGAAGAATATGTATTCCACTGCTGTTGAATGCTGTAGTCTGTAAGAGTCAACGAGGTCAAGTTCCTGGATAGTGCTGTTTAGGTCATCTAAATCATTATTTATTTTGTTTATTTGTTTTATCAATTACTGAGAGAGTGGTGTTGAAGTCTCCAGTTATAACTGTGTAGTTGTCTATTTATTTACTTCTGTCAGTTTTTGCCTCATGCACTTTGAAGCTCTGCTGTTAGATGCACACACATTTAGGATTTTTATGACTTCTTGGAAAATTGACTCCTTTGTCATTATGTAACGTCCCTCTTCATCCCTGATGATCATTGTGATTCTGAAGGCTACCTTGTCTGAAATTCATATAGTTACCCCAGCTTTCCTTTAGATAGCATTTTAATGTTAAATCTTTCTCCATTCTTTTATTTTTAATCTGTCTTTACATTTAAAATGCGCTTGTCACAGACGGCATGTAATCGGATCTTGCTATTTTATCCAGTCTGACAATCTCTGTTCTTTGCTGTGTGGATCATTCACATTTAAAGTGATTGTTGCTGTCGTTGGTTTGGAGTCTACCATCTTGCTAGCTGTTTTGTTTTCAGTGCACTGGTTCCTGGTTTCTATGTCCTCTTTTTCTATCTTCTCTGAGTTTAACTGAACATTTTTATGATTACATTTTATTTCTTATATAGACATTATTTATATCTCTTTTTTTTTTTTTTTTAGACTTTTTAAGTGATTGACTGGTGTTCTAATGTACTTTTCAGTGATAAGAAGTTTGGTCATTTTGTATTTCCTAAGCATGGGCTGGGGGAGGGCCAGGGTTTTTTTCCTTCTGAGATGAACTTTCAGATATTTTGGTTCGAAGAGCGGGAATTTAAATAGAATGCTGATGTATGGAAGAGCATTTCCATTTAAATAGAATTTTTACATATGCATTTCATTTGTAACTAATGAACTAACTCACACACTTTTGTTTTCAACGTAGAAAGATTAAATCTGGATGAACAAAAACACTGTTCTGTACTTTTATGCAATAAGAATTGTACAAAAAGGAAAATGCAATGAAATTTTAACTTGTTCAACTTAATTCTTCTGAAAAAAAAGGTAGCCAGAAATTATCAAATTTTGCTCACTAGAAAAATCCTCGAAAAGTTTCCTGTTCTAGAGAAGCAGTTTTTATTTTTGTTTTGGCACCATGACCCTTTTGAGAATCTGATAAACCACACCCTAACAAAACATATACGCTCATCTACACACCAAATTTTGCATACAATTTCCGTGAATTGGCTGACACCCTCAAGACTCTAGATTCCTGGCTAGGAACACCTGCCCTAGAATAAGCAGTGAATGCTGTCAGCAAGCATTTTGATGTAACCACATATCTTAGAATGTAGGCCAAATAGCACAAGTATCAGGTTTGACTGGAGCTCCTTGAGTAGGGCAATAGAAACTCTTGTCTTCTGTTTATTGTCTAGGCAGCCCCAGGTCCAGGTCACACTCTCGTCTAGCTCTGTACCGTGGTGTGACAGCACTGCAGCCTCTACAGTGGCAAAGGAAGCTCAGCTGGTGAGAGCCAGCCGGCTGGGCTAAGAGGCCACCACACCTAGAGCGTGTTTGTCTCCTTTTATGCTGTAAGGCGGACTTCTCCCAGGCACAACAGTTGCTTAACTGTGGCTACAAACACCAAGACAAACTTGTTCATGAGCAAAGTTTCACACTAATATCAAAACTGTCTTCAGGAGAGAAAGATAAGTTTCAAGCAACACTTGCTTCTATTTTTAAAAGAATAATCTCCCATTTGTACTTGAAAAGGTCAGAGTCACACAGCATTTAATGTCAACGAATCCTGAAGGATCCACAACTAGTCCTCCCTTATTCCTCTGCCAGGTTCTACAATCTCCCTCCAACTATGACACCCTCCTGGGTCGATCAAGACACTATTTGCTTCCTCTCCGTAAAATTTCTATAATGATTTTGTTCATTCCTCCACTGAGGCACTTCCCATTGTCTTGTATTTCATTTCTTCCTTTCATGTATTTGCCTCTTTTAATAATTCAGTAAATCCATATCTTCAATACATTTATATCATCGCCAAAGGAATCCCACTTTCCTCCCAATTGACATAATGCCATAGAGAAGTATTTTTAGATACATTCAAATAGAGATGATGGATCATATTTTCAATTTTTCTTAATATGTTTACTTTCCAAACAGTAAAAATAATGGACTGTTTACACTAACCCAATTGAATGGAACCCTGAGGAAACAACCATTACGGGGCTAGTTGACCTGTGGCCCAGAAGCTCACTCTGGCAGCTGAGAAACTGCCTTGGATTTAGGAGGGCAGCTTCCATATTACCTTTCATCTTGCCTGCAGGTGCATGGAAGCAAAACAAGAGATATTTATCATAAAAAAAAGAATTTATGATAAAAAAAACTCTTCCTAAATAAAAACTTCCTAAATAAAAATGTTTTGAGAAAATTTCGTTTCCCAGAACATATTCAAGGAAGAAAAAGCATCTCTCTTATGTTTGTGTTTTTTCACTGCTCTTTAAAATAATCAGAATGTCAGGACTTTGGCATTTCTAAGGGAACATTCTCAGGTACTCTAACTAGATAGTTTTAATTCCTCTTTATTCTTTGTAATAGTTTATACTCTATAAAAGATAAGCTTCTCTTTCACTATCAACTTTTCTTTTCCGTTTGATAAACAATGATACTTTTTAATGCGTTCCCAAAGAAGCTAAAATGAACTGAGATCAGTTTCAGTGATTTCCTTATTTATATGACATCCTTATTAGCGATATCCTCAAAAATACCATCCCACAGAGCTCATCTATTCACCTCTGTCTTCTCCTCTCTCAAGCGTCTTCTCTCTAGACAATAACCCTTTTTCAATTACTTGGCAACATTAAAACTTAAGTTTTCTCTTAGTGATAAGAAAAAAATTACATTCCCAGTTTGACTCTGTATTTCTGAATAAAATCAGAACTGGAAATCAAACAAACATTTAAAAACTGATGCATGGTTTTCTCCTTCCTGTACATGCTTCAGTTCTCACCCTAAAACGAGATGTTGCCTGAAATTTCTGATGTTCCAAGTTTTCCAAGATTACACACTGGAGTGCGATAGTAAAAATGTCTCTCAATGGGGCACCTAGTACACTGACTTTAGGGTAAAGCAGGTCACTCAGGAGGGGTTGGCCACCCACGCGTTAGCCATGATGTTAACCACTGGCCACCATGCAGCGTCTGCACTCTGACATATTCCAGCTGTAGGCGGCTGGTATGCCCATTGAGAGGCACCCGTCTAATAGTTCTGCCAACTGCAGCATTCAGAGTAAACTATTCTTTTTCCTGTGGCACTAGCACAAAGCACCTCCCTTCTTGCATATTCAAGAATTAGAGTGTAAAGGAAAATAGAGACGGGGGAGAAAGGAGGAAGACATACCTAGGGAAACAGAATTCCAAGAGGGAGTAAGACCGAGATCATCAGCTGAGGTGAAGGAATCCTTTGTAGATGAGTGAAGGACAAAGGCCAAAAGGGGAAGACTTGGCCATTTGCCACCCTCTTACAGTTTCGGGGGTGAAGGGAGGGTTGTTCATCATTTTTTTGACTTCTACATGTTTCTCATAAATTAAAAAAGTCTTTGCCATAAAGAAGTTTAAAAATTTTGGGCTACCAAATGTATTCATCTTTTCTTTTTATGGCTTCTAGGCTTGTGTCCTGTTTAGAAAGGCTGGGCTCATTTCATTTGTTCCATGATTATAAATAAGTTCAACAATATTTTATTCTGGTAGTTTAATTTCTTAATATTTTAATATTTGATTCGTTTTTAATTTAGTTTGTGAAAGTTGGAAAACTTATCTTTCTTAACGTAATTTTATTTCAATGCAAATTCCATGCAGTTTACACTTGGATCAATTAATCACCGAATATTTACTAACAACCTACTATAAGCCAAGCCAGTGAGGGATCCAAAGGAAATACAAGACACGGTGGTTGATTTCAAAGTTACACTATAGTTGGGGGAAGCAACTAACACCCTGAGACAGCTCCAGAACCAGAGAGCATATAACTAAGTACTAAATACTGAGATACTGCCTGGAATTGCTCTGGGGGCTCAGAGGAAAAAGCAATCTACCTGGGCTGCAGTTTCGAGGGAAGGCTTTTTAGACAAGTTGGGGCTTGAGTTGGATGGGGAATTCCCTCCTTTCTCCCTGCCTCACTGCTTGAGCTGGGACACCTCTTCTCATCCTCTCCTGTGCCTGGACGGAGACTTCTGCCATCGGGCCCCTGGCTCTCAGGCCTTCAGACTGACCAAATTGCAGCACTGGCTTTCCTGGGCCTCCAGTTGCAGATGGTAGACTGTGGGACTTCCCAGCCTCCATAGCTGTGTGAGCCAATTCCTCACAATAAATCTCTTTCTATATATTTGTATAACCAAGAGGAGATACACATATATCTCCTATCGGTCCTGTTTCTCTGGAGAACCCTGACAAACGTATTGCCTAAGCAGTCAGCATGCGTGCACACAAAGATTTAGCTACCAGGCTGTTCATTCAACACCAAGATATTAATGCCTGCTAGGCGCCAACCACAGCCCCTGCTCCCATGGGACTGCTGACTCAACAGTCTTCAAACAGGGCAAAGACTCGTCTGTGAGCTATGAAATAAATTTAGTGGATTGTGACCAGAATTTCTTTAAAAATGATACAGAATAGAATAGAAATTACCAGAAAATGAGTTTTGTTTCATGACTTTTTTTCCACTTACATGGGTGTACAAGCGTGTATGTGCAGACAAGTGCTGAGTCACAGAGTAGTCTGTACTTATTGTGGGCTGCAACCAGAAAGATCTGCACGCCACCGACCTAGCAGGAAAGACAATGTCCAATAAATAATCACACTTGTGTCACATAGGTTTTTTAAATAATTGCAAAAAGTTGTCTGAAAACAGGAGATTATTAAATAAATTATGGTACAGAGATAATGGAAGTCTATCTAGAAACTAAAATTATGTTGTAGGTAAGTATTTAGCAACATAGAAACATGAGCAAGATAGATAAATAAGGGGAAAGGCAGATTATAAAACCACATGTGTAATATACATTTTTGTGATATACACACACACACGTTCATTTGCATACAGGAAAGACTATAAAGGATAGTCATCAAGATGTCCCTAGCCGTGGGAGTTATGCAAAAGACATTCTTTTGTTTCTCTGTATTTTCTGCAATGAATGTCATTACTTTCATGAGCTATACTTTATATGAGATAAGATATATCCTTAGAAATATGATTATATAATAAGGATTAGTATCAAACGTAAAGAAAATTCTTGCAAATAATAAAAATTTTTGCCAACAATAGAAATAAAGAATTCTTCAAACAATAATAATAATTAAAAGGACAAACTATCCAATCAAAGGGTGGCAAAGGATGGAAACAGACCCTTCATGGAAGAGGAACCTTTCTTCCCAACTAAACATATCAAGTGATGCTCAACCACGTTGCAGATGAGAGAGACGCAAATTCAAACAACAATAAAATAAAAAATCTCTTTCATAGTTTTGCGAACTGCTACCCTGCCCTGTGAAAACTACTTTAAGAAAATCCAATATCTGACAACCTGGAGTTTCAGAATGGAAATAAACGAATATTCACCTTACAAAGGAGTAGACTCACTGTAAGAATCGAACTTGCCCAGGGCACTTAATATGTGCTTTTATTTCTGTCTCAAATTCCAAGGGCCAGGGGTCAGAGAGACTGAAGCATTGGCATCAATTAGTAGCCTTACCATATCATGAAATAAATCATTAAATGAGGTTCAAAGTCTCCTCCAAAATTTTTAATTCAGATGAGAAAATAGTGCTTATAAATGTAACTGACACTTTTTCAGTGCTCACTCTACACACACACACACTCAGTCACACACACACACACACACACACACTGTGCTAATCTCTTAACAGACACTATCTGGTTTAATCCCAACAACAACTTTACGAGCTTTGGTTGCCCCTCAGACCCACGTGCTCTAGAAGACAACTGAAGCTAGAGGGGCTGAGCAGCCTTCCCCACAGGTAGGGACGCCGAGGGCCGGGAGGCGAGCCCAGATCTCAACACCTTCACAGTTTGCAAGCTCAGCCCCTTGGGTAGTTGCACACATTGAAATTTTGTGGTTGGTTGTGCATGATGCTAATTAGAATGTTGTTGTTGAGGTGAGAGGGTTTCAAAGAAAGGTCTGGGGATTATCGGTGCTGGATATAAGGTCTCTTAAATTTCCGAGTGATTGTTTCTTAGAGCACACGTTTATTATATGGTCGTGACTGGATTTTTTTCCTGATGGAAATTTGAATGTCATCAAACACAATGGGTCTTGCTCCGGTGAGAATTTTTTGTCCGTGTGCACGACAAGAAAGACTCTGCGGTAGTCTTTTTCCCTGCTGCTGCGATTCAAATAAAAGGACAGTGAACTTGCTGCTGTAGCCTCCTTCTGTAGCTTCGTAAAATATGGTTCTCATAAGATATTTGGCCCACAGATTTCTAACTATCATAAGCATTATGACATAGTCATTGGAATTATGACAATAAGAATAGTAATAAAAATAATCCTTGTATTAATAATAGTAACACACTAAGAGAAAAGAGCAATGATAACCAAATATAAAGGATGTCTATTGGAGATATACATATTTCTGAATGGAATATTAACTTCAGGTTTTTTCCTTTATCGTTTCTGGGAGATAAGCCCCATCTCTGCAGGACCTAGTAACTAGAAAATATAAATCACTTTGAATGAGACACAAGACACAGTTGTGTTCCCTGAGCAGCGCTGCTCCGAGCTTTTGCTCCTTGAACATACCATGTTTGCAGGAGTGACTATTTGCAGCAGGGGTAGGAATGGACGACTGGCTTTATTCTCGACTTGACAAATGTCATTCATGAACACTCATTTCTCTGACACTGTCTTGTTTCTTCTACCTCCATTTTCCCTTTGCCCTGATTTCTTTATTATTTTATTTGATCTATTTTATGAACCACCTTAAATAACTTGGGGAATAAGATTGAGATAAATACATGCAAAAACAGTCAAACTTTCTCATCTCATAAAGCAGCCTGAATTTTCTCCGCGTAGACATGGAGTCCCAGGTTAAAAGGCTTTGGTTTATAAGTGGAGTTAAAGTGGGAGTCCGGGGTTAAGGTCTCAGGTGCTGACGTGAGAACAGTAGGTTACATCTTCATACCCCAGAGAATTGAGCCTAACTGTCCTTATGGTCACTACCTCCTACCTCCTTCTTTCCCTGGTATAAGTTGCAGTCACTTCCAATCAAGCCCAATGGAATAGGGACACTGGAGAAAAGCTGGGAGGGTAGGAGAGACGGGCAGAGCAGAGGGTGCATTTAGTTCGTGCTCTGTGAAAACAGCTGTTTTTAACATAAAATCTCTTTTGTCCCTTTTTTTTGTGTGTGAGGAAGATTGGTCCTGAGCTAACATCTGTTGCCAATCTTCCTCTTTTTGCTTGAGGAAGATTGTTGCTAGGCTAACATCTGTGCTGATCTTTCTCTATTCTATGTGGGATGCCGCCATAGTGTGTCTTGATGAACAGTGCGTAGGTCCACTCCAGGATCCCAACCTGCAAACTCCAGGCTGCCCTAGGGCACCACTAGGCCACCAGGCCAGCCCCTGTCCCATATTTTTTTATATGGGCTTCTGAAAGTAATAATGATGCTTTAGCTATCTATCAGGTTATAACATAAGATGTATTTACTCCTAGATGTTAAACATGCACATGCACGCCCACACACAGAGACCTAAGGGCCTATGCTATTCCCTCACGCTTTATTTAAGGGTTCTCCCAATAATTAGTTCACAACAGGTGATTAAGCAGTTGTTAAATATACTTTAAGTGAATCTACATGGGTAAGTGAAAGATTTAACCAATAATAACATCATAGCAGCTAAGTATGTAAATAAAATAAACAAAGTAAAATGAAATACGATAATTACAAAGATTTTTTCCCCCACAGTTTCATCAAACCCGCTACTCATTGGGTGCTGCATAGTTGAGGTAGGAACCATGGTTTATGGCGATTGTTGTGTCCCCAGGGCGGAAGCAGTGGGTGGCAGTAGGAAACAGAACCCCAGCTAGTCCAGAATGTGGTTCTGATTCACCATCCACACAATTTATGAATCACCATAAGAAAAGGGATGTTTTCACATTCTGGCCTGGTGACTGGCTACACAGAGGGAAAGCGGCAAGAGCTAAGAAGCTCCCTTCAACATTGCTGCTGCTTCAACTTATTTTTTATCTTTTTATCCCTCCCGCAGAGTCCTAAGAGCTGGAGCTCAAATTCAGTTTTGAGCTAATAGAGAGAGGGAGGCAAGAGGTTAAACCAAACTGTTAACTGTGTCTCTTCAAAACTGACATTTAATACAGGGCGTAAATCACTCGGGGAGCCTGTTACTCCTTCAGGAATGCAATTACATAGGGTCAAATACAACATGAAAGAAACCAACAAGTTTTAAAATGTAGTATGTTCTCAAAAGTAGGCAAGAAGGAATGTGAAGCAGTCCAAATATGCTAACACTCCCTGCTGTCTTGCAGGAGAGGATTACGAGGAGGGGTTTCTGCCCTTTCCTGATGATGTGGGTGAGCACGGGGATGGAGGCACATCCCCCAGTCCGCCTGCTCCCCACGGACTCTGGGCTCCCCGGAGCTCCCTGCATTCACGTGAAGCAGGTGTAGGCTCTGCCACTCAGTCCGTTACCATTACAGTCCTGTTCCCAGCTCTGCCCTCCACTTAACACTTTTCATAAGTGTTTATATGGCTGTATGGAATACTTCGTGGGTACTTTTTCTGTCTGTTTCTCTCGTTCACAGTAAAAACCAAACCACCAGCAGCATCCTTATTCTGTGACTTCACAGATAGACAAAAATTAATGTTAGACTTCTGCTAAAGGCTTTCCAATATTTATGGCTACTTGTAAATTGCGTAGGTGCTAATTTACTCCACGGGGCAGGTGAAGGCGGGCTTACATTTGTATTTTGAGAAGTGTCTGTTAATAGTTGGTGCATTTCAAGAAATTTGATGCCTTAAAAACTTAGGTTGGGTCTCCTTCAGTTTAACATCCTCATGAACTAAGGTGACCAACTTGTCCCAGTATACCTGTGCTTTCTGGGTGTCAGCACTGAGAGTCCTGCATTCCAGGAACCCGTCCGTTCCCCAGCAAACTGGGATGACTGTCACCCTGTCGCAAACAGAAGACTATTCCACAGACAGTATGTCTTCTCTTTTTGCCCCGTTCTTACAGACCTGTGTATCCCCCATGTTTGTGCAGAGACAGGCACACACACGACAGGCACGTGGATTCTGAATCTAAGAGAATCTATTTTTATTTAGTAATTTCTTTAAAGTCTTGCTTTTAAGCATATGCAACAGTGTGGTGGAAACTGAGTATAGATTGTGTGAGGAGAGGAGATGGCTGGGAAAGGACACTGGGATCACAACTAAAGTAATTATAAAAAAAATTCAAACCAAACAGACAGGTCAGCTGGGTTCAGATTCCTGTATAATCACTGACTTTTATAAGCTAGTTTTCACTTATCCAAGAAAAACACAGTTTCAAATGAGTTGTGACTCAAACTTGATTTTCCTTATCTTGCTTACAATTCATATCACATGACAAAGTTGGCCTCTCAGTCTAATTCCAAAAGGTGCAGATTCTATCTGGTAGGCTGAGTCTTGGGAGCCTCCTCTCCTCCAAAGCCCCTCTACCCTCAACCAGGCCATGGTGGGCCCAGCTGGTCCTTGTGAATCCTGTCCAGAGGCAGCTGCCCAGGTCAAGCTGATCCACTTCCTGCTCAGTGAGGGGCATGGTGGACTATGTCTCTGAGGTGCACAATGTCCTGCACCAGAAATAACACTAAGTAACGTTTAAAGTTTCCTCTCCTAGTTTAGCACGCATGCCTCTTACCTTGGGCACCCCTTTCCTGTGCTCAGCAGTTGTCCGTCCAGATCAGACATGCTGTGAGCGTCGGACTCTAAACTTAGTCAAATGCAGAGAATGTGGACACATTGGTAGACAGTTAGGACAAGTAAAGGCTGGAAGACTAAAGGAAGAGACTTGGATGGATAGAAAGGTGCCTCCTTGCAGTTTTCAGATGAGCACGAGGGACGTGCTGGGGGAAGCACACGGCTTGGGAGACAAGCAGATGGGGGTTGACTCCTAGCCCAGGCCCTTACTAGCTGTGTGATCTTAGAGAAGACACCACACTCCTATATGAGTTCCTCATCTGTGCCATGGGGACAATGCTAGTTTCAATATGAGGATAGGAAATAACATATCTAAAGCACTCAATACAGAGTAGACATTTCATAGGCAGTAGATTTTACTGCCATAGTGATGGATTTCAGAGGAAAAAATGACCCCTGCCAACAGCTGGTGTGTGGCGTGCCACAGCAGCCGCCAAGTCTTGACTGCTGGGTTTCTTCCCTAATGAACATCTCTAGGAACTCTAAACTCTTAATCCCAGCCCTCCACCCACACTCCCTAACTGGCCTGAGGTGAGGCCCTTATCTTCCTCAATTGCTTCATCTGTAAAGAGGAGGATAATAATATTTACCTCCCTCAGAGGAGTGCTGGGAGAATTAATGAATACTTGCAAAGTACCCTGAGATCTACAGATGAAAGGCAGTGTAGAATCACAAAGTATTATTGTAAATATCAGTGTTACTTTGACACATTTGCTTGCATGCATGCATGTGTGAGCAAATCTGTACCTGAGCGCGCTGGATGGAAGTGTGTGACTTCCAAGCATCATCCTAAGAGCATCTTTGGCAGCCTATGGTTGTTTATGTCTGTGTAACTTATATACAATGAAACCATCGGTCCGAGAAACAAGAATTTGCCCAGAAAGGGAAGCACTGCTTTGGGAAGCTGGTATAAAAATGAACCACGGCCTGTGGTTAAGTGCTCTCTAGAAGCCTCTTGGGCCAGTGTCATGATCCTTCCAGTTGCCTTTAGGAGCTAAGACCTGACCTATGTGATCAGCTCCCTAAAAAGCAGTGAAGTATAACTCTCAGAATTCTCCATCTGCCAACTTGAAAAAACAACCTTGAGCCTAGAAAAGTTTGTTGCCAAGCTCACTGTATCCACTTGCAAATCACAGAGTCATAAAATCCGGCTGCAAAGAAACACCTCTTCCAACCCACCTCACAGCGCGTTCTTCCCCTTTCACGTCAGCACCGCCAGGTCCAGCTTGGTTCCTCCTCCTCCCAAAGAGGCCCCAACTCCTCCCACTTGTCCCTGCTCCCCACCAACTCAATCCTCTACTCGCTAAGTAGTATGAGGTAACCTTCAATGCTATCCAGCGTAATAGCGCATCACATAACTCCCGGGAGACCACTTTGTGGCCTGTGCTTTTAGAAATAAAAGAGTAAGAGCAAACGGAAGTTACACGAGGAAGTTAACATTCCCTTGTGCCTTGGGACTGAGCCCTCAGCAGCCACTCCTGCCTGTGTAAGGATGTGGCCTCCTCTTCTGATTCCAGAAACAGAGTAGTGTACGGGCGTAAGCAAGACATATGTCTGGTCTCCACCGTAAACCTCGGCAGCCTGGCAAGAAACAGCAAGGCTTATTCCAGACCCAAACTCTCATTCCTGCTACAGCCATCATAAACGCCTGCTGACACCAAAGAAGAACAAGCCTGTAATCCTCATAAGAGTACACTCTTGAACCCTGGAAACCAAAGAGGGAGATGAATGCCAGTTTTTAAAGGGACATCCCCTCTGCTCCAGGGCTAGACTGGACATCGAGGAAGCGGTGATGGCCCTCGAGATATGGGTTAAAGGCTGTGCACAGGCCTCCCTGTTCCTAACATCTCTTGCCACTGGCTGGGCAGATGACCGGAAGTTCCCGTAACTTGTGGTTATACACTGTCTCCAGAAGGCTGTGTGTAGAATGGAAATGTGTGATATGAAAATCAACATTTTAAATCATTCCAGCAGTGTGCTGGAACTAGCTTACAATGGCTCAAGAGAGCCAACAACGTGCATCTCTTCCCAATATTCACGTCACCTTGGTGCTTGAAATCAGCCATTGGTGGTTTGAAATCACCAAACACTGAAATTCAGGGCTTTTTCCCCCTCTTCAGAAAGCTGGTTGCTAAACCCTTACTGTACACGACCAATGAGTACCCACTTTTATCCATTATAGTTTGGTCATAGATGGGTTTATGCCAATACTGAGGAATGAGGTCCAGGTTGATCTTGAGTCTGGAAAGCCGATGAGAAAGTTGGGAGGCACAGGGGCTTAATCGGGACAGCAGGTCAACGTGGAGGGAAGGGAGCACCATTGCAAGCTGTCCGGGAGCAGCCAAAGAGTACTGGGTGCCATGGGGAGGAGTGAACAGAATGCCTTCTTCACAGCTTTGCCAAAAATCAGCCTGCCTTGTAGATTTTAGTGCAAGAAGACGATGTAGCAAGTTTTGCATTCCCTAGGACATTAGCAGAAAGAAATCTGGATTTTAGGCCCTTTCTTGCCCTAAAATCTTTGAGCCTCACTTTCCGTAACTATAAAACGGAGCTAACAGTACTCCTTTGATCGGATTTGTGAAGGATTCATTGAGATGATGTTTGTGAGGTACTTGCTCCTGACAGTGGTTCTAATATTGATAAATTGATGGATGCTTCACCACGCTCTTCTCACTCTATTTCTCACCAGTATTTGTCACGTTCAATTAATCTAGACCTGAAACCCTCTGGCTTCTGAAACTCCACACTGTCTTGGTTTGCCTTCTCCTTCTCTGATCCTGCCTTCCCTGGGCCTTTCTTCTCGACCCCTCCTCAAAACTTCATGTGGGGCCTCCTTCTCACGTCGCTCTGTACAGCCTCATTAGCCATCTCATCCGGTCCCATGGAGTTAAATATTATCTTCAGGCTGATGACTTCCAGACTCCTAGAATTATCCTCTGTCTAGACCAGAGGTTCTTAAAGTGGGAATCCTGGACCAGCAGCATCAGCATCACCTGGGAACTCGTTAGAAATGCAAATTCACAGGCCCCACCCACAGGCCCAGCAATCTGTTTTATCGAGCCTTCCAGGTGCTTCGGATGCTTGCTTAAGTTTGGGAACCATTGGTTCAGACTAACATATTTAATGCCCTTATTTACAACTCTACTTATGTGTCTCACAGAAATATCAAACAACAAATCCAACACAAAACTCTTTATTCCCCAATTCCTCCCCAACCCTGCCCACACACCGTGTTCTTAGACTTGCTCACCTGTGAGAAATTGGCACTATTTTCCAATCATTTGCTAAACCTAGAAATCAAGAAGTCTTCTTTACATCCTTCTTTTCTCCCAACTTCCTCAGCCCGCATCTAATCCACTAGCAAATACTACTAATTCTGTCTCCAAATTATACGGCAAATATGCTACTTTCTCTACAGTCCCATCACCACCACCAGAACTGCAATCACCATCAAATCTTGCTCGTTCAAACAAGATCAATGCAGCATTTTCTACCTGCTTCCACTCTTGTCCCACTCCAACCTATTCTCCACACTGCAACAAGAAAGCAAGATCATCTTCAAATGGAGTTTGGCTCACGTTACTCCCCATCCTAAGACATTTTCAGTGGTTTCTCTTTAGATAGAATAAAATCCAAACTCCGTACTATGGTTTCCAAGACCCTGCATGACCTAGCTCGTGTCCTCCTCTCTGTTACCTCACCCAGTGCCATTCTCTCCCTCCCCTACCGCGCCCCAGACTCGCTGGATTTCTCTCAGTTCCCTGAGCAGTCCAGCTCCTTTCCGCCTCAGGGACTGTCTTCTTCTGACTGGAATTTTTCTCCTGACCCTGTGAGGGGCTGGCTCCTTCTCATCCTCACAGTCTCAGGTTCAATGTTACCTCCCCTTTGTGTCCTTTCCTGACACCTGTTTAAAGGCCCCTCCACACCCCATTGTTCTCTCTCATCACCTTTTTGTTTCCTTCCTAGCACATCTGCAGTTTGTTAGTTTTCTCTTCAGTCATTACTTGCTCGATGCTGGGTTCTATTTTGTTTTTCTCTATCCTCCTCGCTCCACCACTCTAAATGGAAACTCACAGGGGCAGGGGGCTCATTCTACATTCACCACTATCAGTGTCTGGCACAGTGACTGGCGCAAGATAGGTAGTTGCTGATGTTGCCATTATTATCGGCATGTGGAAAGGAGCTAAGCACACCTGAGGAGGAGGTAGGACAGCCACTATGCCAGGCCTTTACGAGCTCCCAGGGATGGATCCTAAGTCACACAGAGTTGAAGCCTCATGCAGACCTTGTGTTCCTGTGCCTGGCCCTGAACTAGCAGGAGGCAGCCACTGCCCTCAAGGACCATCCCATCTAGATTGGAGGGTGAGGTGAGCCGCACATGTATGGACACCCTGCTGAGCAAATGAAGACATACGTCACCAAGGATGAGATTCATTGGTCCCAAATCTGCATACCGTGGGAATTTTGGCATAGGGAAGATGACAGGGCACCAGGACAGGTGAGAAAAGCTGTGAGCTGGAGAAAAGCCTCTGAAGGAAGTGTAGGCTTTGGGTTTATGGCAATTTCCTCAGTGTGAGCTTCTCATGGGCACAGGATATGTCTTTTTGTTATTCTGTTAAGTGCATGTTTTGTTTTGCTTAAGGGCATAACTTCAAATAGATGATGAGTGTGTCCACCCTTAAAGTGAGAAATCGGGGCCACCAGTCTAGACAGAAGCCTCTTTTCTCTCTCTGGGGAGTAGTCTCCAAGCACACTGTCAGCTGTGGGGCCAGAGCAGGGGCAGCACTGTATGTGATGACAAGTGTAGCCTTGGACCCAGGTTCCGTTTTTTTTTCTAGTTCCATAATTTGCCAAACGTGTGATGCCAGACAAATTACCTTCTCCAAACCTCAGTTTCTTCAACCAGGAAAAAAGGGCTCTGATTAAAGTCAACTGAAATAGAGTATGTAAAGCACTTAGTTTGGCATATTGCAGACAATCAATACATGATAATTCTGCGATTCCATCTGGACATCTAGGCCACAATTGCTAAAATATGAAGGGGAAAGATGGCATGAGATCATCTTCCTCCCTGAGCTGGACATGGTAAATTTTGTGTTCATTTTGTTTCACTTCATTTTTATTTAATCATCATAACAAAATTATGAGGTAAAAAATATTGCTCCCACTTATATTAGGGAAACTCTCTATGTATGAGGAATAATGGCTCACGTGATTATGGAGGCTGACAAGTCCTGAGACCCGCACTTGGCAAGCTGGAGCCCCAGGAGAGCAGATGCTACAGTTCTAGTCCAAAGGCTGATAGCTTCAAGGCTCAGTAAAAGGCGGAGTTTCAGTTCAAGTCCAAAGGCAGGAAAAAGCTAACGTCCCAGCTCAAAGGCAGTCAGGCAACAGGAATTCCCTCTGACCCTCAGGAGGGTCAGCCTTTTTGTTCTAGTCAGGCCTTCAACTGACTGCGTGAGGCCCACTCACGTTAGGGCGGGCAGTCTCCTTTACTCAGTCTACCGCCTCAGATGTTCGTCTCATGCAGAAACACCCTCACAGACACACCCAGAGGAACCTTTAACAGAATATCTGGGGACCCCATGGCCCAGTCAAGTTGATACAAAAAATTAACCATCACACTATATTACTGAGAAAACTCAAAAGATCAAGAAACTTGCCCTATGGTGAAACTGGGATTCAGATCCATGTCATTCCAAAACCCCATGCTATGGGTGTAGCTCAGCGTGTGCTGCACGGGGATGCTGCTTCCTCATTTCTTCCTTTGCCCAGGAGGAAATGTTTTGATCAAGGCTAATCCAAATACTTTATGTGGTATAAGAGCTTCTGCTCCAAGAAAACAAGACAAAGCAGCATAGGGGGAAAGGAGAACAAATGACATTTCTGAACTTGGGTCCCTAACCACAGACTGAAGATAAACTATCCTTTTCATTTTGTTCACTCCCTTGATCATAGAAGTTAAACCTCTCAGGTGACTCATCATTGTAGCTATATCTGGCATATAAAAGGTGCTCAATAATTGTTTGCAAGTCAATAAATAAGCAAATAAATGGAAAAAAAGATATTAATTGGGAAATTTCTACTGAGGCACCAAAATACAATAGAAAGGAAATTCCAACTGAAGGTGCGGAGCAAGATGTAAACACTTAAGGAAAAATTTGAGAACCGATTTCTCAACTCTGAATATGTTCATCCACAACAGGGACTTAGAAGGACAGAGACAAGGCCTCCACGAGGCTCTGACATACTGGAACTTGGCATCCATCACTTGAAAGCACCTAAAGGGGGACTTTTGGGAAGAAGATTTCTTGGAGTCCACTTTTGTCTGTGGCTCCCACTGCTTAGCCCTCCTTCCAACAGGGGAGGGGGAGAGGAGTTCCTGCCCATTATTCTAATTCTAGTGAGAGGGGCTCCAGAGGGAGCATCTGGAGAGCCTGATCTGTGCTCTACAAGTTGCGAGACGAAAAAGGCAGGAGGCTGGCTAACAGCCAATGGGACAGAGAAATCACTGCAGGGTCCTCTGAGAATAAGCCAGTGCTGTGAGAGCCCCCAACTGTGCGAAACCCACAGAAGAATGTTGTCCTGGGATCATTAAATAAAGGACCCTGTGCTTTCTAAACAAGCCCCTGCTGGAGGTCAGAAGAAAGTAGGAGGAGGCAGAAGCCGAGTGATCATTGAGGCTGCAAAGTCCCCAGCCATAGAAGGGACACTGCCCACACCAAGGGAGCTGAACTTGCAGAGGCCCTGCAGCGGAGCCTCTGAGAAACCCACAGAAGGACTTATAAGATCTACAGAGGGCAAAGTCAGCTTATGACAGCAGCAGTGAGGGAAGAACTTTCCCGGGCCTCTCGCCTTCTTCCCACTGCCTGGGCTCCATGCAGTGAGTGGGGAGAGGAGGAGAAACGCTAGGTAGGAACGAAGAAAAGGACAGTGGTCCCTCTTGTACTCTGAAGGGTCAGCCAGAAGCAGGACTCAACCAGGAGAAGAGAGATGACTTAACATTACACAAGTTCAAAGTTTGATTTTATGTAGGACTGGACAATTCATTACTGAATTGAGGCTGTGTTGATGACACAAGTGATTGCAAGATTATTTTTTCCCTGAGTGAGCAGTGAAGTAATAGGATCAACCTGGATTTTCATCCAGAGCGTGGGGGTGTGGCTAGGTCTGATGAATTAATGTTAACACTCCTTGAGTCCAGATTCATTGACATACTATTTACAGAATGAAAGAATGACAAATAAGTGAATAAATAAACCAAAGTATAGCAACTCCCAAAGTTAATCTGTCCAAGATGGGGAGACAATTCAAATGCTGCATGTCTTTTCAGACCCCTCTTGTCTGTTAGTGCCTGCTAAAGGAGCTCAGAGGCAAATCCAGGAGAAAATCCAAGAGAAACAAGGTTATTGCATTGATTACTTAGCCAAAAGCTATGACAGCTGAAAAGGTTTTGAATTATGGGAGCCAGGTAACTATAAAATCAACCTTCTTTCCTGATATTCTAAACCAACTGTCCTCCCGAAAGATGACCCAAAGTCAGCAATTTGGTCTGTAACTTTCTAGTCCTTTCTCTATACAGCAGTATAAATATATGGACATGTAGCCAGTCCTTTCTCTATACAGCAGTATAAATATATGGACATGTAGCCATATAGAAAATCAGGTGACCTAGGATGTGTCAATGACTTTTAGATAAAACACCAAAGGCACAATCCGTGAAGAAATCATTGATAAGCTGGACTTCATTAGAAAAACTCCTGCCCTGAGAAAGACAATGTCAACAGGATGAGAAGACAAGCCACAGACTAGGAGAAAACATTTGCAAAATACATATCTGATAAAGGATTGTTATCCAAAATATACAAAGAATTCTTAAATCTCAACAATAAGAAAATGAACAACCCAATTAAAAAATGGGCAAAAGACCTGAACAGACACCACACCAAAGAAGATATACAAATGGCAAAGAAGCATATGAAAAGATGTTCCACAACATATGTTATTAGAGAATTGAAAAGTAAACAATCATGAGGTATCACTTCCCACCAGTTAGAATGGCCAAAATCCAAAACACTGACATCACCAAATGCTGATCAGAATGTGGAGCAACAGGAACTCTCTCATTCATTGCTGATGGGCATGCAAAATGGTACGGTCACTTTGGAGGATAGTTTGGTATTTTCTTACAAACCCAAACATACTCTTACCATATGATCCTGCAAAGGTGCTCCTTAGTATTTACCAAAATGAATTGAAAACTTACATCCACAAAAAAACCTGCACATGGGTACATCTAGATTTTTTCCTATGTTATCTTCTAGGAGTTTCATAGTTTTGTGTTTTACATATAGGTCTATGATCCATTTTGAGTTAATTCTTGTGAAGGGTATAAGGTATGTGTCTACATTCATTTTTTCGCATGTGGATGTCCAGCACCATCTGTGGAAAAGATTTTCTGGTCCAAAGGTATTGCCTTTGTTCCTTTGTCAAAGATCAGTTGACTACATTTATGTGGCTCTATTCTGGTCTCTCTATTCTGTTCCATTGATCTATTTGTCTATTAGTTCACCAATACCACACTGTCTTGATTAGTGAAGCTTTAAATTAAGTTTTGAAGTCAGGTAATATCAGTCCCATAACTTTGTTCTTCCCTTTCAATATTGTGTTGGCTATTCTGGGTTTTGGGCCTCTCCATATATACTTTAGAATCTGTTCGTTGATATCCACAAAATAACTCGCTGGGATTTTGATTGGGATTGCATTGAATCTATAGACCAAGTTGTAAAAAAACTGACATCTTGACGATATTGAGTTTTCCTACCCATGAACATGGAATATCTCTCCATTTATTTAGTTCTTCTTTGATATCTTTCATGAGAGTTTTGTAGTTTTCTTCATATAGAATTTGTACAAATTTTGTGAGATTTATACCTACGTATTTCATTTTGGGGGGTACTAATGCAAATGGTAATGTGTTTTTAATTTCAAATTCCACTTATTCATTGTTGGTATACAGGAAAGTGATTGACTTTCATATATTGACCTTGTATGCTGAAACTCTCCTATAACTGCTTATTAATTCCAGGAGTTTTTTGGTAAATCCTTTCGAATTTTCTTCCTAAAAGATCATGTCATCTGCAAACAAAGAATTTTATGGCTTCCTTCCCAATCTCTATATCTTTTATTTCCTTTTTTTGTCTTATTGCATTAGCTAGAACCTCCAGTACAATGTTGAAAAGCAACGATGTGAAGGGTCATCCTTGCATGTTCCTGATCTTAATAGAAAAGCTTTGAGTTTCTTACCACTAAGTACGATGTTAGCTGTAGGTTTTCTTCAGATGCTCCTTATCAAGTTGAAGAAGTTCCCCTCTATTCCTTCTTTTTAAAAGTTTTTATCATGAATGGGTGTTGGATTTTGTCCAATGCTTCTTCTGCATCTATTGATATGATCATACAATTTTTCTCTTTTAGTCTGTTGATGTGATGGATTACATTAACTGATTTTTGATTGTGAAACCAGGCTTGCATACCTGGAATAAGTTCTACTTGATTGCAGTGTGTAATTTTTTACGCATTGTTGGATTCTATATGCTAATATTTTGTTGAAGATTTCTGCATCTATGTTCATGAGAGATGTTTGTCTATAGTTTTCTGGTAAAGTCTCTGTCTGGTTTTGGTATTAGGGTAATGCTGGCCTCATAGAATGAGTTAGGAAGCATGCCCTCTGTTTCTATCTTCTGGAAAACATTGTAGAGAATTGTTATAATTTCTTCCTTAGATGTTTGGTAGAAATCACCAGTGAACTCTTCTGGGCCTGACACTTTCTCTTTTAGAGGGTTATTAATTAATGATTCAATTTTTTAAATAGCCAGAGGCCTATTCAGATTGTCTATTTCTTTTTGAGTGAGTTTGGCAGATTATGCCTTTCAAGTAATTGATCAGTTTCATCTAGGTTATTTAGTTTATGGGCATAGAGTTGTTCATAATATTCCTTTACTATCATTTAATGTCCATGGGATAGATAGCAATGCCACTCTCTCATTTCTGATGTTAGTAATTTGTGTTTTCTCCCGTTTTTCCTTAGTTAGCCTGGCTACAGGCTTATTGATTTTATTGACCTTTCCAAAAAACCAGCTTTTAGTTTTGTTCATTATCTCTATTGATTTCTTGTTTTTAACTTCATTGATTTCTGCTCTAATTCTTATTGTGTCTTTTTTTCTGCTTCCTTTGGATTTAATTTGCTCTTCTTTTTCTAACTGCCTAAGGTGGAAGTTTAGATTGTTAAGGTCAGATCTTTCTTCTCTCTATTATGTGCATTTGATGATAAAAATTTCCCTGTAAGCACTGATTTGGCTGCATCCCACAAATTTTAATAAGCTGTACTTTCATTTTAATTTAGTTCAAAATATTTTTTAGTTTCTCCTGCAATTTCTTCTTTGACTTATGTGTTATTTAGAAGTGTATTGCTTCATCTCCAAGTATTTTAGAGTTTTCCAGCTATCTTTCTATTTTTGATTTCTAGTTTAATTCCCTATGGTCTAAAAGCAGACATTGTATGATTTCTATTCTTCACACTTGCTAAGGTTTTCTTTTTGTCCCAAAAGGTGGCCTATCTTGGTAAATGTTTCGTGTGAGCTTGAGAGGAATGTGTAATCTGCTGTTGTTGGGTGAAGTAATCTATAGATAGTTATATCCAATTGATTGATGGTGCTATTGAGTTCCTTACTGATTTTCTGTTTGATAGATCTATCCATTTCTGATAGAAAGGTGTTAAAATCTCCAGTTGTGCTGGTGGATTCACCTATTTTTCCTTGCATTTCTACCAGTTTTTGCCTCACATATTTTGGTGATCTGTTGTTAGACACATATACATTAAGGATTGTTATGCCTTGTTGGAGTATTGACCTCTTTATCGTTATATAATGCTACTTTTTATCCTTGATAACTTTCCTAGCTCTAAAGTCTGCTCTGTCTGAAATTAATATAGTTACTACCATTTTCTTTGGATTAGTGTTAGCATGATATATGTTTCTCCATCCCTTTACTTTTAATCTACATGTCTGTACATTTAAAGTGGGTTTCTTGTAGACAACATATACTTGGATCTTGTTTTTGATCTACTCTGAGAATCTTTGTCTTTTAATTGCTGCATTTAGACCACTGACATTTAAAGTGATTATTGATGTAGTTGGGTTAACATCTACCACATTTGTCATTGTTTTCAACTTGTTGCCCTTGTTTTTTATTCCTTTCTTTGTCTTCCACACGTTTTCTACCTTTTGTGATTTTCACTAAGAACTATTTTATTCTTTTATTATCCCATTTCAGATTTTCTACCTCCTTTGGTCAACTTTGTAATTTATAATTACTTAGAAAATTAGACATGTCATCAAGATTTTTAAGTTTATTTATATACATTTGTAGACAGAATGCTCAAATAATTCTTTCTTTTGGTCATTTTGTTGCCTTTCTCATCCCAAATATATTTGGTGTTCTCTCTCTTTCTGTTAAATTGTAAGCGGAATAGCAAAAGTTTTTGTCTATTTCATGTCTTTTCAATCTATGTCTTTTTTATTTTATCACTAGAATCTTTTTGTAGTTTTTATAGTTTAAAAGAAAAGTATTTCTGCTTTCATATTTATTATGCCCATCTTAAATTTCATTTCTTTATTTCCTACTTTTTTTTTTTTTTAAAGATTTTATTTTTTCCTTTTTCTCCCCAAAGCCCCCCGGTACATAGTTGTGTATTCTTCGTTGTGGGTTCTTCTAGTTGTGGCATGTGGGACGCTGCCTCAGCGTGGTCTGATGAGCAGTGCCATGTCCGCGCCCAGGATTCGAACCAACGAAACACTGGGCCGCCTGCAGCGGAGCGCGCGAACCTAACCACTCGGCCACGGGGCCAGCCCCTTTATTTCCTACTTTTATAAATTGAATGCTTTAAGGAGGACAATCTCATATGAGACCATCTACTCCAATGAGGATACATTCCTGTCTCCAGCAACAATAGGAGTCTAATACCTTTGTTCTGCCACCGGGTGGCTGGCTAGTGATATTGAGGTACAGTCACATAGTAAGGCTCGGTGTTGATATCTGCTACTGGTGTGTTGAGAGCTCCACAGTGGTAGGGGGCCGATCTCATACATAATTTCCATCCCTACTTCCATATTTTCCGTGAGCTCATTAAGCAATCACTAGAGTGGCCAAGGAAAGTGGCTAGTGACTGACATTCATGGAACGGGTCATTTGGCCCATCGTTTGACCATCTGATTATTGAGAAAGTCCTCCATTGAGAGGGCCCTTGGTGAGCATTATGAGGCACAAATATTGTCACACTCTGGGTCAAAGGCAGGGCAATAGGAGTGGCTTGCCAGGTGCAGGTGGCAAGAGGGGATACATTGTTTACAGAGAATTTAAAAATAATAATAAAGCCAACTGTAAATTAGTCTTCTTTTTATTAACACTATGTGCTGACAACTCTAAACAATGCCAGTGATACAATACTCCTCCTCAAAAACTTTTTGTTGATTTACATTCTAAAAATTGCTTGCACCTGGAGCAGACCACTCCTGTCACCCACTGTCGGTATGTCAAAAGTTTCCATCTGCTTACCCTGCCCTTAGAGCTTCTTATTGCCAGTCTTTCAGTATTATTCTTTTCTAGTCTCTGCCCATCCAGATAATCATTAGCCACTGACTATGAATCACTTTAGACTCTTAACCCAAGACATCTCTCTTCCCAGGAAATGTGAACAAAAAGATGTACCACTGGGGGCTGGCCCCGTGGCCGAGTGGTTAGGTTCGCGTGCTCCGCTGCAGGCGGCCCAGTGTTCGTTGGTTCGAATCCTGGGCGCGGACATGGCACTGCTCATCAGACCACGCTGAGGCAGCGTCCCACATGCCACAACTAGAAGGACCCACAACGAAGAATATACAACTATGTACTGGGGGGCTTTGGGGAGAAAAAGGAAAAAATAAAATCTTTAAAAAAAAAAAAAAAAAAAGATGTACCACCTATAATTCTGCCCACAGGGAGAATTTCTCTTCATCATTGTCCTGTTATCACATGCAATTGGGTTAGTAGTTACAGCAGCTTGCATATAGTGCAGAATCACCCACAAATCAGATTTAATGTTTTGCTTCCTTATGCATCTGGTCATAGGGTGCTCCTCCCACCTGGGAGGCTGTATCAGTGAGCTGAAGGAGATGAAGCTACCCACCAAGGATGGCAACACCGAGAATGTGCGCTACCTGCTCACGCAGCTTACTGGTACCTTTAGGCCCGCTCGAGGTCAGTCCCATGTGTCCCACTTACCTTGTTGAAGAAGTGCTGCTGGGCGCACTCGGCTTTCTGGCTTGATCCACAACACCCAATTCATGACGGGCAGTCCTGTAGCAAACTAGACAGAGCCCACAGCTGGGAGAGCAGCTGACTGGAGGTACAAGCTATTTAATTTTTCAAGAATCTACTGACATTCTCCAAATGATTTGTTGTCTTCACAGGTCAGTTGGGACAGTTACCTGGGAATGGAGGAGTCACCACTCCTGTATCTTTCAAGTTTGTGATAATGTCAAAAATCTCCGCAATATCTCCTGGGATGAGGGACTGCATTAGATTTACTGTTCATCTAGGTTCTCGAAGTTATTTGCATAAAATTGTTCATAACATTCCTTTGCTGTCCTTTTAAGGCCTCAAGGATCTATAGTGATGACCCCTCTTTCATTCCTGACAACCGCGATTTGGGTTTTCTCTCTCTTTTTTCTCATTGTCTTATTATATTTTTTATCAATTTTATTAATCATTTCAAAGAACCAATTTTTTACTTTGTTACTTTTCTCTATTGTCTGTCCATTTTCTATATCATTGACTTCCATTTTTATCATTATTAGCTTTATTTTTCTACTTAATTTTGGTTGAATTTCCTCTTCTTTTTCTGTCCTGTTAAGGTGGAAGTGTGGATTATTGATTTTCAGCCTTTCTCCTTTTCTAATAGAAACATTTAAAAGTACAAATTTCCCTCTATGTACCGCTTTAGCTATTTCCATCTAATTTAAAATATCTTCATTACCATTCAGTTTAAAATATTTTCTAATTTCCATTGTAATTTCTTCTTTGACCTATAAATTATTTAGAAGTCCGTTGTTTAATTTCCAAATATTTGAGGATTTTCTAGACAGCTCTTTGCTGTCGGTTTTTAATTTAATTCTGTTGTTTTTAGAGAATATATTCTGAATAATTTTCAAGGCTCCATAACTTATGAGACTAGTTTTATGACCAAAAGGCACAAACCAAACCTTATTCTTTGTTCACTAGGATGTGGCACAAAGTAGGCACTCCATAAATATTTGATGAATAAATAAATGAATGAAGGATTGCCACACCTACACAGAGTAAAGTGATGCACAAATTATGGCGGTCAAAAGAGTCTAGTGAAATCACAATGATGGCAGCAGCATATAGCCTTTCTGTAGCTGAGAGGGCAAAATGCTTGTTCTGTAACCATTAGATCTTGAGAAAGTACAGAGGGGATGTGAGAAATTCTGCAGCCAAAAGATGAGAATCAAGGATAAAACCTAAGAAACAGACAGCAAATGTGGGAGACAGAAGGAAACAAACAAAAGGGGCCAGGATCCGAAACGAGACTTCAGCTTACTCGCTATCCAAGATTGGACTGGTTTATTGTCATTTGCAAACTGCTAATGATTTCAGAAGGTCTCATCCATATGTGCATGCTGTAAGAATTGACACATGGGCAAAGGAAACTTTCAGTAAACCCGCACGTAAACAGGTTCTTTCTGTTTCCAAACCAATGCCTGTTGTTTTCAAGGTCCTGAATCAAGTATCCCATAGCATACACTCACCAGCAAGGTGCCCTGGCAGACACTAGAGATGATTCAGTCTACCAGGCCCCTGTCCACCCAAAAGAATTATGCCCAGTTGGGGCACTCTCTGATTTAATGATTTAGGTTGGTCAGTCTTACACAGACTAGAGAAACAATCTCTCAAATGGGAACCTCAGCTGGCCTTGTTGCGGTGTAGAATTTCTTCACCCAGAAGGAGTTTAAACAGGAAAGAAAGAAAGCATTTCATGATTAACTCCTTTCGCAGTAAAATTGCATTCCGTAAGCACATATTTTGGAGTTTCTTACCTATGCCATCTCATTCAATTGAAAATTAGAACAAAAACAACAAATTTACATAGGACGTATTTTTTAATAGATACATAGCTTTTTTTCTGTGTGGATACAACATAATTTAGCAAATCCCATATTGCTAGTTGTTCAGATTGTTGCCAATGTTTTGCTAGTATAATAAATGCTACAGTGAACACCTTTCTACACTGCTAAGAGTGCACTATTACACTCTTATGGTATTTATCCTGTAAAATAAAAGTTCAAAGAGTGGAATTTCCTTTTTGTAGCCCTAGTACCTGGCAAAGCCAGAGCAGAGTAAATATGATGAAATGATACCGTTCAAAGAAAAAACTTCCTGGTTTCACAAACTTTCTAAGTTCTTGTTTAAGTTTCCTTGAGAATAAAAAAGTAATTTAACGTCTTAAAAAAAAAAAAAAAAAACTCTAGACGTAGGTTTGCAGCAGCTAGAACTTTCTGGGGCAACTCTATGACCCTCGTGTCTGCCACTCCCCTCTGCGGTTTGGAAGACAATAACTTGGGACACTTAAGGCTTGCAAGTCTCCACAAGTCTGGCTTGCTTTTTCACCTGAAAGAATGGAAAATGTAGAATTAGGTAACGGACATCTGTTTCCTCTGTTTGGCTTTCCTTGAGTTGAGATACTGTATTTTCTAACTGTTTTTCTCCCATTCAAGAGCTGCCTCCCTCGAGGTGGAGCAAGGAGAGGTCCTTTTTTTGTCTTTGCTTCTGAGGCTTAGTGACCCAGTATGCTTGCTGGACCCAGAGGTGACCTTTGCTGCAGGTTTTCAAGTGTTTGACAGGCTTAATTGCATCAACCAGACGGCAGAGATTCTGAGGAGGTGTTCAGACTGTTCTGGAATTTTGCATGTGCCAATATGGAGGACTATTAGACCAAATGCTTTATTACACACACACGACCTTGTAAGGTTGAGCGCATATTAAACAAAATATTTTATGAGAATATGTGTTGATTGTATTCCCCTAACATCAGATTGTAAAATATTAATAAATATTAAATACGGAAGAAAAAAGTGCTTCTGGAATCACTATTGTTACTTTTTGGAGTGTGGTTGGGAAAGGAAGTGGAAAGATGATAAAGTATATTTTAGCTTAGTGTAACTAAGCACTCAAATAAATAGTATTTACATTTTATTTAAATTTTTAAATTAATATTAATGTAGAAAATTATATTTTGATACACTTTCTTAGTTGCCGTCAAGTTTCAAAATTTTCATGAAAATTCAGATTTGCAAGAAAAAGTTAATTTCAATTATGGAAGGATTCATAATAGCTCCCTGCCCAAGGTCACATACAGTCAATTAATCTCTCTGGGTCTTGAGTTCCTCATTAATAAATGTTGAACTAAGTAGTTTCTAAATAACCCTCTCATCCCAAATTCCATGATTCTATGTATTTGGAATGAAATGATTCGTTGCTGTACAGGTCATATATCTCACAGAGGAATGCAAGGAGTTAAAACAGTCTCAAGATATAAATACGGACTTTGTATGAATTGCCCATAATCTCCTATTTACTTGCAAATACCCCAGAAATAGTTGATTGGTATAATTTTTTTTATAAGAACTTCAATCTAAGAAGAAATCATTATTCCATCTACGTATGCATTTTGTATGACGGGGTTGGGAGGAAAGTTTCATAAATTTTTCTCAACATTGAAAAGAGTAAGGACAACAAGTTTGGAAGATGGGAGAAATCTGGACTTTGAATCACAGATGGAAAAACTTCAGTTTAATTAAGTATGAGGTTACGTCTAACAGCCTATTTTCTTCTGCTGCTTTAATGTAATGTACTTGTTTTAAATGCTAAATTTTAATGAAACCGCACTCATTGACTTTCCTCCTCTCCACGATGCTAATGAATTTTGAACATTACATCTAGTTGTTTTATGACCCAGTCTGACTGTTTTAGACCCAGAATAAAGGTGGCACAATGCAGGGAAAGAGTACCAGATAAAGCCAGGGAGACCTGGATTATAGGCTTCTCTCTGTGACCTTGGACAAATGGATTAACCTTCTGAGTCTCAGTTTTCTCTTTTGTAAAATGAGAATATTGACCTGCTTAGGTCTCTTCCTCCTTTGGGATTCTGTGGTTCTCTGAATGATCAGGCCAACACTGCCTATCAAGATTCTAATTCATCCTGATTCTAATTCTAATAGGATTGATTTACAATTGGTACTTCTTGCTTTCACTTTAATATGACGAAAACAACGACAAAGCATCAGCCCCTACCCCTTGTGGCTTTCGAGTGTCCCATTCTCAAATAGGAATGGAATCCAGAGCCATGAAAGCTCACGAATAGAAACAAAGAGGAGAGAATTAATTAGGAAAGAAGCTCAAGAACAGGTTTTCACACTCAGGGACAAAGGGGAATAGGCATATTAACGAGGATTTTTTATTGCAAGTGGCATTAACCTAATCAAACAAATGTAGGTAAATTAAGGGAATGTATTAGCTCTCATAAATCTAAGGTTCAGGACATTCATCTGGCTTTGGGTACAGCTGGATTAAAGATTATAGATGACAATATAAGGGCTCTGTCTCACTCTCTACTTCTTCGACAGGTTCTCTCTAGATCACCAACAAGATGACAGCTGGAAGCTGAAGATTCAAAATCTACATAAGTTTCATAATCCCAAGAGAGAGAAACTTGCTTTGTTTTGTTTTGGTTTTTTCCAAATAACTCCAGAACATCCCGGGATAGAATTATTTGTTGATCTGACTTGATCATGTACCCATCCCTGTAGGAGGGTTCTCTGATTTATTGGGGTGGCGCAGGTGATGCTTCCACTCCCGTAGCTGGAGAAAGGAGTGTAGTCAGGCCTGTGAAACCCACATGGAATAAGTTGCTCATAGAAAAGAAGGATTTTGTACTCTGAAAAAGTGTGGAAAGGGTGCTCGAAAGATCACAAACAGAAGGCCACTGCAATAGATTTAATTTGACGTGCCAACTCATGGATAGACAGTAGTGACCTGGAATGATGAGTTCCGATAAAAACGATTCTGAGCTATTGGAAGGCTCTCTAAGAAAGAGAGTGAAGATTGATTAGCAATGTCTGCCTCGACGTGAGAGCAGACAAGAGAGGTATGCAAATCACATAGTTGCTGTCCTTGCCTCGTGTGAAATCATGATTTAGTTCCTACTAAGTATGGTGGATTCAACAACTAACTCTTTAGAACATCATGAAGATAGGCCCTTCCTTAGAAAACTTCCATTTACTCATGCTTGCAAAGCTCCTCAGATTCTTAGAGATGGAATCTCATCCCCACGAAAGAAAATTTAAAATTTTATTTGAGGTCACGTTGGCATTTAGGACACAGAAAATGATCCTAGCTAGCAGTTCCTTAACAAGGAGTGCACATCAGAATCACCTAGGCAGTTGGTTTTAAATAGATATGCTTGGCCTCTATCCCCAAACTTTCTGATTCAATAGATCTTAGCAAGGGCCTAGAAAAGTGAATTATGATTATTACACATGAAGTTATGCATGCTTACAGTAAAACAAAGAAACAAACAAAACAAGACAGAGGGGTATAACATAAAAAGTAAAAAGTCCCTTCCCAAAGAAGGATTTGCGTGGGCAATGGGCAAGAGGAAATTTTCCCTTGCCTTATGTAAACGCGTGTATTGTTTAAAATGCTTTCCCGTAATGAACCTGAATCCGTTTTGCATTTTACAATGAGCCTGATCATTTAAAACACTTATTTCAGTCAGTAACTCGGTGTTCATCCCAGCCAATTTGTCTTCACTGAGACGATTTTGTTACAGGTAACAAAAACTGTATAAAATACTTTTAAAAGTTCTTGAGGCAACATGCTATTCTTACTCCCCTGAGGTGACCCTATTCACAGTTTATATACTCTTTCAGAAGCTCTCCATACATGTAATCATGTATCTATATCACAAAGGAGGCGCAAACTCATGACTATATGCATCTCTCCTTTTATGATTATTTTAAACACAGATGGAATTATATTATTATACATATACTGTTCTGCAATTTGCTTTATCCACTTAATTATTTTGACCTCCTTCCCATAGAATCTTTCCCCTGTTTACATAAAATCTACCTCCTTTTAGTGGCTTTGTGGTATGCCAGGTTTTTTCCCATTTATTAATAATGCTTCAGCAAACATCCTTTTAAATATATATTTGGGCACATGTGTCAGTACAGCTATACAATATATTCCTACTTTAGTCAGATTACTACATATGTACACTTACTTTTTTGATGGACACTATCAAATTGCCCTCTAAAAATATTATACCAATTTATATGCCCACACACACCATGTATGAGAATATCTGTCTTCCCTACTGTCAGATGGCAGGTATAACTCAAAGAAAGTTTCCCAGGTCACCTTGAAACATGTCCCTGATCAAGAACCACTGTGCTTGAAGGCTATTTCTTCTAAAAAAATAAAATAAAAACCTATAATTTGGTTTTAGAATTGCTGTAAAGTCTAAGACACCTCTTGGAATAGGAGGTCATCTGTAGACTGCCCTGAGGTCTAGGGATCACATCCATTTGTATCTCTTCGTATCCCATCTGTGGTAGTAGAAGCTGGGGCCTATGAGACTGTGCATGAAGATCCAAGACCCTGCTTTTGTCACCTGCATCAGAGGCTCTGGCCACAGAAGCTACACAGAGGTGCAATTCAGTGACCACACGATGGATCCTCTCTCTGTCTGGACCTTCTCTGGCCTGGGAGTCACAGTGTGATCCTGACTGCTCAGTGATGGCACAGGCAAGGCTGAGCACATTCAGAGGAACAAAGCATTGAGAACTTTCTGGAAAAGAGATTTCCGCAAGAATAAAGTACAAACCTAGGCATTTTAGACACACCAGATCTAGACATTTTTTGATGAAACTCAATGTTGTGTATTTTTAACTTTGCTGAGATTTAGCAATTCACAAGGGAACTTCTCAAGTTTGTTTTAGGGTACCTGAATTAAATTTATGGCACTGGCTAGGTAAACTCTTGATCTATGGGAGTAAAGGAGAGAGTACGATCGAGCCCTCAGTTAATCTAAAACACTTATTTCAGTCAGTAACTACAACGTCCATCCCAATCGAACGGTCTTCATGGAGACCTCTTGCTAGTGGTAAGAACCAACTGAAGCTAGCTTAACAAACAAAGAGAAGATCGAAGTTATTAGAAAGATACCGGTTTCCTCACAAACACCTAAGGAGGAATTTCAAAAGGGATTAGAACCAAGACCTGAGAAGCCACATGTTCCCCACGCAGGACTCGCCTCCACCTCTCACCTCTGGCCTCTGCTTAGCTTTTCTTGTCTCCTCCATTTTCCTCTCTGCAGGGCAGTGTTCCAAGTCCCTCTCCAACCTTGTGACGAAATGGACACTCCACTGCACTCGAACTTCCATCAACTCAGTTCCAATGACATGCTGTGTCTACTGGGCTATCTCAGACTCTAATTTTCAAATTCTTGAGAAAATTCAACTGGCCCAGCTTGGGTCAGGTGCCCATTCAACCTTGGCCACAGAAGGTGGGTTCATGTAACAATACAATAGCAGCTAAAATTTATTGGGTGCTAATCACATTTTATAAGCATTATCTTTATATACCCTTTGAGGCCCTCCTTTACCAGGAGTCTGAAACAGTTTTCCGAAAAAGAGGATGACTGTGAGTTGTGCAGATGTCCTAAAAGATGTCTATGACTCAAATCTTTCCCTCAAAGCATGAAAAAATTATATGCAGAGAGATAGATATGCACGTAAGAAACTAACTTAAGCTTTATAACTCAATTCAATAATGCCACAACGGGCATAAGTGCAAGCCTTGGGGTCCAAAATATCTGAGCTCTAATTCTAATGCCAACAAGTTTACTAGCTGTGTGGCTTGGACACTTTTCTCCACCTCTCTGCTCAATTTCCTTTTCCTTGTGTGAAATTGTGATGATAATGTGTATCACATGACACGGTGTACACCAAGTAATTGAGTACTGACAAGTGTTTATGAGTGCTTCCTCTGTACAGGGAAGTGTCCAAAAGGGATGCATACCAGAAGGAAGGGAGAGGTAGAGAAGCCAAGGGTCTGCCTGCCATGGTGGGCATTGCCATTGAATAATACCACTGCAGAACCACAGGTGCTAATAGTTATCAATTATTGTGCATACTGTGATAGGAAATTTTCTCAGTGCTTTACATATATTTAAATATATTAGCTGAGTACTACTGCTGTCCCATTTGGAGAAACAGAGAGTTTAAGTAAATCGTCCTAGGTCACACAGCTAGTAAGCTGTAGAAGTAGGACTCTAGCCTAGACGGTCTGGCTCCAGAGCTCACATCTTAAACACTACACTGTGCTGCCCTCAGGCCAACTATATCACAGCATATCTTGCCACATGTGTTTTTGAACCAGGGAGGTGTCTGTGGATACACCACCGCAGAGAGAAGATAGCGTGGCTTCAAGTCTTCAAACTTGCTAGAATCCCCCTTGTTTGTTCCACATGCCCCTTTTAATGAGGTTACCTCATCAGAATTAATGGATTGTTATTCTTCTTGATCGGTGGCGTAAACCGTAAACTCTGAGATAGTTTGCCTACCACACTTAGTTTAAGATTTGGAAGGTTTACTTGCAAAAGCTCTTAGAAGCACCCATGAATAAACAAGAGTGAAAAGTTAAACCAAGGATAGACATTTTTGTTTGCACTTTTTTCGGATCTATCCAAACAACTGGAGTCGAAAGCGTTCCCTAGCTCTGCAGCAAACGCTTCTTCCCCAGGCGCGGAAGCGCCTGTCGGGGACAACGCAGGCAAAGCCTTCTTCCCCAGGTGCAGAAGGGCCCGTTGGAGACAACGCAGGCGCATTGCTGTGGTAATTGGGGAAGTTTATAAACAATGCACACCTTCATATTTCTGCCAGGTTTTACTTTAAAAGAGTCCCGAAGAGCAAGACATTGATAAATGCTGGTGAAGGTTGACGACTTCTGAGAGAATTAGATGACATGCCTGTAACATGCCATTGTTGGTTGGCTAGCCAACTCCCGTTCTCAAATCCGTCTCCTTGGGCACACTTCATTAAGCCAAATATTGCTTGCCTGCTCTCCTGCAGCTAGGGTTGGCCATGTGAGACACTTTGAGCCCCAATGGGGTATAAGTGGAAGTCTCAGGGGCTTCTGGCAAATCTTTGCTTTCCTGATATAAAGGACAAATGTCATTGGCACCACCCTTTCTGCCACCCCTTCTTCCTGCCTTGGATATAGACTGGTGCCTAAAGCTTTGGCAGCCATCTTGCAACCACAAGAGAAGGGCCAACAGAAGTGAACAAACACTGGCTCTAGTATATTTTGAGCTATTACCAACCACCAACAGCTACATGAATGACATAGTTTGTCACTTTTAGTCAAGTTTTCTATTGACGCCAAAAGCATTCCTCTTGATACCATGTGACTGCAGATATTTTAACCCAGCCATTTATCACCTTTTAATTCTATACCATATGACTACAGATATTTTTAGCCCTGCCATTTATGGCCTTTTAATTCTATACCTATCTGTCTATGCCTCGGAAATCTCTCAGAAGTTGGGTTAAAGGAGCATTATTTATTCAAGTCACTGAAATGACTTATAGGGTACAGTATAAGCAAAACGAGGGCTCTTTATAGTTCATCCCCAATCATAATAACTATTTTAATGTAACTCCAGTATCACATCGTTAACAGTATAGGGAAGGGTGATACAGTGCATTATTAACCAAACTTATAGTTAGTCAATCCAATACATACATGGAGTCCAAAAGAATGTACAAAGCCATCTTTTACTTTAGGCTTGAGTTGTATATTTCAACTTTGTAGAGTTCACGGCTGAGAGGAATGGTTCTGGGCATTTCTTCTACTCACCCTTCTCCAGCTCTCAAATAGGGCCTCCCCAATACGCCCTGCAGGTCACCCAGGTGGCCACGCCCTCATGGGCACCAGGAAACCAAACTCCTCCTTTTTGGGCACCCTCTTCTCTTCCCCTACACCTAGAGATAAGCAGAGGGATTTATGGGAGCAAAATGACCCCCATTAGTCAGTACCATTGAGTGCGTAATAGGCACGAGCTTTCATTAAATGAATAAGTTAAAAAGGAGTATCCACCATGGAGTGGGGGCTTCTAGGGAAGCTTTTCGGAGGATGTGGTCTGTCTCAATCAATTTGGTTAGCTATAACAAAATGCCGTAAACTGGGGGGCTGAGAAACAACAGAAATATATTTCTTCCAGTTCTGGAGACTGGGAAGTCTGAGACCATGGTGGTGGCAGATTTGGTGTCTGGTGAGAGTCTGCTTCCTCATTGATGGCTGTCTTCTCACTGTGACCTCACACACAGAAGAGACAAAGGATCTTGCTGGGGCCTCTTTTATAAGGGCACTAATCCCTTATGACCTAATGGCTCTTGACCTCATGGCTCCACCCTCGTGACCTAATTGCTTCCCAAAGTTACCTCCTAATACCATCACCTTGGGGGTTAGGATTTCAACGTATGCATTTTGAGGGGACCCAAACATTCAGTCCACACACGGTCTAAACAGTCTTAAACATTGTTTGTGATTTAGCCAAATGGAGAAGTGATAGGGAGAGCCAGCCAGAAAGAATCACAAGCATGAAACAAGGTGTTTTATATGAATACAAGAGTGGTCCACTGGGGAGAAGAAGAAACAACTTGGTGCAGCAGACGTGTGGAGTGTGGAGCAGAGAAATGGGCAGGGATCAAATCAGCCTGGTTCTTGGGGTTGGGGAAATGTTGAAGGATTTTAAGAAGGAAATTGGCATTGCTTTGCGTTTAAGAAAAATCACTTTGGGGACAATTGATGGGGGGGTGGATTCAAGACAGGAGACTGGATTCAAGGAAGAGAGGCTCATTATGAGTTCCTGGAGAAACACGAAGCCATGAGATTTAAACTAGTTAATCCATTCCCAAATGTACTAAGTACAAACTCCAACATTTCAAAGTATTCTACCATGTTGAATTCAAGTCAACCACATGCTAAATTGTTTACCAGACAGGCAGGGTAAAGAAAGGCTGACCCCAAGGCCCCCGACCTCTCACTAAAAGGGAGGTGGCAACACAGGCCAGGGAGCTGGGGAGTGGACTGATTGCAGGATGGGGAAGAAGCTAACCCTGGCGCTGGGCCACCCGCCTGCTGCTCAAGCGGAGGATACGCAGCACATTCCCAGCTGCTCCTCCCTCACCATCCGAGAAGGATTCTGAAGCCCCGAAGGTAAGAGCTTTGACCACGTTCACACAGTGACCATGCAGGATTAGTCCCAGGGGCTCCTGGACGCAAGTCCATGCCCTAAATTCCAGATGACAAAACCAACTGCATAAAAACAGTTCAATTAAAATCTAAACTAAAATGGTCACTTGCGCTCAAAAAGAAAACAAGCACAGTATTTCAGCAAGATGTCATGAACCTGGATAAAACTGTAATTTGGGAAGTTGTAAAAATAAGGCTGCACAATCCCACTAGCCGACGCCTGTCAGGTGACCATGAAGCCCGGCATGGCCCTGGGGCTCTGCCCCGCCTGGTTTGTGCAGGCTCTGTGCGGGTGAAACTAGAGTGGGAGGTCAGCTACACGAGATGGTCCGTTTAACAGCTGATGTGCTGGGACCAGTGCCTGAGAAGTTAATTTCTAGCTTTGAGATGGTTTCTGGTAATTGTAGGTAATTTAAAATATAATTGCAATTTAGTTGGAAAAAAAACTCTGTTTGCAGTGTTTATGCTCATCACTCTAATTTAAGGTCTAGAATGTTGGATGAGCTGCACTTCAGTACACGCCCATTTTGCATCTTCCTGATTTTACCACCAGTGATTATAAAAACAGCCTCAGCAAACCCCAGGCTGCACTGCAGGACAGATGCTGCCAAGCTGAGATGTACAGTTTCACATTGCTGGAAGGCTAACTGTTGCGCATGTTAATGATTATCAGATAGATGAAGAAACCCACAAGGCTCCAAAATGCAAAGGCCCCTCAAAAAAATCCAGCTTGCTCGTGTTTATAATAAGGCCACTTTTTTTTTTTTTTTAAAGAAAGATGATTACAGCTGAGCTCAGTGTGGTCTACACGCGGGCTTAAATGAGGACTAATGCACGAGGCCGCCTGTGAGCGGGCCCCGCCAAGCTTCCCCCGGGGTGTGTGTCACACACTGCTCAGCACTGAGCCCGAGCATCCACAGCTGTGCAGGGTTCAGAGACAATTTCTTACCACAGGGAGATTGAGTGTTTTAAATGCACTGGTTCATTTTCAGTAAAGAAGAAATTTGAGCATACATCGTGTGTGGATTAACAGAGATTTTTTTTTCAGTTGTCCACAATGTGAATAGGATGGCTACTCAGTGGCCGTCACCTGGCAATTATTTAGATTTCAAAGCACTACCATGAGGCAAATCAGCTGTCGTTGCTCACCCAGGACACATGCAGACAGATGAGCACTTGATCTAATAACCTCGTGTACAGTCTGCCGTCTACCGGCTTGCAAAACTTTCTAGAATGAAGCTTAGGGCAGAAGCAGCAGTGCATGGCTGTGACAATTACACTGTGCTCACTTTGCCCTTGGAAATCACGCTCTGAGTCTGAGAACTGAAGGTCAGGGGTCTGAGTTTGCAGGGCTGGCATCCAAAGCCTGCCTTCAAAACTGGGCCCAAACTCAAGTCCAGCAGCAAGCAGGACGGCGTGGAGAGGGGAGACTGCCCGCGGGGATGCGCTCAAACCGAGAGGAGAAGTTTAACGGTGAGGGAGACGAAATGTGTCCCAAGGAGCAGGGCCAAACTCAGCTGCTGCTGAGAATGACTCAGCAAGAGAACAAGCTTTTTTTTAAAAAAAATTGACAATTTAGTATGTGTCTGATTTTTTTTAAAAAATCAAATATTACAAAAATGGAAAGTAAATTTCTCTCCAACCTCAAACCTCTGTACCCCCCAGTCTCCTTCTGTCAAAGTAGCCCGTGCTATCAGGTTTTTGTGCGCTGTCACCAAAGCATATCTAAGGATGCGTGTGTATCCACATGCACAGTGGTGGCTCCAGAATTCTCACATAGGAGGGGCTTTGGGGCTGCAATGCAATTGGATGTGGGTGAGCTGGATAAAGCTACATTTGCCTGGTATTTTACAGAAATAAGAATATATAAATTAGAGCACCAAAAGAAACAGGTACAGAAATGAATTATAAAACAGTGAAAAAATGGGAATTCATGAGTTCATATCAATAATAGACAGTAAATAATAAATAAATGGAGGCGGGAGGGCGTCCCCGGCTACAGTGAAATGTGGTGGCTGACCTGCTTGTGAGGAAGGAACACCGGAGCTGGATGACCACTCTTTTGCGACCATGATAATAAAGATTGGATCAGACAAGACTCATCAGTGGAGACTACGTCCAGGAGGAAATTTTGATGAGGACCGGGATATTTGCATTACCTTAAAGTGTCTCCCCATGGACTGCTTATGAGTTGCAAAAGTGGGCAGAAAAAACTGTAACAACATAATGGAGAGTTTGGACAACACTTTGATCAAATCATTGAAATTAACATTACCAATGAGAACAGGCCTGATACTCTGAGAAGGACACACAGCACCTGTGCAGGACTCTGGCCTAGAACGCACCACTTCAGTCTAATCACCAGAAAACATTAGACAAACCTAAAATGAGGAACGTTCTATTTTAAAAAGTGGGGGAAGAGGAGCAGGGAGGGGTGGCAGTGAGAACAATATTCTTCAAAAATGCTAATGTCCTAAAAGAAAAAAACAGACTGTGGAAATGTTCTAGATTGAAGAAAGCTAAAGAGACACGACAACCCAGTGCAGCGCCAGCGCCTAGATTTGATCCTGTACCGAGGAGGAGAAAGTATTATAAAGAAGAGCATTAGACCGACTGACAGAACTGGAATACAAATAGTGGAGTAGATAAAAAGCCATTGTAGGCTGACCCTGCTGCTCTGAGCAAACCACAGCTGAGCAGCAGCGCCAGGGCCCAACGCCCCCAGGAGCGGGCGAGCCTCTGCCCACCAAGCAGCTTCTCTGCCCAGGGAAGCAGGAGGTGAGAGCTCTGATGTGGGGAGGTTGTTTCTGCAGCTGAAAGGAGGGGCAGTTGTGAGTTTTGCTTCAGGAACTGGCGTTTAGACTACGTCAGTGATACAGGCCCAAGAGAGAGGATCTCACAGAAACTGCATCGAAAATTCCTTTCGGGTCCCCTCTGTCTAGCTGGTACTAATCTCATTGAAACTTTCATCTTACCCATCTTTTTTGTCTCTAAGTTTATTTAAAAACCAAACAAATTCCATTTAAGGAAAGAATAGTGTATGCAAATGTAAATGGCTAATAATTGCTTGGTAAATAAATACAAATGAATGAATGAGTGAATGAATGCACAAACAAACAATGAAGGCATGTGACTAGTGCTCTGATAATAAAGACTGCTAGTATGATTTATGTAGGAATGACAAAAAGGAAATATATTTTTTCTCCCCTAGCTCTCGCTGAGCTGTGCTTAGGTAACAGAGCCATTTACTGTGTTTGCTTCCAAATGTAAATACCTCTGTATGTGAACCAATATTAAGTCTGGGAGTATAAAACAGAGTAAAAAGGAGAAAAGATTCTTTAAGTGACACATGGAAACACAATGTACTCATTTCTGGCCTTCTCATCAGGTAGACGAAAATGGAAAATTAAACCTACAACATAAGAAAACTATAAGAATTCTACACTCGATGAAATTTTGAGATAAATGAACATGTAAGGAGTGGGAGGAAGAAATTGGCAATGATTAGGTAAAAAAATAAATAAATAAAGGATCAGGCAAAGCAGAATCTTTAATTCAGCTTAGCAGAGAAAAACGTAGCTGAGTGAAACTCATCAGACCCTCGGATGCAGAAGGAACCCAAGGTGTAGACAAGAGGCGCCTGGCGCCAGGGGAACTTCCACGGCCAGGTTCTGCCAGCTCTAGAGTGGACGGAGCATTGTGAGAGTTAATATGATTTACGACATTTGGAAATTTGCTCCAAAAGCAAGATAAAGTTCAAGGAGAGGAGTTAACGTTTCTGGAAAAAGAACAAGCATATAAATGCCTGTGCACTTAAAGAAAATCATCCTACAGGGCTTACTGGCCATACTGAACACCTAGAAAATCTTTCCCATATTTCTGCTAATAGCACTTTGATTTTACGCTGGAGAAATTAGCCTACCCCCCCGAATGCTTTGTGCTGGGGCTGTCAGCCAAGTTGTGTATTTCAGGCTCCCGGCATGTAGTAGCAGAGATCAATAGATAGATTCGTTGAATGAATGAATGAGTTCAGCCCTTCTCTGGCAGGTAGTGAGGCACCTTTCTCTCTGAGATTGGGTGTTAAGTCAAATGGTATAGACTAAACAATGCCAGAACCCGATTCATCCTAACAGGGATGTTCTAACAAGAGACCGTCCGGCTTTGTTTCCCAGAGCCCGGGATTCCTCTGTCGTGATTCCTGTCCTTTCCAAGCCAGGTGCCTAAGCTTTCTCTTTTATTCTGAGAACTATCGTATATCCTTCCAATAAACTCTCCCTCTGCTTCAGTTTTCTGAAGCTCATTTCTGCTGCTTATGAGTGAAGAACCATGACAGACACACATTTCCCAGCTTGCCCCTATGGAATACACCAATTATTATCCCCATATAAGGGCTTGGTAATAAGAAGGTTAGAGGAAGTTTCTGGACTTTTTTCTGCTTTTGTCTCCGTGTGTCTGGTTGATCTCACTAAATACATTCAAGGGCAGGGACTTGAGGAGTTGAAATAAAAATTCCAGTTCTTTGCATTCCCCTGCAAGAATCCTTTATTACTGTGTCTAAAAGTATCTATTGTTCAATAGATGTTAGTCAGACTTACATGTATTTGTTTTTTAAAAAAATCACTTATTTCTAGATTAATTTCAAAGGGTGTCTTTGCAATTTACCAATTCCCAAAGCCGCAGCTCAGCCACCACAGGTCGCCCCCGATTTTCATGTGTGATCAGGAACAGCCTGCAGGAGGAATAGGACACCACTCGTGCTGCTAAAGTTCCAACCTTCCACGTTGGCCTAGCTGTGTAAAGAACAAATGTGAACAAGCCTTTGCATCATCCCTTTCCAAAAATACAGTTTAAATACCAGGTTTTACTTAGCAGCCTCGCTACTTTTTATTGAAAAACCTGGAGGAAATGGTTGTTGCTATCTTATTTTCAACTGGTTATTTTTAAGGTAATTCATAAGTATTCACTGATAATTTTTATTGTTTTGGCCGTGCTTCTGGTGCACTTCTGGTGCAGTTCTGAGCACCTAATGGATATTTAGGAAATAGTAGTTAAATTCATGAGCAAATGAATGCTTTGTTTTTCATTATGGGGCAATTTGGTTTGAGTCATTACTCAGAGTTGGCTGAAGAGAATCTATCATACAGCCATTTTTAAGTTAGTGGATGCCGATGTCACAGTAAATAGCTATTTTTGATGGTTCCACAAACTTCTCATAAATGTTTTAATAGAACGAAAGTGTGAACTGCTGCCTGGGATGATCCTGCGGTAGGATTCATTCTCCAGAGGGCCCCCTCCTCAGGCACCCCACCCTTGCCCTCAACATCAAGCTGCAAGGCTAGACCATCTGAAACCACAGCTTTCATTGGTCCTTCCCCTCCTCTATCCCGTTTCCCTCATTACCTTATGGATCCTTCCCGAAGAGCAGCTGAATCCCTGCATCAGGCTCTGCTTCCAGTGAACCCAACTTAAGACAATAATATGCTACTATCTTAATAGAAGTATTATGTAACAATTCCTATGCACTTCCTTGCCAATAAAATGTGAAATTTTACCAAAAGTGTGGATGAATGATTACCAAAGATATATCATCATTTTATAGAATCAACACAGATAATTGACAACTATAATTTATTGAGGGCCTTCTATGTAGACACTATCTCCTTAAATTCTTTCCACAATCTTTGTAAGTAGGCCATACCACTCATACTTCCAAAATAAAAAAATGAGTCAACAACATTAGATAACCTGTGCTTGACAATTTATTTTGAGTACTTCCTGAAAGGTCTCACACAGACTGATCATAAATGTTCTAAAGTACTCTGAAAGAAAATGGCCTTGTCCCTTTAACTTCCCGTTCTTCAAATAAGATAAAGCCCAAGAGGTCACTTCAAAAATGATTGATTAGTTTTAAGGCTTAGCCATGAGATCTAAAGCATATTTTTCTTTAAAAAAAAAAAAAAATCTGGTGGCATCACGTTAACTTCTTTGTTCACCACAAAAGACAAACCAACCAACCTCCCCATAGCCAAAAAAAGGGGGGTGATGGTTGTAAAAATAGCATTTTAGTTTTAGAAGAAGTTGAAAATGAGAACAGGTAAAGAGTCTGCGACCCACTCTCAACTAGCGACACCAAAAAGCCTTGTTAGGGAACCAGCTGCCACGGTTCTAAGCAGCCTCCCAGGCCGTCAGCCGCACGCATCCGTCTGCCCTCGGAAAGCCCGTGTGCTCTGTCATCAGTGAGTTTATCTCGACCTCTCCTGAGCCTATTTTTGTTGTCAGCCTGGCTTACCTCTTAGGACAATCATCTCCTAAGTTCAATTCCCATTAAGAAAAGCAGCACGACACTCCTGCGGTCCTGAAAAGGCCAGGACACACGTGGCTCAGTCCCAAATAGGTCACGGTTTAAGCAGCACAGTCTAAGAGGTGAAAAATAGTTACAAAGGACATTCGTAGGCTGAGTGAAATCAGCCAGACACGAAAAGGGCAAATATTATATGATGCCACTTGTATGAGGTACCTGGAAAGATCAAATTCATAAAGACAGAAGGTAGAACGGTGTTTTCCCAGGGGCTTGTGGGGGCGGGGAGGATGGGAGCTATCATTTAATGAGGAAAGTCTCAGTTTGGGATGATGGAAAGGTTTGGAAGTGGATAGTAGGATGGTTGCACAACCATGTGAGCATACTTAATGCTGCTGAACACTATACTTAAAAATGGTTAAAATGGTAAATTTTATGTTATATATATTTCACCAGTCATTTTTTTTTTAAAGATTGGCACCTGAGCTAACAACTGTTCCAATCTTTTTTTTCTTTCTGCTTTTTTCTCCCCAAATCCCCCCAGTATATAGTTGTATATTTTAGTTGTGGGTCCTTCTAGCTGTGGCATGTGGGACGCTGCATCAGTATGGCCTGATGAGCGGTGCCACGTCCGCACCCAGGATCCAAACCCGGAGAAACCCTGAGGCCCCAAAGCAGAGCACAAGAACTTAACCACTCGGCCACGGGGCCAGCCCCCACAGTCATTTTTTAGAAGAAATTTTCACATCTCTTAAAGGATGCTAATGAGACTCTCATCCATAAACTTCCCACCCTTACCATATTTTTTAAAATTCTTTCCCCAACTTTCTCAAAACCCACACTCTCCAATATCACTGTCTTCCAAATCCACCCCCAAACTTCTTCAAACTCCACCCTGGCCGCTACTTTCTGTCCCCCCCACCCCTCCTTTTCCTCATGAGCCTATATCTTTCAGGCATAGCAGAGACAGAATCCTCATCTTGGGGTAGGGAATGGAAAAATACACAAGCAAACAAGATCCTCTGCAGCAGGCAGGAGAAGGGGAAAGCTAGAAGGTGTCAGTAGTAGTTTTAATTTCATCACACTCATTTTATTCTATACTTAGTCTTTCCTCTCTAGCTTCAAGTGCTTCTAATCATCTGAGATTTGGTGACGAAATCTGTATCACCTTATCCATTGACATTCACAGTCTTCATTCAGATCCTGTCTCAGCCCATTGTTTATGGTGTGTTTACACACTGGTTACAGGTGTTAGAGCAAGGAGCCTTTAACTTTTGCTGTACATGAGAATTGCCTGGGGGAACTAAACGTCCTGATGCCCAGGCCACAGCCCACACCAACTAAATCAGTGGGACCCAGGCGTGGGGATCCAGACAACCGTATTTTTTTAAACTCCTAATGTGCAGCTAAGTGTGACAATCAATGTTTTAGAGAAGTGCTTCTCAAACTTTAATGTATATACCAGTTACATGGAGATCTTGTTAGAAAAGCTGATTCTGGGGGCTGGCCCCGTGGCCGAGTGGTTAAGTTCGCGCGCTCCGCTGCAGGCGGCCCAGTGTTTCGTTAGTTCGAATCCTGGGCGCGGACATGGCCTGCTCATCAGACCACGCTGAGGCAGCGTCCCACATGCCACAACTAGAAGAACCCACAACGAAGAATACACAACTATGTACGGGGGGGCTTTGGGGAGAAAAAGGAAAAAATAAAATAAAATCTAAAAAAAAAAAAAAAAAAAAAAAAGAAAAGCTGATTCTGATTCCGGAAGTCTAGTGGGAGCCCCAGCATGCCACATTCCTAATAAGCATCAGGGTAATGCTGAACCTGCTGTTTGTGGACCCCGCCTTGAGTGGCGAGGCTTAAGGAATAAAAGCCTTCTGGGTTTCGTTTTATAGGGGGGCATTTATTACATACGCAGCCAGGGAAGGTGCAGTCACAGCTGGGCCTCCCAGCAGAACAGGCCTGGAAGGTGGCTTGGGGCACAGCTCTGGAGATGCAGGGCCTACAGCTGCCCTTCAGCTGCAGGTGCTCGTCACTCTGCCCTATGTGGCTTCAGCTCTTCTTTCTCTGCTTCTAGACTGGTCTAGGTACCAGGCAACTCTAGTAACTTCAGGATCTTTAAGAAGTCACTCAGTTCCCTACGCCTCAGCGTCCTTACGTATAAAATGGGGTTTCATTGGGTTATTAGGAGGATGAAATGACACAATCATGTACAGCACTGGTATGCCTGTCTTTATTTCTGCCCCTGCTGCCAGCAAAGAACCAGCTCGCTAATTCTCTCTCTCCTCTAGTGTCTGCTTCTGGATTCAGCTAACTCATGGCTTCACTCTGTGTACTCCGTACTTTGCTCCCACTACCAACTTCGGACTCTCTCTACAAGTTCTGGTTAGTGTTCCCCGCGAGTGGGATTGATTGCTTCAGTGGTCACCATCCACTAGAGGCTATCCCAGCAGGACTCTGTGTTTGCACAGAGCCTCCTCTGAGGTGGACCAGAGTGACTTAGGGATCGGCTTCCGTGGTCAGGACTTGACTTAGACTAGGCAGCAGTGTATAAGACAAGCTGTACATAAGAAACCTGAAGAAAGAGATAGGACATGGCAGGCAATGAGGCTCTCTAGGAGGGGGCAGTGTAACTGGCAAGCGCTTTGCTCGCCTTGCCCAGTACACTCAGCAAATATGTACTGAACATCTAACCCGTACAAAGCATTCACTGTCACCCCCGGCCCGGGACGCCTGGGACCATCTGTGTATCTTGATTCTGGCTAGGAGGCGTAAAGCAGCCAGAAACGCAAATTCTCATGCGGATGGTATGAGCAAGATATTGACAAGATTTTTGCCCTTTGAATATTGTTTTTTTGTTCTTAATTAATTTTCTGCTCAGAAATGCTACCCCAAAAAGAACACAGACAACCTCTGCAAAGCTCAGAACTTGGTAAGGAGATCATTGTAACACTGAATGCTTACTACCTGCTGAGCACTCTTCTAAGCACTTTATGTGCCTTGATTCATTTAACCCTCACAACAACACTATGACCCAGGAGTCATTACACCCATTTAGCAAACAGAGAAACTAAGGCTTTAAGAGGTTAAAACATGGCCAAATCACACAGCTAGTAAGTGGCAGAGCCAGGGCTCAAGCCCTAAAGGGCTGCTGCAGAGCCCACCCTCTCTCCGCGTTGTGCTGTGTCCCCAGCCTCCCCCGGAGTCTGCCCAGAGCTGTGGCGGCGAAACCTCTACGTCAATGTATACCTACCTTGTTTTTGCAGAGATGCCTGGCAAATGGCATTTTCAGACATTGTCATGTATATGCCATGGAGATATATACAATATATCCAGCCTTCTAGCAGGAACCTAAAAGGATATTAAAAGATAAATTCACTGTCCCTCCAGTTAATGCCAAAATGCAGATCATTCACAGACTTCAGTGTTATCGTCATTATTATTTGCAACTTATCACATTTTAAAACTGCCGCTTTCGTGGATATACATGTCACAGTGACTTTTTTTGGTTGCCTAACATCTGAAGCTCCTTCCTATCTTTGAGAAGGATGCACTGTGTAACTTCCCAAATTCCCAGATTCTCGCTTTTTCTCTTCTCTTCTCAGCTTAGGTGTGTAGATGTGACCCAGACTTTACCCAGACAGTGCTGCCTCAAACTTGAATTCAAAATAAAATGAGAAGAGCAGAGGATTCATCCTGGGGCCGTAGGAGAGGGCAGTACGGCCAGTGGCACCAGCGTCAGTAACCAGCAACAGCTGTGGATTGCATCTAAGGCGCGTTGCTGGGCATGATTGTGGCTGAGGCCCCCACTGCAGTGCTTCCCTATCGTGTCAGTTTCCTAGAACTGCCATAGTAAAGTACCGCAAACCAAGTAGCTTATAACAACAGAAATTTATTCCCTCACAGTTCTAGAGGCTGAAAGTCTGAATTCAAGGTATTGGCAAGGCCATGCTGCCTCTGGAAGCTCTGGGGAAGAATCCTCTCTGGCCTCTCTGGCTTCTGGTGGTTGCTGGCAATCCTTAGTGTCCCTTGGCTTACGGCACATCACTGCAACCTCTGCCTCCACCTTCACATGGCCTTCTAGCCTGTGTCTTCTTCCATATCTCCGTGTGTAAATCTCCCATTCCTTTCTCTTACAGAGATGCCAGTCACTGGATTAGGGGCCACCCGAATCCAATATGACCGCATTTTAAATTGATTACATCTATAACGGCCCTATTTCCAAATAAGGTCGGCTTCACAGGCATGGGGATTAGGAGTTCAACATACCTTTCAGGGGGATGCAGTTCAACTCACAACATCTATGTTCCTGCTGATTTTTCTGGGCCTGTATCTCCAGTCATACAAGTGATCTTGTGAGCTGCTCAGTATTTTCTTATACATTCTTTTCCTACCTAAATCAACAGAATTAGTTTTACTGCTTACAACTTTAACCCCGACCTGTCTTATCTCTATTTCTGTTTCTTTGACCTCCCATCTGAGAGTCTCCATCTAGAGCTCACTAAGGAGGAGCAGACCAGCGACTTTATGATGGCAAAGGCCAGTTTGCTTTAAGAACAAGGCTAAGATTCCCATTCCACTCCCTGGATCAAGCAGACTGAGGATGATCCAGGCCCATGTTAAAGGAAGGACTCAGACTGACCAGTCCCAAATCTCATGACTGAAAAACCTGCAGAACCTATTAATTTCCTAAGCTATGAGTTTGTTCTCCAGCTGCAACTCACTTTGGAGCAGAATTTGACTAATCTTTGCCTTTGGCCAATGGATGGTGTGAGGCCTATTTCCGTGGCAAGGACCACACTGCACACATCAGATCCCATGGATATTGCCCTGGTCTGTATAATTTTCATCAAGTCATGACAGCTGCGCCAAAGGGGCTAACTAGCATTGCAACTGTGTTTGGTCTAAAGTGTCCAAAACCTCCTCAATGCTGTTAGGAACAACAACATTATGCCAGAAAGAGCTGCAGAGGAAAAAAACATGCGGTTCCATGGAACATCGTAATCTAAGTCAACTGAATCTAAAAAGACAAATCTATGTCAACGACTTAAATAAAAGAAAATAAAAATACATTTTAAAGTTTTTAATAAATCAACTTCAAAAATGGCAAGGAGAAGAGCAGCAAGGTTGCTTTTTAATTTGCCCTGCTTTGCTCCCCTTTCTGACCTCCCTCTTGCCCACTTCGTGGAATTGTGTTAGGGCCGGGGATCACAGAGTTTGGAACTGCCTGAAGCTGTCTTCCCATCATTTATACAGAGCCTGTTTGAGAATGAAGCCAACCCAGGAAAGAAAAATCCAAGAGATATATACAAAGTTAGTATTTCATTTGAGTCCCACAATCCAGCTGTACCTAAAAATACCCCTTAAACTTCCAAATTTGTTTGTTTAAGCTGGTTTGAATCGGAGATCCAGCCTTACAAATGACAATATGCTATCAAGTATACATGTTTGCTTTGACCTAATTTCCTTGGATTTCTGTCGGCCAGGCAATATTATGTCAAATGGACCATGGATTTCAACTGGGATGGAGGTTTCTGAATTTCTGTCGTCTGGCACACTATTGGGAACATGTGCACACACAAACACATGTGCTAATGGAGAAGTACCTTCATAAAGCAATCTTTGGGCAGGTGTATGTTATTGAGTTGCGATTCTACTTGAAGATATGGCCAAGTAAATCAACTAACCTGAGAAGAGAAATCTTGTATTCCACCTGATGCAAGCCCTGCGCATCACTGCCTCACCACATCAAACCAACAAAATGAGAATTTACCTCCCTGAGTTTCAGCATTGTCTTGTTTCCTAGTTAAGCTGTGCCATTTCACACTTGACTCACCATATTCACAGGTGATATATGGGTAACATGGCTCCCAGCTTGGCCGAGCCCCTAGATACCCCTTCCTTCATCTCCCAATTCAGTTTCTCCAAAACCCATGGAACTGGCCTGAACATTCTCCTTCATTGACATATTTACTCAACAAATAGATATCAGGCACTCACTATGTGCCAAGCCCAGGTGTAGGCACTGGGAACTTGGCAAAGAACAGGAGAGAACAAGTCCCCACCCTTCTGAAGCTTCCACGATGGTGAGGGGAGACAGACATTAGAAACATTTTAAAGTCACTGTATGTCAGGTGGTGGTAAATGTTATGGTGAAAGATTAAACAGGTAAAAGGAGGGGAGTTCGGTGGGGGGGTGCCTACTTCATATGTGGTGAGCCTTGTGGTTATCTGTGGGAAGAGCATGCCAAGCCAAGGGAACAGCATGTGCAAAGGCACTGAAGTAGGAACAGAGAGGACAATGTGGCTGAAGTGGAGGGAACGAGGGGCAGTGTGGTAGGAGATGAGGCGAGAGAAGTATCAGTGGGGAAAGGTGTGATGGAGAAAATTTAGAGACTTCATAGGCCATTGGAAGAACTTTGGGTTTTATTAAGAGCCAGATAAGAAACCCCTGTGTGGTTGTGAGCAAAGGAGCCACATAATCTGACTGAAAGTTTTAAAGAGCGTTCCGTCTGCTGTGTTGAGAATATAATCGGTGATGAGAAGAAAAACAAGGAGATCAATCAGGGAGACCATGAAAATAGGAGTGGAGGTGGTGAGAAGTGGTTGAATTCTGTGTAGATTTTGAGGGTAGAGCCACCAAAAGGATGAGATGTAAGCAAAAGTTTTCATAAATGCCTCTGTGCATTTTGGTTTGAGCAACTAAAGAGATGGAGATGCCAATTCCTTTGCGGCAGTGGCTCTATAAGGAGCTCAGATTTAGAAATGGGGGAAGAATCAGAAGTGTGGTTTTAGACGTATTAAGTCTGAGATCCTGTCAGATATCCATGTAGAATAGATAGTTAGCTAAATGAGTCTGAAGGTAAGAGGAAGTTTCTGGGCTGGAGACAAATATTTGGAAGTCATCAGAGTATAGATGAATTTAAAGTCTTGAGGCTAGATGAGATCCCCTAGGAAGTGGGTCCGTACATAAGAGAAGAGGTCTAAGATCTGTACCCTTGAGCAGGTCAATACTTAGAGGTTGAAGAGATAAGGAGGAACCGACCAGCAAAGAAGAATGAGATAAACAGCTAGTAAGGTAGGATAACCGAAAGGTGTGCTGGAATTTCAGTGAAAAAAAAACCCCATTTCGAGAAGAAAGAGTGGTAAACTGGATCAAATGCTGAGATAGGTCAAGTGAGATCAGGACTAATAATTGGCTATTGCATATAGCTACGCGACAGTCATTGGAGTGGGTTCAAAAAACAACAGGAGGGAATAAATTGTAAACGGTTGAGTAAAGACAACTTTTTGGAGGATTTTGCCGTACACAGGAATAGAGAAACGGAGCAGTAGTTGGGAGAAATGTGAGAACAAGAGAGAATTTTCATTTAAGCTGGACAGTATTTCAGCATGTTTGTATGCTATGGAAATCATCCATTACAGAGAGAAAAACTGATGACGCAAGTGGAGGGAGGGGACGATTGCTAGAACACTGTTCTTGAAAAGGCAAGAGGAGATGGGGTCTAGTGCACAAGCGTTGGAGTTAGCCTCAGATTAACATATAGATCATTCATCCCCTTAACAGGAGGGGAGGCAGAATAGAAAGGCAAAGATGCAGGTAGGCAGGTAGATGAGGCAATGAGATCTCATATAAATCCTCTTCCGACTGCTTCTATTTTCTCAGGAAAATAGGATGCAGATTCATCAGCTGAGAGTCAGGATAAGAGGAAAGGTTTGGATGGTTTGAAGGAAGGTGAAAAGATCCGAAAGAGTTGCCTCGGAAAGTAGGGGAAAGACTGGAATAGGGCGATGCAATAGGACTGGGCGGCACTAAGGGCCTGCATGAGGTCAGGGGTCATCTTCCTGCTGTGTGTTTTGAGCATTGTGGTGATGAAGGTGCTGTCCACGGGTGTTCAGAGTAACGAGGAGAGAAGTGGGCAGTAATTGTAAAGTGAGCTAAGTCCTTAAGATTTAAGATACAGAAGCAAACAGGTCCAGAGTTCAAATACGAAAAGTGCCTGAAATCTTAGACAATTAGATATAATTTGAACATATTCTTAGAAATAAAGTCAAAGAATTTTAGAACTGAAAATGAAAATGATCCTAGTGATTTTCTTGTCTGAATCCTTCATTTTACAACACTTTAAAACCAAGACCCCAGAAAATTAGGCGGCTTTCCCAAGACCACATAGCTAGTTGGTGGCAGAGAAAAGTCTAGATATCCGTTCTCCTCCATCTTCATCCACTGGTCTTTCCTTCCTCATTTACTGACAGTGACATTTCAGGCTGGTCCCTTTTCCTCAGTGCATGTCCAGGCCTTCCTTTCTCTTACATTTCCAAGCCCTGTTCGGTCATTCCCACCTTCTATAATAAAGCGCCCTTGCTGTCTTTCGGAGTCACCCAGCTCCTCCCAGTGCCTCAGCCAAGCGTGGACTTCACTGAAGCTCTCAAACCTGCTACATTAGGCTTGGATGGAGCCCAGGCTCAGGGAACTATGAATTGGGCTTCGGCTGGGAGGAAGAAAGGAGAATTATGGGATGCGCCTCCCTGAACCCCTGCAGCTGATTTCCTTGGACTTCCCAGACAGCATCATGGTTTTGAGGTGCCAGTGCTAAGGGTATGGCATTCTCTTAGCCCTGATTTTCTCCTGTCCAGGGAGGAGCTCAAGAGACTTTGCAAGCTACAAACTGTATGTGTTCATTGGATCAACAAATGCCAAGCTTTTGCATTAAGGAGGAAGTGGATCTGAACCAACAAACTTGGGGGTAGCCTGGAGCCTGGGTCCCATCTGAATACCATTTGAACACAACTGGCTGAAGTTCTTTCAATGATTGCTTTTGTTATCTATAAAATTAAGACTAAACCAGAGATCAAGGAATTTCAACTGGAAGCTATATCCTGTCTCCAGTCTCCCATCTTGGTGTAATTTAAGTGAGTTACAAGCCCTTTTAAATTCACTTATTTAAAACAGATATTCATTCAAAGAGGCACTCTATAAACATTTGGCACGTCTTGATGAGCATTTCAATTGTCCTTCAAAAGCAGTGGAAACAACCCCAAAACCAATTACTTATGCTTTCCTCCAAGAAGTTCATTAATTGGAACGAGGACTCTGCCTCTGGTGACGTGTGTCCTCTCCACTCCTTAATGTCTCATAATTGTCCCTTCCGGGAATATAGTTCCAGGCAATTCTTCTTGAATTTGGAAATCATTTAAATCTAGAGGTAAATGGTTTCGCTGGGGACTGGGAGTTAACATATGTTACAAAGGAACAGGGTCTTAAATCTGCCCTCTCTTCTCCTGGTTAAAACAGACAATTACAAAATGGGAAGAAATTCACACACCTTGATATCTCCACATGCTGGATGAAATATTAGGAATAAAATCTCCTCAAGAAACCAAGCCTTATAAAATGGGGCCGACATACTCTGAAAAAGGATTCGAAGGGATAAATCTGTGGCAAAATCCTCTTTGTGAACATACTGCAGCCCGGTACCGCAGGAGTGAGGACCAGGACAGCATATTTTAAAGAACTGATCGTGTGATCTCCTTGGAGGACAGGGCTGATTTTATATAGATCTGCATAGCTTTTGGTCAATAATTCTACATTTATAAGTAAGGAAAATAACCAGGTAGGCAAAGACTTAGCTACAAAGATGATCTCAGCATTATTTATAATAATGAGAAATTAGAAACCATACAGTAGACATTGGTACATCCATATTATGAATTATGCAGCAACCAACAGTGGCATTGTAGAATAATAATGTAAGATATTCATAATATATTAAGTTTAAAAGGTAAGGTATAAAAACAGTAAGCATGGTAAAAATAAACTATAAAGTATATATATTCATAGAAAAGAGACTAGAGGGAAATGCACTAAGGTATCAGTAGACGGGTGATAGACTTATAGAAGATTTTTGCTTCTTTTGTTTAACTGTGTTTTCTTATCTTTCCTATGAACATCATTGTCATAGATTAGGTTCCTTTGAGAGACAGTTTCTGAGGCAGAGATTTTCGTGCTCTTGGCAACAGCAACAATGGGAATGCTCTCAGAAACAACACTTATAAGGAGTGAGGGAAGCAGGGCCAGGCGGAGGGGGAAGTTGAACTGCAGTTGCAATGAAGACCCCAGAAGATTCCATAGGGAGCTCTGAAAGTGGGTTGGCCCTTGAGAAAGGTCTAGAATTGAGGCTAGAAAGCTGTGCTTTTGTACCCCTATACTGACAAGCCATTGAATGTGTACTACCTCAGGAAGGGGTGTAATCTAGGAGAGCAGGCTCTCTTCAGCTGAGAGCAATGCCTGGTGAAGAACTCAGCTGTGAGCTATCTGCAGGCAGCATTGGAGCAGCTGGGAAAATAAGTGCCTAAAGCTTTAAATGGTGATATTCACCGCCATCTTCCTCTATTTCCCAACTTAGTCTCCCTTCACTCTCAGCTGACATCTCTGCTGATTTAGGTGACTTACCAGGCAGAGGGTTGGGGGGGTGCTATATCCTCAACCCTAGTCAACACTGGATGCCCTAGTCACCGTGCCATTCCAGTCCATGAAGGCTGAATTTGTCCATCTCCTAACAAAATTGGCAGGGGAGTACCAATAAACAACTCAGAGGATCCAACGTTATTCTTCCCTGTATCCACTCGACCTAATGACTAGGGTCAATTAACCATGCCAATGAGGAGCATTAACATGTGATACAAATATCTACACACTCAGTGCTCACCTGCGTAGGTCCATCCACAGTACTCTTCCCCATATCTGCTTATCCCCAATATTCAAATTGTTCTCCTCAGACCCTTGACCATTCAGCCAAGCCATTTGCAACTGCCTACAGTTGGTGTATGTTCTTCCTTTGGCCACTTCTCCTACCACACAAAGTGGACTATGTGCTGCATTGCCCAAAGCTGTGTTCACTGAGAGAATTTCTCCTCATGTATCCAATACCAAACCAGCACATCCACAACCAAGATTGGGCTTTTCCTCCTTTGTTGGCTGGTCATCAGAGACTATGTATGTGGCCATAGGTGTGAGATGAGGGGGAGGAAACTGTGCAACAGCATTGGATGACATGGAGTCTGGGCTACTTGCTCATGCAGTCTAATTGTGCCCACTGGTCCTGCTCATGCCCAATCCCCAATGTACCACTTCCATCTTATAACGGATTGCTGTTGGGATATCCCAACTTATCACTTGGTGGGTCTAATAGAACCCAGGTAATGGTGGACAGTTCTGGCCACATGGCCACTCAAAATTCCACGATTAGGTGTTCTACCAGAACCCAGAAGCATACCAGGACCTAGTTTTCAATTAATATAATTCTCCACTGTAGATGGCATGGCATTTCTTCAGAACCCTAGGTGTCTACATGGTGATTCTCCTACTGGGACTTGCCATAAATGCCACACAACATCATTCCTCACTGCAGAAAATACCACAGGGTCTGCCAAACCCTGTGGCCAAAGATGCAGAACCGTCTGCACCACAGCGTGGGTGTGTTACTTACCCCTTTCCTGTACTGGGCGCCACTCAACACTGGAAACCTTTCATGTCACCTGGTTCCCAGTCATGGAATATGCTACTTTCAGAATCTGAAGAGCCTGACAGGCATTCTGCTTCCTTATTAGTGGTAGGAAGTGAAAAATGCAATAATTTGTCTATATCACTGGATTCCTGAAAATGTTACTGATATGCCAGCCTCCTGAATATTCATGAGGTTTATCTCTCACCCCTTGTAGTATATGTGCCATACCAAGTCCTTCAACATATTTGCCATTTCATAACCATCTGGTCTGATTAACACAGTGTCAATAGTCTCATGGGCCAACGTAATGTCCTATGGAATATCTAGAGTCCATGCCTCTTCAGACTATATTATGACAGATGACTGCTGGGAGAGTTTACAGAGCCATAGGACAAGACTGTAAATGTACACTATTGTTAATCCCATGTGAACGCAAACTGCTTCTGGTCCTTCTTTCTGATGAAGATGAAACAAATACTTTTGCCAGATCAGTGGCTGCATGCCAGGTATTTGAGGCCATGTTAATCTGTTCTAGCAAAGATACCACATCTGGCACAGCAGCTGTAATTGGGACTACTACTTAGTTGAGCTTTTTATAGTTTACCCTTATCCCCTAGAAACAGTCTGGCTTTGTTGGGGCTGGACTAGTAAACCAAATGGAGATACATGGAGACTGTGACCCCTGCTGCATCCTTCACATCTTTAAGATTGGCACTAATCTCTACTACTCCCTCTGATATGCAATATTGTTTTTACTTACTGCCTTGGCTTGGAGCAGGGGTTTAAGGGGCATCCACTTGGTCTTCCCCCACTATAATAGTTCTTACCCCAGAGGTCAAGAAACCAATATGGGGTTCAGCCAACTACCATGTATGTCCACTCCAATTATGCATTCAGGGATTGGGGAAATGGCTACTGGGTGAGTCTGTGGTCCCAGTGAACCCATTGTGAGCCAAACATGTGCCAGGGTTCCATTGATCACCAGGTGTCCATATGTCACCTCTAACAAAGGGATTGTGATGACACTTCAGGTCCCAGCTATCAATTTCCACTTGAATCCTGTGTTCAACTGTCCTCCGGTTTTCGTGAACTACCCTTTCCCCCTTGTATGTTTACTCAGTGAAATAGCCATAGAGCCCCTTGGTGAAGGACTGTGGGAAGCCTTGCGAGGATACGGGGCCATGGGGTTCTTCCTCCCGGGGACCTGGGTTTTCCTTCTGACTTTGAATTCCAGGTCTACACACTGGCTCAGATCTGGAAATTGGGAAAGGGAGCATGACTTTATAAACTTCACATTTTTTTTACATAGAATTTTTAATCAGCTTTAATTGAGATAAAATTTACGCAATAAAGTTTATCCATTTTCAGTGTACAATTTAATGAATTATGATAAATGTTCATAATCACGTAACTATCACTGCAATGAAACTATAGAACTTTTCCATCATCCCAAAAAGTTTCCTTGTGCCCTTTATAGTCAATTCCTTCCTCCTCTTCCAAAGCTCCCAGCAACCACTTATCTGCTTTCTGTTACTGTAGTTTTGCCTTTTCTAGAAATTCATATCAATGTAATTACACAGTATGTAATCTTTTGTGTCTTTCTCTTCATGCAACGATTCCACATTGTGGCATGTATCAGTATTCCACTCTTTTTTATTGCGGAGCGGTGCTGTTACATGCATACACCACAGTATGTTAACCAGTTTACCAGCTGGTGGGCATTTGGGTTGTTTCAAGTTTGGGGTTATTGTAAATATACTTTCTACGATCATTTGCATACAGGACTTTGTGTGGACAGATGTCTTTATTTCTGTTTGGTAAACACCTAATAGTGGGATTACTGAGTTTACAGTAAGGAAATGTTTAGCTGTATAAGAAACTGCCAACTCTTTTTCCAAAGTGGTTGTACCATTTGACTTTTCCCACCAGCAGTGCATAAGAGTTCCACTTGTGCCATATCCTTGACAGCACTTCATATGGTCAATCTTTTCCAAATTTCAGATATTTTAACCACGTAGAGTGGCTATTTATTATACTTGTAATCTGTGTTTCCCTAATGACTAATGATGTTGAGCACATTTTCATGTGTTTATTTTCCATCTGAATATGTACTTTGCTGAAGTGTCTGTTGAAATCTCTTGTCTATTTTGCACATTGCATTTTTTCGTCTTCTTATTGAGTTGTAAGAGTACTTTCTCTATTATGGATATAAGCCCTTTATCATATATATGTTTTGCATATATTTTCTCCCAGTCTGGCTTTCTTTACACTTTCTCAACATAATTTTTTTTCCTTTGGTGAAGAAGATTGGCCCTGAGCTAACATCTGTGCCAATCTTCTTATTTTTTTTGTATGTGGGATGCCACCACAGCATGGCATGAGGAGTGGTGTGTAGGTCTGCACCTGAGATCCAAACCTGCGAACCCGAGACCACCCAAGCGATGCATGCAAATTTAACCACTACACCACTAGGCTGACTCCCTCAACAGTATTTTTTTTTAAGAGCAAGAGGTTTTAATTTGATAAAGTCAATTTATCAATGTTTTTCTTTTGCGGTTAATACTTTTTGTGTTCTACCTGAAAAATCTTCACCTAATTTAAGGCCACAAAGATTTTCTTTCTTTTTTTTCTCTCTAGAAGTTTTATAGTTTTTGTTTTTATGTTTAGGTCTGTGATCCATTTCAAGTTAATTTTTGTAATCGATGTTATGAGACAAGGGTGGAGTTTTATTTTCTTTTTCATATGACTTTTCCATTGTTCCAGCACAATTTCTTTAAAAGAATTGTGACGTTTTATTGAGGTGGCTACCCTCAACTTTCTGATTCCCCATCTTTTATTTGTGTTAATTGTGTAAATTGAGCAATACCCTTTCTAACTGCCCAATTGCCTCTAAGGGATGCTGCGCCCATTCACCATCTGCATAGTTCTCCGTGGGTCAGGTTCCTCAGGCAGACACTTGTATGCTAATAGTACTCATCTGCTTCTGACAGGTAGGTACCAACACCTGGTCTCTATTTGTCTAAGGGCCCTATCATCCCCATTGTTATCAGTGAGGCCAGTTCTAAAATGACAACTTCTACTGTCAGACCTAGCCTATGAAGGACAATCACCACCGAGCTTAACAGCTGGTATCCCTCTCACCAGCACATTCCATCTCACTTTGGTGTCTGGAGGGATTTTGGGCCCTCATGTGTAACATAGTTTACTGGTGACTTTTCCAGCCTTACGTAATACAATCGTGTGCTGCCTAACATTTCGGTCAACATTTCGTCAATGCACATACAACAGTGGTCCCATAAGATTAGTACCATGTACCCTAGGTGTGTAGTAAGCTGTACCATCTAGGTTTGCATAAGTGCTCTATGATGTTCACACAATGGTGAAATCACCTAATGATGCATTTCTCAGAATGTGTAACTGTCATTAAGCAATGCATGACTGTCTATTCTAGAATGACCCCTTCTCTAAGTCCTTGACCCTTTTTTTTTTCTGCTTCACTTAGTGAGGGCCATTGTTTTCTCCAAGCTTTCAAGAGCCAAACTAATAGAATGTCAGCACCGTTTCCTGAAATCCTTGCCAGAGTGTTAAACCCTGTCTCATAGGAAAGCCCTCCCATACTGATAAGCTCTCCTATGTCCAATTTTTTGTTACACTCCTGCTTTGATCCAGCTCCCTCAGGATCCAGTCCCAGGCAACTCCCCTGGCTCCCGAACTAGTCAATGCATGTTGATTAGCTCCTAGAACTGTTCCCTTCATGAGCAAGCCCAGCACTTTCCTGGCTGGATTGGACTGTGACCTAACCATAGTCAGTCTAGTGGCCAGGAGTGGCAGTAGATACAGATCCTGAGAAGGAGACAGGTCTTTCCAGCCAGAGACCTCTGCCTCAGCGTCAAGCAGTGGGAAAGTTCTAGGCTTAATGGGCAGAGTGGGCCACTTTTGCGTGACCAGAGCGCTCAAGGGGACCTCAGTTTGCAAGATTTTTTCTCTAGTGTATTAACCTAGAATCTCGCTCCTTCCCAGCCAGAGCACTGACCTTGGCATAACAGACTTGCCAAGGTTGAGAATTCAACCTTTTCTGGATCTCTGTTGTCCTCATAATTCAGTGCTGAGCTTGATCCTGAGGGTTTTCCGTCTTCTGGCTCTGGGAGATGAGCCTCTGTAGTCTACTATAGAGGCCCTCTGACCTTCACACTTAAGTTGACAGCTACTACCCCTCAGCCTTTCACGGTTTTTCTCCAACGCATTGGTGGCTCTCAGCAAGAGACATGTAATTCCACTGCTCTTATAATCACTGTTTTCTCCAAACCTCTTAAACACTGAAGATATCACACCAGCATTGCTCTCCTTTTCATTAGTGTCTCATCCCAGTTTACCACCGGTGAAAATTTTAATAATTGTGCTACAGCAGCATGCCAGGGGCTATCCATCTTCCACTTACCCGCAATGAATGGATCCTCATTGCTAGCCAGGCAGTGGTGATCTCATTCTCAGATCCCATTTTAGAGTTTGCTTCCGAAAGCCATTCCTGATACCAAGCTTCATAGGTCGGTTTCCCTAGGAAACACTCTGAGATAGAGATTTTTGTGCAGGAAGTTTACTGCAGAATACTCTCAACGACGACACTTCTAAGGGAGTGAGGATCGAGCAGAGAAAGAAGGTGAACCTCAGAGGCCTCAGCAAATACTACGGGGGTTCTGTGAGCTGGGACGGCACTTCAGCGATGTCCCAAACAGAGGCTAGGTTCTGGGCGTTGTGTCCCCACCCTGACCAGTCGTGAGACACAGGCTGCCCCTACTTGGGGTGTAACGCTCAGTGAAGCAGCCCTGCGTTAAATTTGCTAGGGTTGTCATAGCAAAATACCACAGACTGGGCAGCTTAAACAACACTAATTTATTTTCTCACATTCTGGAAGCTGGAAGTCCAAGGTCAAGGTGCCAGTCGAGCTGGTTTCTCCTGAGGTTTCTCTCCTTGGCTTGCAGATGGCTGCCCTCTTGCTGCCTCCTCATAGCACCCTCAGGACCCAGTTCCAAGAAACTGTCCCGTCCCCCTGTGCACGCACGCCCGGGGCATCTCTTGCACATCCTAATCTCCTCTTCTTATAAAGACACCAGTCCGCTTGGATTAGGGCTCATCCTACCAGCCTCATTGCGCTTGGCTGCCTCTTTAACAGCTCCGTCTCCAAATACAGCCACATTCCGAGACCGGAGGGGTTAAGGTCTCAACGCTGCAATTTGGGAGGGACACAGTTCCGTCCATAAGAAGCTCCTTTCAGCCAAGGATAATTTCTGGAGACAGATTCAGCTCTGCCCCATCATCGGTCCATCCTCCTGGCACCTGGGGGCATTTGGGTCTTCATCTTCAAGGGAAAATCTAGGTGGAGCACCACGGCGTCCACCACAGTGTCCACTGCACAGCCTGCACTACACTGATGATATTAATATCTTTAATAAGAACGCAACACAGCTAGCTAACACTTTTTGGCCATCATATCGTGCCAAGCCCAGGACTATTTCTTCACATATCTTATCCTATTTAATCCTAATCTAGAAAAATGCTCCCTCTTTCCTGAATCTCAGTAGTAAGAAACAACAACTTCAAAATCCTCAAAACACAGCATTCTCTATATATCAATTCTCTGTTTTTAATAACTAAATGCATATCACTTGCCCTCCTCAAATAATAGTTATTCAAGAAATAGATGTTGAATTCAACTCCCTCTTTCGTTAGAGAGGGGATCCCTTTATGTTAGGCTTTGCATTTATCTACAATAAATACTCCGACATAACTGGTGACTGCATTTCAGTAATTTTGGTGGCCAGAAACAAATCATTTACTTGAGTGAGTTCTCAAGATATAGAATTGAAAAAATAATGACAGAAAAATAACAATGGGAAGGGTGCTTTGCACAGTTATGGGGGTATCAAGTCACGCTGGGAGGAATATCTTTCAGTTTATTAACAGGGAAAAGTCGGGGCCAGCCCGATGCCTGGTTAAGTTCACGTGCTCCACTTTGGTGGCCCAGGGTTTGCCGGTTCGGATCCCAGGCGTGGACCTATGCACCGCTTATCCAGCCATGCTGTGGCAGGCATCCCACACATAAAATAGAGGAAGATGGGCACAGATGTTAGTCAGGACCAATCTTCCTCAGCAAAAAGAGGAGGCTTGGTGGTGGATGTTAGCTCAGGGCTAATCTTCCTCAAAAAAACAAAAAATCAAGGAAGAGTCATATCGGGTCCCTCTGGACTCCAACATACATGAGAGACCTCCTGGAACTCCCTGCAGCAGCCTTGGTCCAGCTCTGTGTTCTCCAGAAGTATCAATTCATTCCTCGGACTTTCGCTGGACACACACTATGTCCCCGACACTGTGGTTAGCATTAGAGGTACGGTAGTGGACAAATATGCACAGTGTCTGTACTCATGCAGTTTGCAACCATTTTACCACTAAGTAGGGTCCATAGAGGTGTCTTATTGTCTCAGAGTTTCAACTTAGAGATTATGAAGGCAAACAGAAAACATCACCAAATTAGAAATTCAGCCTGATTCTCATGATTTTATCTATTCTAATATACCAAGTTCTGAGAACCCTAAAAGGTCTTACTGATCAATCTCTTTCACCGTCTACTTCAGAACATGCTAGACATCTATGCCATACAGGCTAACCATTTTCTTGAGGGTGAAAAGGCTCGGCAGGGGTGGGGCGGGGAGGCTAACTTAACGAGCCACTTCCAAATGGTTTAAACTCAACCAACTCTCTAGTGGAAGTGATCATGTCTGGCCAACTAGATATTGCAGGTATCAAGCCAAAACAGAAGTTGGTGGTGAAAATAGAAGTATTCTGAGGTGTTTTCAGAAAGCACAGATCATAATTAATAATAATGGGAGCAATAATACAATAAAATAGCCATAATCATTAATTGAGCCATGTGCTAAACACAAAAAACAATTTCATTATTTTATCTAATCCTCACAACAGCCCCCTGTGTGAAGTAGTTGTCATTTTCTCATTCTTAGAAATAAGGAAAGGTAAAGCATAGAAATATTAAATAATTTGCCCAATTCGGAAAGTAAAAGTGGCGTATCAGGCATTGAAACACAAACTCATCTGATTCTAACAGCTCGGCTCTCCCCATGAGATCATAACCACTGCCTAAATTGTGATGTTCTCTTCACAAAACAATCCTTCAAAATTGCTACCGATTTTTGGATATCTCCTAGGGAAGACAAGCGAACTTGGAAAGGTGGGGTGAGTTATATGAAATGTTTAACATTTCTTTATAGCATTTCTAAATCAGGATTGATTTCAGACAGCCAAACCTTTTATCTAGCCAGTGTTATTTAGTGACTAATTTCCTAGGATGTCAAAATAACGTGGTGGCTATCTGAGAAAGTGTGGTGGACGTCTTACGGATAAATGTTACAGTTTCACTATAAAATGCACTTGATTGTATGTATATTGTGTAGTACCAGCTGAAGTATTAGGATAACCTAACTGCTATAGAAAACAATCCTAAAAATTCAGTGGCTTAATATAAGGAAAGTTTATTTCTTACTCATTCAAATTTTTATGAGACTATTCCTTGATGCGCATGTCTCCTGAGCAGCGATCCTCCAAGCGATGACTCAAGCGTCCACCCTGCTGTAATGTCCTGAAGGTGCCACCTTCACGCAGCTCTCCAAGGTTGCCATGAGAGGCAAAGAAGATGTGGGCATGGCACCTAGAATACTCAACCACCTTCGCCTGGAAGTGATATGCATCATTTCCATTCGCAGACCATTGACCAGAACTTGTCACATGGATGCACTAAAATTCAAAGGAGCTGGGAAACAGAGTTCCCAACTGGGCAGCTGCAACCTAGCCACAACTTTACATTGCAGAAGGAGGTCCATGCCCTTGGGTAATTAGGTAGTCTCTCTGCCACAACTGGTGTCAGCTAGTTTGGGCTTGCGAAAAGTTCATAAAAAGCAAGATTTCTCAAACAGTTTCTTTACCTGACACCATTACCATACCTAGATATAATACAAATCAATACATTGTCCCATGCATTTGATTAGATGAATTAATCAGCCTGCAGTGGGTTGAATGGTGCCCATCCACCAAAACAAAAGGTATGTCCACCTAGAACCTATGAACGTAACCTAATTTGAAAAAGGTCTTTACAGATGCCATCGAGTTAAGGATGTTGAGATGAGATCATCCAGGATTAACTGGGCGGGCCCTAAATCCAATGACACCTGTCACTGTAAGAGACAGAGAGAAGAGAAGAAGGCCCTGCGAAGATAGAGGCGGAAGTTGAAGTTATGCCACCATAAGCTGAAGAATGCCTGGAGCCATTACAAGCTGGAAAAGGAAAGACAGGCCTCTCCCCTAGAGGCTTCCAGCAGAGGGTGGTCCTGCTGCCACCTTGATCTGGACTTCTGACCCCCGATCTGGGAGACAATAAATTTCTACTGTTGTAAGCCATCAAGTTTGTGATCATTTATTATGGAAACTCTAGGAAACTAACACAAAACCTCAAGAAGTGTGTGACAGATTGAATTGTGTCCCCCAAAATTCATATGTTGAAGCCCTAATTTAATAGGAGTAATGGGCTTATAAGAAGAGGACCAGACACCAGGGATGCATGTGCTCAGAGAAAATGCCAGGTGAGGACCAAGCAAGAAGGCAGCCGTCTGCAAGCCAAGGAGAGAGGCCTCGGGAGAAACCAAACCTACCGACCTCTCGATCTCGGACTTCCAGCCTCTAGAATTCTGAAGCCTCCAGAACAGCCACCTCCCGTTGTTTAAGCTAGCCAGTCTGTGGTGTTTTATTATGGCGGCCCTGGTAGATTAACACACGGTGTGACAGAGACACTTTCGGAGGGTAAAACTTCTAATGAAAGAGCCAGAAGGCCCAGGGTGCTAGCGCTTGATAGAGTGCTTCCAATTCAATAAGCAAAGAAACATAGCCATGAGCCAAGAGCACATGCGTGCAGGCTTCTTACCTAGGATAAGTGCTGAGCGTTACGCCCAGTGCAGAGCAAACACTATTTCCTCAAATCGAAGACAAGCTTTTTATTTTTTCACTTCTGATGCAGGATATATACAACCAATAAACATATTTTTCGTTAAAATCCATCTTTAAATGGTGGTTTTTCTTGCAGTTGATGGCATCTTAGAATTAAGGAAATAATGCGTGTATAAGCACAATATTGAGTACTTCACGTGCTGTATTTCATTTAACACTCCCAACAATCCTAAGGTTTGGGTGCCGTCAATAGGGTGCTGGCAATGGCTTCCACTCGCTCATGAGAACTGACTGTGCTGCTCTCTCCCAGCTCCAGCTGGCAACTTGCAATCAACCACAGTCGGGATATTTACATCACGGAAATGGGCTGTCACCAACGTAGCGCTGGACTAGGCGCTATTATTATTCCTACTAGACCAGTGAGCGGGCAGAGACGCTGGGTAACTTGCCCTAGTTCCTGCTAAACAGCAGATCTCAGATTTCAGCTCAGGTTTATCCAGTTCCCACAGCAAAGGTTCGCAGTGCCTGTCCTCGGCTGCCGCTCGCTTGAATGATATTTAATGTAAAGCCGTAACTGCAGTGGTAATTCTGGAACTTCTTAAGTCTCATAATAGCAGCTAGGTCTCCTTTGTCCAATTACTTCAGTTTTGCAGATTATATTGGTCTTCTACCATCTGGCATCTATGACAAAAAGTAAAGCCAATACTACAGAAAATGGAAATTAACATGCCAAATTGTATGGGTACCTGATTGTCACATCGTTAAAACCAAGACATGTTATAAGATGTTATTGAGATACTTCATAATAGTAACATAGGTTTACCACACTCAAAACTTGATAACTTAACCCAAGCATGTAAATTCCTTAAATCTTTAAATAAGAACCTTGTTTAAGGTTATACAATACATAGAATACAAAATCAACATTAACGTATCCTTTAAATGAGATGCTTCTCATCATGCTCCTACAAAGCTTCGATGACAGCTGTTATTCAGGGATGTGTAAACTAAGGACCGGGGAGGGAGCTGGCTATCCTTCTCCTGGTGGGGAGAGACAGGATGTACTTTATTTCTACTTCCAGAGACCAGTAAGTTTACAACTGTGAGCCAGGAAGGAATTTGCCACTTGAGATGCCTGCAACTACTGATTTTGACTAAAAGCTAGGAAAAAAAGCTGCTTTGTGGGGATAAAAAAGAAAACCCTAAGACCAGAAAATAGACTGAATTTATTTTTCTTGTGGCTCACAAATATTCATAGTTTCAAGAGTATTTGACAAAGAAAAGAAAGAATACTAGATCCTTTTCCCTATTCCCTAAAGTTGGTGGGATAAACAGTTCCCAGCCACTCACTCACTTTCCTGAACCCAAGAAAAAGCAGTTGGCACTCTAAAAACAAGAGAAAAAAAGAAAAGGCAAAGTCTGCGATCCCATGAGCATCCCCTCAAGAAACCCTTGCAGATTCCAGCTTATTTCAACCAGATCGTGGGTCAGAAGTGAAGTACTACATTCCTTTTTAAAAAAATAATTTAGGGAACCTCGTAAGTGGAATAAAAGGGGACAAATACTTCTTGTCATCATACAATGGACCAAAAGTAATGCTGGAAACAGGACAGAGAGTTTAGGGTCATCAGCACGCCTTGCTAATTACCCATCTTTTCCCCACTCCGCATTCTTAAAGATTTCTTGAAATGAAAACAAAGGAATCCAACCAAAACCAACATTTTGATGAGTAAAGTGTAAATGAATGAGAACCAGATGGGCTTGGCTTTCCCAGGGGTCTGTAAACGCAGGGCAAGGTGCTCCGGGGCAAAGCACATTTGGGGCTTCACTAACAAATCTTTTGCACTGTTAACAAACCCAGAATGCAGCGAAAGTTCTTGTAGGCGCATCTCCATACATTGGCAGGACTCAATATGAAAGGATATTGTGCCAAAGGAGCAGACTTTGGAGACCCCCAGGACATTGTTCGGCACCTCACAAATCATATTTTATAGGTGTCAAAGACAGTTGCAAATCTCACAAGCGCAGCCAGAAATTTTCATTCAAGAACCCAGCAATTTTGGCTTTGATCAGAAACCACAGATCGGTGTAAACATTTCTCTTGCCACATTTTATGATATTCACGCTGTGCATGGATCTTCCTGGTCTGACGATAGCAAAGCGTTCTGCAGGCATCTGCTGCCAAGTCATCCCCACCTCAGCCTTCAGGTGGAGAAACAGCATAAGGCAGGGAGAGGCAGGCAGCGAAGGTCAGTACTAAATCACACTGGGTGAGCCCTTCTTGCATCCAGGCCAAGCCTCTCTCTCTTTGGGATTAGACTGTCTCCTGCTGTCTTCAAATCATGTAGATATCAAGTTACAGCTCAGAAAGAATGCATTTTCAGTTTTTCCTGGGGGGCTGGTGGGAGGGAGTATAGGCCCCAAACCACAGATTATTTGAAAACCATCCAAGCTGACTTTGAAATTTTTGAAAATAATTTATTTGGCAATTCCAAAAGCCAGATTGGCCATTTGGCCAAGCTAACATGCCCTTCAGTGCAAAGACTACAATTAATGGGCCACATCATTCTCTGCTCTCAAGCAACAGGAGCGGCCAGCTGCTGGAGAACGCTGTGCGGTCCTCCAGTGTAAACGCCACTGATATCATCACCATCAGAAGGTCATAAAACTGATTGATTATAAACACAGCTCTCATTTGTTTACAGCTTACATTTTTGGGTTTGGGGTAATTAGCACATTAGCCATCTCTCAGGGTGAGGGCTCACAGGTGCTGGGAGGGAGCCTTCCAAGCCAGGAGGGCATCACAAAACCTTTCGAGAAGCAATCACTTGCCTTTAGGGGAAATAGACCGGGGATGCTGACTCTGCCTCTCAAGGCGGTGGTTGCTAACACCCACGTGGGGTCAGGGGCGTAGGAGGACATTCAACTCCCATGGTAATTTCTTCTCACACAAGGTAAGGTTGGAAAAATCCAAGACATGTCAGCAATGTGCGGGAGATGTCCTCTGTGAGGAGCCTGCAGCTGCTGGAGCCTTTTAAGATTCCATCCCTTTTTCTCAGGCCAAGAAAGACAGATAAAGATCACCCTTGCTAGTGGTGACTGGTACTTAGTTTCTTTTAGTTTTAGTTAAAATAAACTCTTTCAGTCTTATAAAGATGTTGCTTCTCAGACACTTGCTTAGAAAAGCAGCTGGCTCGCTGTCTTCCCTGGATGTGGTTCCCATCCCAGATCCTGCCCCGTCCAGCCTGCTCCGAGCCTTCCACCGGCAAGGCAGGTTTTAGCTGAACAGCTGGAGCCATTTCATTGGTGCAGATTGTCTAATTAGTCACTCAAACCCCTTGAGTAAGTGTGTTGTCCATATCAGCTTCAGTGAGAACTCCAGAGAGCCTAGAACGCTTCCTAAGCGATTGGAAGGGCATCCTTTTCAAGGGCAAATGCAGCTGCTCACAGTCTGGGTTGTGAGAGTGATTAGAGGGCTAGCCTTTATTTCCCCACCTGTTTCACCCAATGCCTAAAGTTTTCACCCAGGATGAGATTCTTTTCCGTATCTTAAGCGATAAACTGTTAACTGGTCAAGGGCTCTGGCACTGAATATGGAACATTAAAGACTGTTCTTCATGGGCCACGTTCATGCTCAGCAATTTGAATTCCACTTTCCATTCATAATATTATTTTAATAACACTCATATTGCTTTTTATGGTTTTCAAAGTTCCTTCACTTATATGGTTTCTTTTGATCTTCATAGCCATGCCACGATTTTAGGCAACATCATGATATCTGCATTTCATAGATTAGGAACCAGGCTCAGAAAGATTAACTGACCTATCCCAGATCACAAAGCTAATAAGTGGTAAATCTTCTCATTTGAAACTCATTTTCCTTGCCCCTTATCACACTATTTGCGGGAGTTTTAATATGAAGATATTCCTTTGAAGCCATTTGTTTTGTCTGTTTTCCAGACTTTAGCCACTAGAATAGGGAGTTGGCAGCTAATTTTTTTGTGGTGCACAAAAGTAGCTGCAAATAAGAATCAAGTGATTCTTAGGTATTTCAACTCTGTAAGTATCCGGTTAAAACGCTATAGACACATTCTGAAAGAGCTCACATAGGAGCATATACTCACTTCACTGAGTTGTTAAGTCTCAGATTATGTTGTACTGCAGTGTTTCCATTGGCATTACATATTGATTTGTCCCCCAATTCTTGAAAGATAGAGTTCAATACCTTCTTGACATTTCATTGACTTCAGTTGCTATAGTGATTAGTTGGGAGTTCATACTAAAATTTTGATATTCATGAAAATTTGAGGGCAAGTAAGTGTCCATTTAATTAATCACTATTTCCAGATATGTTTGTTCTCTTCTGATAAGGGAACTCTAAGAATCAAAGAACAAGATCTGGGACAGCATCTCCCATTGGGATGATTTCCATACCAAGAAAATGCAGTAAAAAAGATGGGTTTCGATAGATTCAATCATTCAACATATTTTTACCGAACTTCTATCCCATACAGGGCACTGTGCTGGGATCTAGGGATGTTAGAGTGAACGAGAGAGAAGGTCCTGTTGTCCCAGAGAGTCCAGCCTAATAGGGAGCCTTCCTCGGGCAGCCTTTCTTAGTTGCCAAGTCTGGGTTAGATGCCCTCTTTGCTCCCATAACTCCCTGTACGTGTTACATTTCCTCACATTTATCACACTGAATATAAACTGACTGTTAGCTTGATGTCAGCAACTCCTCTGTCCATCTTGCTCACGGTCATGTCCCTAGTCCCTGGCACCCTGACTGGCATGCAGTAGGTTCAATAAATAGTTGAATGAGTAAATGACTCATTTCATGCTGGGTTAGAAACACAAGTCAAATGAGAAAAAGTACCTTAGCTACATTGCCTAGTGTGATGCCGTTAGCAGAAGTGTGCCCCCATCAGTATTTGTTAGGGCACACAGAACACACTTTGTAGCTGGGGGAAAGTGGGCACCACCAAAACCCATTGACTCTGCCTTTTCTTTCAATTCCTCTCCACCCCAACTTATCCTCCTCTTCTTCTTAGGATCTTTCTACTCTTTCAGCCGTGATTGCCTTTAGCTACCTTCCATCCATTGCCTAATATCCAAGATAGTAACTGTTCCTTCTGGTCTTCACAGGTCTAATTATGCCCATCCTTCATTATCCTTTAAACTTCTTTTCACATTTCATTCTACCTTTAGGAGAGTTCATTCTCAACAACAACAATTGCTAGAGAAGTCCCATTCTTCTTCTATCTGAAAATGTCAGCCCAAGAGATCATAGATAATCCCATTATATAATATTAGGCAGAACTCAAGTGAGCCCAAGGCTTTCCTGCTAAGTTCTTATATGAAAAAACAATGTAAAAGCTTTAGTTAGCAAGTCTCATGAAGAACATGAGGTGTGGCTTGGGTTTGGGACAGGTATGCTACATGGACAGGTGGCAAGGAGAGACCCTGCTCCAAGTCTGAGCTTAGCTCTGCAGACCAGACCAGTTTTGTCAGGGGGTCTAGAGGTGATAAGACCTGGGGAGGTCAGCTCATTCTAATGAAAATCACAAAGGTCAATGCCAACTACTCCTTTACAATGAGAATTATAGCTTCTCAATAGACTGGATCCTCAGTTTTTCTAATTAGTCCATTTTGATTTGTTTGTTTTTGTCTGTAGGCAGATATACATGAGAAGCTAAATGATAATCTGCTTACTTGCTCAGCAAAGAATTAGAGCAAGGAATATTGGTTGGATGCAAGAAGCATCTATCTCTTTCTCTTGAAAACTCTGGAGTACAACATTGAATAAAATTGGTGAAAGAAACAATCTACAGGGGCTGGCCCCGTGGCCGAGTGGTTATGTTCGCGCACTCCGCTGCAGGCGGCCCAGTGTTTCGTCGGTTCAAATCCTGGGCACGGACATGGCACTGCTCGTCAGACCACGCTGAGGCAGCGTCCCACATGCCACAGCTAGAGGAACCCACAACAAAGAATACACAACTATGTACCGGGGGGCTTTGGGGAGAAAAAGGAAAAAATAAAATCTTAAAAAAAAAAAAAACAATCTGCTAACTCTGGCTGATGCTCCCTTCCCTCCCTTTAAAGCTGAGCTCCTCCGAGAACAGCTGCGCATCCTCTGCCTGCTTGCTTACTTCCCATTCTCTCTTTAGCCTGCCGATGTGCACTTCTGTCTCTGGTACCCTATTAAAACCATTTTCTCAAAGGTCCTAAGGACCTATTTATAGCAAAATCCAACAGGCCTTTCCCAGTAGCATGATTTCCTTCAGATTGTTTAATGCAATTCATTCATTCACTCATTCATTCATTATTAATTCAAAAGGTAATGAGCATCTCTGTCAAAGTGATGTCTAATCCTTTTTCCTTTTGTTTTTGCCTGTCTTGCCCACTATACAGCAAGTTCCAGGTCTGTTTCATTCACCGTTGTATCTCCAGCTCCTACCACAGCACCAGACACACAATACACACAATAAAACTGAGTGAATAAGTGAGAGAATGAAAGAATTAACATATAAGATTTTCACTTCTGCCATGACAGCACTAGAAGCTCCAAAGAGTCATTTCAAGTAAAACTGGCGAAAATTATAATTAGGAAAAAAAACCACTTAAAATCTCTGGAAATGGTCCTAAGGGCATAGAGCAAATAAGAAAAATCTTTATTCAAGAAAATCTATGAAAACTCAGTAAGAATGGCAAGATTCTGTGTAGTAACTAAGTAGTAACATCCGAGACTTCACACTGTAGGGAGGAAATAGACTTCACTAAAGTAATCCATTTAGTTCTAAAGAAATAAACGAGAAAATAACAAAAACAAGCCCAGAGTGAGGAATCAGTACCCAGAGCTGCTACAATATATTACCTAAAATGTCTATTTCCATCGAAAAGTTATGAGACACACAAAGAAAGAGGACAGTACGTATGTTCTTTACACCAGAAAAAAATAGGAAACAGAAACTGCCTGTGAGAGTGAACAGATGTTGGATTTAATAGACAATGACTTCAAATTAGCCATTTAAAGAACTAAAGGAAATCATGATTAAAGAAGTAAAGGAAGAAGATATCCAAAAGAAACAAAAACATTAACTTGAAAAGATATCTGCACCCCATGTTCACAGCAGCGTTGTTTACAACAGCCAAGACATGGAAACAACCTCAGTGTCCACTGATGGGTGAATGGATAAAGAAGTTGTGGTGTGCATATGATGGAATACTATTCAGCCATAGAAAATGAGGAAATCCTAACACTGGTGACAACACAGATGGACCCTGAAGGCATTATGCTAAGTGAAATAAGTCAGATAGAGAAAGACAAATACTATATCATCTCACTTATATGTTGAATCTAAAGAAAAAAAAAGAACAAGTAAAGGAAGGCATGATGATAGTGTTGCATCAAATAGAGAATATCAAGAGAGAGAAATTATAGGAAAAAGGCAAATGAAAATTCTCGAGTTGAAAAGCACAGTAGTTGAAATTTAAAAAAATACACCAGAGGAACTCAACAGTAGATTTGAAGTGGCAGAAGAAAGAATCAGAAAACTTCAGAATAATTGATAGCAATTACACAATCTGAGGAACAGAGAGAAAAGAGAATGAATAAGAATGAAAAGAGACTCAGAAAAATCTGAGCTAGTACTAAGAATATCAATATATGCATATGTGAGTACTAGTAGAGGAGACATAGAAAGGGCAGAAAAAAATTTGAAGAATTAATGCCTGAAAAGTTCCCAAATTTGTTGAAAAACATGAATTTACACATACAGGAAGGTCAATGAAATCCAAGTAGGATAAGCACAAAGAGATTCACAAACAGACGCATTTTAGTAAAAATGCTGAAAGACAAGGAGAAAATCCTGAAAGCAGAAAGTGAAAAACGTCTCATCTCTTACAAGGGAACCCCAATAAGATTAACAGCAGACTTCCTACCAGAAACGATGGATTCCAGAAGATAGTGGGATAACATATTTAAAGCGTTCCCAAAAACCCACAAAAAACGAGTCTGTCAAGAATCCCGTATCCTGCAAAGCTGTCTAAAAACTGAAGATGGAATAAATTTCCAGATAGACAAAAATTGAGAGAATTTGTTGCTAGCAGACATTCCTGGTAAGAAATACTAAGGAAAGTTCTTTAGGCTGAAAGACCCAGACAGTAATTTGAATACACACACACACACACACACACACACACACCAAAAGACTAAAAAGCACCAGTAAAGGTAATTATGTAATTACAAAAATTGTACAAATGCATATTTTTCTCTTTCTCTTAATAAATTTAAAAAATAATTATATAAAACAATATGTATATAACATATTATTAGACCAAAGCAATAGAAATGCAATATATTTGCCAATAACAGCACAAGGGAGGCGGGTGGAAGTAAAGCTCTAATGGCATAAGGAAATGACTCCAGATGTAAACTCAGATCCACAGGGACAAACGGGAACCAAAAACAACTAATAAAAAGGCTAATAGAACCAAACTTATAAATAGATGCTTGCTCTCCTTTCTCCTCTCAGCTTCTTTAAAAATCATAAAATTATGTAAAGTAAGAGTTAAAATAATGTATTATTTGGTTTGTAATATTTACAAAAGTAATATGTATAGCAATAATATACATACAAATACAAATATATTATAATGTGAATATGTATAACAAAAGGAAAAACATAATACAGCTCTATAGAAGTAATGTTTCTGTATCTCACTGGAATTAAGTTAGTATAAATCTGAATTTGATTCTGATAAGCTAAGACGTAGATGGTAAGCACTAGAGCAACCTCTAAGGAAATGAAAAATAGTGGGAAAATCATGAAAGAATTAAAATGCTACGTGAGAAAACATTCACTTAATGCAAAAGAAAGCGGTATAGGAGAAAAAAAGGAACAAACAAGATATAAGACAAATAGAGAACAAAGAGTAAAATGGCAGAGATAAATCCAACTATATCAATAATAACACTAAATTCAAAAGAATAAAAATAGAACTAATATTTTCTCCAACCATAGTGGAATGAAATTAGAAATCAAAAAAAGAAAGAAAAAATGGGAATTCGCAAATATGTGAAAACTAAACAACACACTTCAAATTATTGATGGTTCAAAGAAGAAATCAAAATGGCAATTAGGAAATACTTTGAGATGAATGAAAATGGACACACAACATACCAAAACTTGTGGGATACAGATAGAGCATGATATAAAGATAAAGAATTACATTCATAGCTATAAATACTTAAAATAAAAAATAAGAAAGGTCTCAAATCGATAACCTAAACTTCCAGCTCAAGACACTGGGAAAAGAAGAACAAACTATACGCAAAGCAAGAAGAAAGAAGAAAATGATAAAGATTAGAGTAGAAAATAAAGAAATAGGGAATAAAAAAACAAGAGAGAAAATCAATGAAACCAAACCTGGTTCTTTGAAAAGACTATCAAAATTGACAAACCTTTAGCTAGATTGATGGAGGAAAAAAAGAGAGAAGACTCAAATTACTAGAATCAGAAATGAAAGAGATGGCATTACAATGGCACATACAGAAATAGAAACAATTATAAAGGAACGCTACGAACAGTTATATACCAATAAGTCAGACAACTGCATGAAAGGGACAAATGCCTAGAAAGACACAAACTACTGAAACTTCCTCGAGAAGAAATAAAGAATCTGAATATATCTATAGCAAGAGAATGAAGTAGTAATCAAAAAACTATTCATAAAGAGAAGGCCAGGCCCAGATCGCTTCACTGGTGAACTCTACAGAATATTTAAAGAAGAATTAATATCAAGTCTTCAAAAACCATTCCAAAAAATACAAAAGGAAGGAAGACTTTCCAGCTCACTCCATGAAGCCAGCATTACCCTGAAAGCAAAACCAGACAAAATGTCACAAAACAAAACCTGCAGCCTAACAGCTCTTATGAACATGGATACAAAAATCCTCAACAAAATACTAGCAAATCAAATCTAGCACCATATAAAAAGAATTATAAACCATGACCAATTAGGATTTATCTCAGGATGCAAGGTTGGATTAACATCTGAAAATCAATTAAGGTAATACACCATATCAATAGGATAAAAAACAAAATCCACAAGGTCGTCTCAACAGTTGAAATAAAAGCATTTGAAAAACTCCAAACACTTTCATGATAAAAACACTCAACAAACTATGAATAGAAGGAAATTCTCTCACCTTGATAAAGGGCATCTACAAAAACTCACAGTCAACATCGTACTTAATGGTAAAACACTGAATGCTTTCTCCCCAAGTTCAGGAACAAGACAAGGATGTCCACTCTCACAACTGCTATTCAACATTGTACTGGAGGTTCAAACTAGGGTAATTAGGCAAGAAAAAGAAATAAAAGGCATCTAGAGTGGAAAGGAAAAAGTAAAACTAGCTCTATTTGCAGATGACATGAGCTTGTTTACAGAAAATCCTAGGGAATCCACTAAAAAACTATTAGAAAAATAAATGACTTCAGCAAGTTTATAAGATATAAGATCAGTATACAAAAATCAATTGTATTTCTATACACTTGTAATGAATAACCCAAAAATGAAATTAAGAAAATTCTATTTATAATAGCATCAAAGAGAATGAAATATTTAGGAATAAATTTAACAAAAGTGCAAAACTTATACTCTGAAAATGGTCATTATTAAAAGAAATCATTGTTAAAGAGATGCAAATAAATGGAAATATCCCATGTTCCTGGATCAGAAGAATTAATATTGTTATAATGACAATATTCCCCAAATTAATCTATATATTCAACACAATCCTAATCAGAATCTTAGCTGGCTTCTTTGTAGAAACTGACAAGCTGTTCCTAAAATCCATATGGAATTGCAAGGGACCCAGAATAACCAAGCCAATCTTGGAAAAGAAGAACATAGTTGGAGGACTCACACAAATATTTATAGCAGCATTGTTCATAATAGCCAAAAGGTGGAAACAATCCAAATGTCCATTAACTGTTAAATGGATAAGCAAAATGTAGTGTATACATTCGATGGAATATTATTCTGCCATAAAAAGGAATGGATTACTGATACATGTTGCAATATAGGGGAACCTTCAAAACATTAAGTGAAAGAAGTTGGTCACAAAAGACCATATACTGTATGATTCCATTTATATAATATGTCAAGAATAGACAAATCTATAAAGACAGAACTTATATAAGGAGTTGCTTAGGGCTAGGGGCAATGGGTGATAGGGGTTTGATAGCTAAACGGTACAGGGGTTTTTTTTTTTTTGAGATGATGATAACATGCTAAAATCGGCGTTGGTGATGGTTGTGCATATCTGAGAATATACTATAAACTGTTAAATTGTATGCTTTAAATTAGTTAATTGTATGGTTTGTGAATTATATCTCAATAAAGCTATTCATCAAAATAATATGGGGGTTTTTTAGGAAAAGAGACTAAGAGATTTTAAAATATTTCTATTTTACCTCCTGATGTTTTGAAGGGGCTACATCCTGAATCTTTATGAAAACTTGGAAATCAGAAATAAAAATGAGACATAAATTTAAACACGGTGGCATCTTTTTGTTCTAAATACGCTTTTCTGAATCTGCTGTTCTATCTTGATCATAACAGGGATCCTCATCAAGGAGGCCTCTCCAGACGATGCTGGGTCACATGTCTTCATAAGGCTTATCACTACCTAAAATTATCTTATTAAGTTTTTAATATCTGTTTCCCTACATGAAAGAAAAATTCTACCTTCACTATTGATTTTAATTCCAGAGTCCGGAACCGTGCAGGTCTAGTGCGGTCCAAGGACGGTGCCAGTCTGTGTGTGGTGGTACCGGTCCTCGAGGAGCTAAGCATAAAAACTGTATAGCAATTTTATGTCTGCTGAATCTAATAATTACGAAACTGGGCTTGTATTTTGTATATCTTTGGTTTATTTTATTTTTCTAGTAATTCATTTTCACAGGATTTTTTTTTTTCAATGATCAGGCTGTGATAGATTTAAAATTTTTTAAAACAGAACTGGTCCTTCACCACAGATGGTTTGAGAGGCACTGGTTTAGGTAACCATCAAAATTCTTTGCTCCTCTGCCCTAATGAAGTGTCACCGCTGGGAAGTGTCCACAAAGCTAGGGATTATATCGTCCGGTCCCCTTGCCTGGGGGTAACGGACAACACTTGTCCTCAGAAAGAGAATGTGAACAGAAGTGATGTGTGTCACTCTTGAAATGGTTAAGGAGGGGTTCTGCCTTCCTCCACCATCTCTTTTCCATTGGTAGCTAAACAAAGACACCGCAGACTAGAAAAGAGTGTGCCGCAAGACAGAAGGAGCCATTTTCCCCAAAACCACATAGAAGGGCTCCAGACCAAGAGCACCTGGATAGACTGTGATACATCTAAGAAATAGGTTTTTACTATATTAAGTGCAGAACTTATTTGTTACAACCTCTAGGATTACCTTAATGAATATGGTGCTCAACAAATGTTTGTTGAATGAATGAATGAACAAATAGATGGCCAAATAATAAAATGCCATTGGAGCAGTGCCACTCCAGCCAATTCATGAGAACTTAAAGAGGATATGCCAGAATGGAAATCAAGCAACTTTTGGGGGAAGAAAAGTAGTGAACTAGGCCGTGTGCTTACTTCTGTTGCTTCTGGGAACAAATAGTTTCTGGGCCAGAATGGGCCCGTAGTCCACGTTTAGAATGCATTGCCTTAGAATGCACTCTCCAAGTGGTGAAAGAATCTAAAATTATGTTTAAAACCACAAAAATAGAAAATCCATTCAACCTAATCTCCTGGTTTAAATTCACTTCTGCTTTTTTACTGTCTGATAAAGGATAATTGTTAACTAAATTATGTATATTTAAAATAGGAGTATATGTATATGTACAATTATACATCTATGCATCCATCTATCCATTTATCCATCCATCCATCCATCATCTATCTATCTCTCTATCTATCCACACAAACTTAAAATGGTCTGTAGAGGAGAGTGGTTCAAAGGATTAAATACAGGCCAGAGAGTAATTAGCTGCCTCGTCTGAATAACGCATATATACCTACCACATGCAAACACAGGTACAGTGCTTCAGAAGGCACAAAGTACCTTTTAAATATACTTTTGACGTTTGTTATTTAATCCTCATTACAGTCCCACGGGATAGTCAAAATTACTATCACTCTCATGTTACAAATCAAAACATTGAGGCCACCTAGGCAAAGTAAAATGAAGAGATAATACGGGCAATTATTACAAGTTCAGATGGCAGCACCTGCTACTAGAGAAAAGGAGAAGCTTGGGGGCCTGAATTACTCATCTCCTCATCCTAACCTTCATCTGAACAGTTTCTTCACTTTGCTGGTGCTGACACAGTCGGAGCACTATGGCAAACAAGAGAAGCAAAGGACCAGCTTTACGCACACATCCATTGTGTATGACATGTGATGGTTCACATTTACCCGGAGTCTCTGCTTACAGGAATAATCCAAGTAACGAGAAGTTCGTTTTTAAGGGCCTGCTCCTCCCGTGGATTAAGCCGTCTTGTGGTACAAACAGGCTGGCTGAGCCGGGGAATTTGTCGCACCATTTCAATCCTTTGAAGTGTTTTTTCTTTTCAGTGTCTTTTGCCTTTCAGCCTGTGAACTCATGATGTGCTCAGGTCTCGGAGGCAGTTTCCAGAGTAAGCATGCTAAAGGGGACCCCACTCAGCAACTCCCAAGCCACCTGGACCAAATACTTGCCCACTTTGAGCCCCCAGTTTTCAGAAAGTTATACAACCTCTGGCTAAATTTCTTAAAATACATGTTTTATGACCACAGGCCCAGACTTCTGACCCCTTCCATCCCTGAAATTCCAAAAGACCTGGGAGGATCCATTCATTCAGATAAGCCTTTGAACACATAGATGGTCCTTGGAAACTGGTCTGAACTCAGATGCGCCAAGGCCTGCTCACCATTAATCTATATCCTTAGGCCCAATGACTGCCCTCAAATTCAATGTACTAGACAGTTCTCCAGGGCTGGTCCTCCACACGACGCTTTTTCAGTATAAGGATTAAGAAGAGAAGGAGGTAGTATTTAACGTTATCCTTTCATTTACTCATTCATCATCTAACATGTACAAGGCATGTTGAAGAATAAGGATGTGATTTATGCCTTCCAGAAATTACAATCCAATGAGAGAGCTAAACTAGTTACCCAAATAACTATTGTGCAAGACAACGCATGTTATGGGCCCTGAGAGCAACCTGAACCAAATGTTTGACGACAGGGAGGCAAAGAAGGCTTCTGACTAAAGTGGCCAGAAAAGGCTTTATGAAAGAAAGAGGGAGCTTCTGAGCCGGGTTCTGGAAGAAAAGCAAGATTTTGTCAAGGACAAATGAGGGGAAGTGACAGCCCAGATGGAGGGAATGATATGAGCTGGAGGTAAGAAAGGGCAAGGTGAGGTTAAGAAATGAGGGGCTGAGTGGTTGAGATCGCACACTTCGCTTCAGTGGCCCAGGGTTCACCAGTTCAGATCCTGGGCATGGATCAACGCACAGTGCATCCAGCCGTGCTGAGGCGGCGTCCCACATAGAAGGGCTAAAGTGACCTACAAGTAGGATACACGACAATGTACTGCGGCTTTGGGGAGGAAAAAAAGAAGATTGGCAGCAGGTGTTAGCTCAGGGTCAATGTTCCTCACCAAAAAGCATACTTTAAAAAAACAGAGAAAGAAAGAAAAGGAACTCTCTGGGGTCTTACTCAAATATTTTTTAAAAAAAGAAAAAGAAATGGGGGGTCATTTGGCTAGAACATAGGAAGTAGCATAAGACAGGAAGCATAATTTGGACCCAAACTGTAAAAGGCCTTGAACAGCAATATAAATTGCCATGATTTTATTCAGGATTCAGTGGGAGAGCCATTGCAAAAGTTTAAATGGAAAAGGGATTTGAGCAAAGCAATAACCCAAGCAGCTGGTCTGGTGATGGGAGAGAGAATGGCCTTTAATTTTCAAAGGCTACAGGTCTGGGGGTGGATAAGGAGCCTTTTACAATTGACCAAAACGAAGCAATCAGACTTACAGAGAGATAGTCGCCAAGAAAATGGGAAAGAAGAGAGGAAATAACAAACAGAATTTGGTAGGGAAAAGGGAAAAATGAAAAGATGACTCTCAGGGCTTGAGTCAGTGCCTGGAAAAATTTATGTTGTGGATGAAAATGTTTGGACTCAAATTTACACAATGATCTAGAGATTTTTAAAATTTATTTCAAGACTGTGGTGTTATTCATATTTAAAAAAAAAAAAAAAAAAGACTATCATTTCCCAGGATCACCCTGGACAGCTGATTGCTCTCACCACATTCCTTCACAAAACTTCTTTTTCCATGGTATTAGCCTGTTTTGGAACATGCACTAGAGTGTTTGAAAGGGGGGTGAAGAGTTCTTATTATGACCAATGGAATGCCAGCCTTGTTACCTTTCCTATTTGGGAAGTGTATAACGATGCATATGGATCATCTCAATCCACTTTTTAGTCTAAACAAGCAGACCACCCTTTGATGGAGACGGCAGAGAGAGACACTCTTTGGGGCACATAAGAGACCCATGGATCTGTTCTGACGGCATCCACTATGACAGCACTGGGTTCGGAAATCTTCAATCTATTGCCAGTCACAGTAACCCAGGGGCCTCCAGGCACAGCAAGTCCTTCAGCTCAAAGAGCAAAGGGACAATGTGCCATTTCCTCAATGTCGAGGCACTGATGGTGACATTCTGCAGGAAGGAGTAGTTCTAAAGGAAAGTCACTGGGACAAGACTCTACCTGTGGTGGGCAGGGGCCAAGAGAACACTGGTAACATTTTCAGGATTGGGAAATCTAACCTGACCACGCAAATAATTAACCTGAAAGACCACTTCATGCTCCCCCAACGGACCCAGATGTTGCACTTCACTTTAGGTAAACGTTATTTTTAGAGACATAAGAATTCAGCATCCAAAATTTATCACCCATCTGAGTGGGAGACACAGAACACAGAACAGATTTATATGTTTAGGGGGTAGGAATGGGGTTTAAGCTCAATAAAATCTTAACTGTGCTTTACTTTTTAATTTAACTTTCAAACATTTCTTTCCTGTTTTGTGACTGAGAATCTCGTACATGTCACCCTTTCAGTGAAGTATCACAGGAAAGACATTTTTGTGGTGTTTAATGGAAATAATTTTTCTTGCGGTATTGCTCTGATACCCTGGGAAACTGGCGTTCAGAGATAAATTAGGCTAGGAGCCGTCTAGTGCTAATTTATTAAGCAGTCATGGTTTAAAACAACTTTCCCATTTCAGCACACTGGAGATCTGTTACTGGCTCTTGAGAAGACAGCAAAGCGCTGAAGACTGATAAGTTTCGTAGATTATCTTGAAACAGACAAAGTGAAGTGTTGGTGCAGGGGAGACCCACAGGTGGGCAGGGGTAGTACACGCTGTGGGTGAGACCACACGTGTGCACTTGAAATAACCTCAGCATTCACACTGCAGAGTTCCGCATGCAATCTCCTGGAATAGTGGTTGAACACTGAAGAAACTTTAAAATTTTCTCCCAGGAACAAATTTCTGTAAGAAATACCTCCTAAACTTTCTCCTCCTGTTACACGTGTCCCACAGACGGGAAAAGTTCCTTCTGTAAAGAAAGATATTGATCATCTCCCTCAGGTGTCGTCAAGGCTTCAATGCACTTTCTACGAATGCCCCAGAACAGTGGTTCTTGGTCTAAGTTGCACCCTGGAATCACCAGAGGAGCTTTACAAAGTACTGACGCCTGGGTCCTACCCCTAGAGGTTCTGATGACATTGGTCTGGGGTGTGGCCTAAGTGTTGGGAGTTTTAAACCTTCACAGGCAATTATAATGAGCAGTTTAAGGTCAAGAGCCACTGCCCTCTAGAAGGTGTTGTCAGAGACTCAGATCTACTCCATACCTGGTGACTGTCAGGTGACTCAGCTGCTAGTATGTGTCCCTTTTCTTGCCTGAAAGTGCAGATGATGACCACTGAGCAGCAACATAGAAGCATTAGGAATAAAGCAAGAACCAACAATGATAACAACAATATTTGGGGAGCTGCTCAACTCCAAATGCTATTGTGTATGAAGGAGTCTGGATGAGTGAGCCCATGGAGGAAAACAGAGCTAGGAGGAAATATTGAGAAGAGGGAGAATGACTTGTTCTGTAGTTCAAACTGGAATTGTTTCAAAGTCAATGCATCACTGACCCTGTCCTCAAAGCTAGAGGAGTGCCAGGGCAGAAGGCACTACTGGTTTTGATGACATCACTATTAATCTCCACTTTGAAGATGCATTTGAATCACCTGCAGAGCTATTAAATATGCAGCCCCCTGGTTCCCACTCCAAGGAGATCTGGACTCAGTAGGGCTGGAGTGGGGCCCAGGAATAGGAAGGGCAGAAAGCTTCCTAGGGGATTCTGATTGAGGTGAGCTGTGTCCAACCTTTGAGAAACACTGAGTCATTCCATCTGCAGGCAACCTCTTGAATGGTTCTTTGCTATAAACTGAATTACACTTCTTCAGTTAAAAAGATTATCAGGCTAAGGAAAAAGAAAGAATGCCTCTTTAGTAAAACAGTGTGCAAGGTATTTTTGAAAGACATTTGACTAAACTTTTTGTTGAAAAATCCTCAGTTCTTTTTGGACATCCCATGTCTCCTCGTTTCCTCAGTTTATCTACAGAGAAGAACGAAGAGGAACTCCTGCAAACAGACACAACCATATCCTCACGCTATGGGCCAATACAGTTCTTGCGTGTGGTGGGGGTCTTTCAAAGTCAAAATCCTCTCATGTCTTAAAGGATCACAAACACTGCTGAGGAAAAAATAACAATCATTACACCAAGCAAATAAACTTTATTCAAGGAATTTGGGAACGGGAATAGATATGGCCCTCTGTATCTAGAAATTACTTTTTCATGATTAACATGGAAAAGCTGCCCATATTTATGTTTATTCTTAAAATTAGTAAATTTTCATAATGGCAGCTTTACCCACCTAGAGTCAAAGATAATGGAAAGGGACAAAACATTATGTCCAGTTTGGGATTTAAATGTAATAATTGGAACTTGCTCATCCTCTCCTTCTAATTCAATGTGTGTGTGTGCGCGTGCACGCACGTGTGTGTGTGTGACCAGAACAGAACGGTGCATTTGAAAAATACAGCTATAATTATTTGGTGCCAAATTTTGGGATCCACAGTTCATGGACCTAAAGTTCACTCAGATTCACAGTTCAACTCGTAAATAAGGAAACTTGGTTGGGGGCAAGGGGTGATCTTCTTCACTGCTTTGTGTTTATCACTCAAAATTTCCCTGGTCCTCTAAAGCTCTCTAGCCTTGGACATTGTTCCCGTGTGGTGCCCACATTCCATTGGCACAGGCAGGAAATGGAATGCTTGGAATGTCTCCACCCTCCAAAATATTTTTGGATCAAGCTTATCCCTTTTCCCTGAAAAACCTCTGTTGTACAGCATTTGCTTAACTGACTTTCATATTTTTGAATAATATTGAATGTGGACCAAATCATGAAGACGGCAGGGCCCTAGTCTACTGTTAAAAAGTTCTATTCACCCTCTGACATCACAGAATTCCCACAGAAGGAGAGCAAACGTGGAGTCCTCCACTTGGGATGCAGACAATCTCTCTGTCCTGTTGGACTTACCTGCAGGCTCCTTCTCTCAATGCTCTTGAATCGAGAAATCAGCTTCAGAGAGGTCTTCTTGAAGTTGCCTCTTGGTGGATCCTTCTTCCTGGTGCTAACTGACAACCTCAACAGGAGACTGAACGTTCAGGGAGCGGCCCAGGGAGATGGCCTTTTTCTAAGGAAATATAGCACAGGCTCTAGTGGGGTTCTTTGCTGGTGTCAATAATTAGCACTGTTTCTGATAATAGTAACACTGTTTAATGTGTCATTATTATGTACCAGGTACTAGGCTAAGAGTGTCGCATGCATTGTCTCGCTCAGTTTCCATAACAAGCATAGGAGGTAGGTACCAACATCCCTATTTTAGTCACAAGAAAATCCGGATCACGAAGGTAGCGTGTGGCATAGGCATGATTATTTTTGTTGTCATGGTGAATTTATAAAAGAAAAAAAATGACAGTGAAAACATTTTAAGTATCCTCAAGAAAATGTGATTAAAATGAAAATTAAATGGGTTTTCTAATACAGCTACAACAGTAACATATTTTGGGGTCAGTCAAGTGGGTAGAGAGACTTTGGGAAAAAATTTCTTTTAAAATCTTGTTGGCATTTAAGTGATATTTTGGCAAAACACCACGGAAACATCTGGTCACATCATCTCAACCCTAATTTCTTCCCTAAATGTTGTTTTTAATATGTCACAGTTGTTAAATTTGTAACAAGTGATGCCCTTGAGACTAAACAACAGGGCCTGGTATGTGAAAAATGAACAATACATTTACAGCAGGAAAAACCAGAAGGAAATTTTAAATAAACATTTAATTGAGTACAAATAGTCTGAAAGTTATTTTGGTGGAACTTGCCCAATCCGAGTGCTGACATTAGCAGCAGGATGCTGCACATAAACTGTGTGAAAACAAATGTGTCTTCTTCAGCTGGGACACGGCTGACCAGGGTCCGTTCTTCTGAAGGATCGCGGCTGGGGAGGAACCCTTGCTAGTGGGCAGGGATCTGTCCATTCATCTCAGAGCAAAAGCATAGCCACCAAAGCTCCAGGAAGAACAGAGCTGGGGGTTTGGACACTGTACAATGGCTTCAAAGTAGACAACCAAAAGTAGAACAACCACGAGCCACCGATGTTTGCGTATCGGTCAGTTAGCCAAGGTCCACGGGCCTGATTCACTTCCTCTCTAACTCTAAAAGAATTTTTCCTTCTAGATAAAACCCTGCATATTTGAATCTAATCCAACATACGTACTTGTCTCAGGCTATGTTTTGCTCTTGCTGGATTTTAGTTGTGTGCAATGGAAAGTCTTGCAAAGAATCTACAGCGAAGGAAAAAAAAATCAGATCATGGATCGTATTCAGGCAATTAGTAATGCAGCTGAGAAAGAGGGGCTGTGTATGTCATCTAGGCAATTATTTGAAAACAATTATTTTTAGTTTCATGTATTGATTCTTTCTACATATTTGATAGGCAGATGCTATTCAGCAGAAATGTTTTTCCATTGACATGGAATCCCCAAAGAAACCGTATTGGCTTTGACGTGATTCAGAGATTGTGTCATTCATCAACATAGTTTTAAAGAATGTTAGCAACCTTAGGGTTGGTTCAACCTGAAAATAAACACAGATGGTTCTTGGGAGAGCAAACTATTTTCCACAGCAGATCTAACCATACATGTAATGGAATATATGTCCTTTGTATTTAGTGCTGCTTTTGATTACATAAAAGCAGTTTGGAATGAATCTGAGTCAGACTTTTTTCCTAATATGATAAATATATAAAAGAGCATTTCCCATGTTAGTTTTTTTTAATTTTGGAATTCTTTAAACATACGGAAAAGTTGCACATCTATTACAAAGAGCTTTTTATTATTAAACCATTTAAGAGTAAGTTTCCGCCATAATTTCCCATTACCCCTGAATAATTTAGTATTATTTCCTACAAACAAGGACATGAAAGGCAGGAAATTAACATTGCTACATTATTACTGTCTACTCCACAGTTTTAATAATTGCTCCAACAATGTGCTTTATAGTAGTGGCTCTCGAACATTAGTGTGTGCCAGAATCCACGGACTGTCTCATTAAACATAGACTGCTGAGTCCCAACCCTGGGTTTCTGATTCAGTAGGTTTGGCATGCGGTTCAAGGTTTCGTCTTTCCAATCAAGTTCCCAGGTGGTGCTGAAGCTCTGGTCCTGGGACTACACTTTGAGAACCACTGCTTTGTGGCAAAAAAAAATGCTATCCAAGATCAAACATGGTATTTAATTGTCATGTCTGTTTAGTCTTCTCTAACATAGAGACTGTTTTTCAGTTGTCCCTTGACTTACATGATCTCAACAGTTTCAAAGAGTACAGGCAAGTTATTCTGTAGACTATCTTTCAGTATGGGTTTTCTCCATGTTTCTTCATGATTAAATTCAGGTTATGATTTTGGGCAGGAATATATCACAAAAATGTTTATCTTATTGCATCCTATTGGGTGGTACATAATTTAAATTGTTATTATGTTGCTGGTGTTATTAACTTGGGTTACTGGATTAAGGTAGTCCTTGCCAGGATTCTCCACTGTAAAGTTAAAATTATTTTGTGGGGAGTTACTTTGACACTAAGTAAATATCTTTTCTCTCATCAAATTATTATCCACTAGTTCTAGCAACCTCTCTTGTTTCTTGCCTGACTTGATTATTACTACAACAGTTGCCAAATGGTGTTTTCCTAATTCTGTCATTCCTTCTACATTTATTAGTTGCCGTTCTACTGGAAGAATTTTCTCTTCTCCCTATTTACATATTCATTATTCATCAGTATGGACTTGTGGATTCCTGTTTTATTTAATGGGTTATAATCCATTATTATTTATTTTGATGCTCAACTTGTCCCAAAGTTGGCTAGTGGGAGCCCTTTCAAGCTGGCTTCCATGTCCTTTCTAAATGTCCCAGCATTTCTTGCTCATTCTTTACTTTCTGATGTCAAAAAATATTCCAGGCTCCTCTTTTCCTTCCTCTTCCCAGATCAGTAATCAACCATTTACTCAAAGAAACTTAGTTGCTTTTAATGGAGAATGGTATTTAAAAGCCAGGATCTGGGCCCAAGATGTAGGCCTTCTTGTTGGGGTGCTGCTGCTCCCAGGCCCTCCCAGTAGGCCGAGCCAGGGAATATGTGCATAGGTATACACACATGCTTACCCCACAGAATTACATCGAAATGTAGTTCTCTATTTTTATTACTGAAATGTTCCCTTGTACTCACAGATTTGCATCTATATTTAGGTCTCTCTATATATAATGATGAAATCACACACGTACCTACAATTGCAGTCCAACATCACAGGATTCAATCCAGCTTATCTGTCCTCTATATTTGTAACTCCTTTCACAATTCTCAATATTTTTGACTCATTAGATTAATCCCCTATATGTAACCAATCTCCCAACTCAACCAGATCACTACGTTACTAATTCTTAAAGGACAACTGAATTTTCAGAAGAGTTTGTATACCAAAAAAAACCCTAGCTGGCGTTTCGTGATGTCTTCTTGATCATCTTACCACAATATGTTCTAGCTGTAGTCTCATCCTAGGCAACTCAAAAAATTAATTCACTGACAATACATAAAGTTAAATGCTTTGAAGTCTGAGCCTCCTGGAGCTAATTCTACTCATACTCAGCAGATCCTACAGGTTCTTTACTCTCTTCAGGGTCAAATCATGAAGTTGCTGTGCTCTCCCAAGCCTAACATAGTTTAAAGTTTAAAAGCTTACTCCTCTCTGTAACCCACCTCCCAAAGGAATAACTCCTGTCAAGTAGACCCTCCAGAGCTCCTGGGAGGGGCCTTCCAGCCACACATGAACGATTGAACGCATGCGTTTACCTCCTGTTCCAGCTCGAACCTCATTAAAATAAGGTGGGAGGTGGAGGGAAGAGGCATAAGTCCAGGTGAAGAGAATGGGAGAATGGGAGGGGAGATAACTGCAAAATAATTTTAGAAGGAACGGGAGATCCCTGTGTCTCTGAAATTGGAGGTGGAAGGTGGACTTGAAAAGAGAATTCATTGAAAGTTTCTATAAGAAATTAGACTCACAGATCCCGTTTTCCCGTTCTTTGCTGCAGACAGCAGTCTCTTCCCCATCTGAGCAGAAAACTAGAACAGACAACTTTCTCTACACTGTAGACAAAATGAACCAGAGAGACGCAGATTCAGGAATGCCAGGCAAAGCTGAGAGGGTGCACCATATTGAAGTAGGGGCGGCGGGGGGGCGGGGAGGGGGTTGCGAGATTAAGTGAAAGTCTAACTACTGAATGATGAAAATTTCCCCCACCTCCACTACTCAAACATACACCCTCTCCCCACATGACTCTCAGAGCCCTGGAAGCCAGGCTTATATACCCCGGTGAAAAGACCTGAGATTCATCTTTGGGAAAATGGACCATCTGGGATAGACTGAATATTTGTGGCCCTCCGTAATTCATACTCTGAAATCCTAAACCTAGTGATATGGTATTTGTAGGTGGGGTATTTGGGAGATGATTAGGTCATGAGGGCAGAGCCCTCATGAATGGGATTATTTCTCTTATAAAAGAGACACCAGAGAGCTCCCTCGCCCCTTCTGCCATGTGGGAACATAGTGAAAAGACAGCCATCTAAGAACCAGGAAGTGGGCCCTCACTAAACACAGTCTGCCAGGGCCTTGATCTTGGATTTCCCAGACTCCAGAACTGTGAGAAATAAATTTTGTTGTTTACAAGCCACCCGGTCTCTGCTATTTTTGCTGTAGCAACCCAAACAGACTGAGACAGAAATTGGTACTGAGAAGAGGGGTACTGCTATAATAGATACCTGAAAATGTGAGGCAGCTTTGGAACCGGGTCATGGGCAGAGGCTGGAAGAGTTTTGAGGTGCATGCTGGAAAGAGCCTGCATTGCTGTGAACGGACTAAGACACCATCCCAGGAGAAAAGACCCTCAAATTCTGGCAGTTGGGTGTCCCTAATGAAATCACTACACCATATCATCCTACACAAAAATCCACTGTCTGACAGCACGCTGACTTTCCTCCTACCTCTGTCTTAACTATGAGTGGGCAGGAAATAGAAGAAACGTCAAGCTTCATGGGAGAAGGTCCGGCAAGCTGTTCGTCTGGAGCTCCCTTTGCAAAGTTTTGCATTGGGCCTGAACAGCCCAAGGACTCTTTTCTCTCACAACAGATGAGATTGGTCAGAAACGACTAGAAAGGGCTTTTCATTCATTTGAGACTGGTGGAATTTATTAAGTCAAGTCTATGGAGAACTAACTTTTAAAAGTGCCTTGTTCTCTCAACAGCTTAATTATTTCATTTTACATTAGGCACCGTTGGACGTTACATTAACTCTTTCATCTATAACGTAATTATTTAGTTGTAAATGTAATTAGTCAGTCGCATAATTGTTCAACTAGGCAGGCATTCTAAAACTCTACTGTATAGGCTGGAGTCATGCTAACCTCTACAAATTAGGGCCACTTAGCCTGTACTAATGCCAATTCAAGTTCAGGCCCTAGAAGGAATCTGAGAAGCCATCTCTATTGCTGTTCGAAGAAAAGTTTCTTTGCCCAGGAGTCCCAGATCTACTTCCTATAATAGGGTACCAGGAAATTCCCCTGAATCCTAATATCCTCTGTCAACTCAGGTCCTCTAAGAAGCAGACATCAAGACAGAATTAGACGTGCAGGAGACTTATTGAGAGAAATGCCTGTGAAAGATAAAGGAGAGAATGCGAAGAGGCAGGCAGGACTCCTTCAGACCATGGAGTGGGTGGGACGCTATGAAAGGAAAGGAGCAATGAAAGAGGATTGGGCAGGAAAAGCCTCAGGCTGCAATGCAGCTCTGCGATATCTCAGCCAGGCCAAGCTGGTGAGGAGCCCCAGAGCAAAGACTGCTCATTGGGAGAGCCCCATCCTGGTAGGAACAGCCCAGTTCTAACACCCCTAGCATGCCTGGCCGTTGACTGGGGGCAGCTTCACGACATCACGGACTTGGGGTGAGGGAGCGCACAGGGTGGCAGCTGGAGGCGATCAGCTCGCTCTGCTCCTCACGGCAGATCTTCCTTGAAGGGAAATCCAAGTGGGGCTACCCCACAGCTCGTTTACCTTTACTCTCTTCCTTGCCATGACTGATCCCGCACAGCCAGACTTAAAGCGAAGGCTGATTCCAGAGCTCAGGCTTCCTCATTCAGAAGCCAGTGGCCTTTGTTTCTCACAAGAACCGGACGAATGAAGAAACAGTTTATCGTGTTTTATTGGTACAATAACTGCCACAAGGCATCATTTCTTTACTTTGGCAGCAGATGTTAGCACAGTTTATACCTGTAATATTGAACATGTATCAGTCACCTCTGACTCAACTGACAACAGACACCAATATAATACGTTATGCACGGGCGAGAAGTAAAAAGAGTATGAGCATTTCATCCTGGCGGGGAAGTAGGGATGGACGTTCACAGAAGAATGAAAGAAGGAAGAGGGCTGCAGGTAAATGCTGGCCATGACCATTTGTCCCAGAAATGCTGATCGCTGTCTTCCCATATCCACTCTCTTCTAAAAGAATTTTGTTCCACTTTCAGCCCTAATGAGGAGATGAGCACATGAAGCTACATTTGAACCTCGTTGTTCTTATACTCTTTCCAAGCTGGGTCAATTGATTCTCATCAAGAATTTCAAACTAAGAGTCACAGAGAAGCTGAGTCAAGGAGCCGTGGATAGCTTGGGGGAATGTCCTGTAGAGTCATAGTGGGGGCTTGGGAGACGTTATGTTAAATTCGTGCCATGTTCTAGTCAAACTTTTGGGAAGCAGCCCTGACCACCCTTCGTCCATCACCAATTTATCTAATCAGGATGAGCTTTGGATCCAAAAGATCTAGATACAAATCCCAGCTCAGCCTCTTACAAGTTTGCTCATCTGATATCAGTTTCCTCATCAATAAAACCCATAGACTAAGACTGACTTTTCAGGGCTATTGCAAGAAGCAAAAGTGACAATGTATATAAAGAACCTAGCAACATAGGCATTAAACAAACATGTGTTTTCCTTTCTTTAGGCCCTAAGTCACTCCTTCCCCATCAGCTGCTGCCTCCTGAGTTCCTTCCAATCTGGCGTGAGGCCCTTCAGTTCTCATCAGCCACTAAAGTCAAGTCTGCATTAGGGGATCCGCTCTTTTCTGACTCAGAGCCCGTAGGGAGGAGAGCAGGTAACCAGCCAAATGGCATTGATACTGGACCATACATCCTTATTTTATATGTTCTTTCACTGAGTTAGTCCACAAATATTTCTGGAGCACCTACTATGTGCCACACACACTGAGCCAGGTGCTGGGAATTGTGGGGTGAACTAGACAGACAAGATCCCTCTCCTCACAGAGTACATCTTCTCGTGTGGCTCTCCAGGATGATTTCAATTTTGCATTCTCTGCCATGCGTTCCTCTACAGCACGCTCTTACTTGCCACTACAGGCAAACCTGTTTGTAGCTTGGACCTCACAGTCTCCTTAGGCTGAGGTGACAGGAAGATCTGAAGCAGAGGATGGCTTGAGAGCTACATCCTGAGCCCTGGACATTCCTACACCCTAAGGAGGCCCACAGTCGTCCCCGCCCCCACCCCCACCCGGAGAGCCAGAGCACAGCTTGAGGGCCTTGAGTATATCTTGGAGAGAGAGGAGTGCACCAGAAAGAAAACCAGACACACACCAATGACAAGCTCTTCCTACTTTCTGAATTCACAGGAGTCTGCCTTTGGAACTGCTTCCATACGTACCTTCTGGTTGCCTTTGATTGTCCACTCACCTAGATTTCCCAGAGGCAAAGGGGAACTTCTGCTTCTTAATGTGAATCCCCAAGTGGCCCTAAGACCTGAGTTTCCCAGCCGCAAAATAATGCAGAAGAGAATAATGCTTCCTTACTGAATTGCACTCATGGGAAGAGACCCCATAGGGTGAGGTGGGGAATGGTGAAGTTCATTAGACACATCTAGTGATGTAGAGAGGACAAGTAGAGTCAGTGCTGGCTGGGTCTAAAGCCTTCATTCTGAGTGTTATTTCTATTCGGAGAAGTCTCTGTGATGCAGGGCTTTCCCTTCCACCCCGCAATCCAAAAGTGTCCTGTGATTACAAAACTCAGTTGCAAGTGTCAGAAACTCAATTCAAAAAGCATCAGAATCATAACAATCAGGCAGAATTGTCTCTTGCCCACAACAAAGGTGGCCTCCATGTGATTAAACTGAATGCCTGACACTCCGTCTCAAGTACCTGCTTTGGAAGTCTGTTTTAGGAGATGTTAAGATATGACTCTAAAAGCTGCCCTTTGCCAAGAACATGAGACCCAAATTTTATTTTGGGCTGTGAGTTCTAAAGAGCATTCACAGGGCTTCTAATTTGCAGATGAGCATCAGAGACTTTAAAGAATTATTGTATGTTCTAGAATTTCATGGTCGCTTGGTTATAATCTTACTGGTACTATAACTAAGACAAACACAAGCAATGTCCGGATGGAAAGACTTAGGTAGGCCTCCCAAAACAAAAGCTGGAAATGCAGGCACAATAGATTAGGAGTTAAGAACTTTGTGCTGGCATTAAACAAGAGTTAGTTTAAGTTAACACTAAATTATTTTGATTCCTTGTCATTGTGCAGTTTTGTGGGATAAAATACTTATCAATTGCCCTCACATCACTCCTAGAGATTCTGAGCTCTTCCATGACCTCTTCCAGCGTCTTCCTAGTTAGAACCTGGCCTGATGACAAATAGGAAGCACGTCTTCAATTCATCCAGATTTGATGGAACAATATATCATAAACTCATCAGACTGCCTGTGACTTTTCCCACTGACATAAGAGATATGAAAAGGACATATTTTCCAGCTAGTTTATCTAGAAGACCCCATGACCACTCATACTCTCCATTTCCTGACATGGTTTTTTCCAGAACTTGTACAAACAGGAAAGCAAAGTAAAGCCATTATTAGAGAGCAGGTCAATAGATGCTTCTTAGGGCAAACAGCACCTTGCTCTCCCTATGCAAAACAAAAAAGGGCAAGGAAACATGTCACAAGGTAATTGAGAAATAGTCCCCTTCTACTCCTCTGGGAAAAAAGCTTTGAATATTGTAGAGAAAATATTTTAATGGAGTGAAATATTTTAATGGAGTTCATGTGCCTGAATTATCCAGGTAGATGCCTCTCTATTATAGTTTGTATGGGCAGACACCTACAGGAGAATAAACCCAAACTATCACAAGATTACCTTAAACTCACATACTTCCATTTCTTTGGATCTCAAAGCTAATGATTTATGCCAGAACAAGGCTTCTCAAAAGTGTAGTCCCACACAAGAAGCAACATATCACCTGGCAATTTGTCAGAATTGCTAACTCTGGTACTCCCCCACCCACCGTAAACCTACTGAATGAGAAACTCAGAGGGTATGGCCAGGAGTCTGTGGTTTATGGGGCCTGCAGACAAGCTAGTGGCAGATAGGGCCTAGCATGACCCATAATAATGCTTTCTCTTTCAAAGTTGACTAACCTTTGTGCTGGGCCTACCTAACAGTTTTGTTCTTATCCTTGTTTTGTTTTTCCTAACAAAGGAAGGATCTGAGTGAGGGAAGGACGCACTGTGGAGGACATGTGACCTCCTGGGGGTTGTTAGGCCCCTCTGGTTTTCCCGTTTGTTTCACGTTTCTATTCCAGCGGGTAACAGGCATTTCCACTCTTTTTTTTTTTTTTTTAAAGATTTTATTTTTTCCTTTTTCTCCCCAAAGCCCCCCGGTACATAGTTGTGTATTCTTCGTTGTGGGTTCTTCTAGTTGTGGCATGTGGGACGCTGCCTCAGCGTGGTCTGATGAGCAGTGCCATGTCCACGCCCAGGATTCAAACTAACGAAACACTGGGCCGCCTGCAGCGGAGCGCGCAAACTTAACCACTCGGCCACGGGGCCAGCCCCCAGGCATTTCCACTCTTATCTGAGAAACTGACTTGCTTTTTAATTTATTTTTCATTCTAATTCATTTGCAATGGATTTCCCAAAACATTATACCACCTCTCTATTGGACATGATGAGTCTACTGGTCTGCTCACACCTGAGTAAAGTTCTTCCTTGGAGAAAGCTATCATAATTGACGATCTGGATTATTCATCTTCTTGCCATCCATTTTGAGGCTCCAAGGCCATAGGAAGAGTTCTGGTCCAGGCCCATTGCAGGGTACAGGCTGGTCAATAATCTTGTTTCTTGCCACCAGTTTCTTGTAGAGTATATATTTGTAACAACATGGCCAGTGCTTCAAGTTGGTTTGTGTCCCCCCAGGGTACAACACCAGTGACTGTTTGTAAAGGAACATTCTTTGGAAAGATCACTTTGAAGGCTCCAATTAAAAGCAACAATTTAAAACAACAAGAAATTTTTTAAGTTGCTTTATTTTGAAGGGTTTTGGTTTTCAGAAATTAGACATTGTAAAGTTCTTCAAGAACTCTCTTGTTGAAAATATTTTGTCTCATTAAAAATGCAAAACCTTCTGGAGGAAATGATACTCTGAGCTTTGTAGCACAAATCAATGTCAAATGAAGGCCATAAACCGTGTCTTGTTCTGCATTCAGTATCGTCTCCAAATATCTTGAACAAACAACATCACTGTGCTTCAGACCCGTGGACACTTGCCTCTCTGGAAATTTATGATTGTCCATTCCAAGAAAGTAGAAATGTGGGGGTTAGTAAGTCTGGACTAGGGTGGTAGGAGAAACAAATACATTATGAAAAACAGAAACAGGGCCGGCTCCGTGGTCGAGTGGTCAAGTTCACATGCTCTGCTTCGGCGGCCCAGGGTTTCGCCGGTTCGGATCCTGGGCGCAGACATGGCACCATTCATCAAGTCACACTGAGGTGGCATCCCACATGCCACAACTAGAAGGACCCACAACTAAAATATACAATTATGTACTGGCGGGCTTTGGAGAGAAGAAGGAAAAATAAAAAAAATATAGAAACAACTTGAATATTACAAGCAATGGTTTTCCCAAACCATTGCTTGGGAAAGCCATTCTTGCCATGCCTATGCGCTCAAAGGAAACTGGCTCTGAGTTTGATTATTAATCTTTGGCTAAGGAAAGTGTTCAGAGCTGGTCCAGGTGGAAGTAGTACTGGAGAGACAGGAGAGGGTAGGGTAAAGGCTTCACACAAACCCCATTAGTGGGAAAAATAAAGAATTCTAGGTATCAGATTCCATGCCTTGGTCAAAATGCACGTCAATTTGACTGCCATTTCTAAATAAACACTAGCTTCCTCTATTTGGGGAGGTGGGTAGCTTTGTGGGGAAAGGCCATGGCCATGGATTCCAGCCCTGTAGAGTACGCTTTTGTGGCTATTTCTATGGTCAAGGAATCCCAGAAAATCAGGAACCCCATATATGACCCATTTCCCAATACAAGTCCAACTTGGAATCAGAAAAAGGTAGAAAAAGATGTTTAAAAACGTAAGCATCAAGAAAGCAACACTCCACATCACCAACCCACTTTATTAAAAGAAAATCTAGCATGACTGATTTCTGACCTTTGCTCAAAAGAAACCTAATTTTGAATATTTTTAAAGTAAATATCTCAGAAATTTTCAGTGATGGAAATGAATTACAAAAACCTGACTTGAGAGCTTAATGGTGCTACATTCACTTTCTTTTGCCTACAGTGCATGTAGCTACATCTCTTCTAGGAATGTGCAAAGTGAATGATAGTTCATGCCTAGTTTGTCTGATCACTAATCATTGCTGAATACCGCTTCTTCCACCTGAACCTGAACGTGAACCTGAACCTGAATTCGAACCTAAGGTGGAATGCTGGGCAATCCCAGGGGTACTGTTAAGAATTTGCATAGGACCATCAGCATGTGGTGTTATTCTTCTCTGTGACTGGGTATGGTTTTAAGCTGGTTTGTCTTTCTTTTGAAAGAAAAATCTGTCCTTATATAACATTTTTGCACTGCGGCTCTATTTCCAGACAACTGTGAGAGGTTCTCTTATTAGCGTGTTGTACTCCTGAAGGTCAGCCCCTTTTGCAAATCCCTGCCCCCGGCAAGTGGGCCCACACTTACAATTGCAATGACATTAGCAAGAGTTATGAGTAAAAGTGAGCCAAAGTATTGGCCAAGGCTTATGGATTTCATTTGAGGCTTAATGTGGCGCTTTAATTTTTCATTCAGCTTTCCTTTTAGGAATTACTTTGCTAAACATATCCAGGTTGTCTTTGGTGCTTAATATTATTACTTCTTGTTACTTACTGCTACTGATAATTAACAGAAGTGACTAGCCTCAACTTTAGAAGTTACTGAGACTTGAAGGAAGCAGAGGTTTTTTTCCTTGCCAATTATATTAAATATATGCATTTGGTTTAAAAACTCCTTGCTTTCTGATAGCATTGAGGAGCCAATCAGCACATTCTCTGATTTGTTGACTTGTTTTATATTCATTTATTCAGTCAGTCATTCAGTAAATATATAAGAAATATCTACCCCCCAGAAATGTTTGCAAAGAATTATTCAAAATCAAGATCTACTTGTAAAACCTTGCTAGAAAGACAAGGTTTGCATTTTGCACAATGGGGCTCTGATCCATTAGAAATAAAAAGGCATGCTTGAGTTCTCAAACTTGGTTCTCAACATGGACTCCAAGATGGTTATTATATAAATCTGGAGGCAAATACTATTAGTGGTTACCCTGCACTTTTTGATCAATATCCAAACTGTATTTCATATAGCCAGATTTTGTAGATTGATCCTTAAAAACTATCATAGGTAGAAGTAGATTAAATTCTCATTTCAAAGAAATACTATTACATCCATTTTGCAATAAAGAGAATCTTTTGAAATGACAAAAGCAGCTGTTGGTGAGGTTTTCCTGGTAACCTTGTAATGAATTCTCAGGAATACATGTGAAAACCAATGTGGATATCGCTTATATTCACTATATAGGACTAAATTTATCAAATATCTATTAGTAACTAACAATAAAAATGCTGTTGTGGTGTCTTTAATCCAAAAGCACTTATAGCTTAATGAAACTTGTTGATTCAGACATTATTTTTAATAAATATATATTGAGGATGAGCTATGGACCAGGCATTGTACTAGGCCCTAACGATATACTTCCAAACAAAACAGACATTCTCTCTGCCTTCATAGGACTTTGAATTCTGTGGATTGTAAGCATAATTTTTTTTTTCAGTTTTTCCTCCATGAAAATAACCACAGAATAGTTTCCTTTTTAAAGAAACAGCCAGCCAGCAATCAGGCTACTCTGAAAGTTACCTACAACTCTCATGCTCAGATATTCTCAATTTTGGCTCTCCATACTGAGGACGTTACTTGCAGCTTTATACACGAGGTTTTCACAACACTAGAGAGATGATCCATAGGAAGGAATCCTGGGTCTTCAAACACAAAAGAAAGAAAACAAAAACAGAAAATAAAATAACTTTATCATTCACATCCTCTTTAGTGTAAACGACATCATCTTTTAAATTCAATTCTCCCTTGTGGAGAGAGAGGAACCCTCGTACACTGCTGGTGGGAGTGCAAACTGGTGCAGCCACTATGGAAAGCAGTGTGGAGTATCCTCAGAAAATTAAGAATAGATCTGCCATACGATCCAGCTATCCCACTGCTGGGTGTTTATCCAAAGAACTTGAAAACACAAACACATAAAGATACATGCATCCCTATGTTCACAGCAGCATTATACACAATAGCCAAGACTAGGAGGCAACCTACCTTCCTATCAAGGGACGAATGGATAAAGAAGATGTGGTATTTATACACGATGGAATACTACTCAGCCATAAGAAATGACGAAATCCAGCCATTTGTGACAATATGGATGGATCTTGAGGGTATTATGCTAAGCGAAATAAGTCAGAGGGGGAAAGTCAAATACCGTATGATCTCACTCATAAGTAGAAGATAAAAACGACAAACAAACACATGGCAACGGAGAATGGATTGGTGGTTACCAAAGGGGAAGGGGGAAGGGGGGAGGGCAAAAACGGTGATTAGGCTCACATGTGAGGGGATGCACTATAATCAGTTTTTGGGTGGTGAACATGATGTAATCTACACAGAATTCAAAATACATTATGATCTACATCTGAAAGCTATATAATGTTATAATCCGATGTTACTGCAATAAAATAAATAAATTTTAAAAATGGCGAAAAAAAAAAGGACGTTGAAGGATAGATAGAATTTTAATAACAGGAGATTTGCAGTTTTCTTGCGAACCATAAATGCAGGAAAGGGTTGGGCATAGCTAGGAGATCCCAACTCATCCAGCTTGGTTAAAAAATAAAGTCAGCAAGGGGGAGGTGTGAAAAAAAAATTCAATCCTCCCTCACCACCCACCTCGCTTCACTCCCCATTATGTTTCCTTGATACATCATCCCTCTGAATGGGTTTTTTCTCTTTTCAATCGTCAGGAGCACTCGTGCTGTGTCTGGGCATCGACCCCCTCTTTGGTATTTGATTGATTTCATGCACTTGTCTTAACTGAGAAGCTAGACTGTACTTCGAACGTACTTCAGTTGACAGAATGAAATAAAACCCTAACCAGAGAAGCATAAGGATCATGCTTCCATACCATTAAAGCCAACGTTTCTCATCAGCATCAATGGAAATTCAGATTTTGTCCAAATAGGAAACAGAACAAAAAGTCCTTAAGATGACAATGGGAGAGACCACAGAGCACATGGAGGAAGAGAGGCTGGAGAGTGGATTCGTACAGAAGGAGGCTGGGAGGACCCACAGGATCTGAACTGAGTCTGCAGGAATTGCACAGGGAAGGCTTTTAATCGTCCTGACTCCCTAACGCCACTTTGGATGTTGGCATCATTGCTCAGACCAGAGTAGCTTGGAGGGAGGGAAATCAAAGGAATCGAGTTTATTTTGTTGGTAAAGATTAGAAATAGCTTTGTGATCTTCTCCTGGCCCAGGTCATATACAAATCATTCAACTGTATATCCTGATCATTTGGCCAGCATTTAACTTAGTTCAAACCACTAAGCATAAACAGCAACTGAGATGGAAGAAAATCTCTTCTTCTCATAAAAATCGACTGAGTCCGCTGGCCTACCTGTCTGAATCTGTTGTTCCTCTCAAGACAGGATGTTCGGCCACTAAGAATTCAGTTAAAGCACAGCTCTCAAAGAAATGCAAGTGGGGTGAGGCGAACCCAGTGCCCTTTGGCATCCTGCTTCCAGCTGGTGACTCGAACACATTGTCCGGCCAATGCGGGTCCTCTCCTGCCCCCTGGAGCGAATCTTCGGAGTCTGGAGTTTTAGACTGGCATTCTTCCCACCACTCTGGGGTCTGCATCACTTCACACTCCAAGGGGAGTTTCGTTGTTATTGGCATTTTCCTCTCACTTTCTACCCATGAAACATCTCTTAACTGATGAATGGAAGTGAGCTTCCCTTTCTTTCTGCATTACTCTTTTAAGAGATTTGGCGACAGGGCTGGATTCTTGCTATCCTCAGGTGGGCCGCCTGCTCTCTGCACTGTGCCAATGGCCCCAAATGAGCTAGAAAGATAAATAGATAGTCGTTCCCCCTTTCAAATATTCAGTACAACAAGATACCACCATGGATAGCAGAGGCTCTGGCTCCCTGGCCAATGGTGGAGAGGTGTTCTGGGGATTTTGGAATGCTGGCCCTAGCCGAGGAGCACAGCAATTCAGGAATGTGGTGGCTGTTTTTAGTGGCTAATGTATTTAAGCATCAGGCCTGCTTGTCCCTATATCAACTCTAAAACTGCTATAGTTGCCTAACTCTGGAAATTAAAGAATTCTGTGTATTTCTGTATGCGTCAGATTATATTTGGTTTCTTTTCCAACCACCAAATAAAGCATTTCTTCAAAACAAATTGCCAACCTTTTGCTTGTCTAGTGGTTGAACTTCAGGGCTGGAAGCCGTATTCGTTCAACCCCTTCCTTATTCGACAAATGTTTCTTAAACGTCTTCTATGCACCAAGTGCGAAAGGGAACTAAGAAGTCACTTCTTTAGGAGGATCCAAGAAAGATGTTTGCTATTTTAAATCTCTGCAAGAAATTCCACAATCTCTTGAAAACCTGCTCTGGAAGCGAATCCCACAAAGGTTGAGAAATTCTTTCAATGTCCCAAAACTGCTCTTGATGCAAGTCCTGGCTCCCTGGGTTGAGTGAAGATGGAGAAGGATAGCTTCAGCATAATTTGTGAAATAATCCTCTGTTTACTCGTTGCCATTGAGTTACCAATTCCCCTTCTTATTTAGCTAAAAAAGCATTTATTGAGTGGCCAGGGAAAGCTTCAGAGAAGAGGAGTAATTGCATCCTTAAAGGAGTGGTACGATTTCAATAGACTGAAAGGATACGGGCTAGCATTGTAGGAGAGAGCATAGCCTAAGCAGAGGCATGGAAGTAGGACAAATTAATAAACTGAGTGAAGGTGGGGTGAGGTGCTGGACGGAAGGAGAACTTTGCAATAATCCAATTCCTCCCAGGAGGCTGTTAATTTTCTTCCAAGATCTTGGGCTGTCTTTTGTCAAGGATCTTCTGCACATAAGCAATAGAAACCTACTTTTTTGCTCAAGCAAAAAGGAGAATTTATTATAAAGAATTAGGAGGATTTCAATGAATGTGAAGACAAGAGGTCTGACAGAACCTCACGAGAAAGAAAGAATGGGAAATAGCTATTCTCTCTCTCCTTCTTCTCTCTCTCTCTCTCTCTCTCCACACACACACACACACACACAAACACAAACACACACACAATTTTGCTTCTCCCTGCCCATCTGACTCATCTTTCTCTCTCTTCAGTTGTTTCTCAGCTTCTCCATGCACCTGGTTGCCTGGACAGCTCCTGACCATATAATCTCCTAGTGCCGGGAGAGAATACGTAGGATCAACATAGCCCAATTCCAATCATCAGGACAGATAATTCTATTGGCCAAGCTGGGGTCAGATCTCCATCCTCAGTCCATCAACTATGGCTCAGGCAGAGTTAAGTAATGCAAAAGTGGCTCTACATACCCAGTGGTGGGTGGGTGGACTCATTCTCAGAGAACACGTGGCTGTGGCAACAGAGACCAGATGGAAACACACATGTGTGAATTTTCCTGCTAAGGGGACTGAAGAGGGTGCACTCTTTCAGTGAAATGTTCCAATAACCTTGGCAAAGCAGTCTGGGTGGGCAGAATGCTTTGTGTGAGGCTCAGTGAAGGAGAAAACAAACATTGGTGCTGGGGTGTCAGGGGCTCCAAACCATGAGGAACAATGGAAGGAACTGCAGCTGCTCTTGTAGAGAAGCAAAGATTTCAAGAAAATCTGCTGCTGCCACCTCTCTTCAAACACCAGATGGGCTATCATTTTGAAGACAGACACATCGCTAGGAGAAGGAACCAGACCAGGAATGGAACAGCCTGGAAATGGTGGATGGCCTTAGAGTTAGTGAATTCCCTATTAAGGAAGGGACTGTAAAATTATGGAAACACCATTTTATGTGATGTTCATAGAGATAATTTATGTATTCAATGGAGCTTTAATTAGGTGACCTATATTCACATGTAAACCTGCAAGTAGGTGGCCTTCCAACTCTCAAATTGGATGATTTTTCTAATCAGTCAAGTCCCATCTTGGAATACACAAGAAAGAATTTTTCAACAACAGGCCCTGAAGAACAGCTCTCAACACTGAGAGGCAGGGAATCCAGGCAGTAATTCTAGTTCAACATTTCTCAAACTTCATTGCATTGAACTCTATACTCATGAGATGTTCATAGGTATTTTACAAAAACTGGGCTTCATTGTCAAATATAATGATAGTTCAAATGATGCAAAATAGGCTTCTTTACTGCAGGTTATCTTAGAGCCTTTAAGAAGTTAGTGTTTTACGAATCTTCAATAGGTGAGATACATTAAACAATGTTTCCCAAGCTTATCTGACCACATGAGGATTCAATGACATCATGTAGTCCATTAAGTCCGATGAAACAGAGTTTGGGAAATGCTGGTCCAGCTCTGTTGCCATGATTCTTCACCTTTTTTGGGTCACAACCCTTTTGAAAACCAAGCAAAAGCTACTGAGCACTCCTCTCACCAACAATGGAAAATGAACATGCATACGTGGGCACCAAATCTGGCACATAACTTGAGAGAGTTCAGAGACTACAGCGCCTCACCCATGGATTTTCAGGTTTCCTAGACCCCAGGTGATAAATCCTTATCCTGGATAATCTAAATTTCTAAACAATTTTCTTTTCATTCATACATCCCCAAAGGGTCATAAGATGGAGGCACAAATCTTCCTTATTGCACCGCTCATGTGAGTGTCAGGTAGTTCTCTCTGGACACACCGTGGTGCCATCCTTTGGTGTAGACTACCTGAAAGAAGGCGCGACGCCTGCTGCCTCCAAGATATCTTCAAGCTATCTTCCCTTAGGTGGACTCCCACTCAATGCTGTTTCTTTCCAAACCAGAAGTCCTACTTAACTTGATGAATGAAGAGATATTTGAAAATGTTTCATATTATTTTAAGGTAATTTTAAGTTTTTTCCAACAAAAACGTCTAAAGAACTAAGTGTGAGAATTGTTCTTATTTCACTATGCAGCTCTTCAGGAAATTTCATTGTTTATAGAAACATGATCCTCGGGGAGGAGAAGCCCCTCCTCATTTTTCACAAAGGCTGCTTCATGACCCCAGCCCTCGTGTCACTAGGAGAGCGAAATATTTAAAGACAGGCATAAGATGAAAAAGTGAAAAAGCAAAGGACAAGTAGTTCACATTAAATGAGTAGTCTAAATTATTATAAAATAGCACAGGTAAAAAGAATAAGCTTACCATTTCTAAATTACTCCAGTCCTATAAAAAAGGAAAAGTTTTAAAATGGGCATTTAAAAGGGCTAACACCAGTGCATGCATGTGGAAGCCAGATATATTACTTCTTGTGCATCTGTCATTAATTTTATAATTGAAGTTTATGAATAGCCCAGTTGAAAAACAAATGGTTTATATCAATAGAAATGATTTAGTTTTCATTTTTATTAAAGTTAATACATGTTAATAATTCTTTTTCAGATTAATAGCTGTTTGCGCATTATAAGCCCAGGTCTTATGTTTTTTGTATAAGGATATTGAATAGAAATTTTGTTTTCTCCTTGACCTTCTTATAGTCAGCATGTTTCCATTCACACGAGAAGAAAGTAGTCATTTGCGGTCCATGGAGACATGTTTGTTTGACTAACAGATGTCTATGCGGGAGTAAGCAGGAAGTCTTACAGTTCCTTCCCAACACAAAGGCCCACTCATGATAAAAGAAAAGACCAAGCAGCTTGGGAATAAATAAGGCAATTTCTATTCCAACAAACATCTGTCCTAAAGCAGCCAGGAAGGTGAAGCCAACAAAATCCCTAACACCTCAACTTATATACATTTTTCTTTCTTTTACCCCTTTCCTTTCCTTGTTAGCAACCATTCTCAACATTACAGAAAAATGAGCCAAAATATTGCTTTATTTGTTCCACCACCAATATTTTAATCTGGAATGCTTAACAGCCAGCCTCTAGCTATAAGAAAGCAAGTTTTCTCAGAAAGAGATGAACTCTAAAAACTGGAGATGAATCTAAAATCCAGTTTAGTCTTACACAATGTTTATGTCAATTATATCTTGATAAAACTGGAAGAAAAAAGTAAAATCCAGTTTGGTCATTGATATTTATTGAGTACTACCGAATGCCATTCACCGTCCTGAGCACTGTGAACATAGAGCTGTTCATGGTGGGCATCCCACATCAGTAAAGACAGCCAACAAACATGGAGTCAAAGAGGTAAGAAAGCTAATTTTAGAAAGTGATAAAAAAAAAAAGGGGGGATATGATAAAAAGTGACTGATAGAAGACAGGGAGAAGGCTAATTCAAAGTAGGTGAAATGTGAAGGTAATGTGTGAGCAGAGGCAAGAATGCCGAGGAACAGCAGCCTGCTATAGATCTAGGGTAGAGTATTCCAGAAAGAAAAAACAGCAAGTACCAATGACTCAAGGTGGAAACCAGCTTTGTTCAAACCATAGAAAGAATGCCCAAGTGGCCAGAGCAGAGCGAACAAGGGGAAAGTGAAAGGACATGAGCCAAGAAGGCCAACTGTCCATTACAGCCCAGGCTCTCCACCATACAGAAAGAAGACAACTCTGGCCCCAAAACAGTCAAATGACACGCCAGGGCAGGAGGTGAGTGAACAAAATAATTACCCTGAAGATGGGATAAATTTCATTTTTGTCACCTAGAAATAGCTCAGGCCTACTGTACTGAGCTTCTAAGTAAATGTTCCAGAAAGGGGCTTCTTCATAATAAAGTACAGACTAGACCAGTCTTCATTAGCAGACACTGTCTTCCTTTTTAGGGGTAAGGGCTGCCCAGACAGTGGTTTCCTCCATTCCTTTTCTCAGGTAGCAAATGCCCAGTCATCCATCACCTTCTTTGCACCCTGGAATCCGGGTGCTCCATATCACCCGAGTGATAAGGAGAACCAAGCTTTGGCTGGAAGGGTTGTTCCGGAAGTCTGCCAGGCCAGTGGATCATTTCCCAGTGTTCTGCAGAATGATCACTTTGCTTCCAGGTACAGCCAACATGGGTCATTATCCAAGAGCAGGTTCACCCCAGATGAATTAATGAATTCTGACACCACACTTCAGGTTACTGTCTTTCACTAACCTTTTTGTGGCCTCTGAAAAAATAAAATGAGATAAAATCTGGTATTCCCTTCCTCTATATTAAGCCAGGCTCTATTCCACTCCAAGTGGCAAATGCCAGAGGGAAGAAAAAGTACCAAGTGAGTAAAGACTGAAGAGTGAGATTTTCACCAAGGAAGCATCTACAGTTTCAGCAGAACATATATTTTTATATATAAACATAAGTAAAGGCAGGGAATCTGTGCAACACAGTCTAGTTCAATAGTCTAGTTCAAATGTATATTTATATACAATTTATATATAAACATATATAGAAATTGTATTATATATGTATAATATATACAATTGTATATATATATATATATATATATATCTTTACACAAAATAAAATTAGAGTGTGCAATAAGAGGGCCTTGAAAATATTTTTCCCAGAGTCGGTGATAAAAGTCCAGCTTTGTTTATCCAACTAGTGAGGTGATGGTTTTCTCCACTCCCTATTCTTACGTTTCATTCCATGTCTATAAATCAGATTCATTTCTATTCTTAAACAAAATATAAAACTCTCTTCAACTTGTCTGCTGGTGTTTCAGCTCCATAGCTTGTTTGCATCCATTATTCATTTTAGGCAAACAGCACTTAGAGAGCAGTAACCTTCTGTGTTTAACACAAATGTGTTAATGAACACCTTCAGTTTAATTGCTTTAACATTGATGAACCTTTTTTTATTCTGAAGTAGCCCAAAATACTATTCTGACATTTGCTTTATTCAAGATAAAGAAACCAAGTTAAGGGGCCGGCCCTGTGGCGGAGCGGTTAAAGTTCTACGGGCCCCACTTCCACGGCCTGGGGTTCACAGGTTCAGATCCCGGGTGCGGATGTATTCCACTCGTCAGCCATGCTGTGGAGGCATCCCACATAAAGAGTAGAGGAAGACTGGCACAGATGTTAGCTCAGAGCTAATCTTCCTCAAGCAAAAAAAGAGGAAGATTGGCAATGGATGTTAGCTCAGGGCGAATCTTCCTCATGAAAAAAAAAAGAAACAAAGTTGATTATCTTTGGGACAAAGTTTAATGCTTATATATCATCCTGGTTGTTTATTCTTCTTTTCATTGATGAAATATTATTTAGGAAGACAGTAATAAAATAAATTTCCCCTATATTGGCTATTAGTAGATACAAACCAATAAGAATCTAAGTTTCATGATCTTCCAGTTCATTCTTTGCCATTAGATTTGCTCTTTTTTCCAAAAAGGGGGCAATAACACAGCAGGCTCTGACCCACTCCTCTGATTGAACTATTGCTTTAGATCTTGCATAAATTCACAAGCTTCTATTTTAAAAAAAAAAAAAACAGCATCTTTAAAGATGTTTTTATAGTGTGAGTGACATATAAGTCAGGTAAAGAAGTGTGATGAGTTACGGAATAGGAATTAGTGCCACCTGGATACCAGCCAATAGAAAGACTAAACCACTGGCCTCCAGTCATCAAGACAGTCAACTTCTGATTGATCAGCTACCTAGATATTAGTTCTGGAATAGCTAACTGGCTAATTGAAGGCCTCAAACAGCAACTGCTAGTGTTTCTTGAGATAATTAAGTTTACAGCTAATTGAACCCTCGTTATCCTTTAAGCAAAGAGATGAATTTCTCACTTATCAGGTTTCCTTGCAAAATTACTCTTTTTATTTGATTATTTATTTTTATTTATTTATTTATTTATTTATTTTTATTTTTATTTTAATTGCTCTAAAATAAAGTTCCCTTAATACTTTTAATAAATTGACATTGAAAGCATTGTACCAAATAGGAGCCTCTTTAGACCTTTGTTCTGAATAAATAATATACAAGTAATAGTAATTTATATTAATAGAGAAAATTAAAAAAAAAAAACAGCACTGGTAATGAGCAGAACTACCACGCAGCAGTGTGAGTGGGAAAACAGTGCTGATGTACACTACCATCTCAGCTAACCCACATCTGGAAATCCAGAGAGCCAGTTGCCATGTGTCTTTCCAACTGAAAAATGCAAAAGACAACTGGCTGCCATATGCTTCTCACAAAGAAATTGTATACAGGTTACTCAGTATGAGCCACATATATAGGATCTACATATGAATGCCCCAGGAATGGATTTGGCCCAAACTCTCCTTCAGCTAAAAAGCTTCAGGCATCACAATATTCCCACATGTCCACTGTATAATGGAACAGATGACATCTTTTACATGGAAGGTTGCTTTGTACTAAGAATGAAATTGGGCAATGGGCAGCTCAGGCAACTATCCAAAGGAGTTCTTGTGACTTATACATGTATGTATATGTATAAAAAAGACGTATATTAATGTTCTTTGAAAACCATAAATAACGTACTAAAGAACTCTAGAAATACATTGTATCACTCTCCATGTCATAACACATGCAAACACACACACACTCACACCAAATACACACACATGCCCAGAGGAGTGAAGAAATGTCTCACCAAAGTTGGAGCCTTTGTTATAAACAACAAGAGATAGTTCCTTTATCCAGATGACTGCTGTTTCCTTTGCTCTGGCTGAGGCTCTCTAAGATGGAGATTAAAGGTACTTAATGCTTTGGGGAGAGAGTTCTGCATGAGGGGCCAGAATAAGAAAGAGAGCATGGAGAGAGACTGCTTTCAGCCTGTTCTTTCTTCAACATATGGGAAGAAAGGTAAAGAGAATTCTAGCAGTTTTGACTTTGTCTGTCTTAGCTCAATAGAGTAGAAACCCTAAGAAGGATTTAGGCAAAAGCTCCAGCTAAGAATAAATAGGCCTCATTTTCTTGGAGTGGTCTGTGTCTTGTCTTCCTGAGAACTCAGGACAGGACAGCAGTAAGGAATTGAGAAGGATCTGGGGACACAATTAACAGTGTCATAGTTAACGCATCCATCCACCCATCCAGTCATCCCTTCACCCAAGTTAATGGAGGTCCTTCTAGAAGAGGGAATTACATTAAGAAGAGAGGAAGATAGTTTGGACAAGAATTTTGCCATGAAATATAGAAGTAAATATGGAGAATTACTAATTATAATAAAAAATGATAATGATAAATGCCAAAGAGAAAGCCACAAATAAAACACTATGGGAGTTCTTAAGAAAGGGAAATGGCTTCCAGCTTGGGAATGGGAAATAATTGAAGACAACTTTACAGAGAAGACTGCATTTGAACAAACCTTGAAGCAAGCAGAGACAGCAGTTTTAAAAATACACATACATATGGGGCCAGCCCCATGCCTAGTGGTTAAGTTTGGCACGCCCTGCTTCAGCGACCCAGGTTTGATTGCCAGTCATGGACCTACACCACTCATCAGCGGCCATACTGTGGTGGCGACCCACATACAAAACAGAGGAAGATTGGCACAAATGTCAGCTCAGGGTGAATCTTCCTCAGCAAAAAAGAAAAATACACACACACAGTTTTATTGGATCATAGAGCCATAAAGGGAAGATAGAGCTGGAAAAGTGTGTTAATTCATTCAGCACCTTTAAGAATTACTGTGTGCAAGGCATTGTACTAGGTTCTGGGAAAAAAGATAAATATCAATATCCCTTTACCACCGCTACCTCCATCCACCAATGACGGTAAACCTGGCTTTGTGAGGGAAAGAAATGATCTTTTCTACCATCAAACTCAGAAAGGCTCTCTGTTGCCTTGAGTCCACAGCAAATAAGGGCAGAATTATCCCTGGGCACAGCAACGTCCCTTGTTCCCCCAGGAGCCTCGCCCTCAGGACTCAGTATCAAGGGGACTCAAATGCTGTCTGGGGTAATCCGTACAAAGTTCTCAAGTATGCAAATGATACTTGAAACCCAAAAGCCTATTGCTTTAGATCCTGCATTAATTTCCAAGCCTCCATTTAAAAAAATAATCTGCGTGCTTAAAGAAACTTTTGACAGCGTGAGTGATACATTAGTCATGTAAAAGAGGTGTTCAAGGACTTGTGGGACAGCAGTTAGTGCTACCTGAATACCGGCCATTAGAAAGACTAAACCACAGCTTGTAGTTTCCAAGACTGCCAACTTTTGATGGACCAACTACCTGGATGTTAGCTCTGGAATAGCTACTCGCTGTTGAAGGCCTGTAACGGCAACTGGTAATGTTTAGAACATGTGGGAGTTGGAGCAGTCACCTCAGCCCCCACATTCAAGGGAGCCCCATGTTGCTCAAGGTCTTGGCTGGGCAATTATTTAAGAAGGTGTCAGGAGAAGTAGGCAGAGGCAGCTCCTCGCTGGTGCTAAGACGATCTGCCTCCCCAAACACTGCTCCTCACGCCTTCAACGAGACCTTCAAAGCAGTGGGGTTAATAGCCTTCCCAACCCTCTAGAGTTCAATTCCCCTTTGAAACTTCTTTGTCTCTTCAAAACGCCCCCATTGTTCCTCTTCCCTCAATTTTAATGATAGAGTTATTGGGGAAGGGTATCTATACGGTATGTTTTAACTTGGTCTCATCCCCTAATGACAGCTTACCTTTTGCTCAAATTCAGCTCAGCATCTACTTCCTCCACGCCAGGCTGTTCTGTCTTCCAGTGACGCATGATGATTTTGAAGTATTATTTTTCCTTCAATATAAACTTACAGTCTCGTTCCTCACGTATCAGCTCCCGCGTACCCCACCACCTCACTCGTGACACAGCACTTATGGAAATCCCCCCATTACCAGTATTCACACATGGGTAATCCACACTCAAGGAGCACCAGTGTCTCCTCCAAACAAGGTAATCTTGTCTGGTCATTTGAGCTCCAATGGGTAACGATAAAACTGGCTTTTCATTCCTATACTGAATACTAGTTTATTAGTAACCAGTGTTTATGGTCATGGGGGACAATGTTTTAATATTGGCATTTATTTCATCTTCTTTACGTTATTATGAGAGAGAGAGGTCTGAGAAAGTATCAAACACATGGTAGGCACTGAGAAAATGTTTGCGGAATAAATAAATAAATTTTTCAATTTCGCTTTGAAAAATTTGTTGCTTTGCCCACATGGAAGGAAAGATTTTCCATCCAGCATTACAGGTTCAGAAACTCACCCTAAGTCCCCACAGCCTGAAGAGAAGTAGGAAGAGGGAAGTTGAAATACAATGGTTTGCTGTAATTTAGTGATATGTTCTCTGGGTAGAGCTAGCATCTACATGGCTCCAAAGCGATAAGGAGGATTCTGTCTGGGAAGCAGGGTGCAGCAGACAGCAAAGCTTTCAGACAGAAGAAATGTGATAAACTGTCACTCACTTCCATAAACTTTATGGCATTGGGCCATAGCTATTAGGGTCTTTACCGTGAAGACACAGGAAGGTAGTGTGACAGACTGAAATTTGGTGCCCCTAACGACCACAGCTCCCAGAATTCACACCCCTGTGTCATCCCATCTCACACTGACTCTAGGCTTGGCCATGTGATGAGTTTTGGCAAAGCTTGATTAGTCCCGGCACACTGAGACTTACCCTTGTAAATTGTACCTTCTTGGAACCAAGCCACCACGCTACAAGTAAACTCAAGCAGCCATGTGGAGAAGCCCACACGGAAGAGACTCAGGAGCCCTGGTGTACTGCTCCAGTTGACCTCCCAGCTAGAGGCCAGTATGAACTGCCAGCCATAGGAATAAGGACACTTTGGACCTTCTACCCATTCCAAGTGTCCCTACTGATGCCCTACAAAGAAGACTGACAGACCATCCACAGACTTACGAGAAATTATAAATCACTGTTGTGTTAAGCCAGTGAGTATTGGAGTAGTTTGTCACAGAGCAATAGACAACCAAAACAAGTTGGGAGTGAATAATTTACATTTCACTTAATGAACTCAAAACCTGCTTGGTATAGTTTGACTCTGAGTTCCCCAAGACCTGACATGGTGGTCCAGTGGTTTTCAACCTGGCTGACCCCAGAACGACCTTCAGAGACTTTTTGAAGTACCCATAACTAGGCCTACCACAGAAATTCTGATTCCAGAACATTCAGGAGAACGAGGCACTTCTTTGTAAAGAGCTCCACTGTTGTATCCCCAATGTTAGAACTCCTAGAAGAGTCTGCACTGACGTGGCCAGTTGTTTCAAAGTGGACAATGTCACACATGGCCTCATATCCACTTCAACGCAGAGAGCGGCATGTCGTCAAGAATCTGTTGTAATCAGTCTATTTTACGGAGCAATACTGTGCTCGGAGACCCTGTGAGAAAAATGAAGCAGCAGAATATGTTTGTATACCTTTGTTGGGAAAAAATGCCAACTCTATACACTTTAATTACTAAAATGTTTTCAAGGTCAAGCTGAACACATAAACCTCAGATAAAGGAGTTGAAGGGAGAGGTTGCCTACCAGGAACAGAGAAGAAAAGGAAGCAGGGCACCATGCAGTGTATCGTTGTAACAAGTGCTCCTTCTGTCTGCCCTGGCTTCGATGTGGTCAGAGGAAAGGGAGAGGTTGTGCAACTGTAGATATAAATCCTGGGTGAGGACGAGGCACGTCAGGGGAAGCACGAGGCGGGGGTGGCCCACGTTCCTCATCTGCTCAGTATAAGCCTGTGAGGAAACACGCTGACTCTTTCAATAATCTCAATGAAAGACAAACATCAGGGGAACAGGCCTGGAGGCTGTGAGGTCCAGCTGGTCCCTCCACCAGGGAGAGCCTCCCCCATCGCCACCCTTGCAGAACCTGGACATGTGATTCTTAAGAGAAAGGCTTTTCATGTCTGATAGCAGCAGCAGGATGAGCAAGAACCCTCCAAGGCGAAGGCGAATTTCAGGGGATGAGGTCTCCCTCCCAGGGTGAAGACCTTCCGCCAATGATAATTTTAGAGAATCTGGGTTTGGCTTTACTAAGAGAGATAAAGGGTTTCCTTAAAAATAAAATAGAGGGGCCGGCCCCGTGGCTGAGTGGTTAAGTTCATGCATTCTGCTTCGCCAGCCCAGGGTTTTGCCGGTTCGGATCCTGGGCCCAGACATGGGACCGCTCATCAGGCCGTGCTGAGGCTGCATCCTAATGCCACAACTAGAAGGACCCACAACTAAAATACACAACTATGTACCAGGGGGCTTTGGGAAGAAAAAGGAAAAATAAGATCTTTTGAAAAAATAAAATAAAATAGATTTACATGTCTGAAAACATGGGAAAGAGTAAAAAAACATCTCATTTCTCCTGCCTGCTTGGACATGTTTTATTCAAGTCTCTCTTTGTTGCAAGTAAGTGACAACAACTCAAACTACCTTAATAAACGAGGAGTTTATTGGCTCATTAAAACAAAAGTCTAAGGACATTCTGGCCTCAGCCGTGGCTGGATCCAGGCACTCAGGCAATGCTTCCTGAAGCTGCCTCTCTGTGTCCTGACTCAGCCTTCTGCTATGCTGGTTCCATTCTCTGGCAGGATCCCCCAATACAGTGGCAAGACAGATGCCAGGAGTTCCAGGTCATTTTTCTATCCTCTCAACAACCCTCTACAGAAAGAGTTTCTCTTTTTCCAACTATTTCCAGGAACTGAGTTTCCTTCACTCTGATTGGGTCACATGCCCAACTCCAAGCCAGTCACTGTGGCCAGAAGGATGTAACTTCCTGGGCGGCCAACCCTGCAGCATGGAATGGACTCAGTTCTACCCAAGTGATACAGTCTGACAGTTGAAGAGGGGCAGCTCCCCACGGAAATCAGAGTACTCTTTACCAGAACCAGGATGAATGGATGCTGTCCAGGGAAATCCCCTCTCTGGCTTAAAGCAGAGAATTGAGCCTCCCAGAGAACAACTCGTTCATTTTTGGAGAGGTAGTTCTGTGCTCTGAAGTAGTGACTATGCAGGCCCTGCGTGCCTGATAGAGCCCACAGATGCCAGCTCTGCATCCTCCATGGTAAACAGCTCTTGATCCTTTCCCAGCACCCACTCGTCATCCTAGAGTTGACTGGAGTCATCGATGCTCAATGAACTTCATCCTCAAAGGCCCAGAACAGAGCAGCCCAACTGCAATTTCTTTCTTCTGACAAAGTCAGTCAGTCAAAACTTGAGGATTCTTGATCTCAGCTCTTCTGCTGGCTAGTCACTATGTGCCTGGAAAGTTAAGCAACTGTTAAATGCTTCGGCTTTCCCTCAAGTAAGAAAAAAAAGATTGAAAGTCCAAGATTCTTCAAAAAGACATTCTATTGAAATGAAAAACATTTCAAATATATGTCATCACTCTTACAAGTCTCACCTGGGCCAAGTAACAATGTGTGCCAGATGAGTAAAGAAGAAGAATGCCAATTTTATTGATTTTACCGCCTCATACTCCTTTCAGGTCTGTGAAAAATGTTTAACGGGTGAGTAACTTTTTTTTTATAATTCTCTACAAATCTGCTCTACATCAAAAATTGTTTTTTGAGAGAGTGTTACCGAGATACAGAGCAGAATACTTAAGCTGGGATAGTTTGATTGATCTTCACTATTCCTGGTGTCATAAAGTTTGGGGATGTAATGAATAAAACCCTCCAAATCCCCAGCTTGGTGGTCAAGGTGTTTCATAGGCAAGCCAGCATCCTGTTGGTCTCTCAGTGTCTGAATGTTTGTAGTTGAAGTAAGAAGCCAATCCCTTTTTCGTTCTTCTCTTTCCATCCTTACCCTCCATCTTGACCCAGCTCCCATCCTCAATCTAAACCTAACCAGATAACTAGTACGTGGTGTTATCATTTGCGAGCGTTGTCGCCAATGCACAAGCATGAGAGAATGTGCGACTGGGGCAGAATACAAAGGAGCCCGCCTGCCTGTTCAGCATTCCCCGGCCTCCACACTGGATAGAACTGAGAGTATGGACAAGAGCAGTGAACAAAAAGGGCAAAGGAAAGCTCATCCTTTCACTCGCGGAAAGGCTATTTGGGTATCCTCCTCAGCACAAAGAAAAGGAACGACCTTGCTTAATCCTACAGCATTGGTGAGACCCCCTAAAAATCCTCTAGTGCAGCGGTTTTTAAATTATGTATCATGCATCCCCCAGATCCCACATGAAAAAGAAATTATTTTCATACCTACACATTAAATTCGTGCCTACCTTAACTTCTCCTGCCTCCGAGGTGCTCTCCTCCCAGCCAGTATTATGCCAGATGGGACTCGGAAGCCAAGCCTTGGAAGACAATGCAGAAAGTTTCTACAGTTCTGGAAAGTCTAATGAGTTGTGAGCTAGAACACAGAAAGAGTCATGGTCATGTGAATCTAGTTTTTGTACCTTCACTTTGAGCTTCATTGAGAATCTGGCTCTTTGTTTAGGTGACCTTTGGCCCCTGAAGTTAATGTTTGTCTGCTAAACGGTATTTCAACACTAACATCTGGTGATGTCCCCTAGCCTGACATTTGTGAAGCAGATGCTTCCAGTGGCCTGGAGTGTGTCTTCTGGGTCAATGTTTTCAGTAGTGCCCTCTGGCATTGATCTCTGTGGTACCTCTCCCCAGGTAAGAAAAGAAATGCCACTAGGAAATGGCTGAGAGAGAACACTTCAGACCATCTGGAGGCAATCGTGGAATATAAAACCCCAGAAGTTCTTGTATAAAGAAATAGCTAGAGGTAGGGAGTAGAGGGAAAAATCAAGTCCTCGGTATTTTTTTGAAGTTGTACTTTAAATAATCTAGCAGTTCAAGCCTGACAAATCTATACTTCATTTCAAGCAATCGCTTTACATGTTTCTTTCTCTCTGTTCAGGGTCCTCTCTCTTGAAAGCTTGAAGTAACAGACAACAGAATCTATTGCTGAGAAAAGCAAGCCCTCTCTCTCCTCTCAGCCCCACTCTTTCCATGCATACACATGAGCACACGCTTCATGGTACTTAGCAAAGGGCTCCTCTCAATGTGGACCTAGAGAAAACTTAAAAGAACCTTGTGAACTAGAGCAGAAATTCAGATAGCCTACATTTGGAAAATGACGTCTTTTAAAATTAAGAATTTTCCCCAAGATTCCTGAAAAGCTTTCAAAAGTAGTAAGCAGGTCAATGAGAATTATTTATTTGAACTGGATGAAGATTTTTGATCTCTAATACTGTATCTCAAGATCTCGTCTTACTTATTATTACCAGTAGGCAGCAACAGCTATCTCACTACCTAGAGAGAAGTGCATATCTTCTCACTCTACTCAGTAGTTTAGTACAGGCAAAATACCATGAGGCTGCTTTGTAACATTTACCACATTGCTGTGTGGCTTCTCTTTTTGAAGAGCTTAGAATCCATCATCCTCTCATTCATCCATCTCATGAAGCTCTGCTGTCCAAGTGGTCAACGAGGGCAAGGAGGTGAGCACTGCACAAACCAATCTGAACGAGGATGGGAGGCAGAATTCTAAGATGATCCCCAATGACTCACAACCTTGTATAATTCCCTCCTCGGAGTGTATACGGAACTTGTGATTTGCTTCTAATCAATAGAATATGGCAAAGGTGACAAGATATCACTTCCATGATTATATTATGCCATGAGGCAAAGGGGAAGGGATCTTTGCAGGTGTAATTAAGGTCCCATATCAACTGAATTAAGTTAATAAAAGGAGATCATCTGGAGTGAACCTAACCTAATCAGGTGAGCCCTTTAAAAGAGACAAGGGGCCCGCCCAGTGGTGTAGTGGTTAAGTTCACATGCTCTACTTTGGCAGCCCAGGGTTCACCGGTTCGGATCCCAGGCGTGGACCTAAACACCACTCATCAAGCCAGGCTGTGGCAGCATCCCACATACAAAAAATAGAGGAAGACTGGCACAGACGTTAGCTCAGCAACAATCTTCCTCAAGCAAAAAGAGGAAGATTGGCAACAGATGTTAGCTCAGGGCCAATCTTCCTCACCAAATAAATAAATAAATAAGTAAATAAAAGAGAGTCTAGAGTCAGAGAATCCAAGCAAGAGAGATTCTGTTTCCTGCTTGGAAGAAGTAAGCTGCCATGTTGTGAGAGGACTTGCAAGAGTGTCATGTGGCAAGGACCTGAGGGCAGTCTCTAAGAGCTGAGAATGGTCCCTGGCCAACAGCTAGCAAGAAAACAGGGGCCTCACTCATACAGCTGCAATGAAATGAATCCTGCATCAAAATGAATGAGCTTAGAAGCAGATTCTTCCCCAGTTGAGACTCAAGATAAGAACACAGCCCGGTTGGCATTCTGATTTCAGTCTTGTGAGACCCTGAGCAGAGAACCCAGCTAAGCCATGCCCAGACTTCTGATCTGCACCAACTATGGGATAATAAGTGGGTAGTGTTTGAAGTTGCTAAAGTTTGCAGTAACTTGTTACACAGCAGTAGAAAACTAGTACAATGAGGTTGGCTGGGAAGCAACTGAAATAGCCAAGATCCCACATTTCACTCCACCCACCCACTGAATACCTTGTGGAGCTTGGATATAGTTCTTCCCTTGAGAATCAGCAGTCCATGGGATAGAAGAGAATAGGACTCTGATTCTGTCTCAAAATGTGGATGGATAGGTGGATAAATAGCTACATAGATAGATAGAGAAACACACAGATAAATAACAAGTACTTACTGCGTGCCAGGATCTCTACTGAGTGCTTTAAATATTTTACCTCATTTAGATAAGGGGTTAGTTAAAATGGTGTAGGTACTTTTAATGCCAGAAATTAACTGAACCTGGTGGACTAAAAAGAAGGAAGAAAAAAACTAACAAAGCAAGGAAAAGGACCCATGATTCAGCCCTCACAAGGTCACAGGTTAAGAGGTATGTCCCAGTCCCCATACTTCTCGAAGAAGGGTTATGAATATTATAAAAAGCAGGAAGGACAAGCTAGATGGCATAATCGATTTATTCCGATAAACTTGGTGGCAGTTTTGAACCAACAGTTCATCAAATCATGCTGTAAGTCACGCTAACGGTTTTCTAGTTGCTGTCCTCAAGTGGACAGTGGGCAGGGCTGTACTTACACATGTGGATGTGAAATACACAGGGAGGAATATTTTAAAACCATCAGTCACCATCTATTAGAGGGTCATGAATCAACAATCGGAAGTGTGAAAGCTACCACTGATGTGGAGCCATTGCTGTATGAACTGTGAATTTCAATATTTTAAAGGGAATGGTTGTTTTTTAAGGGCGATGGATGTAACCCACTCAAAGCAAACCAGATGCAGTGTGGTAGTAAGGATAACACTAACTGCTAAACAGCTGACTGCAAACCTTAGTGGCTAATTCAATAGAAATGTATTTCTCACTCACATAAGATCTAACTGGCAGGGCAGGGGATGGGGGTTATGCTCCACACAATCCTTCAGGGACCCTGATGGGCAAGGCTTTACTATCTTTGACCCCCAGTTTCTGAAGTGGCTCTGATTATCAACATCCAGTTGGTACACGGGGGAAGATTTAGGGTGAGTATCCTGGAAGTAGAGTATCTAACTTCAACCCTCTTTCCATTGGCCAGAATTCAGGCAAATTGACCTTCCTAGCTTCAGGGGAGGCTAGGATAAATACCCGAACTCATTCTACTCCCATCCTCTGATCTCTTGCAAGTGCTCCCCTTTGGAGGAACCCAAGAACAAGTCAGAGGGCAAGCGAATTCATTGATTCAGTTTGTAAAAGTTAGCTTCCCATGACACAGGATAGAGTAGAGAATGGCAGTAAGTGAATTTAGAGGGACCACTGAAAGATATCCAACACAAGATATTACATGAAGACAAGGACTAGAAGGGGTCAATCCTGTCAGTGAAAAAACCTAATTCCCACAGAGGGTCTTCACTAAGTCAGCTAATGTCTGAAGATGCTGTTAAAGAAAATCTAGGATGCTGTTAGGAGTGGCCTTTGAGTTGGGATTTTGAGTGTGGAAAGAACCTTAGACTAGAAGTCAGAAGAAATGACTTCTGGTCCTACTCCACCTCATACTAGCTCCAAGATCTTAGACAAGTCACTCAACTTGCCTGAGCCATGGTTTTATATCTGTAAAAATTTATAATAATCATACCTTTCCCAGTCTTAATCGTAGACTTGATGTGAGAGAATCCAATGAGAGCACATACTTGAAGGCACTTTGTACATTAGAAACATGGGTCACAAATAATACTGTGTTTTTGTGTTATTGCTATCATTATGCAAATTTTGGTCCTAGTTTGTGAGAAATGAGTGATCCTGATTAAACTGCCACTTTCCCAGTAACTTTTATACTGAATACGAACCAGGAAGAGCAGTAAACCGTAATGTAAGATTCACCTGTCCCATGAATCTTTCAGAGGACTCCCTGCTGATGTTGGGTAGGCTGCACAGAACTTTCCTTTGCCCTGGAATCTCCATTTAAGTCCACAGATACCCCTCAAACTAAAGAAACCCACAGACTAAAGAAAACTACCCACAACAGGGCCAGGTGCCTTCCTCGCAGGTTTACCAGGAGGTTTGGGGGTTGAGAAATGAAAGCCCAAACCCCACCCCCTTCCTTCCCGGTCTATAGAAGACAACTGGAAAAGAGAAAGGAGTAGAGGGAAAGTCAAGTTTCTAGGGAGTTTAGTGTTCATGGTGAGGTGGTTCCCTCTTCTCCCTCAAGGTTGCGTTTTCTCCACCCCATGCCAAAGGTAACTGAGGGGGTTCCTGTCAATCATCGGGGACGCCTCTAGAAAGTGAAAGCTGCACTGTTCCACAGTTATGCATCTGCTCCCACTGCAGATTTGCTGGCCTGACCCACGCCTGCCTGAGGGAGGCGCACTGTGGGGCAGGTGAGAGGAGAGAACTAGAGAAAGAAGACAGGGAGAGAGAGAGAAGGGACAGCAGCGGAGCAGCCTCTAGTCCCACCGTTTGGAGGATGATCTATTTGTCTAACGCATCTTGACTGTCTCCAGGGCAGGGAGAATGACCTAGTAAATCACTGCAATCTAAGCTTCATATTTTCATTCAAATCAATGCAAGGAAGTTTCACTTCTCCAGAAATTCATTAAAGAAAATTGCTGACAGTGTGTAAACTGATCAAAACCTCAACCCTCTAGCTCATGGTCCACTTTATTTCGGTCATCAGGGCTCTTCCATCCCTATGTGAAATATTCACCATTGGCTGTAGGCGAAAGGGTCTTTCTAAAGCAAAACTTAAGAAACCTCACTGGAGAAGTTCTTTGTAATAAAAGGAAAAAATTATGGTATGGTCAAAAAAGTCCCACCAGCTTCTTCTGTCACTTGGGTGCCTCTTTTAATTAATATCTGAAATTTTAACTGGTACTTAAACATAAACCTCAAAGAAGTTTAGAAACCTTTTTTAATTCTACTTGATAGATTTTGGGCACTTTTTTTCCCCACATTTACAGATTTAAAATTGAATTGCATTTAAATATCGCTCTTTTGCTAAAAGATTCTAGCTTAAACAAAACTAGAGGAATTAATAAGAGATTTTATAGGGTGGTTAAATATAGGATAAACATTTAAAATCAATAGCTTTTATTTATAACTAGCAATAAATCCCCAGAAAAGCATATGGAGAAAAATATTCCATTCACAACAGTGACAAAATTTTAAATGACTAAAGAATAAGTTATAAAGAATGCCTCAGGACTCTCATGTGTAAAGCTGGGAAGCTTCTGTGTGTAACTGACAGAGGCTCTGTGCCCTTGTGAGAACAAAGGATGCTTTTAGGTGCAAAGACTTACCATCACAAAAGTCTGACTTCTCCCCAAATTGATATGTAATTTAATTCAAATTAAAATTCTAACAGGTTTTTTATTTTAATTGGATAAAATTATCTTTAAGAATAAATGGAAGAGCAACTTCTGGAGTGTCAAGGTGTGTGGAGTACCGTGAACCTGCTCCCCAGAAAAACTGGTGAAAATTGTGTAAAAAAATTTAAAGTTTCTGGAAATGGGCCTAAGGGCACATAGCAAAAGAAGAAACATCTACTTAAGAAAATCTGTTAAAATTTGGCAAGAATTAAGAGTGTCTGTGGTATTCGAACCAAAACTGCTCCCTACCTCCCCTCCAAGCTCCAAAAACAGAAACTGCGCTCCAGACGGGCACAGCCAAGATCACGAGCTCCCTCCCTCCCTCCCTCCCGTCACAAGGATATCTTCCCTCGAGGTGCAGGTCATCAACACTTCTCATCCTTTGCCCAGCTACCTGCTGCTGGTTATGTTCTGGGAGAGAGTCACCAAGAGGTGGGAGGTCTCTTTGTCCATTCAGCCCCAATTTGGGGGCAGGGGGGTGAATTGTATGGCATTTGAATTACATCTCGATAAAGATGTCTTTTTAAAAAAGAATAAGTAGAAGGATAGATGCCCAAGAATAATCAAGAAAAGTATGGGGGCTGGCCCCGTGGCGCAGCAGTTAAGTTCACACGTTCTACTTTGGTGGCCCAGGGTTCACCGGTCCAGATCCCGGGTGTGGACATGGCACCGCTTGGCAAGCCCTGCTGTGGCAGGCATCCCATATATAAAGTAGAGGAAGATGGGCATGGATGTGAGTTCAGGGCCAGTCTTCCTTAGCAAAAAAAGAGGAGGATTAGCAACAGATGTTAGCTCAGGGCTAATCTTCCTCAAGACAAAAAAGAAAAGTATGAAAAGGGATCACATGACTCCCTGGATATTAGAACTTAATATAAAGTCATTATAATCAAGTCAGCATAGTATGGGCATAAGGATAGATAAACAGATTTGAATTGAGATACAGAAATAAACCTTTAAGCATCTGAGGATTTAATATATGACAGTAGTATTTCAACTCAGTGGGCATAGATGAATTATTTTGACAACAGTGCTGGTATAACTGGCTAGCTATCTGGAAGGAAAAATACATTGGACTCCTATGTTACTCCATACACAAAAGAAAATTCCAAATGTATTGAAGACTGAAATGGAAAAAAATAAAAATTTTCAATAATATCCAAGACACCCCATGTACAACCTAGGGTTAGGGAGGCCTTAACTGACACTGGAAACCATGATGCTATAAAAGAAAAAATAGCCCTACATTCTGCATGGCAAAAGATACCACAGCCTTACAATAGACAAGAGTCACAGAAAAGCAAATCTAAATGGTCAATAAATGTAATAAAACTCTCACACTCAACAGCAGTTCAGGGAAATGCAATTAAAGTAGCAATGGGGCATCATTTACACCTCTCAGAGCAGAAAAACTTTAAAAGAGGAATAACATATCATACCTAAAGTTAATGAAGAAAAGACAGTGCTCACACTTTGCTGTTAGAAAGGTTATGGCTCTTGTAGCAAAGCAGTGTGGCAAAATCTATTCAAACTAAATAGACATATACTCAATTGGCTCAGTAATTCCATTCCTTGGACTCTATCAAAAGCACCAATACAAAAGGAATACATGAGGATGATTATAGTAGTATTTCTTTGAAATGAATAAAACAAACAAGCAAATCAAATGAATTCCCATCAATAAGGGTAAACTAAATTATGGTACATGGACATCATAAATTAAACATGTACCACATGACTTAGAGGGATTTCTAAAAGATATTCTGAGAGAAGCCAGACACAGAAAATTGGATATAATGTATTGGTAGTTTTATTTTTAAGTGGCTAAAAACTACATAGGAATAGATACATATATGTTTTCTTGTGTATACATGTGTTTTCATTTGATTGTAAAAGGATGAAGAAAAAAATATCAAAGATTATAAGCCAAGTTATCATTGTGGGTTAGAGGGCAAGGGTTGATGATTGTGGGTAAACAGAGGTATGGATAAAAAAGGAAAAGAAATAGTAAAGAAGGAAAATACCAAGAAAAATATATGTGTAATATCCTCACATTTATACACATATTTTAAGTTGTATTTATGCACTCAGACGTAATTTTTTAAATAATCAACTTGATAAATGCTGTAGGAATGCTAATTCTATTAGGGCATAGCTCAATGGCTAGAAAGGACAGATAGAAAATCAAACTCTCTATGGTTTCAGGTTCAACAGAAGCATTTGTTTCCATCCCCCTAAATCAGCTGTCTTTAGTCAATGTCACCTAAACCTGACCTCTCTTGAGCTTTCCTACCCTTACATCTGAAATTACACATAGCAGGCCCTACCCTCATCTTAGTTCTTCCCAATCTCTTCACCAGAGCCAATCCTTCACCCTCTCCTGCCTTCTCCAGTGGCTGCCATCACTACCTCTACTCGCTTCTGTATCTTGGGTCCCTTTGTCAAATGCCTCCTCCTCAAGCTTCCCTACCTGACAACTCCTCTCCCAGTCAGATTTCATGAGAGTAAACTAGTATGTTTTCATCATCTGCCGATGACTTTCAAATCTTGATTTCCAGCCCAAAGTTTTCTTTTGAGCCCCAGTCCCCTGTTTGCAACAGCCAATGCAACCTCTCCACCTAGGGATCCAAGGTGCTTCAGACTCCGCATGTCTTCACTGGTCTCCTAGGACCACCGTAATGGAATGTCACAGACCTGGGGGCTTAAACAACAGACATGAACTTTCTCACAGTGTTGGAGGCTGAAAGGCCAAGATCAAGGTTGTCGGCACGTGTGGTTTCTCCTGAGGCCTCTCTCAGGGACTTGCAGGCGGCTGCCCCTTTGCTGCACCCTCACATGGCCTTTCCACTGTGCATGCACATCCCTAATATCTCTTCCTCTTATAAGGACACCAGACATATTGAAGTAGGGCCCCAACCTAATGGGGTCCTAATTTTAACATAATCACTTCTTTAAAGGTCCTGTCTCCAAATAGGGTCACATTCTGAAGTTATAGGGGTTAGGACTTCAACAAGTGAATTTTGGGGAACGTCCATAATGACGTCCAAAACAGAACTCATTATTCCCGTTGCAAAATAGTAAACATGCTTCTCTTTATCTATTTATCTATCACAGAAAAATGTGTTAACCTAGGGTCCAGAGCGAGAAACCCGGGAGTTATCTTTGGCTCCTGTCCCCATGGCCCAGCCCCATCCACCTGTTCACCAAGTGCAGCCTCCATGTCTCAACATCACTGGCTTGGCCAGAGATGACTATCATTCTCTTAGACTATTGCAATAACTCCCAACCCTTTATTCCAGCCACCAGCCAGCCCACATTCAATTTAGCATCCATTCTGCTACTAGACCAATCTATCTTCCTTTAAAAATCAAACTGAGGAGTGACGTCAGCATCATGGCGGAGTGAGCTCTCCCAGTAACCTCTCCCCTCCACCATACAGTGAAAAAGACATTCATACTCCAACAGAGGACATCCAAATACAACACAAAAGACGTGTGAGAGACCCACACAGCCATACGATGGAGGGCAGAGAGGCTGGAGCCCCCTCAGAGGAAGTGGGATGGGGCAAGAGAAAACTTCAATCCCTCCCCAAAAGACTGGGATCAGGGACCAAGGGCGGCCTCCAAGAGGGAAGGAATGGGGGAGGGGACATTCATTTGTGGGAACATCAAAGATCTCTGAGGGCTCTCGCAGCCTAGGGGAAGGCCCCTACCCAGGTGAAAGGTAACACAGGGGTGACCTGATCTAGCCAACACCCCAGTAGAGCAGATAGGGAGAGCAGAGCGAGCAAACCCTGAGAGCACACAGAAGAAAGTGCCCCTCCCCCCACCCACCCAGTGCCAGCTTCAGTACCTGTGAACTCGGTGGAATGCAGAGGGCTCAGACTATGCAGCTCTTGACCCCCACCCAGTGCCAATAGGTAGTAACTGTGACCAAATAATACCATGATGTGCAAAAACAGAGCCACACCCTTTAGCAGTATCAAAAATTATGTTAAATCTCCAGACCAGAGAGAAAATGACAAGTACTCAGAAGTCAGTCCTGAGGACACAGATATGTGTAATCTAAGTGACAGAGAATTCAAAATAGTTATCATCAAAAAACAAGCTAAAGAGAATGTAAAGAAATAATACAATGAGTTCAGGAGCTACTTCACAAAAGAGATTGAAACTATAAAGAAGAATCAATCAGAAATATTGGAGATGAAAGACACAAAGAAAGAGATAAAACAAAATATGGATTCCCTGAACACTTGAGTGGACACGATAGAGGAGCAAATCAGCATAATCAAGGATAGACATGTTGAAATGCTCCAGACAGAGGAGGAGAGAGAACTAAGACTAAAAAGAAATGAAGAAAGTCTCCGAGAAATAACTGACTCAATTGTAAAATGCAACATAAGAATTACAGATATTCCAGAGGGAGAAGAGCAGGAGAATGGACAGAAAGCTTGTTCAAAGAAATAATAGCAGAGAACTTCCCAAACCTAGAGAAGAAAATGGAAATCCATGTGGAAGAAGCTATCAGATCTCCTAAATATGTCAGTGTAAAAAGACCTACTGCAAGGTATATAGTAGTGAAACTGGCAAAAGTGAATGACAAAGAAAAAATACTAAGGGCAGCAAGGCAAAAGAAAATAACCTACAAAGGAACCCCTATCAGGCTTTTAGTGGATTTCTCTGCAGAAAACTTACAAGCTAGGAGAGACTAGAATGACATATTCAAATCTTTGAAGGACAAAAACTTTCAGCCAAGAATACTCTACCCAGTGAAGATATCCTTCAGATATGATGAAGAAATAAAAACTTTCCCAGATAAACAAAAGCTAAGGGAGTTCATAGCCATGAGACCCCACACCCCCACAAGAAATCCTCAAGAAGGCCCTCATACCTGAAAATAAAAGGGGGAGAAAAGGGTTACAAAGCATGCAGTAAGGAGATAAATAGGTAGACAAATCAGAAAATTGTAGCTGTACATCAGAGCAGGTTAGCAAATACTCAAGAATAGCATTGAAGTTAAAGGGAAGGAAAACACCAAAAACAAAGACGATCTTGCCATTTTAATCACAAACTCACAACACAAGATGGAAGGAGATGTAAGAAAAACAACTTAGGGGGTGAAGAGGAAAGGGACTGAATCAGTTTAGTCTACGGAAATAAGAGGCCATCAGAAAATGGACTATCTTATCTACAAGATTTTGAATATGAACCTCATGGTAGCCACTAAACAAAAAAGCAGAACAGAGACACAAATAATAAATAAGGAGAAAACAAAGAAACACAACATTAAAAACTACATAACCCAATTGGTGGACAAAAATACACAGGACGAGAAACCAACGAAATGCAGGAGAACTGGAAAATGAGTGATAAAATGTGGTAGCTTTAAGCCCTCATACATCGATAATCACCCTAAACGTAAATGGATTGAATTCTCCAATAAAAAGACACAGAGTGGTGAAATGGATTAAAGAACAAGATGCAACAATATACTGACTCCAGGAAACACATCTCAGCTCCAATGACAAACACAGGTTCAGAGTGAAGGGATGGAAGACAATACTCCAAGCTAATGGCAAACAAAAGAAAGCAGGTGTCGCAATACTTATATCAGTCAAAGTAGACTTCAAGATAAGACAGGTAAAGAGAGATAAAGTGGGGCAGTATATAATGATTAAAAAGTCACTCCATCAAGAAGACATGACACATAAATATCTATGCACCCAACACAGGAGCACCAAAGTATATAAAGCAACTATTAACAAACCTAAAAGAAGATATTAATAATAACACAACAATAGTAGGGGACCTCAATACTCCACTCACATCAATGGATAGATCATCCAGACAGAAAATCAACAAGGAGCAGTGGAATGAAATGAAAGGATAAACCAGAGGGACTTAATAGACATATATAGAACACCCCACCCAAAAACAGCAGAATATATCTTCTTCTCAAGTGTGCACAGAACATTCTCAAAGATAGACCATATGTTAGGAAACAAGGCAAGTCTCAATGAATTTGAGAAAATTGAAATAATAACAAGCATCTTTTCCAATCACAATGCTATGAAGCTAGGAATTAATTACAAGAAAAAAGCTGAGAAAAGGACAAAGATGTGGAGACTAAACAAGATGCTATTGAACAAGCAATGGATCATTGAAGAAATTAAAGGAGAAATCAAAAAATATCTGTAGACAAATGAAAATGAAAACATACCATACCAACTCATACAGGAGGCAGCAAAATCCATACTAAGAGGGAAATTCATCACAATACAGGCACACCTTAACAAACAAGAAAAATCCCAAATAAGCAATCTTAAACTACACCTAACTGAATTAGAAAAAAAAGAAAGTTCAAAGTCAGCAGAAGGAGAGAGATAATAAAAATCAGAGCAGAAATAAATGCTATTGAAAGAAAAAAGGCATTAGAAAGGATCAATAAAACAAAGAGCTGGTTCTTTAAGAATATAAACAAAATTGACAAACCCCTAGCCAGACTCACAAAGAAAAAAAGAGAGAAAGCTGAGATAAATAAAATTAGAAATGAAAGAGGAGAAATAACAATGGATACCATAGAAATACAACAGAGGATAAGAGAATACTATGGAAAGCTATATGCCAACAAAATGGACAATCTAAAGGAAATGGATAAATTCTTAGACTCTTAGAACCTCCCAAAGCTGAATCAAGAAGAAATAGATAAGCTGAATAGACCAAGCACAAGTAAGGAGATCGAAACAGTGATCATAATCATCCCAAAGAATAAAAGCCCAGGACCAGATGGCTTCCCTGAAGAATTCTACCAAACTTTCAGAGAGGATTTAATACTTATCATTCTAAAGCTATTCCAAAAAGTTAGGGAAGATGGAACCCTTCCTAACACATTCTACAAGGCCAACATCACTCTGATACCAAAGCCCGACAAGGACAGCATAAAAAAAGAACTACAGGCCAATATCGCTGATGAACATAGACGCAAAAGTCCTTAACAAAATATTGGCAACCCAAATACAGCAATACATCAAAAAGATCATACATCATGATCTCAAGTGGGATTTATACCAGGGACACAAGGATGGTTCAACATCCACAAATCAATCAACGTGATACGCCACATTAACAAAACAAGGAATAAAAACCATATGATGATCTTAATAGATGCAGAGAAAGCATTTGACAAGATCCAACAGCCACTTTATGATAAAAACTCTTAACAAAATGGGGATAGAAGGAAATTACCTCAGCACAATAAAGGCCATATATGACAAACCCACAGCCAACATCATACTCAATGGGCAAAAACTGAGTGCCAGCCCTCTGAGAAGAGGAACAAGACAAGGATGCCCACTGTCACCACTCTTATTCAACATAGTATGGAGGTTTTGGCCAGAGCAATTAGGCAAGAGAAAGGAATAAAAGGAATCCAAATAGGAAGTGAAGAAGTGAAACTCTTGCTGTTTGCAGACGACATGATCTTATACATAGAAAACCCTAAACAATCCATTGGAAAACTATTAGAAATAACAACTACAGTAAAGTTGCAGAGTACAAAATCAACTTACAAAAATCAGTTGCATTTCTATAGTCTAACAATGAACTTACAGAAAGAGAACTCAAGAACACAATTCGTTTTACAACAGCAACAAAAAGAATAAAGAGGAAAAATTTAACCAAATAGGTCAAGGACTTATACAATGAAAACTATAAGACATTATTGAAAGAAATAGATGATGACATAAAGAGATTCCATGCACATGGATCGGAAGAATAAACGTAGTTAAAATGTCCATACTACCCAAAGCAATCTACAAATTCAATGCAATCCCAATCAGAATCCCAATGACATTCTTCATGGAAATGGAACAAAGAATCCTAAAATTCATATGGGGCAAGCAAAGACCCTGAATTGCTGAAGCAATCCTGAGAACAAAGAACAAAGCTGGAAGCATCACAATCCCTGACTGCAAAATATACTACAAAACCATAGTGATCAAAATGGCATGGTACTGGTACAAAAACAGGCACACAGATCAATGGAACAGAACTGAAAGCCCAAAAATAAAACCACACATCTACAGATGGCTAGTCTTCGACTAAGGAGCCAAGAACATACAATGGAGAAAGGAAAGCCTCTTCAATAAACGGTGCTGGGAAAACTGGACAGCCACGCGGAAAAGAATGAAAGTAGACCATTATCTCATTCAATACACAAAAATAGACTCAAAATGGATCAAAGACTTGAAGATAAGCCCTGAAACCATAGAACTCCTGGAAGATAATATAGGTAGTACACTCTGACATCAAACTTAAAGGATCTTTTTGAATACCATGTCTTCACAGACAAGGGAAACAAAAGAAAAAATAAACAAGTGGGACTTCAGACTAAAGAGCTTCTGCAAGGCAAAAGAAACCAGGATCAAAACAAAAAGACAATCCACCAATTGGGAGAAAGTATTTGCAAGTCATATATCTGACAAGGGGTTAATCTCCATAATATATAAGGAACTCATACAACTGAACAAAAAAACAAACAGCCCAATCAAAAAGTGGGCGGAGTCCAGGGGAAAGGGGGATGGGTGGGCACAAAGGGTGAAGTGGTATGCCTACAACACGACTGACAAACAATAAAGTACAACCGAAATTTCACAAGGTTGTAAACTATCATAATCTCAATAAAAAGTTTTTTAAAAAATGGGCAGAAGTTATGAACAGACATTTCTCCAAAGAAGATATACAGATGGCCAATAATCACATGGAAAGATGTTCAACATCACTAATCGTCAGGAAAATGCAAATCAAAACTACACTAAGATACCACCTTACACCTGTTCAAATGGCTATAATCATCAAGACTAAAAATAACAAATGTTGGAGAGGGTGTGGAGAGAAGGGAACCCTCATACACTGCAGGTGGGAATGCAAACTGGTGCAGCCACTATGGAAAACAGTATGGAGAGTCCTCAAAAAACTAAAAATAGAAATCCATATGACCCAGCTATCCCACTACTGGGTATCTACCCAAACAACTTGAAATCAACATTCCAAAATAACATATGCACCCCTATGTTCATTGCAGCACTATACATAAGAGCCAAGACATGGAAACTGTCCAAGTACCCATCAACTGATGATTGGATAAAGAAGATGTGGTATATATACACAATGGACTACTACTCAGCCAGAAAAAAAGACAAATTCATCCCATTTGCAACAACATGGATAGACCTGCAGGGAATTATGCTAAGCGAATTAAGCCAGTCTGAGAAAGACAAACACCATGTGATTTCACTCATATGTGGAACACAAACAAACACACAGACAAAGAAAACAGTTCAGTGGTTACCAGGGGAAGGGGGTTGGGGGTGGGCACAAGGGGAGAAGGGGAGCACTTATGTGGTGAGAGACAAGAAATAATGTACAACTGAAATTTCACAATGATGTACACGATGATGTACAATGAGTACATAATAGTTTATGTACTCAATAAAAAAAACTTTTTCTAAAAACCAAACCTAATTATACCACACAGTTTAGAAACTTCCACTCTCTATTGTCCACAAAAAGAAATCCAAATTCCTTTGCTTGGCATAAAAGTTTGCCCATTACCTGTCCTCCATCTAGGGCTTCATCTTATCCTCCAGCACTCTATCCACTCGCAGCCTGTGCTCTAACAGTACTGAACATATTTGCCCCAAACACATCATGTTCTCTCTTCCCTGCTTTACTCATTCTGTTCCCTGTCCCTGAAATGCCATTCCTTCTCTTTTCCCTCAGGTAAGGTTCTAGTCACTCTTCAAGGCCCAGATGGAAGTTCTTTCTGTATTCTGTTAGTCGGCCCGTCTTCTATTCCCCGAGACTGTTTTGTCTATATTATACACATTTATTCAATTATTGTAATTTTTCATCTTACACTTCTTTCTTCCTTACCAGCCTATATGTGTCTCAGAGATGGAGGATCTACTTACTTGGCCCTCACTAAGTGTTTGTCCCGTGAGTGATTCACTCAGACCTGTGTCCCACAGCTCCTCAAACTCCACATGTCCAAAGCAGAATTCTTGGTCACCCCTTCCACGCAGCTCCTCTTTCCAACATCCATGGTCCTATCAGGGATCTTGCTACTTCTCTTGGATACGAAGTAGTCAAATCTTGGACCCCTTTTGGATTTCATTTCTGCCTTCATACCCAAGATAAAATCAGCTACCAATGTGTAGGAGTTTGTTCCTTGAAAAGTCTCTGTTCCCACGAGAAACGAAGTGCACACCACCTCCTGCCCGCATTTCTGCCCTGTCCTGGCCTCCATGCTTTCAGACTCTCTCACCCCAGACCCACCAAGCGCTGCTCTGGACAGGTTTCTTAAATACCCCCCTCAACTTGTTACTGTAGTGCATCCCTCTGGCCTAAGGAGTTTATTTCACTCAAAGTAAAATCAGCTGATCCGCCCTCACTTCCTGCGGCTGCCCATCACGGACTCCAGGTACATCATCATACACCTTGCTAAGGTCTTCCTCCTTTCCGTGACCTGCCATCCCTTCAATATCCTGCTCATTAATTCATTCCAAATTTCCTGGGAACCCTCTGTATGCTATCGCTCTGGCAGGCTCTGGTGATAAAACAGAAAAAGGCAAGGTTCACGACTTCATATAAACCAGTTGTCCTTGGATTTTACTATGCTTAAAAAATAGCTAAGGCACTAGGTTAAGATGACAACTCCTATACTACCTCCACCCAAAGATTCCTATTTGTAGATAGAGCCTAAAAAGCTTCATGTTTACCAAATACCTAGATGATTCTAAATGGACTCCACTGTGAGAAACACTGATATAAACCGACAATTACAATAAGCATAAGAGCTATGCATGGAGTAAGGACAAGTTATTAGGGGAGCACACTGTACTCGAGAGGCAGTTGCATTAACCAGGCAAAGAAGATGAATGCAGAGGGATTGGAAGGGGGGGGATCCTCCATCAAGAGGGAAAAACCCGTGCAAAGCAAGTTCTGAAGAGGCTGGGACCAATCAGAGTTTGAAAATAGTTCAATAAGTTTGGATCAAAGAGTCCAGTAGGAAGAAATGAGAGATGAGCAACAAGGCTGACCATCCAGCACAGACCTGTCCCAAAGACAGTGGGTCTTAAGTAGGTGAGTGACATGATCGAATTTACTTCAGAAAAATCAGTCTGGAGGACGGACTGTAGGAGGGCACGTAGAGACTACTGATGCCATCCAGGCAAAAAATACAAAGAAAATCAAGATGATAGCTCTATTGTTTACTACTCCTGTAATCTCTATTCAGAAACAATGGTCCTGAAATCGTTACCAGGATAGAACCTCAAAATTCTCCCCACTGCTGCCGTACTTGGCCCCTTCCCCATCTCTTCACTCCCTCGGATTCCTGGAAACCGGCAATAGAAGAGAAAAGGAGTTGTGACAGTGCTAGAACATCCATCAACAAGTGAAACCGAGAAATTCACACAGCTCCCCCCCAAACAGCTGATGGAAATCTTCTGTCTTTCAGTTTGACTCTGTTGGTAGAATTTCAATGCCAGGGAGTTTTTTGCTTGCTTGTTTGTTGTTCTTGATTCTTATTTTCTCAAATAATATGCACATGTTTTAAAAACCAAGCTAATAGTATTAGAAGTTTTATAATGGAGAATATCAACACTCTCCACTCTTTCTTTCCTTATCCCCCAATCACACGCTCCATTGGCAACTGCTTTTAACTATTTTATTGTTTCTTCTGGTACTTTACTCCTTATTTCTAAGATTTTCTCCTTATCACAGGTTTCACACAATTTGATTATGCTATGCCTTGGCATCATTTTTTTCATATTTTTTGTGCTTGAGGTTTGTTGAGCTTCTTGGATCTGTGAGTTTATAGTTTTATCCAAATTGGAAGAATTTTGGCCATTATGCCTCCATATATTTTTCCTTCCTCCACCTTCAGAGACTACAATTACCCTTATATGGGATTGCTTGGGGTGTTCCACAACCTGCAGGCAGTCTGTCTTTTTTTTTCCCCAGTCTTTTTTCTCTCTGTGTTTCATTTTGGATATTTGATCTCTACGTCTTCAGGTTCACTAATCTTTTATTCTGTAATGTCTAATCTTCTGTTAATCCTATCCAGTGCATTTTTCATCTCAGACATTATACTTTTCATCTATGGAAATTCAGTTTGGGTCTTTTATATCTTACATGTCTCTAACATGCTGAGTTTTTCCTCTAGCTTCTTGAAAAAAAGGAGTGCAGTTAGAATAACTATTTTAATATCCTTGTCTACTAATTCTATCATCTGTGTTATTTCTGGATTGGTTTTTATTGACTTTTCTCTTCATTATGGGTCATATTTTCCTGCTTTTTTACATGCCTGGTAATTTCTGAATAGACTCCAGACTTTGTGGATATTGCCTTGTTGGATGCTGGATATTTTTATATTCCTATAAATATTCTTAGGTTTTGTTCTGGACTATGGTTAAGGTACTTGGAAACAGTTTAATCCTTTCAGATCTTGCTTTCAAGCTTTGTTAGGAGCAATATTTGGTCTACGGCTAATTGTTTCTCCACTACTAAGGCAAAACCCTTGTGAGTCATCTATCTAATATCCTGTGAATTATGAAGTTCCCCACTCTGGCAGCAGAAACAGAAACTGGTTTTGGCCCTGCATAAGCTCTGAATATTGCTCCCTCTAGTCCTTTCTAACGGTTCTTTCCCCAACCTTAGTTTTCTCACATGCAAATGCTTATCAGTATCCAGCTGAAGACTCCAGAGGCTCCCTCTGAAGCTCTCTTTCTGTGCAGCTTTCTTCCCTCTGGACTCTGCCCCGAGAACTCTAGATACCCTAGTCTCCCTCCCCAGGAACATTTTCTCAACTCTGGGAGTCCACAGGGCTCCACCTGGGTCCCCCTCCCCACACCATGACCTCATGTCTCTCTCAAGGCCGTACGGTGGGACAATCACAGGGCTCATCTCATTTAATTCCCATTTCTCAGAGATCACTGTCCTTCTTTGCCTGATTCCCAATGTTTCGAAACATATTTTTTCATATATTGTGTCCATATTTTTGTTTTAGCAGGAGGGTAAATCTGATCCGTGTTATTACATCTTGGCTGGAAATGGAAGTTCAACCCCATATTTCTGCATAAAAGGTTTGTGCTGATATTTCTTGATGTACGTATTTTAGGCATTATCGACTGTTTTCTTTTTTTTTTTTTAAAGATTTTTTATTATTTCCTTTTTCTCCCCAAAGCCCCCCGGTACATAGTTGTATATTCTTCGTTGTGGGTTCTTCCAGTTGTGGCATGTGGGACGCCGCCCCAGCGTGGTCCGATGAGCAGTGCCATGTCCGCGCCCAGGATTCGAACCGACGAAACACTGGGCCGCCTGCAGCGGAGCGCGCGAACTCAACCACTCGGCCACGGGGCCAGCCCCTATCGACTGTTTTCTTAATTGATCATAGAGATCTTTCCCACTAGGCCCAGACCTGGTGTCAGAGTGACAGCACTCTAGATAGTCAGTCCTGACCAACAGAACAGAGTTAGCAAACAAGTTGAAATGTTTTTGACATCCTAGGACTAGATGTTATGGGGCCTTCCAGTTCTAAAATCCTATGTGATTCCGGTTAGGTAACAGAATATGAAGTGAAAATCATATACGTTATTATAATCATAAGTTATTATATAAGTTATTACAAGTTATTATAGGTAATGGGAAACAATTACAATAAAAGTTTGCTAAGTGTCAAAGTCATAACTGATGATTAAATTTAAGTTTTGGAAAAAATCTATGAGATTATTCACTTTTTCAGCCAGTATTAAGAGCGGGAGGAGTTGTAGCAGGAGTTGAGAAGAGGCAGAGGGAAAGGTAGAAGGAGATGTAGTTTATAGAGTTTCCCACTTTCCACTCAACAATAGTGGAGAGAAAGAATTATGAAATGAAGACTCTGTCTCCGGGGTCTTAATATCATCCATAGACAATATCATAGATTTGCCCCCTGAAGGAGTACATAGGCTGGGCATCTGCAGAATCCACAATGAAACCTATGGTGATCTCAAACTCTAAGGATTAAAAATGGTTATGCCATGGATTTTGCTATTCATGTAAATGTTCCGATTTAATGTTCATTTAATTCTCTGAAAAAAGAAAAAAAGCAAGTCTTCGAAAGATAACTGATTAGAGGTAAACATAACAAAAAATTTTTTCATTTTATTTGGAAAATAATTCACATAAATAGGGGGAGAAAAAAACTCCTAGAGAGTGCAAATTAGTTAGAAATTTTCCATTTGGACAAAATTAGGAAAACTGAGTGTAACAATAACAACCACCAGCACAGTGGACCGCATAGTAAACAAGAGAAGGAAAGGTTCCCCACAACTCTTGCTCTGTTGAGAAGAAAATGCCGGCTCCACACACTCCTCTCCTCAGACCCAGCCTCCTCACGGAGGGATCTGTTAGCAGCGTGGCCACCGCAGAACCTTGCCTTAGAGGGGAAGAGGTGACAGGTCCTCCCCCCACACCCAACTGCTCTCTCCACAGACAGGTCTGACACAGCTGGTGGTGCAGAGGAGGAAGAAACTATGGAGAGGACACTTGTGAACACCCTTGCTTTCTCTCTCCTTTTTGAAGAAAGAGCCAGAAGTGTCTTCTACTTGGAGTTTGTTTGCCTTTGTAAAACTAAATGGGGGCAGGAATCTAGGAGTCACCTCTTTGAGGCTAACTCAAGTCAGGACTTTGAAAGAAGGGCTGGAAGAGTCTAAGCTCTGTTTCCCAGTGAGACCTCAAGAGATTTACATATAACGAGGGGTTGGGGCAGAAGCTCTCTTCAGGAATGAGGAAACATACACTTGGCCAGAACATCTCCAAAGCTGAACCCCATCTCTGCAGTAGGTAGCTGGATCAAAAGGAAACATCCTCTCCCCAACACCCTACACCTAGAATTGAGGAGGAGAAAGGAGAAAGAGAAATCCCTTGTACGTTTTTCACGAGGTCCCCATTCATTTGTCTGCCTTGTTAAGGATTAAGATGATTCTTGCTCATGCTTGCTGACGTACATCCAAGATTATCCTGCTAAATCTCCAGAAGTGCCAACTGAGAAACAAATGAGGATTGTTCTCTTAAAAGATCTTTGTTTGACTGTGTGACTGTAATGGCCTGCTGGGCTCCTTCAAGTGCCAGCCTGGAGACAACAATGCCAACAGGAAGAAAGCAAACATCTGCAAGGCAGCAGACAAGGGCCGCTGCAGGTTCAGCTCCACAAACCCGGCGTCTGGCCTTTTAGCTAAGTGCTGCAGCAGGATGCCCGAACCAAGGGCAGGATGGCCAGGCAGCCGAGGCCGGAGCCAGAGTAGCGCTAGGCCTGAGCACAAAACTGGGCAGAAGTTTCGGCAACAGAGGCCAGTTGTGCCTAGAGCTGGATTCGGGGCTGCTGAGGGAATCCGAAGTCTTGGCATAGGAGAATTGGAGGAAGTGCTGCCAGCCATTCCCGAAGAAGACCTGCAGTGTGAGCACACACGTCCAGCATAGTACAACACAAGGCCTGGCTGTCTAACCACAACTGGCCATCTAAGCTCCCTCTCCATCCTGTACATCCTTTCGCTTTCAAGGCTGCCCTGCAGGGCTCGCTTCACTCTATTTCCCCCGAGTAGAATTTCTCAGGACTCCTTGGGGAGACAAGGAGAGGGAGACAGGGAGAGATTGACCATATAGTGCAATTTCCCCACTGCCCAGCACTTCACCAGCCTTGGCCCTCACCTTAGGCACGGTCCCCCCGCAGTCCTGGAGGGAGTCCTGGACTCCCCTTCTGAACAGCCACGTGAGCCCCACTTCTCCTTCCCAGCAACGTCCACCGTTTGTAAGCTGACACACAGTATAAGGGGTGCTCAGAGATATGCCCCTGACTCTTCCCGTCTCTCATTGCCCTCATCAGCGTAGAAAGCCCTAGCGTCTTGGTCGGCACTTTCCAGGGAGGCAGGGAGGCGTCTTCAGTTTGAAGAGACTCTCACAGGACTAGCCATTTGCCTTTCTAAAGGAAAGACTCAGCCACGACAATAAATCGAAGCATTTTTTCAAAAAGGTGCTGTGTTTTCACTGGCATTTGGGCTCTCAACTTCTGTTCTACCAGTTTGGTTTGTTGTTGTTTTTTTTTACCTTCTTATTTTGTGATAGAATAACTAGATAACAAGGCAAGATATACTCTTCACTTTAACTACTGTACATCCATTAAATCTGCTTAAATGCATTTGTTTTCATTATTGTACAAAGCCAATTGACAGGAGTGTGAAGTTGGGAGCAAGAGCCAAAAGAAGCTTAAAGATTTATTCTAAACATACAGCCTTTCTCTCAGACCTGGTCCAAGGACGTGGAGAGCGACAACTGGCATGGGTCCATCGCAGCTCTAGTGCGGCATCAGAGAAAAGGCTTTGAGATAACAACGGAGCGGGAGAAAGTATTTTTAATTAATCCTCCTAGGGGACCAGATTCTAAAGGAACTTGTTTTCCAAATGCCCTCAAGGACCCAGCTCGCATTAAGTTGACAAAGTTCAGCGACAGGGGACAGTATTCCTGAAGAAGGGCCAGAACAGAAGGATGGAAGACTCAGCCTCCGGAGACAGGCTGCTGAATTCCCTTCCTCCAGCTGTGGAGTTCAGGGACTTACCCCTCTGAGCTCCCAGGTTCCTGTGTAGAAAATGGGGACGCCAACAGCTACCACTTACTAAGCACAAATCACGTGCAGGCTCCGTTCTGACACCTTCCCTGTTCCAGCTTGTCCATCTTTGTTAACAACCTGAAGGCTTCCACTCATAGTAACACATTTGATCCTCACAACGCGAGCAGGTAGGTTCTATGATATCCCCGTTTTACAGGTGGAAATTGAGGCATGGAGAAGTTAAATACCTCATCATAAGATTGCCTGGCATGTAGTAAGTACTTTAAAGTTAGCTATTGTTATTAGCATTAAGGATTTCATAAAGCCTTAGTCAGGTCAGCAGATACTTAGTGGATGAAGCAAGATCCTAATACCGGTCAGTCTCTTTTTAGCTTCATTCCTTAGTTCCCAGTTCTCACATAAATTTGCTGTAATCTGCCACCTTCCTTACTAAGCCTCTCTTACTTTGCAAGCACAGACAGCACCCACGCACGCACATTTTCTCATATACAAGCCAGCGCTCGTGTTCAGCACATATACCCACGTCCCGCCAAGCCACAGGGACAGTCGGGCAGCCCTGAACTAGCTTGAGGTTTTAGGGATGCTTTGATTCACCAAAAACTTTAGGTGGCCAGTCTGCTTGATTCTTTTGTGGCCCACTTGCCTTAATGAGCAAATTCAAGAGCTATTTTAATTTTATAGGCCTTAGAAATACTTTCCGGGGTTTTTCTTAACCAGTTGATCTGCAGCAATAGTAAGACTGACAACTATGGGAATGATCCAAGTGTGAACACTCTGCTGCCACAGCTGGTCGTGTGTCCCCACTGCTCTTGGATCTGCCCTAAGGGTCTGGAGGTGACAGGGGAGCTCCTGCACAGAGTGCAGTATTTCCAGACGAGGGAACTGAGACTGGCTCAGAGCACAGTATCACACACAGATGTGTTTTAAAGGGAGCAGGAGGAGCCCTTAGCAGATATCTGGTTAAGACTTATCATCATAAAAGTGACACCTTTGGGCTCAGAAAGCTTGGAGGGGCTTCCGGAAGCCACACAACCAGAAGGGGCCTAGAGCTGAGGTCTCCTTATCCAGAGTTTGGTTTTCTTTTCACTGTTCTCACACCTGCTTAGCCTACTTCCTCATCTATAAAACAAAAAATGTGCTTTTGTCCCTTTGCCTACTCAGCATTTTCCCACATAGAATAGAGGAGTCTGAGAACGTAAAAGGAAGAAGGAAGAGGGCTGGCAGACAGGATTTGGAAATGTTAAAGAATGCTTGAGCACAGAGCTCAAGGAAAAGGCGTTTTGATTCCCAAACTAAAAAGAAAAATGTCAAAACCCCGAAACCTAGTGAGACTCCCTCAATCATGTTTAATGAGACAGTATAGCATCACTCAGGTAGGGAATGAAGTCTTCCCAGAATGTTCTTCACGAGCAGGCACCAAACTCCAATCCTTAAGCAGTAAGTCTTTATTCTGTTCTTGTGGCTCCCCCGACTGAACTCTTCACAGACGGACTGCAGTCACGCCTGTGTCTGGACCCGCAGGACGGGGAGCGGTGCTTTGCTTCCTGCGCCATCTGGTTCCCTGTTCCTGGCTCCAGCCTAGACTCCAACCACAGCTGGGTAATCAGGAGAAATCAGAACACCTCAGGGAAAAGAATCTAGGACTCTAATCTAGGCCCTCTAAGGTGGATCAAACACTAAAGACTGTTCCTTTTCAAGTTTTATTAATCCTGGTTCACAATTTCCACCACATCATTAGTCATTTCCTATTTCTGAAGGGCTGGTAGCAGTCATCAAGGCATCAGGCAGTACGTGGCCAGATAACCGTGCCACCTGTGTACTGTATTGACAGTTACCCACAACCGCATCTGGGGGAGGGGCTGACGTGCTTTTTCTAAAAGGCAAGCCATGTAGAAGGGCAGCCCAGTTTTTGATCCCTTGCTAAATATTTTCATCTCCACCATCTCCCCATCTGGGCTTGGAAGTCATCATGTGACCTGCGGTACTTTGAAAAGAAAGCAGCGAGGGCAACAATGGCAAATCTGCTGTAACCCTGGAGCAGAGAGAGCTCTCTAACCGCCATTCCCTCACGCCCCAAGAAAGGGAGCAAGTCCCTGTCTTGAGATGGGAAAATTCCAAGAGCTGAAGGTTAACGAAAGAATGGAAAGTGACAAGAATGATGTTTGGCAAGACCTCTCTTTAAAAAAAGACAGATGAAATACAATTTATAAAGAACTCTGGAGCTGACTAGTAAGACCAATTCTCTGGGGGTTATAGCCAGTTCATAATGGCATGGAGGCAGCCACACAGCCAAGGGGCTTCTCAAGATCCCTAATGTTCGAAGGTCTCTCCAGTACAAAAACCCTGAGGAAACTCAGCATGGGACAGGCAGGCAGTGTGATGGGGGCGTCCTGCCTCCGATACAAACCTAGCAATCCAGGGACACCAGCTTCAGTTCTGGGCACCAAAGAGAGGACTGACAATGAAAACAAGGTACATAGCAGCGCTGTTGGCCAAGACCCTGGCTGGAGACTCTGCCACCAAACTGTCCCAAGAGCTCCAGCGAGTACCCAGAAACCCCTGTGCCTGCATTTCCACCACTGGCAACTCCTATACCAAAGACTGAAGGGAAACACAAACAAAGCTTACTTGGGGATATTTTACTTTTTAAAAGGCTAAACCCTAATACCTGGCCCTTAAATAGCATTTCCATCTGGATAATCCCAAGCACTTTGCCAAAATTTGGACAACCACATCCCTACTAAGCAAAGAGGGAAGTTCCCAAACTTTATTGCATCTCTCACGAAGGACAGAAAATTGGAGACAGCAAGTTAAGGGGGATGCATAGCTTTCTCCCGATTACCATTCAAAACAGACAAGTTTTCTCCTCTTGGAGAACTACAGCCTTGAGTGTCATTCTAAGTATTAAAACTGAGCCAGGAGAAGTGGTCACATAGGCGAACGCCCCCAGTCCTTCCCTACCCGTGTCTAACAATGGTGGCACCAGGAGATTGTAGAAATGCAATTCCACAGTGTGCTCTACCAGCACGCATGGGAACAGGAGTGGACACTGTTCTTTTCTTCTTATACTTACTCCGGTCCCTGCTGTTACCAGTCTCAAGGTGCAAAAAGCATCGAAAGCCCCATGCCATTGCATTTTGAGGAGCCTGCTCTACATCTGTAGAACATCAAAATGCTCTACATTTTGATCTCTCAATGCTTCTTGGAAATGACAAAATACTCAAATTGGAGTTTTTCTTTTTAACTACACATACACACACGTACATACTTACATGCATAGACACAAACACTATCCCAGTCTTTGGACTTATTTTCAATCCTCAGATTCTACTCTGATTTTCCTTCTCTGGATCTGATGTTGTAATCAAGAATCTATCTATTAGCCACTTGTCAAAGTATCAGGAAAGAGTAACTACCATTTCTTACCTGTTAATAATTAAATGTCCCTTAACTTAGAGCTTTATCCTGTAGTCTAGTTTTCCCACCAAAGCTTACTGAGAGACCACGCAACACTCACACTCATAGCAGCTCAGTCATCAGGAGCAGACCCGACTCCCTCTCTGCAACTTATCTCATTCTATTCTCATCCGTCCTAAAACTTCCATGTTCACATTGCCTCCAGCAAATCAAGTACTGAGGGCTGACACTCTTGTTTGACTATTTAAAAGTAAATCCGCCTCCTCCATACTCTGGCCCTGAGGAGCTGAGCATTCCAGCTCTCTCAATGAACTTGATCTGAATGAGGTTAGCATGGCAGAAGAGATCACTAACAGATCCTGACGCACAGTGTTTACTCACAAGGCTTCTAAATCACTCTGCCAGAGTCACTAGGGCCTTTCGCTCCTATTTCCAAACCTCCTCCCTGGGCGCCCCCCACCCCATGCCCTGCAATGGCTGCGGTAGCTGAAACCACTGTTGATGTTTATCTGCATGGCAACCTCATGCTCCCACAGGTTCCTAACTGATCGAGTGGCCTTCAAAAATGCCCCCACTTCTACTTAAAAAGACTGAGCCAAGCTCTATATGATCGAGACAGAAAACAAGCCCTTATCCTGTCGGAAGTAATACTCGCGGTTATCTAAAGCAACGGGAATCGTATCACACACTTTATCTGTGAGTGGCTTTTTCCTTCCAGGGGTAGGAATAGAAACTTCTTCGCCTTCATAATGAGCACTATTGAAACTCCAGCAGGCAGACTGCTTTTGGCAACATGCCACTCCCTAGCATAACCATGCAATCATCTCAAAAAATGTAGCATGGCAGAGAACAGGTACGAGTATTTTCTGGGAGTATTGTTTGTAACAGGCTGACTTTAGAACAGGGATTGTTTGTGTTAGAGCCTTTTGGGCATGTATGGCTAACAAGAACTTGCAGTTCTGGTGCCGGCCCACTTAATTCAACCGGGCCTTGCGTGGGGGTGCAGGAGGTAAGGCCCAGGACACAATACAAGCTTTTCCCCTTAGAAGTGCTACTACATCATGAGAGAAAAGCACTTTGCTATTTAATCCGTCGTAGTTCCTTCTGACACAGACTATGGCTGTCAGCGCACCACATCAAACATAGGTTCTATCAGATTCTCAGCACTAGAGAAGGCTTCAAAATAAAATTATCGAAAAGCATCAGTTATCGAGGATGACAACCCAACCGCAGTCTCTTTGTGGCTCATCAGACATCCAAATACCACAGCACCTAGGTGTACACATCAGCCAGGGGCCCTACAGGTCAAGACCTCTGATGAGGGAGCCATCACATTCTACAAGAACACATCTGCACGAATGAAGTAAAGTAAAGTGACTTCTGCAAGGCGAGACGTTTCCATCTCTGCTGGTCAGACTGGAGACCTGGGGCACGGTGCCAGGGGCCCTCTGAGTTCAGCAAACATTAGCCCGGAACAATGAAGGACTATGGGTTTTTGTTTTCCTCATGTTTCCCTCTCAGAAATGTGTCCCACTTCCCCTTGCCCAGACCCACAGACTTATTTCTCACTGCAATTTTTGTCCCTGGTCCCACACTGACTATGCAATACTTAGGAAGGATCCAAGAGGTCAAATGAGCCCCATTTGCCTATAGATACAGTTTTATTTCAGTGAATTAATGTTGCTAAGGGTGAAACAAAGCATTTTAACGCCTAGGACAGTTGTGGTCGTTTTTATATCTCCTTTATGGGGCTAGTATCTTTGCCTTTCTGTAATGTAAATATATTCTATAAAGACATTATACATAATGTAAACATAATCTAAATTACTTGCTGTGCTTCGGAAGAGAACTGTGAGAGTCAAATTTGTACAAATATGAGGTCAGCTAAAGCATAGAGACTGTAGTGAAAGCTACAAAGTGTTTTTGAATATTTCTGCTACATGTAGAAAATTTTCTATTAGATTTCTACTTGATAGAAAATAGTGTTTATCTTATTTAAGTATTAATTATTAAAATTATGTGCAAGTCAGGAAACCAGGCTCTTGAAACATATAAAGGGCAGTATTGAAAGGTAATCTTAATCAGCTATTGTCAACCTCCATTCAATAAGAAGCAAACAATTTAAAATACTTTGAAAGGTTAAATGAAAGGAAGAACTTCTTGACAATGAAGAATGGTAAATACTAAACTCCACAACAAATGTCCTCAATTCCTATTCTCAGGGAGCTCTAAGTTTGGGGTGCCTTGGATGATTTAAAAATGCTGTCCGAGTCATGAGGAATGGTTTTAGATTGCGAGTCTTCAACCAACACCTACCCCTGCTTATGGCCGCCTGTTGGGGAGCTCACAGTCAGAAGCTAACCCCGGGGAATGGATCTCAGAGCTTTAAGTTTCACATTCATAAATAAAACGTATGCACTTTTCTCCTAGTGGCAAGATGGCTACAATAACCACAGTAAGATAAAAAGAGATATCAGACTGGTGAGAAAGCAAATTAATACCAATAAGATTTCTGATCTATACAGAAATGGAAAAGGCAAAGGGGCTCCTGAAAATAAAAGTTATTTGTTCTTTGCTTAGAGCTATTTCTTAAGAAAGAAGCTGCTTCCTTCCCTAACCATATAAAAGGATCCTGAAGTTATTTATAGCGTTCATAGCCCAGAGGCATCACTCGGTTCCCCCACCACAAGCCCAACCATGTGTTACTAAATTAAAAAATGTGAAAAAGTAATTACGGGGTATGGGAGCCAGTGTCTGCAGACACAACCTGCCAAAGAGGAAGTGACAGGACACTTATGCTCCTTGCTGCCGCTCAGGCACTGCCCAGGCTCCAGGCTCAGAAGAGAGCGATCTGTTCCAAGAAGTAGGAGAGGAGCCTGCCCTGGTGAATCAGAAATATCCCTGTTTCTGAATATACAGTAAACCGGCCTCCATTCCCAGGTCCCCTCAGTCTGTCAGACTTTCCAGACATGTGGGGAGACCGCTCACAGCACCCTCCTTCAGCAACTCTGCCCACCGCTGGCTCCAGCGGGCCTAGGTTGAATGGGACATGGAAGGTCCTGGACTTGGGCGAGAGCTGGAGGCCATGAAAAGTGGCCCTGAAGACCCTGTCCTGCCCCTCTCAGATTCTCACTTCTGCCACCTTGTGCTAAATCGAGCTTCGTTGTTCCTTTTCCCACCTCCATTCTTGGTTCCCTGCCCTCACGTAGGATATGATGATGCATCCAATGCTGATTTCTGGACAGGCGTCCACACATCCACAGCCCCTCAGCTCTCCCCTTGGGAGACAGGCTCCACCACCATTGGGACACCCATGCTTTCTAGCCATGCAAGTAGAGAGAAAAAATATTCCAATATCTGCCCCAGAGAGCAGAAACTCATCAGGGAGAAAAGTCTACATTTCTGGTAGAAAGGCCAACGTTCCCAAGAGGCCTCAGTTTAGGAAACGTTATTGAGAGAAATTACATTTCCTCCCCAGAACCTTCGTCTGCCTCTGGTCTAAGCTACAGAAGGAGTTCCACTCTGATGTCTCAGGAGAAGCGAGGGAAGTGAACCCCTGACAAGAGAGCGCTGGGAGCGTGGACGGTCCTGCTATCTCAGGTGGGCTTCACTTGGAAGTAAACTATTGCTGCTCTCTCTCTGTTCAACCTGATCACCTCACGCAGCGCTGCACAAGCTTCCAAGGAAGCAGCGTTCACCCACACAGCGTCTTCCAAACACTGATCCACAGCCTCTGGAGCACGAACTTTCAAAGAAAAGAGAGTCATAGATGACCGAGAATGCAGGGGCTCGTGCAGTGGGGAAATGGCCTCCCTACCTCTAACGTAACTAAGACAAATTAACCCGTTTCCCTAGGGGATAATGTTCTATGAGCGGGAAACGTAGTTTTATATTATAAACACACCAGGCTTGAGTTCCCATTTTAAATTCTGCAGTTTTAGAATATGAATAAATGTAGATTTCTAAAATTCCCTTCAAGTCTGTTTTTCAACTCTGGGCAATAGGATATGTACAGAATTTAAACAGCTATCAATTGATGCAGCAGGAAAAAAGACACTAAAAGTCGGAGAAAATATTCTCATATGGTCAAGCCATGGCCACCTTCTCCATTCAGAAACTATTTGTAGCTTTCCCAGATGCCCTGTTAACCTCACAAGGATCCCTAGACGAGCTTAAGTTCTCTCATTATCCCAGTTTCCCCCTTTCATCCTAGCCTCCTGCATCCTATCTTCACCACTGTAGTATCCACAGTGCCACCTGCTGGTTTTAGGAAGTATCTCCACGGCTCCCTGCACTCTGGGATTTGCTTAAAGTCAATGGATGACTGCTAGGAAAGCCACAGGAACGCGCCCCTAAGAAATCAGAAAAGAATCTACGAGATGAGCAATACCAATTTTCAGAGGGTTAAGATGACCCAACACATTCTCCTGAGGCAAAGACCTGACTGGTTTAAAGGCAATATTTAAAATGTGAAACCAAACACTTGCAAGTTGGCTTCATGCAGGTTGGCAATAGGGCTCTGTGTGAGAATACAAAAAAATGATTAGCAAGACTAAATGCCTCAAAAATTCTATATTTTCTTGTACCTGCAAATCCTGAGCTTCTACACTTTCCCTTTCTCGGACAAGTATCTTCTACTTTTAAAAGATACGAAATTTGCCATCGCAATTAGTTACATAGGGATAAAGCTTTAACTCAGTCCCCCGACTCTGATTCATAGCAGTTCCCTCTTCTCCACCAAAAGTTACCATCATCATGCTGCCCCCCGCCCCATCTGTGAGCCAGCTGCAGGAGGACGGCCTCCACGGGCGGGCGGGTGCGAAGGTACTGCCCCTCCTCCCATGCAAGCTTTCGGATGGCTCAGCTATTTTCCATGTGTCAACAATCTGCCATTTGCATCTCAGGCCCTAGCCAGGCAAAAGATAAGAGAGGATAACCTTTAGAACCCACAACTAATGAATATGAATGAGGTCATTCCTGAAACCTTTATTGGGGGGACCAAGTAACACAAAGGGAAAACATTTCTTGCTTCAGGCTCCTGACAAGCATGAGCTAATCAAGTTCCCTAACAGTCTCCTGGGGTCTGGACTGGCAGAGGGTCACTATCCCTCTAGCAGTGGCAGACAAAGATACCCAAGGTTACCATTTCCACACCAGTTCTGTCACTGATACTCACAAGTGACATCAGGAGAAAGGTGCTGAAGAGGCTTCCCGTTGCCAGTAAGTGCACAGCAGGAAACACGCCCGAGTCAGGAGGCTTGAAAACTTGGAAGAATTTTGAAGCAGCCACTATTCAGTAATGATTTTATCAGAGCAGATGATTTTAGAAATACAGATTACCTACCTAAATAAAAATTATTTGCAAGATTTAGATTGCAACTGAGTAATAATTTTTTTAAAAAAGAAATTTCTATATCAGTTTAGGATTTATTTAGGGAGTTGGTTGGGTTTTTCTCCTTCTCCTCACTTCTTCTCAATTAAAGACTAAACCTGGAAACTATAGATCAAGGATCAAGGTCACAAATGTGATCTTGAGCCTTTAGCTCAATCTGCCATATTCTCCCATTTTAATTTTGTTTGCATTTGCTTCCCTCTTTCTAAAAAGTATAAACTGGACCCGAATATTTGCCTGCCTTCTACCAAATTCAAGACAGTCACATTTTCCGGTTTCTTTTCTTTTTAAGTCTATAAACTTCAAAATATTTTCTAAGTTGGCAAAGCTCCAAGCAGCCTTTCACCACTGCAATGAAGGTGATTTTCTATTTGAATACAACCCTGACAAAGGCATTATAAGGCCTCTGTATAAATCTATGTTGATAGATTAGTTCCCTCACTGAGCGTGTTTTTATACTCATCACAAACACACCTCCTCACAACATGGAGATTATTCTAAGAATTGTGAGCCAAAATGACAACAGTGGTCACTAGCTAAAGGGAAAGCTGAATTTAGGATCCCCCTCTAAAAACAAGCAACAGCCTAGAAAGAAAAGAAGAAGAAGAGGCTTTTATTTCTTTTAATGTTGATATAACATGAAGAAAGCTAAACTCATGGTAGAGCCAGATCAAGTCAAACAATATATTCCACTGTGTTACAAAGCGTTATTCTATGTCATCACTGCTTCTAGAAAATGCTCAAAGCCCCAACATTTGTTAACTCAGCACGGGATTCGCTTCTCAGCTGAGGAGGACCTTAGGAACAGCACACTTAGCACTCAGCAGCTATCTGACCTATTTTACTAATGTGTTTGGGAAGGAGGTTAATTAACAGTGGATGGCTATGTCCTTAAGCTTAATTTTTCCAACAGCCCTGCTCATAAAAGGAAAAATTGAGTATGTATTGAAGGAAGCAAGCAATTAAGTTGCACAAATAGTGAGCTCATTGAACGGCAGCTGACTTCTATCATGCCAAAGAACAGCTAAACACAGAAGCAATAAAAAGCTTGTTGCCACGACCACCGCTGAGAACCGACTGGCAATAAAGATGAATAACTTCCTACTTGAAGATTCCTTGATTCAAGCTCTTTAGAAACCTAATGCTACACATAGGCATAAATGGAGCAAAATATTTTAATGCGAATTTGGCAGGTTCAGAAACATTTTATAGTCAATTTTAAATGAAGGTTTATACAACAACAGCAAACTCCACTTAAAACAGCCTTTCCAATTGCTGTTCTTGTGAGCAGGCTGCAGCGTTCCTGAGCAAGGCTCGAACCACACTGCGAGATAAAAGTCCCACACCCAACAGAGTGAGGGGAGGGCTGACGGGGAGCAGAATTCCACGGACCGGGTCCTCTGAAGCCAAACCCGAGAGCAGAGCCAGAGAAACCCATTCAGATGGCTGTGACCCTTGAAGGCAAGAACACAGACTCCCTGTAGCAATAACCAGGAAATCCCTCTCTCCCCAGCCATCCTCTGCTCCCCTTCCCACCTCCCAAAGCTCTAAAGGCCAAGTTTTAGCCCAAGCTTCCCTTCAAGAAAGTGTCCTCACATCTAGGAGTTCAAAACAGGTTGGCATCAGAACTGGCTCCCAGGACTCTCCATGTCGGCGAAGTGGGATGGGCACAATTGGACGAGGAAAACGAGTCTGACAAAGGATCCGGCTCTCAACTTACAAGTGTCTGTGGATGTATCTGGAGACCATCAGCCTCTCTGAGGGCCGCATCCAGCACTAAGCTGCTGCCTTTGGAGGGGATACCATGGAGAGCTATAAAAGACGAAAAAGATGAGGATTTTGCCACCAGAGTTGCTTATGAGCTAACATCAATAAATCATCATCAGTTGCTCCTTGCATTGCTGCCCCCAAACTCACTGCTGTGGAGAATTAAAGCCAGTCTATAGAAAATAAACCAGTCTGCCACCCTATTTCCATCCTTTCCCTCGTTCCCTCCATTTCTAAAATGGGAGGTGGGCTGACCACGTGCTTTTCTTCCCAGCATTACCCTCCATTGGGCTTAAAGGGATCAGAGCCCTGCAATGAGATCACGATGTGAGCTTCTCCCCACCTCAGCCCCAGCCCTGTCCTCCCCGATTCAGAAACTCATTCAGGGAGCTCCTACAAGGCTGCTTTCTTCTTTTTGTTCCACACAGCACCCATCAATACGCTGGGTATACAGTAGGTGTTTAATACATGTTTTTTTTAGCTACAATATGCAGGAAAGGCTCATATTTCTGTCCTCTTTGAAGATTTATTTTATCTTAACCATTCCTGCTGAAATAATCAAAGGAATCTTAACTGGAGAAGCAATTTTGTGCCACAACTTGGAAAAAAAAAGAAAAAAGGAAGCATAATATTCTCAATTTCCTTGGGTGGGAAATGGAACCCAAAATGGCCTGAATAAACTGTTAATGCCTACATAAAGCACACAGCGCCTCAAGTTCACAGTCTAGCTAGAGAGATCCATCCATTACACACTGTTTCCAAGAGACTCAAAGCTGAATTTGCTGCCTGAGATTTTTTAAATACTTGATTTGGGGAATTCTAATTGCAAACCAAATTCATACTGCAAACTTTGGAATGGTTTTATGAGAAAAAAAGTAAATATTTGGAATTTTGGTAACACTTCTCACCACCTTTCAGGAGGACTGGCCATTGGATATGTGGTACGCAAATCTAAGAAAGAAATGAGTTAGAAAAGAGTCGGAATGTCTATATAAATTACGTTTCATTTGCAGGAAGAAAGCACAGGGTATACTCTCCTCCATTTCAGTGTCTCCACCTTGAAGCTTTGCATTGCTTTGACCTCCAGGCTCTCCACTAAGACTGTCCAAACCTGCACCACAATTCTTGAGATGGAATCAACCGTACAGCACAGGAAGCGGGTGGAAAAAGGAAGTAACAACAGGTCAAAAATGGGAATCGTCTGCTCTCTGGAAACCCCTCCAGTCTTAGGTTCACTATCCACACTCCAAAGGCCGAGACTCCTCAGTTCCCCCGTGTTGAGAGAACAAGAAAAATGCCTAGAAAAGCCCACGGTTTCCTTCCTCGTGGCAGAGAGGAAGCAGCAGAGGCAGCAGGCGCCCATGCGCAGCCATCACTTCCCCAGGGGCTGTGTCCATTTCCACCCACTGGGATGGAGTCTGGCAGCTTCATAACCGGCAGGAGACACATGATCCAAGAATCCACTTTGGCTCCAATTCTAGCTTTATAAAGGCCAGTTGTAACTCTGAGAATCCTATAAGCATTAGTGAGGATTTCAAATCGCCTCATCCTCAAGAGTATGGCCAGAGGAAGGGAAGTTAGGTCAAAGCGTCATCTTCAGTAAGGCCCAGGTACTCTTCAGAAATAGCTTGAGATTAGAGTAAAATAGAAATACACTCAGAAGTGATAGAAAATATACCTTTTCTTCTCCTCCTTTGGGAAGTCAAAAAGTGTTATGGTCCTTTTTGTGTGTGTGGGAGAAAGACTGGCCCTGAGCTAACATCTGTTGCCAATCTTCCTCTTTTTGCTTGAGGGAGGTTGCTGCTGAGCTAATGTCTGTGCCAAACTTCCTCTGTTTTATGTGGGAGGCCACCACAGCATGGCTTGACCAGTGGTGCTAGGTCCACACCTGGGATCCAAGACTGTGAATCCCAGGCCACCAAAGCAGAGCATGTGAACTGAGCTACTACACCACCGGGCCAGCCCCTGGGCATAATTCTAATAATGGAATCTAGAACGAATCACCGTAACAAGCCTGTTCTTCAAAAAAAGAAAGAAATGGTGTATACGAACCAAGGGTATTAAAAATGTCGATTTAAACATTCATTTTCTTCTCCTTCCAGCCTTCTCCTAAATTTCCTTCTCTCAGTTCATGGTTTCTCCATTTGCCAACCACCTGAAGTAAAAGCTTCAGTCATCTGTGTATCCCACCACATCCAACTCTAGACTCAGAACGTCTCTTGGGTTATTCTCTCACTTCTGCTTCTACTACCACTGTCCCATGTCATGTCATCTATACCTGGATTATTGTAATAGCCCCCCAATGGGTCCCCTGTCACCACTTGCTGTCTCTCTACTCCAAGTCATCTTTCATATCTCTGACAATTACCTTTCTAAGGTACAGTTATAATCGTGGCACACCCTCTCAGTCCAAAAGCTTTTACTAGCTTTTTGTTTACTTTAGAATGAAGTCCAAATTTTTTAGCATAGTACTCAAGGCCCCTAATAAATTGAAATTGTTCTATACTTCAAAACTTACCTGCCATTTTCTCCTCCCACACAGCTAATGCTTTGCCCAGAACAGATTCATCTTTCCTGAACCATGTCATGGGCTTTCACACTTCTAGAACTTTGCACTTTTCCTCTGGCTTCATCTATTCAAATCTTGCTTCTCCTCTAAAAACTAATTCAAATGTCACCACCTCTAGGAAGCTGTATGTGATTTCGAGGCAAAATAAATTGCTCCCTCCTCAGAGCACAGATAAAAATTTATTTACCCCTTTGTTACAGTGTTTGTCCCAATCGGACTTGTATCTATTACAGTAGAATTTTCTTTCTCCTCCTAAAGGACAGAGACAGTAGTTAATCTCTCTAAAAATGGTCCGGAGTGCCTAGTATAGTGCCTTAAATAAGATAGGAAGGGCATAAATGGTTCTTATACAAAAAGGACCAGTAGAGAAATCATGAATTTTCACTAGAAGCTGAACCATGGATGAAAGACCAAGCAGAGAACCACAACCAAGGAAGATTTCGAGGGAAGGAAGAGACCTCAGTAAATTCCACCCCGGCTGAAGGCCATGAATACGTCTTTTATAAAAGAATAGGAATGGCCTTACCCATTGCTTCTCAACATTTTAGCGTTCACACATACTTGTGAACGGTTTGACTCTATTGAGAATTGCCACCCTGACCAAATGGAGAGACCACCGCTTTTTCAATAGAAGGGACTTAAATGCTGCATTTATAGGGGTTGGATCAAGGCTCAAAAACTAAACATCACAATAAAAAATTATATATATATATAAAATATAACATGTAATTTATATATATACGTACAGCTGAGATACTGTTTTATTTAAACATCTCTATACACAGAGATCTAATGATGTCTTAATAATACAAATATTTAGTTCACATTTTTACCATCATTTCAAGGAGGAGAAAAGGCCAAGAAGTAAAGCCATCTCGTTAGCGTGATTGGCATTAAGCAGTCAAGTTCCCTGCTGCTCAGGAATCTGCGACAGGCTCATCGCAGTCCTCATTCTCACCTGGAATGAAAAAATGACCTCGAACTTCCTGAGGAAAACCATAATTTTCCAACATCTTCTCATATGAGTCTTGCCCCTCCCCTAAAACTTTTTGAGTCAACTCTTGCTGAGATGAATCACATTAAGAAGTGAATCTCTCAATTGCACCATATAAGCTAAACGTAAGCCGTGACCTCCTCACCCTGGATGGAGCAAAAGGGCAGAGACATCCAGGCACTTCAATAACATCTTAATTCCTACGCTGTTCCGGTTTATTATAAAACAGGCCTGTGTGCAAAAAGACATTTTCTCAAATGCTTTTATCTCTGTTTTGCATGTTAGCAGCTCTCATGGTCTCATATCTCTGCAGATAGAGGCCGGAACTGCGCAGTCAGGCCAATGAGTTTACTTGAGAAGGAAGGAAACCTAGTCTCAAAAATGACACATGGACTCAAGATGAGCAAGGAGTCGAAGCACCTCAAACTACACGATTACTCCCCAAGCTCAAGCCAAAAACACACAAACAAAACCTAGAACTGAACAAATATCTGAATGCCGTAACCAGACTAGAGAAGAAGCAATAGGAAGCTGGTATGTTTGAGCTTGAGAAGAAACAAGGGAGAATCACGATACGACACCCCTTGGGTGGCCATCACTTTCCGAGCCTTGATTTACCATGAGGTCCTCCTTCTGACGACTGCTAGTAACATTCTTATTCTGCTAGAAGTAGCATTGGTAGGTCCCATCCGTATCTGGAGACCTCTACAGAGTGTATCCCACGTGAGCACAAATGTCTATCTCCTCCGTACCTGGTACCAATGAATAATTATCCCTAAAATAATGGTCCAATGAGAATAAATTATTTGGATAATTCTGTGAGAAAGTTCACCTTTGTGTATGGAAGAAAATATATTTGTGCCATATCTACAAGTAATGCCAAGTATAGATACTTCAACAAGAGTTAACACTTTAGCCTGTCAAATCACACACATACAAAAAGTGCATTTAACTTGTTTAGGAGGTTGGAACTTGACCCCAGAATATCAAGGAGGTACAGAGAGGCAGCCACCAGCAGAAGCAGCATTTCTTAGTAACACCGTTGGCTAAAACACTGACCTGGAGTGAATATTCTTCCTTTTCGTCATTTCCTAGCCACATTGCTCTATTGTTCCGAGTGTTTTCAGATGGTGCTACTGATTGCAAATAGCTGTGAACTTGGTGGTTTGCATTCCACTGCTTATTACTGTCAGAGTCTCACCAATGGGGTTTCTGTCCTGAGTGTCCCAGTTAGAACTCTACCTTCAGACTGGGCTCACAGGAGAAAGCCACAAAGTTGAAAATTTACCTGGAAGCACATAGCCCTGGGTTCAGGACATCATTCATACTGTATCGCATAGAGCAGGATGGATCCAAGCACTCTGGTTTCACCATCTGTGAAAAGGGAACAGCCACTTTTACTTGCATTCTGAGACTCCGTAGCTATGAAGCAGTGATTTATAGTAAATGCAGTCAATTCTATAGACAGACACTTTGAAAAAAATTAAGCATATCGCTTATGAGAACTCTTCAGAAAGAGTTGAGCGGATTGTTAGCAGAGACCAGGAAGATTCTGCCTCATAATCAAGATTAAATCTCTTTCTGTGACTGTCAACATCAAACTATAGCGTTTGTGATTGATGTGGCCTTTAAATTACTAAAATTAAGGAAGGTACTTTGCTCTACCGACTGTGGCATACATTATTTTCAGCAATGGAATTTCTCGAAAAAAAGGAGGAACAAGGGGAAAAAATGTCTATTGTAAAAATCTCTGGTCCAAGAACCTTTGACGAGCTCATTTCTGGGAACAGCGTGGCACCTTTAGAAGATAACAATATTGTCCCAATCAGTTACAAAGAGTTTATGGAAGACAAGGCCCTAAACCCCAGGCAGTTGGTGGAGTTGGGGTACATATCATTTAACAGGAGCATTGGGCCGAGCACAACACAAATACATGAATTTCCTTTCTTCTTCCACTTACTTGTTCAATGCTGAAAGGCAGCAAAAGGAAAAGAAGAAATGAGTTTCAACTTCCTGAGCTCCCCTTCCTGAACAGAAAGTTCCTCTTACAAAGTAGGAATGAGGACAAGCATGTGCATCTGTACAATTTCCATGACATTTTAGGATTCCCTAAACAGAAAACAGTTATCTTCAGAATCTGTAAAAACAAAACAAACAAACGAAAACGAACTTAATTTAACTACAACATGGGCTGGTAGAAATAGAGGGAAGCTAAAGTGGGAAAAAGAGCTTAAATATTCAAGACGATCATAATAAGCCATGAACTTATTTTAATGCTACTTCAGGACTTTTTTCCATCAAACTTCAAGCACGTAAGACAACTGTATGCATATAAGGAATCAGGGAGTGAGATCTTCTTGTTTCTCTTTCTGTTTGCACTGTTTACAAAGCAACTGTGAGGAGCCCTAGTTTATCTCTGCTGCTGCGTTTGCTGACTTGTCGATGTTTAGATCCAGTTTGGATCCTTGTTTCTTTAACCGACCACAAAAAGGCAGCTGGTCTGGAGAGCCCAGCATCAGGGAGAGAGGAGTTGCAGGGCTTAACTCATCCAAGAGGCCTTGTTGTGCTCATCCTTTGTAAACAGTAAGGCACGTCAGCATCCCTGGTTACTGTCATTGCTGACAGTTCTCTAAAGACCAGTAAGTGTTGAATTCTTTAAAGCTGGATTGGCCCCAGTGAGAGAAACGATAGTGTGAGATGAGGGGAACCTCACGGATATCTGAGTACCTTGGGAAAAGAGAGGAATTGACGCTTTTCACTCAGCAACCTAATGAAAACTAGACAAATCGTCTTGCATTTAATATATAGTTTCCACCAATTCATGCTTCTTTTGTTAGGAACAATCCCAGCCTGTATAGGAAAAGAGACAGTTAGATATAAAGAAATAATTTCTCATTGACAAGGGAGCTTCAGGTAAAGCAATGCCTGTGAAAGGACAAAAGACTGAGTTCACGTTGGTAAATTTCCATCGCGCAACCATTTCATTGCTTCAATTTCATAGACCCCAAAACGTTATGTCCTTGAAGAAGTAATTAAATGCAAAAGGACAGAACTAAATAATCCATCTGGGATAGCAAGGACTGTATGCAAAACACAAAGAATACAACACAAGTCTTTAAGGAATATGAATGTGAAATTGTGGCAAGGAAGGGTAGGACTTGAAAATACTTTACAAAAGCAGTATGTAGTGCCTAAAGAATAATGAACTTCCCATGCTCTGCCTTAAAATCCATAAAGGTATCATTTGAAAAAGGATCTACTTGTATAAGTTAATTAGATCACAAAAAAAAAAATCCCTTCGTACCATTATTCATCATTTCTAACCTCAGACTTTTAAAATGTATACAATGAAGATCAAATTCTTTCAAGGAAACTGATAACACGTGCTGAAGTAGACTAAACCCCACATTAGGTGTCAAAATCTCATTATAGCAGCAACTGGTAATGTGTTATATTCAAGACTAATTTTTCCGTGACATTTAAGATACAGATTTTGAGGTTAATAAGGTTTCAGAGGAAAGGAAATTTCCAGTGTTTCGATTTTCCTCTTCCTAGCAAGATTTCTTAAAACCATTTGCTCCATTAAATGGTATAAAATGTTTGAGAGGAAAAAATGTCTTAGATCCACTTGTAAAATATCAGGCTCCAAACTTTGAGAAAGATCATCCTTTCAATATCAAATTCATCCTTGAAACAAGGACCATCTCTACAAACAAGGCCAGAGCCCGAAGCCGCACTGATCTAACAGGATAGTATTTAACTCAGGTTTTTACTTGCTTCTATATAATAAACACTCCTTGATGGTATAGAATCATAAATTATTTTTCCCAAGTTTTTTCTTTTATCCTCTTCAATCTTTTTGATTGAAACAACCAGACTCTATGTTATATAGCTACAGGTTAAGCAGTGAGGCTGGGAGTCTGTCTGAACCACACAGTACGCAGAGAAAAGTCTAAGAAAAAATTTTGCAAGTTTCTATGAACTAAATAAAAAGTTACCCCTGTTTTCCTAATTTTCCTATAAACAGAAAAGCTAAAGACCTATTGGCATGGCCCAGACAGACACTGCTGAGCAGCTTTCCAAACAGCAAATGGTAAAAATAAAATGAAAAAGATCTGCCTGTCATGGGAGTTGGTCAATAAAATGCAACCGTGTTTATTACAACATTTAAAGTCTGTGATTAAGCACACCAAAAGGCCTCAGCTAGAAAAGCGTTCAGCCTGTAATTTCCCTGCAGCCCTGGTCTGTACTTCCTTATGAGTTAGCTCGGCAGGGCTTTTTTCCATGTCCATCATCAGCTTGTAATTATTGCCATTCTCAAAGCTATGCCAGATGGGTCTTTAGAAGCATGCAGCCTGTTTATGAGAGAAAGAGCTGTAATATTACTCTACACAGAGACCTCTCTGGTCCGACTCAAAGAGCCCTGCCCTCCCTCCCACCCTCCCCACTAGCCTCTTCCCCCCAGACAGCCCTCTCCTTTTCAGCTCCCTGTCCCAGCTGAATGGCCTGGGGAAGGGCTGGGATCATGGGAGGCAAGAGATATCTGGATTTTAAAGCATATGGCCTAATCGCCACCTTTCACCATTCACATATGGAAATGAGGCCAACACCCAAGGGAAAAACAAACTGTGGGCTCTCCCCTACAAATCCTTGTGCAGAGGCTTTATTTAAAACACCAGAGCTCAAGCCTACCTTTCAGAGCACAGATCTGCAGAGATACCACAATTACCCCTCCATTTCTCTCCTTTGGGAATTCCTCACTGGCTAGAAGAGAAATTCCCAGCAAGATTCTCAAGGACAAACCTTTCCTCCCTTTGCCTAGTGGGAAGGATAAACAGTTGTAAGAAGGCTGAGGTCAAGGAGCTGTGCAAAGCAACACAGGGAAAGGCAAAAAGCGCCAGCGAGGTTCATCTGGTGATAGGCCTGGGGTGTTGGGTATCCCAGAGGGCCAAGCAGAGCTTCCATCAGCAGTTAATGAGGCAAGACCTGCAACAGATAGCCACTTTAACTTACAAAGCTCTTAGATGTCTGTTGACTTTGATCCATTTCAGTTCATTTGAGCCTGCTTAGGGTGCATTTTTCCTTTTTTTTTTTTTTTTAGATAAACTCTCTGCTCCCACCCCATCTCCACCCCCACCTGCCGAACAATAGTATCACTTACCAACTTTATACTTGTTTTGAGATCTTCTGTCAAGGTCGGCAACAATTATATAAGAAGCAAGGAGAGGAAGAGCCCCACAGCCCGCCTGCAGGACGGTAGTTTCAAATCCCCCCAGTGACAGACTCAGTAAGGAGGAGGGCCGGCCAGGATGGCGCATTTTCAAGGAGACTTAGTTATTTGTTTCTGCTTAGGGGGAGTACCTGTTCCTTTATCCCTTGTTATTTTACCCATGTGATGCCCAGGAAGCTTTCTTTGTTAAAAAATTTCAGAGAAGATAAAACTACCGGCCCATGAAATAATCCAGAAAGAAACTACCTCACGGTCACAGACAGGTGGCCACTTTAAGTGGCAGGAGCTGCCAGGCCCCCGGGGCTGGGACTGGAGCTCCTGGCTGGGAACGCTGAGGGATTTGCAGGGGGTCCACCTGTTCGTGGGATGAGCTGGTGTGACGAGCTTTCAATCAGGTCAGCTTGGTGTTTGAGGGCACTGTATTGTGGGCCCGCGCCAGGAGGCCGCCACAGCCACACGTGCGGGAGGCCCTGCTGGGAACCTTCCCGGGGTGCCCCGGGCACCCTGCCCTCCGCCCTGTCCCTTCCACCTGGTACAGCCTTTTACCTGCACCCTTTCCTCATTCTCCATCTCCCTCCCTTGCCACTTTGCAAAACACCTTTTCTTTGCTCAAAATATCATATTTGAGGCAGGTGTGTATAATAGAAAACCCTAATCATCTAGCCAGCAAAGTTAATTTCACAAACACACGCGAGTTGGTGTGGCATGTATATTCCTGGGAAATATACTTTTCTCACGTGAACCATATTCCTGTTCTCTACTCCCCACTCCCCACATTTCCAGGAAGTAGCCTGAAGACATATAGCTAAGGCAGGAACAGGATGAAATCTTTCTACACTGCTGCCCTAAGATAAATTGGAACTACTATAAAGTGTTTTCTTTGAAATCCTGTCCACGGAAGACCCCGAGGAACCATCAGGGAAGTAGAAGTTAGGAAACCCAGTTTCTACTTTGGCCCTTCTAGTTGGGAAAGGGAAGGACAAAGGACCCGCCTTGAGCTAACGTCACCCACCAGGAAGGGTCCTGGGCTCTGCAAGAGCCTCAGCAGGGCTCTCACGTCAGCGCCTCAGTGGTGACAGTTTACATTCATTCTGCACTTTACCAAGTCTTTCAAATGAAAGGCAGATTAGTTTATCACTGAGAAATATTGAACGCTTTGGTTAAAAGGCATTGAGTTCAGAGAAAACAAGTCCAGATGTCTTAAACTATATTTTTGAGAACAGCAATAATAGCAACAGGTAACACTTATTCAGTGCTTGTTAAGGGACCACTATGCTAAATGCTTTAGGATTCTGCATAATTTGTAAAATGTTTAACGTACAAGCTTACTAAATTCTTTCAGTTAATCACGGTGGCAGTTGCTAAGCTGGAGGCCAAGTTATTCCTTTCATTCACGGTCTAGGGAGAGATGACACAGGCATGTTGAGTCACTCAAAACAGGCTCAAACCACCCCAAGGAGTTTGCCTGATGAAAGGTTTTCCTTTCCTTCAAAGCCACTTCCTGTGTCACATGACCTGTATCACTCCAAAGATAATAACACTTCATGCTTCCAGAACACTTTCATCCAAAGATCTCAAAGCATTTTCAAATGTTAATTAAGCCTTCAGCATCCTGGAAGATAGCAATGCCAGTCTTGCTATTTAAATACTGGATTCCAGAACACAGGCTGTTCTAATCACTGAGAGGCATGGAGGCCTCTCTGAGCAAACCCAGTACGTCAGCCACCACCCAAACGCTTAGGACGCCCAAAATTCTCCCACATCTCCTGGGAAACCACCACAGCATCTCTACTCTAAATTGTCCCCTACTCCCACTGATTGTTTCTGCTGGAAGAACCACATCCAAGAAAAAAAAGGGGGAAGCTGAAAAAAAGTCTTTCTAATGGAGGTGGAAATGTAGGTAGAAATATATGGAATATATTTCTGCAAATATATAAGCACTCTCGACAAAGAGCTAGGTGCCTTTGTCATACGCTTTTTCATTTATCATAGTGACCAGAATGGGAAAATAGAACCAGCCTCTCCCAAGGCTTAGATGTGGCTGTTCAGACTGCAGTTCACCCGCCCTTCTATTTCACAGACGTCACGGACAGTTCTGATACAGCCAAGGAGGAGGCAGGTTTCAGGCAGCTGGTGTACCCTTTAGCCTGGATAAAGGAAGACCTTGTGGCAACCAAGGCCCTTCGAGACTCAACTCCTATCCGGCTTCATCTCCCTCCACCGTGCCATGCTGGCTTTCTCTTCATCTTTCCAGTGGGCCATCTTTTGTCCTACCCCAGGGTCTTTGCACAGGATTTTCCTGCAGCATGGAATGCTTTATCCTCTATTCTTAAACTACTATTCTTAGTTCCCAGATTAAAGGTCACTTCATCAGAGAAGACTTATCTTTCTATTATTAAATCAGATTCACCCTGTTATTCTCTCTTATGACAGACCGTTTGGGTTGTAAATCATGAGATTTTCTTTGTCTAATGTTTCCCTTTTAGATTATAAGCTCCGTGAGTACAGGGACTGTGTCTGTTCTGTTCCCTGCTGCACAACCCATGCCTGGCACTTTAGACACCCTCGAGAAATATCTGTTGAATAAGTTAATGAATCTTTTAATGGTTTGCAAATCACATTTTTTTTTTTGAAGTGATATTACAGGATGAAGAGAACAAACGAGAAATAGATATCAGAAGTTTGGTTGCGATCATTGAAGGTCTTGGTTTATTTCTACCAATACTGAGAATAGCAAACGATCTTTGAACTATTTTTGTAAATATGATTTTTACTACATATTAAGCCTCTGAAGTAGGTGTTTTACCTACATAATGTTATTTACCCTTCACAACGAGCTTGAGAGGCAGAAGTCACTATTATCTACATTGTGTGATCATGAGGACTAAGGAAGCTGCTGGTGTCTCTGAGACTCCTCATTCCGGTTATTCATTTGTTGAGCACTCACAACTTGCCAGGCTCTAAAGTGGGAGAGTGATGCACAAGACTGTCTGGACTTCCTTCTTGGAGCTTTTCTCTTTGACCCTCCACAGCAATAGCACGGTGCATTCTGGCATGTGGTTGGTGCTCAATAAATATTTGAACAGTGTGAATCAGGTCAAAAAAAAGACAAAGACTCAAGAACCATCCCTTCAGAGTTTTAAAGTTTCTACAATACTGGTATAATACTGGTCTTCATTAATGACTTGCCTGGGAGACATATGGTTTGTCATTCATTCTGCAAAGAAGTAAAGGGCAGAAGGAAGTCACAAATCACTCCAGTATTCTAATAAAAGATGCAAAGATCAGGGACAGCCCAGTGGCATAGTGGTTTAATTTGCATGCTCCACTTCAGCAGCCCGGTGTTCGCGGGTTCAGATCCTGGGCACAGACCCACACACTGCTCATGAAGCCATGCTGTGGTGGTGTCCCACATACAAAATAGAGGAAGACTGACACAGATGTTAACTCAGCAACAATCTTCCTCAAGCAAAAAGGGGAAGATTGGCAATGGATGTTAGCTCAGGCCATTCTTCCTCACCAAAAGAAAGTACAAAGATCAATGATGAGAAGAGTTTTAATTAATGGTGCCACGGTGCAGCCAAAATCATCTTTCTAGAACACAAATCAGAAACTCAGATCCGTCCCTCACATGATCTAAAAGCTTCCAGAACTTCCCATTGGCCTTGGGATAGAATCCAATCTCCCCATCTCCTTGATATGCATGACAAGAGCTTGACTCTTTCTTTGGAATCGTGTCTCTTCTACTGACTTCACTCACTACTTTGCAGACTTTGTAAAAAAAACATTTAACTCCTCCATGTTAAATAGGCCTTGGACATGCTATTCCATCTTTCAGTAACACCCTCTCTACACTCCCCACCGTCACTACCACTCTTTGGCTGTGTTGAGGGAAGCATTTATTTGTGTGCAGGATATTTATTGAGCAGTGCCCTTGGGAATAGAATCCAATCCAATCTCCCCATCTCCTTGATATGCATGACAAGAGCTTGACTCTTTCTTTGGAATCGTGTCTCTTCTACTGACTTCACTCACTACTTTGCAGACTTTGTAAAAAAAAACATTTAACTCCTCCATGTTAAATAGGCCTTGGACATGCTATTCCATCTTTCAGTAACACCCTCTCTACACTCCCCACCGTCACTACCACTCTTTGGCTGTGTTGAGGGAAGCATTTATTTGTGTGCAGGATATTTATTGAGCAGTGCCCTTGGGAATAATGCATGAAGAGGAAGTTAAGTAGGATTGGGAAGAAGGGGAAACTGAACTGCAATGCAGGTGCAACTGAGGCCTCAGCTGATCCTCTGAGGAGGCGTGCAACTGAGAGGGCCCTTTGGAGAGAGCCCAATTGAGGCAAGAAGGTGAACCTTTTACCCTGGCTGCCTCTGGAGGTAGAGAGAACCTGGAGCAAGGCAGCTTCCATGGGCAGAGGGCGATTCCTAGGGGAGGACCTCAGCTGAGAACACTACTACCAGCAAGGGAATGAATGTTCCAGTCCTGAAGGAGGTGTCTGGGAAGTGCCCCACCATGTCCGCTGCAGTCTGGTGATGCTAGTCATCTTCCTGTCTCAACTTAAAAATCCCTTCCTCCAGGAAGCCTCTCCTGTCTCCCCAAGCCTGGGAGAGAGGCTCCTTCGAGGTGCTCCAAAGCACCTGGTCCTTCCCCATCGTGGGAACGCTTCACTTCATGTTATAGTCATCTGGTTTTTTGTCTGTATCCATGGGAAAGTACAAACTCCGTGAAAAAAGACATGGTCTATCTTATTAGCATTCCCTCTACCACTAGAGAAATAATCATGAGCAAATGAAAGAATGAATGACAAATTAAAGGTCTCATTTTGATTTTTTCAAAATTTATACACAGATACCAAAAAAGTCTGGAATACCGTTCACCAAAATGTTGTCAATTATTATCTCTTGGTGGCAAGATTATGTGAGATTTTTATTTCCTTCTTTATACCTTTCAGTATACCCAAATTTTTATAAGAACATGTGACTCTTTAAATTTTTTTTAAAGTAATAATCATTTTGATGAAATAAATAAACATGACTCCTATTATAATAATAAGTAGCATCGGTAGACTCACCCCATAAGTTACTGTTTTGTCCTGTAATTTATAGTTCATAAAGCAATTTTGTATAAATGATTTTGTTTAATCTTGACAAAAAGTCAACAAGAGAAGAAAGGCAAGTACGATCCTTCCTCCTGGATTGCAAAGTAAAGCCGACCCTCTCAGTCAGGAAGGAGTTAATGTCCCTCACAGCCGGGGGACCCTGCAGTCTAACATTTCTTCTTTTCCAACATGTTCATTTTTGATGAGGTCTTACTAGGCCTTGGGGAAAACAGTGGCATCGGAAGGACGTATGGAAGCTGTCCCTCCTGGTCTTCCCTGAGTCTTGCTGGCTACACCCCCTGCCCTCAGGGTTCTCTCTGTCCCTACTCCCACTCATAAACAGAGCAGATGCCTCTCCCAAGGCCTTATTGTCATCATTTGTTTGCACAAGCCTAATCTACAAGCCCAGCAAGAGTTGAAAGCCCTGTTTTCCCCTCACATCTCATGTCTCCCCTTCTCTCCCGTAATGATAACACTTCACATCTGTATAGCACTTTCCAAAAGGCTTCCCCATACATCACCTCACTGGATTCTCCCAGCAAACCTTTGAGGTCTGTGCATCAGATAGATACGCAGTTTCTCATAAACCCATTTTAGAGATAAGGAAACCAAAACACAGAGAGGTTATACGACTTGCCAAAAATCACAGTTAGTTACTGATAAACACAGGACTAGAATCTGGGGCCTTACAGAAAAACCCAGAACCCTCTGTGTTTTCGCTTTGATCTTGTAGTCTAGCGTATGACCCACTGATAGGGCCCTGCACAATCTAAAACTGGGTACAAACTAATCTGATGAGAGCAGGATGATGGGTTCAATCTCTCAGTAGGCCAGTTGTGATCCTTGCGCGTGCCAATGCACGCAACGGCCCTGCAAATGAAAGGCCTGCTGCAAAAGGGACTAGTGAAGAGCGTGCAGATGATTCAGCTCAGTTCCATCACCATGATGAGTTACAGACCTTAACTACCTATTTTTTATGCCTATATAAATATATTCACATAAATATGTAAAAGAACCATTCCTATAAACAGACTATACAAACTATGTTTCTATAATTGTCACTTTCCGTCATCCCAGTTTCCTTGAAATAGTCCCAGTTTGTATCTATTATCCTGGTACAATTAATGACTCTCCCTTTCACTTTAAAAAGTGTCCCAGTGTGGAGGATGATTTATGTAGTCATCCTGTATACATTTTACTTACAGAGAACAAATGTGCAATTTCAGTAGATACTGAATAGCATTGACTTTCAAAGTGGCAAGCCCCGAATGTTGTAAGAAGGGTCGCTGTTACTGAAGCGCACTGCTGGAAAAATTCCCAGTGTTAAATGGCCTGCCCTGAAGACACAGTGAGACACACATCCCTTTGTGTTCTGTTGGGCTCAAGTTTGAAAATGCAGTGAAATTCTGGCTAGCTTCAGTCCGTTTGCTAAATGATTTTGGTTTTTCTGCACCTCATTCCTTCACTTGATATTATATCTTTTTCCTTTGCTTATCAGAAGTGTTCCTTTCCACGTTGATTTTTAAAAATGAGAAGAAACAAATTAGAATTCACATTTTTTGGCTTAAAATTATAATGCCTCCTACATTTCCCAAAGGAATCCTGCCAAGGCAATTACCTAGGACAATAGCTCTTTGCCAAAAGGTAAGAGGTGAGATTTTCATGGTAATTCCAACTCATGCCTTTTGAGCCTGTGTAAGTCTTCTTTTTTTCCCCACCTGTAACATGGGGAGAATATTTGCTCTTGAGTTACTGAAAAACACAAAGAAGATGCTGTGACTCGCCCAATTGATGAAGAATTGTATTTTGTGCTACTTCCAAGTGCAGTCCCAGTACTGCCTCAACTTAAAGACTTTGTCCTTATTCTCAGGAAGCTTACACTCTTGTTCCAAAGGACAAATCCAAGACAGTAAATAATTGAACACTGAGGGTGTGTCACAAAGCACTGTGTGTTGGCCTAAGGAGAGAGTGGTAGAGGTCAGAGCAGGAAGCAAGCAAGTCAGTATTAAAACTTTTTCCCAGGGGACACCCACACACCTCAGGAATACTATCCGAATAGTATACAACCACTTTTCCAAAGTCCCCACTGATCCCTAACTGACATTCAGCCAAACTTTTCTGGATTTTGATGTAGGCCCTAAGTGACTCTACCAGGCACTTCATGGAAGATCTTGATTTTTTTTTTAAGAGTAATCCAATTCAATCATCTAAGCAAGCAAAAATGGCAAAATCCGTATTCTGTTGAAAGAGATTCTTTGATCCTTTTTTCACAGACCTGTCTTTCCTTATCGTTGTAACCAGCACAGCCAGGCTGCAGTCCTTTCTCCAGTATACGTATCTAAAGAGAACGTCTAAAAGACTTGAGTAAACACATTCCCAACCCATATCCCAGGAAAAAACAGACAGGAAGAGACAGAGAAAGCTCAGGGTTTTTTATTTTTTGTGGGTTTTTTTTTGGAGGAAGATTAGCCCTGAGCTAACTACTGCCAATCCTCCTCTTTTTCCTGAGGAATACTGGCCCTGAGCTAACATCCATGACCATCTTCCTCTGCTTTATACGTGGGACGCCCGCCACAGCATAGCTTTGTGCCAGGTGGTGCCATGTCCGCACCCGGGATCCGAACTGGCGAACCCCAGGCTGCCAAGAAGCAGAACTTGCGAACTTAACCGCTCTGCCACCGGGCCGGCCCCAAACCTCAGGTTCTTTGAAGGAAGAATTTAGCCACAGTATTCAGCGATCGTGTTTTCCCTTTACAATCATTAATCATCCGTATCACTGAGCACCTCGTAGCTGCCTAGAGCAGCACAGGGCTGAAGATCCATGCCTGCAGGAGTACCTGGATTGTGACTGCAGTAGGGCCTCTCTACATGAGGAGAGACAGCATCCAACATTAGTAGAAGACCCGCTACGGCCAGACAATTGATTCGGCTCCTTCCGCACGCTCATCCTTGAGTTGTTTTCCCGGTCAGCCCCACTTTGAAGATGAGGAAACTAACACCCAGAGAAAATATTATACCCAAGGTTGCAAAGTGGGAAACTAGGGCTCAACCAGTTTTTCAGAATTTCAAAGCCTCTGCTCTTTCTACCATCCCCCGTTTGCCTTGTTTTCATTTTCATTGAGAGCGCTGTTAGTTGGCACTGCTGAAGAGAGGGATCCGATATCTGGATGTTTTTCCCTCCAGGGTCCTCCCAGCAGAAGACGTCTTAACTTCAGTGCAACAAAAACCTGAACGATAACATCAGATTTTGCCAGAATGGAGTTACATCCTGGCTGTCGTACAGAAATCCAGGCCCCCGACAGTGAGCACACTATTATGTCACATTCTTTCAACAGCTCCAAGAGAATGGAAGAAAACAATGACATGGGTAATTTTAAATGAGAGGATTTTTAAAAATCCTTTGTATCTGTCTTTTGATTTAATTATATGATTATTTGAGTTCCTAACCAGGCATTTCAAATGTTGAATTACAATCACTCTGCAGTTTCTGGAACACTGTTATCTGAATATTAGAGCAAGCCAGTCAAGAAAACACTGGACAGATGAGAAACTTAATTCAGGGCCTAGCGTCCTTGATGCCAAAGTGCTGGGGGTATCAGACAGGTCACTAACTTGTCTGGTCCCAAGTCTCTTCAAGAAGAATATAAAGGAGTTGAACTGGAAGACTTATTTGTTTCTTTATTTAGTAAATGTAAATTACTAGTTATCAAAACACAGTCTTGGCCTCATGATGTTTACAGTCCCGTGGAAGAGGCACACAAGATGATGAGCAATTTCAATACACTGTGATAACTGCTATAAAGAGGTAAACAGAGGATGCTATGGGAATGCATAAGAGGGACGTCTAATTCATTTTGGAAGTAGAGGAGGGGACACTCAGTAGAGGGAGTGACACCTAAAGCAGAGTGTAAAGGACCAAGAGGAGTTAGCAAGGCAAAGTGTGCATGTGTGGAGGGCAGAGCAGGGAGGAGGGCAGTGTCCCGGGCAGATGGAACGGCACAGGCAAAGGCCGAGAGGGTAACTGCCACGGCCCCTCATGAAACCACAGCTAGTTTAGTAGGTCTGGCTTGTGAAAAGGCAGCAGGAGAGTGGGCACAGAGGAGATGGAAAGGGAGGCAGGGACCAGTCCCATTGGTAGGGGTCTTAGACTGCATATCACCAACAGGCTTTATTCATTCCTTCAGAAACTATTTATTGACTTTCCTACGGGCCAGGCATTTTCCTAGGTTCTGGGGTTACCAGAACAGTAAACAAGGGAGATAGGTTCCTGCTTTTACAGAGCAAAATACGAATCCATTCAAGTGTCTAAAGCAGGGCAATGACACGATTGGAGAGTTAGAAAGACCATGCTGGGCACGGATAGGAATAGCTGGACAAGGATAAGCCTCTTGCATCTGTAAAATTCTGACTCCATGATGTAAAACTCAAGATATAATAAATTATAAATGTTCCATGTTAACTTTATACATGCGAATATCTCATTGTATTCTTTTTCATATATATGTATGATATCTTTGGTTTACAGATTTCTTTGCAAGCGTTCAACAAATTGAGTGGGTGCTTTCCCTTGTTGTATATTCAGACATGGAAACATTTGTTTGGTGGGGAGAGAAAGAGACCCAACATGTATTGAACACTGAGGACGTACTGGAAGTGAGGGGAGGTATAGGTATTAACAATGATACCTTACAGATGAGGAATACTGAGCCCCAAATTCAGTTAACTCTAAATGTCACTTAGTGAGAACAGAGTAAAGCTGAGATTCAAATCTAATTTTCTGGTTTGTTTGTTTGTTGTACATCAAAGCCCATGCTGTTTTATGTCACAAAACATAATTACAACATAGTCACCCTTTTCCCTGGGCTCTTAGAAGACTAGTAAAAACTGACTCATAGGTATCAGCTGGTTGACTCCTATAGTTATTTCTCCTGTAAGCACGGCCTCCTATAGTGATTTCTCCTGTAAGCACGTCCTCTTTTCAGTAAATTGCAAAACCCCTGATGTTCAGAGACCATGTGCATCTCAAAATTCTCCTGTGACTTTATAGAAAATAGAACTCAAATTTAGTCTCTAAAATATAGAAAGTGAGAGTTTCAGGTAAGGAGAAAAGGTAGTGTTTTCCTTGGAGTGGAAATGCACAAGCAGTGAGGAGATAGTCAGAACTTGAAAACTATTTAGTCCTTCCTAGAAAGTTGTTTTCCAGTACAAGAAATGCTGCTTTCCAGCACAAAAATTCTCTGAGCTTCCTGAAAATAAACCAAAAATACATAATAAAAACCACCTCATGCCTCAGAGCCCGTTTCTGCTCTGCTCACTTAGCATTTCCTGTCCTCCTGGCACACTGGCTTCTGTCCCCTCCCCGTGGAATCCTAGGTCTCACTCAGCAAGGCTCAGGGTTTACAAGGCCTCCTGGAGCCTGGCAGCCTCCACACACTTCCTGGTCCCCATCCACCACCCCCAGACCTTCCGGAGCCGCCTACCTTCTGTCCTGGAGCTAAGCCCCCTTACAAGACTCGCAGGATGTGGGGCATTTTCTTTTCAAGACCCAGAAGGTCTCTGTTTCTTCACGAGTAAGATGCCAAAGTACTTTGTAAGTTAGCTAGAACTGTTGAGGACAGGAAGACTGAGCATCTTTTTTGTTCATTTTGCTTGTTTTTATTTGAACCATAGTATTCGGTCATATCTGCTCACACCCAAGTGTAGCAGACTTTGTTGGTTATTTACCCAGAATTTGGCACTGCTGAAAAGAGGTGCCAAATAACTGGACTTTTCTTCCACCAGGATCCTCTTTGGGCAATCCACACACCACACACAGCCTTGTGCTCTATTACGCCAATGGTGATAACCCATTTCTGCTCACTAGAAACTGGGTTTTGCAGTGAGTTTTTGCTGCAATTCTGGTCAATGAGATGAGAGAAGTCTGCGGGCAGGAGAGGGGGAGTCTGAGAAAGCGTTCTTCACTCATAAAAGAGACAGCTGGGAAGAAGCAGCCTCTTCTTCCTCTAGGTTTGATAACTTGAAGCATCCTAACTATCTTGCAACCACAAAGGGAATCAGTCTGAGGACAGAGCTGACATGCTCAACACGGCAGAGCAAGAAGATGGAAAGAACCTGGGCCTTTGAATTTATGAACCCTGGAGCTGCCTGCCTATAGGACTTCTTGTGTGAAGTAAGAAGTTTCTCTCATTGTTTAAGTCATTTTGAGTCAGGCTTTCCTTGTACTTAAAAATGTCTTAGTCCACTGGAGAACTCATGAGTGAAACAAGCTTATTGCTATGAGAGATCAAGAAGCCAGGCATGGGAAGATTTAACAAGAAAGAAGCTTTCGTTGTCAAGGCAGTAGCAATTTGGGGTACAGTATGTTTGTCCCTTGAATTTGTCTTCTGGTCCAGCCACCCGTTGGATTTGGGGATCATGAATAAATATTGAAAGAACAATTCATTTAAAAAATTCCAGGGGCCGGCCCTGTGGCTGATTGGTTAAGTTTGCACGCTCTGCTTTGGCAGCCTGGGGTTTCGCTGATTCAGATCCTGGGCGTACACCTAGCACCGCTCATCAAGCCATGCTGAGGTGGCATCCCACATAGCACAACCAGAGGCACTCACAACTAGAATATACAACTATGTACCGGGGGGCTTTGGGGAGAAGAAGAAGGGGAAAAAAAAGGAGATTGGAAACAGATGTTAGCTCAGGTGCAATCTTTAAAGAAAAAAATCCGTAAGTAGCATGGTCCCTCCTCCCTCAGGACCCCCTTTGCAGAATGTGTCATAGAGGAAGCTTCTTCCCTAGAGGAAAACCAAACGTCTGGCAGCTCAGGAAGCTCTAGGGCTTCCCTGCTTCCCTGCACTGAGAGACACTCGGGCTCAGCATACACCCGCAAGAGATGGTGCTGCGGTGCGAGCGGCAGTGGTGTCCATGGAGCCTGCAGGGCCTGAGGAGGTGGAAGCAGTCCCCCACCCCACCTATGGCAGATGTGGTGTCCAGCAGTGCAGCGCCAGAACCTGTCGGGAGACCTTGTGCCAGTGGTTCACAGCACCACCTGGCAGGATGGGTGGGATTTGCTTGTGAGCACATGGGAGGCTCTCTCTGGGGACTCCCGGAGGTACTTTGGAGAATATTGCTGGAAGCTGGGCACCAAGGACCATGCACCAACAGGTGGGAACAAAGGCAAGGGAAATTTGAGGGTTTACTGCTTCTGTCACTTCATCCATGGCCACAGGTGGCTAAGAAGAAAGCTTTCATGGACCTTTAGGAAGGGAGCTGCCACAATATTGTGATGGAATTTCCAGGAAAGTAATGGATCAGAAGTTTAGATAGATAGGTATGAAACTGCCCTTTTTGAGTAATTTTGCTTTGATTCTATCCAAGCAGGATCATAATCAAGAATATAGGGGGCCAGCCCGGTGGCTCAGCAGTTAAGTTCACACGTTCTGCTTTAGCGGCCCGGGGTCTGCTGGTTCGGATGCCGGGTGCAGACATGGCACCGCTTGGCACATCATGCTGTGGTAGGTGTCCCACATATAAAGTAGAGGAAGATGGGCACAGATGTTAGCTCAGGTCCAGTCTTCCTCAGCAAAAAGAGGAGGATTGGTGGGAGATGTTTGCTCAGGGCTATTCTTCCTCAAAAAAAAATAAAATAAGATAAAAATTTTAAAAAAGAAGATAGATAAGGTCAACATATAGAGAGGACAAGAGTCTACTAACCAGATCAGTCTTCAGATAATTCTGCTAACAGAAATCATTGCCTGAAACTTAACATTTTTAATCAGATAAAATAAAAAAGGAAGCATTACTGAGATTCAATCATAGAGGATTTTAAGTTGTAAAATTTGGGATGATTGATCTGTGACTACAAGAATTAGGCCTCTCAAGATTCAGTCAGAATCTATGCTGAAATGATAATCCTGAGTAATTGTGTTCCCAACCTGCTTCCATTGTTGGTTCTAACCCAGGGCACTGGGGGCAGGGCGGGGGAGCCCTTCAAAGACCCAAGGTCGTGATAAGCAGCATACCACCTCTCTTACTTGGCCTTGATGGACCTCACCAAAAGAGAACCTGGAAAGGCAAAACTCATATTTGCCTGAACCTGGAACAAAGAGCGCTGGTTTCCAACGATCGAGAATCCACTGAAGAGAGCAAAGAGGAAGCAAAATGAAGCCATCAAGATGGGACTTCAAAACGGTTTGAGATGACAAAAAATTAGTGACAGAATTAGCAAAGCTTTCTATCTTAATCTTTTTACCTTCCTAAATCTCATAAAATAAAATTGCATTTCAGGACCACACAGTGAAAGGGTGAGGTAAATAGGAAAAGGTTACTATTGTCATTTTGAAAATGTCCGCTCTGAAAAATAGGGCAGGTGGGCAGGAACTAATTACGGCATGGTCTGGAGCAAGGTTATATTTGTAAGTGAGCTTTAAGAGGGGGAATGCCTTTAACTCCCTACAGTTATCACCAAAGGAGTGTTCTAGTCCCTGGGGTTGGTTTGTAGGGAGTGAGGCTTGCACCAGGGTTAGGTTCCGGAGGCTTAATCAGGATCAGGCGGGAACATTAGAGACCAGGGAGGAGCAGGCAGAGTCTGAGTGAAAATGCAGAACCATGTTCAAGAGATCGTGTGGAGATCAAACCAGAAAAGTTAAGTACAATGCAAGACCCAGGGACTGGCTGCGGGCCAGGGACAGGGAAAAGGAGCCAGGGGAGTGAAGGAAGAAAAGCGGGGAAGGCAGGATTCCAGGTAGCAGAGGTCAGAAAGTTTATTGTGTACAAGATCAGGCGCCCAAAGCTTCCCGCATGGGGTCTGGCCACGTGGGCTTGAATGGGCAGCCTGGCTCAAAGGAACAGATAAGGGTCAAACGGACTGACTCAAGGGAAAATAAATGCAGCGTAACTCTGACCTTTCTATCTCCACCCTTGACTGTCTCAACTATGGATCTCACTGCTCATACACAAAATATACACGGGCAAGTGATTTCCAAATGTAGACATGCATCTTATAAACAAAGAACTTTTTTAAATGTAAATAAGTTCTAGGGGAGGTTCAAACGAAGAAAAATCACTTTCAGCTAGGAAGAGAAAGGAAGAAAATATACTAATATTTTTGAGCACCCAATATGTGCCAGGCATGGATTCTCACCACAGCGCTCGAGGATTATTAGCCCCAATCTTTATATGAGGAAACCAAGACTCAAGAGGTCCATCCCCAGCTAACCCAGCAGAGACAGATGCAAGGCCAGATATGACTCCAAGCTTCCCAGAGAGAATCAGGACATTTTAATCTCAGGGAAATGGCCTGTGGTCTGAAACTTGCGAGATGGCCAGGAGAAGCTAAAAGCAAGCGGCCAGAGCTGGGCATTCCAGGAGAAGAGAACAAAGTGAGCAAATGGAGAAAGGTGGAAAATGCAAATATTGTCAGGAAAGGCAGAGGACTGAGTTCATCGGAAACCGGTGTGCAAAAAGAAGAGCCACAGAAAAGAGAAGTGGAAGGATCAGAGTTGTGATCAGAGCCTGTAAATGCTTCCCCACAAATCCACATGTCACTCTTGTGCTGCTTATGTGTTCTACGGCCATTCTAAAGTGTCTCCTCAAGTAAATCATTGCAGGTCGAATTAAAGTTCATCCCAGTTTTCACTGCAAGAATCAAGGTTCCTTAACTTGCCCCAAATTGTACACAAGGACGCTCTTAGAGTCAGGGGAAGACTGGAAACAAAGGCTCAACCTGGCAAACATCCAGGGGAGACCTCATTCTTGGGCTTTTATGGTGTGTTTTGTTTTCAAAGAATATTTCAGCTTCTGGAATATCACACTTATTTAAAATTCTATGATCTATAGTGATGAAACTCCTCGGTTCATCCCTGGGGCTCCCAGGCTGTCACATAAACTAGTGTTTTACTTCTAGCTTATACCTTAGAGAGTCTAGAGACTACTGGAGCTTTTACACGTGTCCCTGTGAGGGTCCCAGTGCTGCCATCCCTCTGCAGGCTTCCCCTGCAGTCTGTGCCTCTGACCTCCGTGCTCATCTGTTTCCCATGATTCCTACTGGGCCCCAGGGCAGAGCAGTCTCACAGAGTACAGCATAATTCACTTTTATAGAGCATCCTTCATGCGAGCTATCACAGGGAGCTAATCAAACGCTGACGAGAAAGGGTCTGCTGCAGGATAAGATTTAAAGGGAGGAACTGATTTAGTGGCTCAGGGGACAGAACAGAAATTTCAGATGGATGGGTTAGGAGAAGCGAAAGAACAGCCCCCGCTGTGGTCAACCATGGGTGGAGAGAAGTAGCCAAGACGGGAGAAAAGAACACGTAGGGGCGAAGAAGCAGCAGGCATTCTGGGAAACTGCTAATATTTTCACAACTCAAGGTGATGTGGATCTCATTTAGGAAAGTAAGTGAACCATTAGAAAGCCATCAGCTCCAAGGAACAGAAAACCCAACCCAAAATGATTTGAACAACAAGGAAATGTTATTATCTCACATAACGAGAAGTCCTAAGAGAGAGTGGCCTGGTTAATTCAGTGGCCCAACAAAGTCATCAAAGTCCCAGACTCCTGCTCTCCTTTTCCTCTGAAGCCCTCAGTAGTCAGATTTGTCCTCAGAATTGCTATTCCTGAGTCACAGGATGGTTGATGCAGTTCCAAGCATCACATCTTGATACAGCAACATCTAGAGACAACAATAGGAAGCAGTGGAAGAAACAGAGGCTGCTCCCCCAGCGGGTCCCCTTTGAAGAGTGAGGAACTCTCTCCCAGAAGCCCCCAGCAGACTAGCCCTCGTGTCTCTTTGGCCAGCACTGGATCCCGGGCCCTTTCTAGACCAAACACTAGGAAGAAGAACAGGATCATCACAATTGGTTCAGAGCAATCAAGATTCACTTCTAAGTCATCTAAGAGCATTTTAAGGAGTCTGTAGGAGCCCAGGCCTGACCCGTTACCTCGCACTTCTCTCCGGGTCCAGCGGAGCGGAGAGGGTGCACTGGGGTTCTTGGCTGGAGTTAGAAGGCAAGAGCTAGAATTTTGTTTTGTTAGCCTTAATTCAGTTAAGGGGAAGGAATGACACTTCAGGGGAAAGAACCCAAGTTGGGTTTTGTTTTGTTTCCAATTAAACTACATTTTACAAGAATCTCTGATTTATAAACCCCTGATTTACAAGAATCCCCAGAGGAAAAAAAATCTTGCTTCACCTCTCTCCTTCAAATAGGTACCTAAAATGTCACTCCTAATTCCCGACTTGGGGAGATGGCTTATGTAATTATTATTAGAGTGGCTTATTCTGTTAAAGGAAAACCCAGCGACAAGTGCATTGGGCTCCTCCCGCTTCAGAACAGACTTCCCTACAGCGGGAGAGACCTACCACATCACTGAGAAAAGGTCACAGAGCTGGGACTGTAATTTGGATGTGTGTTTGGAGAAAGAAACAGGAAAAGAGTATATGACTGACAAAGGAGAAGACAACTGGCGAACCTATTTTCATTGCACAAATCCTGGGGAATTTTCTCTGGGAGCTGAAATAAAGCATTCATCTCCTCTGTCCCTTCTGTAGAAGACTCCAGTCAATGGATTTCCACTCCTTTGAGCCGTTTCCTTTCCACTCCCCTTACCTAACCCCCCCGCCCCAAAATAAAACATTTTTCCCTCAGCCAAAAAAATTTCTAGCCACCACCACAACAAGCAGATCCACAAAGCAAATGGGTAATTTGGAGTGTGACAAGTATCTCATCTGACTCACGGGGAGAAAAAAGAAAAAGTGGTCATTGCCAAAATGCAAATGCTTTCTGGAAAACTCTTGAAAATATTCCTAAAATCTCAAGTCAGGCAAGTGAATATACCTTGAGGGAAAACTTGGAATTTCCCCAAATACAAACAAGGTAAATTGTTAAAAAGTGTTAAAATGATGGAAATAAATATGCTGATGCATCTATATAAATTAACGTTTTTCCTTTTCTAATGTTAGGTAGTGATGGTCCCAGAATTTCTACACAGCAGGAGCTTATGGGGAGGTTGAGAACTTGAAGGTTATCTAGCAGCTTATGGATTTTACTTAGCACAATTTTTGGCGGTAGAGGACTTGGAAAGTGAGCTAATGAAGATTGTAGGGAAACTAATAACCCCCATACACACTCCAGGCCACAGTGGTAAACACTGTGGGTTGTCTACCCAGCATCCATTCCTCCTTTCCTTCTTCCTGACAGAACTCTAATTTTGATCATGTATCCACTAATACTGTAGACAGCCATGTTCCTTAGGGAATCATGGTCCAGGACGGAATCCAACTGGTCTTAGATAATCCCACGGACTTTTTCAGAAATGTTTTAGTAACAAGCCTACCACCTAACTCTGGCCAATAAGATGTGAAGAAGTCTGCTGGAGGATTCTAGAAAGTATTTCCTCACTCCTAAGCAAGACAGTCCCTCAATCTTGAACACTGACCTGTGTGAGCCTGGCACTGCTTCAGCCATCTTGCTACCAGCCTGAGGATTCAGTCAACCTGGCTGGCTGATGATGAAGATGAAAAGAACCTGAGTTATTGATAACATCACTGAGCCTCTGAAGCAACACACCCAACAGACCAACTACCTCTGGACTTCTTTAATATGAAGCGATAAATCTCCATATTGTTTAAGGCATTTGACTCAGGGTTTTCTGACGCTTGCGGCCGAAAGCAACCCAGCGGACACAGCCACTCCCCGCGTCCTACGCTCCTCGACACAGACACTGGCTTAGAGGCTAGAGGAGCTTCAAGATGTCCCTCCAGAATTCAGGGACAGGAGCCATATCTATGTAAGACCTAAGACCTGCTCATTCAGAAAAGACTGTGGAATGTCACACTGCATTTACATGGAACACCCATTTTGGTTAAATTTGCCAGAGTTGTTTTTCTGCTGATACTGTATCAAAACTTCAAGAAGAAAAACTACAATATTATTGTTATTGAAATAGTGACTTACTCTCTCCATCAGTTCCAAGCTGAAATGTTTCTTCATCTTTTTGAGATGTTTATTATTCACATGCCTCAGACCACTAGAGTAGGGAAATTACAAAAGGCAATGGAGAGAAAGGCAGAATCAGTGAGAGCAGCTGGCTCCTGCATTAAAAGATAACTGATGTAACAGGAGGGATATTTTTTAAAATGCTGAGTGCTTTTTTTATTTTGTATTTCCATGTATATGACTTTTCCTTAGTAAGCCTAAAGCATCCACCTGATATTGTGTGAAGTAGGATTGTTTTGGCAGAAAAGAAATGAGAATTAGAGTTAATATTCAACTTTTAACTTTCAGAATAGGACTCCAAAATAGGACAATAGGTCTGTAAGTCATGTTTCATTGAGATTTTTTAAATTAATGTTTTATTGTAAAATATTTTAAACATACAAAAAAGAAGAGATAATGATATTATAAACACTTTTATGTCTATATCCAAAATAAAAATCCTTAACATTTTTCCCTACTTGCTTTGGATCCTTTCTTAACCAAACATAACAGATACCTCACCAAGCCCAGTCCTCTCTGCTCTGATCAGTGGACCCTTCTCCTGAATGTTTGTATTCTTTTACCAAATATGAGTATATCCACACCAATATATGTTATTACGTGGTGTGCCTTTACACATTACAGAAATTGTATTGTAGTGTACAATTTCAAGTGAAATCTTCAAATATCATTAATTCACTAATCATTATCCCTCTGAGATTACTTTCACAGATTAATTGATGGATGTAAGTATTTTCATTCAATTTATCAGCTTTATAACATATTCTAATTTACTTCTCCTCCTATTGGTGGATGATTAGATTATTTTCAATTTTCCATTATTCAAACCATACTGCAATAAAAATTTTTGTCTCCTTCTAAACATGTGTGAGGGTTTCCCTTTGATGTTTAGATTGAATCATATGAAATTGCCAATATTCAACCATTTTGACCTACAAAATGACAAGTTCATATGGTTCAACTTGTATACCTAGAAATTAAAATACTGGTTGATAGGATATAAACATCTTCAACTCAACCAGCTATAGCCAAATTGTGAGAGATGGTTTTCTAAAATTCTTTTGTAGTCAACATCCAAGTCTTGAAAACTCAGTTGATAGAGTTTATTCCATAGAGAAAATAGGTCTTCTGCCTATGAGAGACAAGGATAGGACAAAGAGGACAAACCTGGTAGTTCCCATGTAGCCATGTCATCTACTAAACCTTAGAGATGATGCTATGCTTCAGGTCGAACTCTCAAATTTCCACTGTTCTCCAAGGCTAAGACAGCAGGGATGAGTGACAAAAACTGGTACACTATTCTGGGAGATGTGTTCCATGAAGTTTGAGCTTGTCTTTAAGGAGCAGCCCAAGGGGATATTTGGAACTGAAAATTATCTAAAAATTTAAAATATCAATAGCTTCACTTGTAGCCCTCTTTTCTTAACTAGAATGAGAAAAGATGGACAGGGGGTAAGAGAGGTGAAGGAATGTGGAGAGATTCTTACATCAGTTCAATTTCTGAACCCAAGGAATAAAAGTCCATGTCTATGGAAGCAACCCAAGTGCCCATTGACCGATGATTGGATAAAGAAGATGTGGTGTATATATACAATGGAATACTACTCAGCCAGAAAAAAAGACAAATTCATCCCATTTGCAATAACACGGAAGGACCTAGAGAGAATTACGCTAAGCAAAATAAGCCAGTCTGAGAAAGACAAACACCAGATGATTTCACTTATATGTGGACTATAAACAAGTACTGGGACAAAGAAAACAGTTCAGTGGTTACCAGGGGAAGGGGGGTGGGGAGGGCACGAGGTGAAGGGGAGCACTTATGTGGTGACAGTCAAGAAGTAATGCACAACTGAAATCTCACGTTGATGTAAACTATTATGAACTCAATAAAAAGAAAAGTCCATGTCTAGAAGTCTAAACAGGGTAAGATAGGCTGGTGTTTGCTTTCTCAAGTGTATATGCTATTCCTATAGATGACTTGGTACTTACACTCTGGAGGGCTCCACTGGAAATTATCATGTAACTTGTCCTCCTGTAATAAATACACACCACTCACCTTGTAAACACTATTGATGCTACGTGCAGCTTACCATATCATTAAAATGAATGCCAACAACTAGTTATCAAATATGATATCTAGGTGCTTGAAGTTCATTCTTAATGATTGGGAATGCTCTGACACCTTCCCCCAGTGCATATCGCCCTAGGAGACACAAAGCACAGACTTGGACCCCTGTGCAATTCTTTAAACATTTTACTTCTTTCTGGAGTCCTGGATATAATTCCTTATAAATTCTTTTTCTGCATGACTGACATTTGGGAATTTTCTTTATGGCTTCACTAACAAGTTTTATCTGCCTTGATAGATAAATTATGAGATTATATCTAATATATCTGTATTTTGCCACAGCAACAAACAACCTTAATACATCAATGGCTTCCAACAAATGTATCTCCCTGGCTCGTGTTTCCTGAGGGTTGTGGGTTGGCTACAGTTCTTCTGCTCAGCTCCACACCCACTCATCTCCGTTGGCCAGAACATGTCACGCAATCAACTCAAAGTCCTAAATCAGGTGAGGCTAGTGGAGGCGGGGCAAATCACACCACAGGAAGAGGGATGTGGAATCCTAGCACAGGGAGGGAGTGAATTGTGGTGAACAATAATTCAATAGACCACCCAGGTTCTCAAAGTTCCTTTCTTTGGCCAACGATAGAAAAGGAAAAACATACAATGTAAATCGGTGCTCATTAAAAACTGTACTTAGAAGCCACATCAATCTGACACTTCCAATGTAGTAAATACTACAAGGCCCTGAAGAGGAAGTCAATGGTTGATGAAAGTTTTTATTCCAATTCTCCCATCTGAGTCACTATTTGCTTTTCCAATAGCTAATGAGTACGATCGAAAGATAACGAACTTACTCTTTAATAGTATAAAGGATCTGGCTCTTCCTCTGCTCAAACATTTTTTCGTCTTCTCTTCTGGACTTGCTTTCAAGGATAACACTCTCCTTCTCATGAGTGATCTGACTGGAAGAAAAAAAGGTTCATTCTTGGAGGGTGGAGCTGGATCTTTTTTTCAAATTATTTTATTGAGGCCACAATGGTTTATAGCATTATGTAATATCAGGTGTGCATTAGGATTTCTCAGTTTCTGTAGAGATCGCATCTTGCTCACCACCTGTAGTCTAGTTTTCATCCTTCACCATACATGTGTGCCCCTTTATCCCTTTCACTCACTCACCCGTGGAGGGTGGATTTGCATGTTTGAAGAGTTCATTTGGTATCAAGTCTTACGAATCAGGTAAGTGAATGGTCAAGGTGAGTAACAGAGTTGGGGATGGGCAAAAGCAAAGGGCCAGCATAAAGCAATCAGCAGATTTCTTGAGTAGCAGGCATATGGTTCTGAAGGGAATTTCAAATGAGTATTTTCAAGAATGCTTTCGGCGATAGTAACATCATTAGTATAAATGCGTAGTCTCTCAAGGAGATACTTTAAAAAGTAAAACTCACTTGTTGATATAAGTTCTGATTTTTGTTGTTTCTTTTTGTCTTTTAAATTCTCATTCTCTAGTCTTCCTCACATACCTCAGAGTGATGACTTTAATAAACATATTTAGTATTTGCTCAGCATCCTTGCCAACAAGGATTCTGAGAGCCTGAGACGATCACTCCTTTGGGGATACAAAGTCACGTCTATTCCTTGATCAATTTTCATAACTTTCACGTTAGACATCGTCTATGAGTCCACACAGGTATTTGCAGCTGAAAGCCTCTTCAACACTAAGCAAAGAGAAACTGATAATTCCCACGTATGTCCCAAAGGAAATTCCAAATAACGTTAAGATGGGAGATGGCAAATGAAACCTTTCCTTATGATGACAGATCTAAGGGACATGATGCAACGTGGGCCTCTGACAAAACAAATACTGTTCAATTACAGGTACATATAAGTATGACTCTTTCTCTCCAAAGCCGTACCCGAGTCTTGGAAATGTCATGTACAAATAAACTTCAGAGAGAGCATACCTAAAGCTCATAGCAGTGCACTGTAATCCTCTGACTTCTATTCTGAAAATCAGTCTGAAAATTGACTTCCCTTCTGAAAATCAATGAGAGACTCTCAAGCTCTCATTGTGTGAGAGGATATTCAGGAGCCTGATAAGGACAACAGTGGCTGCCTCTGGATTTCTGTGCTGGAGGCTCTTAATAGGATAGAGCATTGTGAAATCTCTGTCCTGCTGGGAACGAAAACCCTGTCTGCCCAGCCTGAACTTTAGATCTGCTAGCTTATCACCCTTCAGCTCTGCCTTCCTTTTCTTCCCCACTACCCTGGGCCCTTTCTGGCAGGGGTAGGGGTGGGGTGATAAAAAAAGGGGGGCTGGGGGAGCTCATGCTGGGAACCATTTGGTAAGGGCATTAACACCAGGTAAGTTTCAGACCAGCCTGCGCAACAGAATTGCCTCCAAGTGACTCTTGGTCAATTTGTGTTCTTCCCGGATGGTCTTGAAAGCAGTGTGTCTCGCACCGTCTAGTTGCTCTTAGGTCTGCTGTTGAAATTTCTGAGCTGTAGGAACGTTATCCATCTCAGTATGCTCACATGAAAATAAGTGCAGAAAGGAACAATCTTCACGGGCTGCTTTGATGGAGCTCAGAACGAAACTGCACGGCAGCGCTCCCTTCTCCTGAGCGCTTCGGGGCGCGGTGAAGCGCGGGCTTGCGCGTTCCCAAAGAGATTCGCTTACAAAGATCAGTGGAGGAGAGGCTGATTGCGTCCCCTGAGACACCTCATCCTTTGACAACTCACCAAGACCCGCTGAATCTCGGTCCACGCGTCTGATTACCTGCCTGATACCCGAGCCCTGGTTCCCGCAGCCCAACCCGGTGCGCACACCCTCCCCCCGGGCTCCGCAGACTCAGCAGGGGGCTGGCCTGCGCGCGGACCGCCCCCCATCTGCCTCTGGAAATCCACATTTTAGGGCCTTGTAGTCATTTCCCTGCTAGTGCGAGCAAAGTTTTTGTACATTTTTATAAAAGGAGGCCCGGAGAGAACACCCTCCCCTTACTTCCTAATATATTATGTCCTCCCCTGCCGAGTCCGGGGACTTAGTCTGGATTTGGTAACTGAAGTAATATAAATGTTAGCTAAGAAGTATTCCCGCAATATGGTTCCAATTTAGGCCTGTTTTGAAGTCTAAAGGCCCAATATGTCTCGTAGATTCTTCGCTGGACATTAGCGCTAATGTAATTTGCGGCGGAGCACAGACGGATCCAGAAGGCGGCCCGGCCTCTGCGAACGGGCGCGTTCCCAGGGCCGCGGACTCGTGCGTTCGCCGGCAGTTCCCCCATCACTTTTGACGTTGGGGAGCTTTGCTCAGGAAATTGCTTTGCTCTTGCCAGGGTTTGCAGATAAATGGGAGAGGTAAGTGCTGTGCCCTGTCACCACCCTTTCTCCTCTCCAGGCTCTGGGAGGAGGCAGCCCAGGCCGAATGCAGCCTTTCCCTGCAAGCGGTTTGCACTTTACTTCAATAACGTCTGTCTCCGGACGCTGGCCCGATTTGCGAAGACACGCGTACGTTTTCGGAGTTGGCCTGACGCACCCCTCCTCCCACCCGCAGCCCAGCGCCGCGCTCACACCCCTCCCGAGCCCCCGGCTGCAGCCCGGTAATGAGCATCCCCCTGGAACCGCCTGCCCTTTATCTTGCTGGGGGGACCCGCACCTTTTGAACTGCCATCTGTAGATTGTGTTGGTGCACTGACTTGTTAACTGTGCCATGCTGTGAAGGAAATGGCATGATTTAGATCAAGTGCTCAGGACGGCTGTTCATAAGAAACACTTGAGCCAAGCTGTTGCTGCTCAGAAAGTGCCCTGGGGAGAGGGGCTCCGTTTCGGGTCACGGTCCTGCCTTGTCTGAGGGCAGGCGCAAAGCGCTGCAATCCCCTGGCTTCGCTGGGGCTGGGGGAAAGGCGGTGGGGGGAAACATTATGAAACCATAGAAGCGAGGTTGCCAAATTAACTTCTCACCCTTTCAATCACACTCCAGAGGATAAAAGCCTAACATTTCTGCCTCAGAAACAGGCTCGGTTTACACCAAACAAGTTATTTCTCTAATTTATCAGCCGGCCAGCTATCCTTCTAATTACTGAAAATCTCCGCTGTTTATGAAGCCACTTTCATAGGTGTGCAGCGAACAGCGAGCTAGGAAATGAGTATGGGAAAGTTTCTGTGGACAGGACTTCCCCAGGACGCTTATCAAAATAACTAAAACACGGAAAGTTTCTGGTTTCAGTTGTTTGTTTCCATGAAGATGGTTTTGCCTCTTCCAAGGGGCAAAAATAAAATTGAGGAACCACAAGTTCAGGTAAGCACAGATCGTTAAATCTTCACTTTCAAATTGCAAATTTCTCTACGTAAAGTTTAATTAGGAAGCCAAAAGTAAAACTGAGCAAGAGTGAGGAGAGGGGAAGCCTTCAGCTTAATTCATCAGCTCCCAGGCTAATACCAAGGGCACTGATTTGTCCGTTATATGGAAATAGATGATTAGGGTCATTCCCTAAGACAAATTTACTTTTCTGCACACTCTAAATCTGTTTAGTCACTTTAAAGGTGTCAATTATTGGAACAGGCTAAGACTATGAATTTCATAGTAATAGCTTTAATAACATTTTGAAATGAAAAGCAGATACCTTGAAGTCAGCCTGCTTTGAAAAGACATGAACAGCTCTGGTTTTCATTTGCGTAGCATTCTACATCTGGAATCCCTTATAATTAAAACTAAAAACTGGACTACTGCTTCCACCTGTCAAATGATGAAAAGACGAATGCACTAATAAGTTACTAAATAGCCCAACATGATAGAGTTTGCATTCCTATTCTATACAGTAAAACAGAATTTTGGACAGGAGGCTAAAGGTCTTTGATCGTTACTAATAACATGCCTTCAGTCGTAAGCTATATGTCCTACTGCGACTACTGACGAGGTCTTTTTTACATTAAGAGCTCATTTTTGCAACTCTTTGTTTTAAAAGCAAATATAGATTTCAGAAAGAATATTCAAAACACATAAACTGAGATGTACTTTTCATCCCACATTTTGTGGTTTCGTCATTCTTGAAACCCTTCTAATAGCTTCCTATAATGATTGCACACAGTTGCCCAAAAATCCAGTATTCACAAGTATGTGTCAAGCTCCCACAGTGCATGTCTTTCTGCTCAGCACTGAGGATACAGCGCTGAGCAAGAAACTTGCAGGAATCTCTTGAGAATGACAAAAACTGCCATTTTTCCTAGATTCTGATAAGAAAAAGCAGTTTTCTAAAGCTTCTGCTGTCACTCCAATTAAAACAACAATGGTCGTTAAAATGCCCTCAGACTGTCCCTGGTCATCAGAAGGTTAATTATTGAAAAATGTAAATCCTGAGTTGTAATTCCGCTGGAGGCTGTTTGGCACAGCTCCCCGTGCAGAGGTCGAGCTGTGTGGGCGGCCCCTAAAGCCTCATTTTTCTTATCACACAGTCTTGCTTCTCTATCATGAAATAAAAATGGAAATATCACATTTTGAAAAGAGCATTGATTCTCTTGGAAAAAACAATGGTGAGTCTTGCTGGTGGTTGAAGGGTCTCCACAGGGCAGACGCTGCTTTCCCAGCGGGTCCTGACTGTTCGTTCACCACATACCTGCCGCGGCACAGAAAGCAGACATAAGGCAAGGCCTGGGCAGCACCATCGCAGCGAGCTGAGCTCCCTCTCTCTGAAAGCATGCCCAGACAGAGGATTCCAGCCTAACTCTTTGGGGCTACTGGGGACCCCATTAAGTTATTGCTCTAGTATCCCTTTCTATACGTGGCTACTTTCCATTTGAGAAAAAGTAGGATTTGGCTGCCACACACTTGTTCTTAGGCAGAGGTCACAAATGGGCACCCAAGGCCTCAGTCCAGCGTGAAGACATGCTCCTGTGGCCAGCTTGTTGTTCTAAAAATCAGGAGATTCATAGCAGCATTGCTTCCAAGAGCCAAAAGTTGGAAGCAACCCAAGTGTCCGTCAACAGATGAATAGATAAACAAAGTGTGGTCTATACATAGAATGGAATATTGTTCAGCTCCAAAAAGGAAGGAAATTCTGACACAGGCTACAACATGGATGATCCTTGAAGACATGCTAAGTGAAATAAGTCAGACACAAAAGGATAAATACGGTATGATTCTACTTACATGAATGGAGTACCTAGAGTAGTCAAATTCACCGAGACAGAATGTAGAGTTCAGGACGGGCAGAGGGCAGGATGGAGAGTTATTGTTTAATGGGTACAGAGTGTCAATTTGGGAAGATGAAAGAAGTTCTGGAGATGGTTTAACAATGTGAATTACTTAGCCCACTGAACTGTACACTTAAAAATGGTTAAAGTGGTAAATTTTCTGTTATGTATATTTTGCCAGGATGAAAAAAACCAAAAGATTTCACATTATAATAGAGATTTCCAATATATTTAGAAAGAAAGATAACTCAGTAACTTTTAAGGTCAGCCCCAGACCTAACTGATGGCAGAGATCGAAGCTGAGTAGCCCTTGCACCCTTAAATGTGTGCTTCCAGCCCCAGGGCCCACCCTCCTCCGTCTGGTCTGCTGTCCCCTCCACTTCACCCATGGCAGCCCCTGTCAGGCCCCTGCAGCTGTCCTCCGCTCTCAGGGCGCAGTGGATCGCTCGCACATGTACATACACCTTTCAAAGACTCGCCTAAAATCTGATTTTATTCTGCGACACCACATTTCACACAGTCTATGCCAGGCCCAGAGGAGGTGAGGCGAAAGGCATGAGACGGCATCCATGATGAAAATGTGACTAAGAAGCCCCCTCCCCTCTGGCAAAATGAGCCTTGACCCCCTCCTGCACCTGTCCCTCTGGGGGAGAGGACAGTGCGTGCCCCACTCCAGAGACCTCCTACAGCACGCGTGCTTACCCAGCAGTTGCAAACAGGGCCATAGAGAGACGCTTACAAAAGAGCTAGAAGCGCTTTTCAGCATCAGGAGAAGTTTCCTATTACCCATCTTTCTGATATTGATTTTATAAATTTATTACAGATTTTGTAGTTCTGAGTCAAGGAGCAATGAATTTAAAAATCTTTATTGAAGTCTGGATTATCCCCAAACTGTGAACTTTCCTTCTAAACCATTGACTATCTAAGGGTTTTTTCTCTTAAATGCTACTGTCAAATGAGCATTTTAAAACATTTATCAAAAACCAACGGCTGAAAACTTCAATCTGTACATTCCATACAAAGTAAACCCCAGTCTAGCACTGATGCATAAATGATGTGTTGGTTTAATCTGTTTTTCACAGGGGGTGTCTGAGAGTAGGAAAATTAGAAACAGGTAGAATGGACCATTATTGCTATCCCGTGGTGTGCTTTTTTACATGAGGTCTGGATTAAGATAACATCTGGTCTATATTTCTTGAACTATTTCCCTTTTATCACAAGAAAAATCGGCAACCCATCTCACAACTGCTCTTAATTTAGATCTAAATATCACTGATGAAACATTGTACAACATGCTGTTATCTATTAAAATGATTTCCTTGAAGGAACGGTTGATACTTTTATATATTCCAGCAAAGCTAATCACGCCAGGCCTCCTTAGTAGGACTTACCTTGTTCAAATGTCCCACCTAAATCACTGCTCTGGAACCAAATGGGTCTTGTTCTGAGATTGCTTTCCCTCCTTAGGTAGATCGAGTGCCCAGGTCTGCGTGTCACAGGAGGACACAGAACCCTTGAGGAGCACAGCGCATGTCTCTGGAGCTGGCAAGCCGTGGCCGCCCTGCAGCCCGTGCTGGGCTATTGGCCGCACTTTCCAGAGCTCAGTGCACAGTGAACAAGGTAGTATGTTGATTTCACAGAAGAAAGACTTCTGGGTTGGTTTATTTTTTCTTTTCCAAAATTGTATCACTTATTTCCACAGATGATAAATCAGGACAGTATTTTCTCTAAAACTATTTTGCACACCTGTGGCGCACGGTCATTTTGTTCATTTTAACCTACATAGGACTCCGAATCGCAGAAGGTAAGTCCGTGCATTAACCCGTTACCTGGGAAATTACTTTCTCCAGTCCCTACCTTAAGTTGTTTATATCATGCGTTCCTGATTTTTAAAAAAAAATATGGAAACCAAAACACACAAAAATTATGGGGGTTTTAAAAACTCAACTGGAAGTAACTCTTGGATAACTGAGAATATAGGGATGTTCATTGTGGTAGAAAATGAAATTAGAACTGTATTACACATAAAATATAGAAAAATTAGAAACAATAAAGGTGCTTATTAATAGGGGATTTACTAAATGAATTCTATTACATGCATAATATGGAATATCTTACAGCCATTAAATAAGGATAAAGAATATTTGTATGTACTAAGGAAGGATTGTCATGACATGTTAAGAACAACACAACATAAATAGCTTGGTATCACTTTTTGTTGTCATTAAAAAGAAAAAAAAATAGGGGCTGGCCCCGTGGCCGAGTGGTTAAGTTCGCGCGCTCCGCTGCAGGCGTCCCAGTGTTTCGTTGGTTCGAATCCTGGGCACGGACATGGCACTGCTCATCAGACCACGCTGAGGCAGCGTCCCACATGCCACAACTAGAAGAACCCACAACGAAGAATACACAACTATGTACCGGGGGGCTTTGGGGAGAAAAAGGAAAAAATAAAATCTTAAAAAAATAAAAAAAGAAAAAAAAATAGACGTATATGTTGATGTGGATGCAGAAGAGGTCTGGAAGCATTCACATCAAACCGTTTTCAGTGATTAACCGTTAGGAGTAAGGAGGGAAGAGAACATTTTACTTTATAAACTGTGGGTTTTCTAGCTTTTCTTAACACATATATATCATTTCCTAAATTAAAAAAATGTTAAACGTGCATTGAAGAAAAAAAGCAGATAGAGCGGAGATCAGCTAGCCATTCCCTTACAGGAATAAATCACAAGAAGAGAGGTGGCTGGCGGGGGAGGGTGGGTGCCTGGAGAACAGAGCAGGAGAAGGTGATTGACAGGCATCCTGTCATCTTGTATTTTTTGGAGGGAACTCTGAGAATAAAAAGCCTTTGGAAGTTATCAGCGGTCAGGCTGGAGCCATTCGTTTTTCACCTGCCTGTGTTTGTTGTCTGGCAGCCAGTCAAGGGTGCTATTAGCAGAATTAAGATCCAGAAGAAAAGATTATCCCGTAGAAGCCAAGATAAGGGCTGGAAAGTGTGGCTGGTTATCAATATCACAATACCAAACAGGTCAGAAAGGATTCCGTATAGGTTTCACTTGAAGCAGGTAATCTCTGCAAAATAATGGAGCAACTGTTCTCCCCAAACACTTCAGAGCTGCACTGTGCTGCAGTCCATTTAAGATAAAGCGGCGGTTTGACCAAGGGTCCCGCAACTGCATTAGGCTGGAGAGCGGATAATAAAATGCTGCAACAACGTCCTTTTATTCCCCCTTATTCGGTAACCCTAGGTAATGAAACAGCCTTCCATCTCTCTCCCAGATCATTTTTTAATATTTTGAATGGTGTACTTCCATTCAATCTTCTTTCTGAGAAAAGAGCTAAACAGAATTCCACAGTAGAGTTTGATTTAAGAAACAGGGGGAGCGATTGTAACATTATTTAAGTAGTTAATTGTTCAGAGATTTTTCAAGTTGCCAATAGTAGCGTGGATTCAGAGCAGCAACTTTGTCTAAGGAGGTTTTGCCACTCTGGTACTGAAACATGTGTTTTCAAACAATGAATTGGAATGGTGAAGATTTTGAGTTCATGTCAACACTGCAATTTACAAGAGTTCTCATGCAGCAGGAACTTACATAGCGTTTCACCATGTTGTCTACGAATTGTTCAGTTCTAAGCTCTGCAACATATGGACAATTGCAAAATGCAAAGAGGTGAGAACGCACATTTGATATTTCCATTTTATACACCTCATATTGGAAACAAATAGTTTTGTTTTCCCAAGTATTTTTTATCTAAATTATAAGGGCTCTTCCATTTTATTTTCTCTTTTCTTTTTCTGTTTAGAAATTTCAAGTAAATAGAGATTAACTTGTTCAGCTAAATAATTTTTCAATGTACAGACCTTTGTATTATTTGTACGCATATGAAACAATCAAAAACTAGGAGGTTGTTTACTTTGTGATGGTTTGACAATAGTTCATCAGTCTAACACTGGATCAGTAAAGCACATTCCCAGAACAACTGCCGTTAAGGGCAGTGGCTAACCATTGACAGAACAGGAAGAGTGAAGACTGGCATTGCGTCACCAGCTGAGCTAATCAAGCTCACACTTAATGGCCCAGGAGCTATCAATTTATCAATGAGAAAACAAAACCAACATACATTTAAAATGAAAATGGGCTTTCATGTTTTTTCAGTCATAAAGTTGAGTCGCTACAGGAGAACATGAAAATATTCTCATTTCAGCAATGACTTTCAAAAGGATCAGTGTTGTATTGTTAGTATAAATGAGACTATGCTGCGTCCGTCAGAGGTAAATACATTCCAAAATGTTTTTACTCTTTCTCCCTATTTTTTCATCTACATTCTAAAAAAAGGACATTACAAGAAAAGTAGAAAACTTTAGTAATTGAACATTAAAACCCAGTTTTAAACAATTTTTAATTACATAATGAATATGTAAAAACATTTTTATTATTTTTTAAATGCCAACAATACAAAAGTATATGGAATAAAAGCAAAAGCCCCACTCAAACACTCCAGCCCCCCCACCCCCCCCGCCCCACCTCCTTCCTTGGGGGTCACAGCAGCTAGCAAGGCAGAGAGTGTTTCAGACCTTTTCTGTGCGTCTACAGACATCTACGCACAGACACACACGTGGTGGAGGAGGGCGTCTTCAAATGCGTGAGACTTTACGGTATGTGTTTTTCTGCGGTCACTTTTCTCCTTTAACAGTTTGTCTCAGACGTCCTTCCAGGTCAATGTATACAGACCAGAAGGTGCAAACTAGTAGCCCACAGTTTATAAATCCTTTTCAATTTTTTAAATTTGTTTTCTGCATAACAAAGTTGGTATTTCCCACTTTAAAAAAGATGAAAGGCCCAGCCACATGGTGCCCAGCTCTCCCAGGAGCGCTCAGAAACAGGAGTCGCTCTGGGGGGCTCACAGTCTCGGATGCCACAGGCTCCCACCACCCCGCCTGGCCCTTAGACCTCTGAGTTTGCTACCCCTGACTAGATATATCTCCACTGTTCTTGTAAAAGGCTACAGAATATCCCGTAATACAGATGCACCATAATTTATGTAACCATTTCCCCCTTTATTTCACGTTTTTAAAGCTCAAGCTTTCGTGCTGTATTTGGTAGAGTAGAACCAAATGCCATATTCAAAAATAAACTCCCCCTTTTTTTATTTGCTGTTTTATTTTTTCCTATAGTTTGTGAAGAGCCTGAACCCATAACTGATAATACCTTACAAAACTTTACAGAAACACAGAGGATTGTTCGATACTTTTCCCTTTGAAAAGCAATACTGTACTGAGAGACCAGAGGCCCTGGGATGAGAGGTGGAGGGGGATTCTAAAACAGAAAACTGTCAGAAGCTCCTTGGGATGGATTCTACGTGTTACGTAGTTAAATAGGATTTTTCTCTTTAAAAAAAAGATGTCTCTGGCTTAAAAGTGACCAAACCTGCTGAACAATGCAGGTGTTCTCTGGCCTCTCCATCACCTCTATCTGGCTCATCTCCTTTTTCCTCTCCCGGAGCCCTGGCTCCCACGATCTCTAAGAGCATAGAAAGCTCCCATCATGGGGCTTTGCAACTGTGAAAATGGGATGGCAGTCCAAAAATTCCAAAATTATTCCTCCAAAGTGGTGCTGTTCATATGAATAAAGCTGACAGATTCTAACAAGAGGGGCTCAATTCAAGTTACAATTTAGTAACTCTTGTATACACTTGAGCCAAAAATCAAAGCACACGCACAACTGGAACGAAACTAGAATTTTTTTTAAAAAAGTATATTAGCCAAAATTAGAAACACACGAGGAGTGACGCAGTTGCTATCCTCAGAGGAAGAGTTTTTGCCTCTGTGATTTGACGTGGGGCAAGAGTTCCCAAGTGAAAAGGATACACTGAGACAAAATCTGCCTACTTCCCATGCTTTTCTTCTTTCTATTCAAATTATCAGAAAATCTCTAAACCTGCAGTTTTTTCTAGTAGGCTACAGAGAATACAAAAGTAGAGAAATTTGTACACAGTTAGTTTTCGGAGGATCATAAATATGTGGTACATAGTCATTACTCAGAAATAAACCAAAGTCTGGTAATAGCCTATTATTGTATGTCTTTCTAACCAAAATTAAATTTTAATGATTCTTTACCTGCAGGTTTGAGACTTTGAGATAAATATATGTAACTGTTGAATCTCTTCTATGTGCTGAGGTATAAAGAATAGTCATCTTTGATTATTTTCAATAAAAAATAATCAGCAGCTGAAAGCCTTATGGAATGCAGCAAATAAAGTATTGTTGGAACAAACATTTTAAACTAAAATTGCATGTCTGTGTTGAAATAAATGATCCATGCAATTTTTTTTTAGTCACCTTACTGCTTATTTGAGCTCTTGAAGATATTTCCCAGGAAAAGTAAAATCCAAACACAGTGTTTCCGTGCCCTCCGCGGCCCTGAGTCCACCACCCTGATTAGATGGCAGCCTGCGCGGCTGATCCGAGGGGCGCGCGGTGTGGGGCGCTCTGGGGCATTTAGGACACAGCAGTCTCTTTAAGAGAATAACAGAAATGCTTGCAATTCCTTGCAATAGTTCCTTCCCCATCCTTTGAGGGTACAGATAATCTACAAGTCATCACTTCCCGCTGTCTCTAAATGAATTCTCATAATATCTGCTCCTTTCCTATTAGTAATATCAAACACGTCTCAATAAAGACTTTTTAAAAATTACAACCCCTGTGATATTTCAATAGTGGCAAAGTTAAGAAAACTGGTGGCAAAAAAATTAAAGTCTCAGAGAGTGACGCAGGATGTGTGTGTAGGGTGAAATACAGCAGACCCCCAGATCTACTCAGGCCCAGCAAACCTGTGCCTCCTGGGTGCTCAGGGCTGCCCTTCTGGTCAACGTGCAGAGGAGCCTAAGGCTGATAGCCTATCACTGACAGATCATGCAACTACTGGGACCTGCGTGTACCAAGCACTGAGTTAGGGACCTAAGATACAAAAACAAGTAAGACATGAGGCTCACAGTGTAGTATCTGGACAGACTGATAAAAATATAATTACGAGGCATGCATTGAAGCCAGTGCCAAAATAGCAATACACACAAGAGAACACAGAGAAGGGACTAGCTCTGCTTTTGATGGAGAAGTTGGGAATGGCCGGGGAAAGCACCCAGAGGCAGTGTGTTATGATAAGGGCAAGAACTGCTCCCTTTGGTCCAGTTGCGGTGGTCCCTAGCATCTTTTATATAGCCACTAGCATCTTTTGATTCCTGGCAGAGGTCTGCAGGTCAATCTCTTAGAGCTCTAACAAAGGCGTAAATCTCCTGGCTTTTAGAGAATCCGTTTGCATTCTCAAGCTGCCTAATAATGATTGCACTATTTGAGAAAACTGAGTAGTGATTTCTCTTCCCGTCCTTCAGGCCGCAGTAGAAATAGGAGGTGGTGAAGCGCTGACCCCAAAGTGCTTCTGCTTGCAGACTGTCCAGAGACACATGAACATTTTTTGTGGATGTTTTTACTTCAACCTTAAAAATCATGTGCACCTGGGTAAGTGCCAAGGCTTATGGTGAAGGAAGGAACACAGAAATATGTTCGGATGGCTGTTATGTTCCTTTTGAATGCTGCTATCTGGTACCCGGGGTCAGCCAAATTAAACACATCCTTGAATTCACAGATATATCTCCTCAAGTGGTACCCCAATATATGTCTGCATAATTTCCCATTGAGCTTATCTGATTATTTCTAAGATCTGTGTTAAGAAATAATATTAGATAGACTGGCCCATTTTCTATTATCAAAGAAGCAGCCTGTGTTTATTACAGGAGAATCTCAGCAGTTGGCCATACACAAAGCTGTGAACTCTCAGCTCAGCCATAGCTTTCAACTGCCGCACAGTGTTTACTGTGTTTGAAACACTCCAGGGTCTGTCCCTTTTAAAACAAGTAAGAAAAACTAGGAGTTTCTAGGAATAATAACAGAGAAGATAAGACTACTACACCTCAAAATGCAAATCTAAAAACAGTGAGACTTTTCTTTTTCTGTCTTTTTCTTTTCTTTTCTTTTTTTTTTTTTTTTGAGAAAGATTAGCCCTGAGCTAACATCCGTGCCCATCTTCCTCTGCTTTATATGTGGGACGCCTACCACAGCATGGCTTGCCAAGCGGTGCCGTGTCCACACTCGGGATCTTAACCAGTGAACCCCAGGCTGCCAAAGCGGAACGTGCGCACGTAACCGCTGCACCACCGGGCCGGCCCCTATACTTTTCTTTTTGCCTATCAAATGGCTAAGGATTAAAAAAGTAATAATGATCAGTATGTACAAGCACAGAGAGAAACCAACACATGTACACGAGATGAGTAAGAGTGCAATTTGGTTCAACCTTTTGGAAACATTTTGGCAATATGTCTCCAAAGGTATACACCATTTAAATTACCAATTCCATTTCCAGGAATTTATGCCAAGAACCTAAGCAGAGATGAACCCAAGGATTTATACATAAGAAGTATGCATGTTCAATATACCTAAAAAACAACTAAATGTCCAACGTTTAGGGATTCGCTAAATAAAGTGTGGTACATGCCTGTGTTAGAGTATTATCATCTTTTTAAAAGGAAATTTAACAAAACAGAAAATATTTGAGACACAATATGGTGGAAAAATGAAAATTACAAAACAGCAAATATGATTACAATTTTTCAGTAGACACAAGTGTTCATGTAAATATATCCAAGCACAAAAAACAGATTGAACATACATACTGAAATATTAGTGTTATATACATTATATGACACGATGCATATCATACCACACGTGATGCTAGTATACAAATATATTAGTTTTAAAACCATGCCTCATATTTTAAAGGAGAACACAAAGTCAAAACCTGATAGAAAATGGCAAAGTTGAAAATTTAAATACTTACATATGTCATGTCAAGCACGTTTCAGTATAAACAATCTGATTTCTTAAATCAAGTTTACTCTACAATATAAAGTAGAGTATAAGTGCCAACACACAATGCCTCAAAATAAAAAGGATATTTCTACTTTTTTGTTTCCACATGGCAAAGACTCATCCTCGCTAGGAGAACATCCTTACGTGAAACAAAAATCGATACTGTGTCAGCACGAGGCAACTACCTTTATGCCTCCAGAACCCTGGTGAAGTTAACATATTTTCTCCAGGCCAGCCCTAAATATCAGCTGGCTGGTTCTAAGTTAAGCACAGTATGATTTCTATGGCAACTGCTGGCCTGTATGGGCTTCTTCCAGAGGTGAAACCCAAAGAAATGACTACCTAATGAGCAAGAGACTAATTCAGAGATGCCAAGAAAGAAATATCACGCGTTAGTATTTGTTTCCACTGCACTTATTTATAAGCACAGTGATACACTATGTTCTATTACACTTCTCTTGCAGAATTACAAAATTGTGGTTACACTGCCAGATTTAAACACAAGAAGAGAAACAGCTCGGTGGGTATATAAACAGATGTTCAAAGATTATTGTGTGATCAAAGTACCAAAACATGGGCGAGCTCCTGGAAGTAACCACCCGGCCACTATCTGCCCACAGCTTGGTAACAGAAGGTAGATGATAGTTCAGCAGCTGTTGTTTTAAAAACAAAAATCTGTTTCTTGCACATTTTATCCTTAATTCTTGACAAAGAGAAGTGCCACAAAAACTTGACTCTGCTGGGGGTGGTAATAAAATGGAATGTCAACTTTATCTTTTAAATGTCCTGTTTCAGATAAACCAGACCCTTAAGAGCATCTTAATGTGTGATTACAAGGCCATCAGTTCCCTTTTTTCTCTAGTGGAAAAATAACCCTCACAAAACAATTTCATATGTGTTAGTTCTATTTGGTGAAATTTCCCATAATTAGCATCTATTTGAACCAAAAAGAAAAAATTATAAAGGAGGTATCATAAAACTTCAAGACACAGACATTTCTCCTGGAGAAGGTCATAGGTGTTACACTTCAGTTAGGAGCCCAGACTGGGAGCGGTGGTTCCCCCAGGGAGGTCAGTCGCCCTCTTGGCCTGAGGGCGGGGTGGGAACGTGATCTTCCAGTCTCCTTCCTTGCTACTCATTGGCCTCCTTCTTCCACTTTCCAAGTGGAATTCCAAACCCAAAATTTAGTATGACTTTTCTATTCAGAATTTCTTCTTCAAGGATGTCCTCGAGAAACCAATGGATGCTCAAACAGAACTGCAAAAGTAAGGAAGAATTTGACCCAACATACAAATGTCCCATCGCTTCTGGGCTAAATCTTATATGTTACTCCGGCATAAAACTTTATTATTTGGGGCTTCCTGGGACCTAGAGAATGGGTGGCGAGCAAGGATCTGCTCTCCCTGAACTCCCACTGAACGTAATGCTAAATTAGACCAGCTTCTAAACAAGCCCTTATAAATAGCAAAGTATCTTTTAAAATATGAAACAAAAGCAATCAGTTAAAACTGCTCCTGGGACTCTGAGACTCAGTCTAACACCTCTCGAAGGAGGAAGCAATTTGCTGTAGATTCTTCACTAGGAAAGCGTCGGCTTTAACTCAGAAGGTAACCCCAGACCTCGTACACTCCAAATTTCCTTCTGACAAGCAGAAATGAGGAAAACTTGTCCACGCAATTACACAGGAGGGGAACCTGGTATAAACGTGTTTGTGTAGCTTCAGTAACAGCCCCTCAGAACGAAGTGAAGAAAGGATTTATCAGTGTGTACAATGCCCCGGGAAAGTCACATGGAAATAAAAGTGCCTCATACCAAATCCCCAGGTAAAACTTCCAAGGGATTAAGATCAAAGCCAAAAGACCCCAAATAGCCCAAAGGATTCCTGAGAAAAAAGAACAAAGCTGGAGGTAGCACACTCCCTGATTTCAAAATATACTACAAAGCCATAGTAACCAAAACAGCATGGTACTGGCACAAAAACAGACACACAGATCAATGGAACAGAATCAAGAGCCCAGAAGTAAACCCACACATCTATGGACAGCTAATATTCGACAAGGGAGCCAAGAGCATACAATGGAGAAAGGAGAGTCTCTTCAATAAATGGTGTTGGGCAAACTGGACAGCCACATGCAAAAGAATGAAAGTAGACCATTCCCTTACACCATGCACAAAAATCAACTCAAAATGGATTAAAGACTTGAATGTAAGACCTGAAACCATGAAACTTCTAGAAGAAAACATAGGCAGTACGCTCTTTGACATTGGTCTTAGCAGCATATTTTCAAGTACCATGTCTGACTGGGCAAGGGAAACAAAAGAAAAAACAAACAAATGGGACTACATCAAACTAAAAAGCTTCTGCACAGCAAGGGAAACCATCAACAAAACGAAAAGACAACCTAACAATTGGGAGAAGATATTTGCAAACCATGTATCAGATAAGGGGTTACCATCCAAAATATACAAAGAACTCATACATCTCAACAACAAAAAAACCAACAACCCAATTAAAAAATGGGCAAAAGATCTGAAGAGAGATTTCTCCAAAGAAGATATTTGGATGGCCAACAGGCATATGAAAAGATGTTCAACATCATTAGCTATCAGGAAAATGCAAATCAAAACTAGATGAGGTATCACCTCACCTCCGGTCAGAATGCCTCTAATTAACAAGACAGGAAACAACAAGTGTTGGAGAGGGTGTGGAGAGAAGGGAACCCTCGTACACTGCTGGTGGGAGTGCAAACTGGTGCAGCCACTATGGAAAGCAGTGTGGAGTATCCTCAGAAAATTAAGAATAGATCTACCATATGATCCAGCTATCCCACTGCTGGGTGTTTATCCAAGGAACTTGAAAACACAAATGCGTAAAGATGCATGCACCCCTATGTTCATTGCAGCATTATGCACAATAGCCAAGACTTGGAAGCAACCTAGGTGCCCATCAAGGGACGAATGGATAAAGAAGATGTGGTATATACACACAATGGAATACTACTCAACCATAAGAAATGATGAAACCCGGCCATTTGTGACAACGTGGATGGATCTTGAGGGTATTATGCTGAGTGAAATAAGTCAGAGGGAGAAAGTCAAATACCATATGATCTCACTCATAAGTAGAAGATAAAAACAATGACAAACAAACACATAGCAACGGAGATTGAATTGGTGGTTACCAGAGGGGAAGGGGGAAGGGGGAGGGCAAAAGGGGTGATTAGGCTCGAATGTGAGGTGATGGACTATAATTAATTTTTGGGTGGTGAACATGATGTAATCTACATGGAATTCGAAATATATTACGATGTACATCCGAAAGCTATATAATGTTATAATCCAATGTTACTGCAATCAAATTAAAAATAAATAAATAAAATCATGAAATTAAAAAAAAAGATCAAAGCCAAAAAAGTAACAGATATAGCAGGAGTCACACACACACGCCCCCTCCATTTCTGCACCGCAAGCATTCATAGAGCATTCATTGAGCATCTACTGTGTGCCTCATAGAGTCAATTGTTGCAATTAAACTGTGTATTAGTGATGATTTAAGGTTTCAAACAACAGAATCTACTCTGGCAAGTTGAAATGGAGAAAGGAATTGATTAAACAATATTAAGTAGATCAGGACTCTCCAGAAGAGAGAAGAGCCAGTAAGCTAAACTCTGAAACTACACAGCCAGGAATGATGCTCATTCACAGAACAGGGGCTTCTCTAAGGAAAACCCCACTGCACTAGTCCCCAGTACCCATGACCCGAGGACTGGAGGCCAGGAACTCTGCCACTGTGCCCTCTTCTGAAATCTTCACCATCAACCTCAGCAGAAGATTGGTTCCCTCCCACGCAGGCATCTCCTCCCACGGCTCACTCCAATTCCACCTTGCGTGGGCCGTGTGGTCACAGAGCCAGGTCACAGGCCTGCCCCTGGCCGCACAGGAATCTGAGATATGCACTTTCTGGCTTCCACCTTGGAAAGGTAGGCCTCATAATGTGGGAAACCCACAAGATTGGGTGACCACAAGTATTCACTACAGAATTGATGGCACAGTCTCCCAATATGGAGCGTTCAGTCCAGTATAGCAGTGTATGAACAAAAACAAAAACGGGAAAATTCCGTATGCAGTGATTACCAAGCGTCACGCATTCAGACCTTCCTAAATATGATCTAATAAAAATACTTATGCTGGGGGCCAGCCCCGTGGCCTAGTGGTTGAGTTCCGCGTGTTCCACTTCGGTGGCCCAGTGTTTGCAGGTTCACATCCGGGGTGCAGACCTACTCCACTCGTCAGCCACGCTGTGGAGGCATCCCACATACAAAGTAGAGGAAGACTGGCACAGATGTTAGCTCAGGGCCAATCTTCCTCACACACACACACAAAAATACTTATGTTAAACAACATATAAGGTCTATCTGGCTTGAGATTTTTCTTTCCTAGAGGGTCATCTCTGCCTTTTTCCATAGTTTCATACTTAACATGAATCAGTCCAGTCATTTGGCTATGGGCTAATTACGTCAAATAAAAAGAAAACCAATTATATTTTAAAACATGAATTAAATACTTAAGTGCTAGGCTCTGGGCTTCTGCTACAATGTAGCATTGTAGGCAAAAAAATGGACTTCTGAATTCAAATTCCAGCTTCACCATTACCAGCTGTGTGTCCTGGAATAGGGTTTTTACTTCCCTGCACCTTAGTTTCTGCTTCTGCTGTATCTACTACATAGTTGTTTAGAAAGATTAAAAATAAACAAGCGTGTAAAAGACTTAGGACAGTGCTTAGCACTGTTGGATGTTATCCAACATTATTCAGTCCTCACAATGACGCTGTGAACCGACACCCTTACTCCTATTTGAATTCGTGAGGAAGACACTGAAGTCACTTCCCCAAGGTAACACGGGGCAGTGTTGGAATTTGAACCCACATTTCCTAATTGAAGCTGGCTTTTCTCACTACACCACCTGCTAAGGCTTAAAAGCCGTTATAAATAAGGACTCATAATGACTCGTGTAGGTTCTCAGAAAATCTTCCCTAGCCTACTAAACAAAGTGGTTGTGTTTTTCTCCATTTTCTAGAGAAAAAAATGTATAGAAGCCCAATAAAGAAATGTTCTTTCCCCAGTTTCTAGAGCCCCAAATATTGAGGACTAATATTAGGAAATTAGAAGCCAACCATTCTAGCCTCCTGAAACTTCTTTCCCCCTGGGACTCTGCCTTTCTCCAGAGTTACCCTGCTTCCCTTTGCTTCTTTTGTCTTCTGTCACTTTCGGCAGGACCTGGAGACAATATTAAGGCAGTCACAAAACTCTGAGTGCCACTCAGGCAAAATGCAAAAGAGAGAGGTGTTCATGGCTTTATCAGTATTCTCCGAAGAGGATTGCCTAGAGCATCTAGTTTCTCAGGAGGCTAGGAGACATCCCACAAAGAGTCTTCCTTGGGAAAGTGAGTGTGGAATCCTAGGAGTAAACAAAGTTAAACAGGTTTGTCAGAACTTAATGTGCACAATGAGCGCAGTGAACCCACAAAATGAGAGTGCGGTATGCAGTGTTGAATTTTTCAACCCAGAATCTTTTTATCCCCAAAGAATTCATGTGGGACAGGTGAACCATTGGACACATTTGAGAAACACTGGGTGAAGAAAGTGACTTGTCATCAGAATACAAAAAAATATAAATAATTCAAATGTCACAGGAAGCTTACAGCACTACTCAGGGTAGAGGGGTTCTGATCCCCTGGCTCAAACATCCAGTTTGCTTGGCATGAATTCTGACACTGCAGGTGGACACACCAGATTATATGGCTTGATGCACTCGATGTTAGTGTTGACCAAATCACTCCCCACGCTCCGCATGCAGCCTCTGATTGTATCTTAGCCCCCTCTGTAGCCATCCTACAGAGAGAAGTGCTAGGCAGGCTCGTAAAAAGCCTGGCACACTTGATAGTAATATTTCTTATTGTGAATTAGTACAAATACTCCATCCAGCCAATAGGTGTCCAGTCAATTTGACAGATGATTTCTCAGTGCAAGCCAAACATTTTCACTTTGCTTTGTACAATCTCTTTCAAGTTTTGTGAGCATGAGATAATCTTCGAGAGTTCCTAATACTGACAAAATCCAGTTTCCAGACCTGCAAATGTTAAGACCAGATAGAACTTATTGTCTCCGCCAAGGTCATGTGACCTTGAGGCACTACCTGCGCGTCCCTTTGAAGGTTCGTTATGCTCCTTAAAGACTAAACATTAAGATCCCTTATGTTTGAGCTATGATTTACCATCCCCTATAACCCTACAGTCTTGAAGAAATAGCTTCGAACAGCTATCTGCCTTCCTTCCAATAAGCAGTTCCAGGCAGCACAGTCCTCTTACTCTAACTGCCAAAATCTCAATAAGCTAAAACAAAAGGAAATCAGCAGTGCCACCAAGAACAAGCACATGTCTCTTATGCCACGGGTAGGAACCAACCTTTTATCCTGAACTTGCCAAGCTACAAGTTGGAAAATCCATGCTAGGAGCCAGCTCTGCACCAGCCGGCTCCACCCACAGGGAGGCCTGGGTTGTGAACCTCTCCTGGAGAGGGGCCGGGTCCTGGGGAGATCATTTTCATAAATACTTACTCTCCTCCTTTGAACAGGCACACCTGTTTTCTCTACTAACTCTGCTGATCAGTCACTCATGCCCTAGGGAAAGCAGTTGTAAGAAATAGCAGATGCAGAATTTACACAGCAGACAGCATTCCATCTCTTCAATTTACAAAGTCTGCAGAAAACGACCCAAGCGGTGCAGGACTACTTTATGAACTGTGACCTCAAGCCACTCATTGAAAATGTAGTTACTATCAAATTGTTCTTCGCAGGTTTCCATTTTAAATGATGAACACATTTTGAGTTAGTTACACTTGAACCAGCCACACTTTCATTACAAAAATTCTTTGCAAGAGTTCAGATTGTGTAATATTATATTATTACCTCTGTTTTACAGATGGAGAAACTGAGGTGCAAGCATCTTGCCCGAAATTTCTGCAAAATGACACAGAACAAATAAGACTATTGTTACTGCAAATGGCAAAAATCTAAAAAAGAACCAGCATAGAGGAGGTCGATTGGAAGTGTAGAGTATGTGTTCCCTCTTGGCAAGAGTCTCCTTTCAGTTGGATTTGCCCAGTGAGACTGGCGGGAAATTGACCTCTGAGGACAAAGTCTGGCTCTCTGGTGTCCTGAATGTATTCAGTAAAATAGAAAAGTGCCCCCTGGCCATTTCTAGTTCAATGACTCAGGAATGAGGAGTAAGATTATATAATAAATATCACAAGGTAGATAATCCAAGCAAAAGTAAAAAATAAAAATCACAAATTGGAAATTGTTTCATTTCTGAGTATCTGGCAAAAAGGATTCAAACAGGCCAAGATCCCCACACACAGCAGAGCAGGATCCTGGCTTCGGCAGGTGGGCACAGGGAAAAGTCCTCAAACAAGGACCAGTGGAGGAAGGGACGGGAGCAGAAGACAGGGAGGACCCAGGAGTGCAGGCAAATGGACGCATAAAAGACCCTTTAAACCATTCATTAGCAAGAGTTTAAATCAATGGTTTGATTTTTTTTTTTTTTTTTTTTTTGCAGGGAAAGATTTGCCCTGAGCTAAGATCTGTTGCCAATCTTTCTCTTTTTTTTTTCCCCTCCCTAAAGCCCCAGTGCGTGGTTGTATGTCCTAGTTGTAAGTCATTCTAGTTCTTCTACACGAGCCACCACCACAGCATGGTAACTGACAGATGGGTGGTGTGGTTCTGCAACCAGGAAGTGACCCAGGCCACCGAAGCAGTAAGCACAAACTTTAACCACTAGGCCATCAGGGCTGGCTCTGGTTTGATTATTTTTAAGAAGACTTCTGCATTTAGTAAACAGTGCTACGAGTTTAGGAGAGTGTATTTTAATTTTTCCAAGTATATTTCACAACAGAGGATTAAATTCAAGAAATATTTTCAATATAAAACCTGTGCTTCCCCACATCAGTGGGCCCTCAATCTGGATCACATCAGAATCACCTGGGGGAGCTGGTTAAAAATCGGTTCAGGACATCTCCTCTACTGACTCTGAATCTCCAGGGAGTGCTGCCCAGTAATTGGCTTTTTTTCAAAGGTTACCCAAAGTTTCTTGGTCACAGATGACGTTTGGAGACTTCTGCCCTAGATACGCCAGTTTCAGGACTACCTGAAGAAAAATGTGTAGCTGTAGATCTGGGTTATACGGTCCATAGCATCTTCCTTCTTGCTCAAGGGTCTTCTCAATGTCTCACCAGGGCTCTTTGTCCACCATTTTAGCTCTTCTCTCGACTATCCCCTGAATTCATTCTCTTCATTGTCCTGTGCTCTCCACCTGGCTTGCTGGGGATGTCACCCTTCCTGGCTGAAGCTGTACTCCTAGCACTCTTTGCCTGGTGAAGTCACCCAGGGTCATGTAATCCAAGTCACTCTTCTGCCATGGCTGGTGGCCGTGGTGTGCTAGGAAAAGGATCTCTTCCCACAGTTTAAAATTTCTCAATCCACACAAAAAAGACTGCCATGCATTTATTTAAATAGTGTTTCTAAAATTCCCTTTCTCCAGGAATTTGGTACCAGTTTTCTTGACGCCACCTAGGGCTGGTGGCAGGGTAGGGGAGAGGGGGAGTGTCTTGGTTCAAAGATAATAGATAATTTGAGTGATGTCACCCATGGGACACTGAGAACCATCCGTCACTTAGCACCTTTGCCCCCTCAGAGATAGCTCCTCCCCTCTCAGGGGTAATGGGACTGTGCTTGTTGGTCTCCCTTGTCAGGAAGGAGATCCAGGGCTCTCTTAGGCAGCTCCATAAGCCTCATGAACATTCACCCCTGACAGCCTTCCCTAGCATCTCAAATACCCTAGAGGAGCACACAAATAATAAGATCCCCCCTTTCCAAGGGAAATGTCTCCAGATGCTTGATTTCATACATTGCTCTTCTCATGACCTGTACTTGAAAGTGCCTATATGTATTCCCTAAAGACCACGGAGACCCTCCCCATGGAACTGTTGGTACACAAAATGTTAATAGTTGCCTCGAGTAAAGGGTTCCAAAGTGAAATCTATTTGGGAAACACTTGGTTAAAAACAAGTAAATTGAATCCAACAATGCATAAAAAGAATTAGACACCACAATCAAGAGCAGTTTATTCCAGATATGCAAGGCTAATTCAACATTCAAAAATCAGTTAATAGGGGCTGGCCCCATGGCCGAGTGGTTAACTTCGCGCACTCTGCTGCAGGCGGCCCAGTGTTTTGTTGGTTAGAATCCTGGGCATGGACATGGCACTGCTCATCAAACCATGCTGAGGCAGCGTCCCACATGCCACAACTAGAAGGACCCACAACGAAGAATATACAACTATGTACTGGGGGGCTTTGGGGAGGAAAAGGAAAAAAATAAAATCTTAAAAAAAAATCAGTTAATATAATCCATCACATCCACAGGCTAAAAAAGAAAAATCATGTAATCTTATCAATAGATATAGGAAAAGCATTTTACAAAATCCAACACCTATTCATGATAATAAAAAAAAAAAAACTCAGTAAACTAGGAATAGAGGGGAACTTCCTCAACTTGCAAAGAATATCTACAAGAAACCTATAGCTAATGTACTTAATGATGAGAAACTCAAGGTTTTCCCACCAAGATCAAGGATATGGCAAGCATGTGCCCTCTCAACACTCCTTTTCAACATCTTACTAGTTCTAGCTAATGTAATAAGACAAGAAAAGGAAATAAAAGGTATACAGACTGAGAAGGAAGAAACAAAACTGTCTTTGTTAGCAGATGAGATGATCATCTATGTAGAAAACACGAAAGAACTGATCAAAAAAACCCTCCTGGAACTAATAAAAGATTATAGCAAAGTTGTATGATACAAGATTAATACACAAAAATCAATTGCTTTCTTATACACCAGCAATGAACAAGGGGAATTTGAAATTAAAAACACATTACCATTTACATTAGCACCCCAAAAAAATGAAATACTTAGGCATAAGTCTAACAAAATATGTACAAGATCTATATGAGGAAAAATACAAAACTTTGACAAACAAAATCTAAGACCTAAATAAACGCAGTGATGTTCCATGTTCATGGATAGGAAGACTCAATATTGTCAAGATGTCACTTCTTACCAACTTGATCTGTAGATTCAACGCAATCCCAATCAAAATCTCAGGAAGTTATTTTGTGGATATTGACAAAGTGATTATCAAATTTACATGGAGAAGCAAAAGACCCAGAACAACCAAGTCAATATTGAAGGAACAGAACAAAGTTGGAGAACTGACATTATCTGACTTCAAGATTTACTATAAAGCCACAGTAATCAAGACCATGTGGTATTGGCAAAGGAATGAACAAATAGATCAATGGAACAGAATAGAGAGCCCAGCAATAGACTCACATAAATAAAGTCAAGTGATCTTTGACAAAGGAGCAAAAGCAATACAATGGAGCAAAGATAGTCTTTTCAACAAATGGTGCTAGAACAACTAGACATCCGCATGCAAAAAAAGTGAATCTAGACACAGACCTTACACCCTTCCCAAAAATTAACTCAAAATGGATCAAATATCTAAATGTATACTGCCAAACTATAAAACTCCTAGAAGATAACATAAGAGAAACCTAAATGACCCTGGAGTGGGCAATGACTTTTTAGATACAACACCAAAGGCATGATTCATGAAAGAAATAATTAACAAGGCGAACTTAATTAAAATTAAAAACTTCTGCTCTGTGAAAGACAGTATCAAGAGAATAAGAAGATAAGCCACAAAATGGGAGAAAATATTTGCAAAAGACCCGTCTGATAAAGGACTGTTATCCAAAGACCTCTTAAAACCCAGCGATAAGAAAGAGAGCAATCTGTTTGAAAAATGGGCCAAAGACATTAACACCCTCACCAAAGAAGACAAATAAGCACATAAAGAGATGTTCCACATCATGTCATCAGGGAATGCAAATTAAACAGCAATGAGATACCTCTGCACGCCTATTAGAATGGCCAAAATCCACAATAGTGACAACACCACATGTTGGCAAGGATGTGGAGCAAGAGAACTCTCATTCACTGCTGGTGGGAATGCAAAATGGCACAGCCACTCTGGAAGGCAGTTTGGCAGTTCTTACAAAACTAAACATACTTTTACCATATGATCCAGCAATAGATCTCCTTGATATTTTTCCAAATGAATTGAAAACTTATGTCCACACAAAAAGCCGAACGTGGACTTTTAGAGTAGCTTTATTCATAGTTGCCAAGACTTGGAGGCAACCAAGCTGTCCTTCAGTAAGTGACTGGATAACTAAACTTGGTTCATCCAAACAATGGAATCCTATACAGCACTAAAGAGAAATGAGCTATCAAGCCATAAAAAGACATGAAGGAAACTTAAATGCATATTACCAAGTGAAAGAAGCCAATCTGAAAAGGCTACAATACTATATGATTCCAATTATATAACATTCTGGAAAAGGCAAACTAAGACAATAAAAAGATCAGTGGTTGCCAGGGGTTGGGGGAAGGATGAACCAATGGAGCACAGAGGATTTTTAGGGTAATGAAAATACTCTGTATGATACTATAATGATGATATATATCATTATACATTTGTCCAAACCCATAGAATGTACAACACCAAGTGATCCCCAGTGTAAACCATGGAGTCTGAGTGAGTATGACGTGTCTGTGTAGGTTCATCAGTTGTAACAAACACCCCACTCTGGTGGGGAATGTTGATAATGGGGGAGGCCATGAATGTTTAGGGGTAGGGGGATTTTATATTATAGGGCATGCACTCAATTACATTATCTAATAAAAAAATAATTAGATTAATAGAATACAATTAGAACTAATTTGGGCTATTTATAGAGGTCACCTAAGAGAGCTGGTTTAAGAAAAAGAAAAGGACAGAGAAACAAAGAAATTTAACCCAGATTAATTGCAAATATGAAGTGTCATTGCAAAGGAGCTTTTTTTTTTCTTTTTTGCTGAGGAAAATTCACCCTGAGCTAACATCTGTGCCAACTTCCTCTATTTTGTATGTGCGTCACTGCCACAGCACGGCCACTGACAAGTGGTGTAGGTCCATGCCCGGGAACCAAACCCAGGCCACCGAAGCGGAGCACACCAAACAACCACTAGGCCATGAGGCCAGCCTGCAAAGGAGCTTTTTAAAAGACGCGTTTCAAAGTCATAGAGTAAAGGTTACATTGTGAGATCACAACTATATGTGTAGAAAATAAATGAAAAATAAAATAACTCTCTAATACGTAAATGGCTAATTGTGGCTTGGGCTAAACAAATTTAAACACAGCTGTGTCTGAAACAGACAGAGGTGAGGACCATGTGCTATGTCAAATCGTATTAGAAGACTCAGAAAGAAGGCCTGGATGTCACAGATACAGGTGAAAGTTTTCATAAAATCATTTCATAAACTGTGAGATTGAAAAATGCAGTATTTCTAATTTAAATCATTCTATATGGCAGGTGATTTTTAATATGTATGTAAAACTACTTTAATAAGCCACGTACATAGGCAGACAAGTGACTAACTCATCTACATCCCTGTAAGTTAATATAACCATTTTGTTTTTGAAAGGTGTTTTCATTAGGAACATGAAAGCTTCCTCGCTATTCAGTCTCCCTAAGCTCCGGGAGTATCAAGGGCTGCATTCTGGGCCCCATCAAGGTGTGCTTTGGGAGAGCCTGTTCTGCTGCACTGGATTGCTAGAATCTCCAAGGGACCCCGTCTCCCCAATGCGGGACTTATCAGAGCCCACTTTTCAAATGGCTAGCCCACCTGCCTTGATTCCATGAGTTCTCTTCGCAGAAAGAAGGCTGTAAGACATATGTACTGATACAGATAAGAAATTGTTAGATGTAGAGACACACATTATTCTCTTCTCCAGTGTCCCCAACGTGTGAGTGAGATCCCATCCCCTCAGTGAATGATTTGGTGTTCAGAATATTATTTTTCCTGGGTTTTGAATAGCATATTGTGAGCTAGGAGCCATTTATCATATCATACTCTCATTACAATACTCTTTCCCACCCACCCAGGTCCCTCCACTATACCTCTTCTCTTGTCCTCACGCTTGGGGAGAAAGGCAAGTTATCAGCAACACATAACTATCAACTGCTCACTCCATTAGGAAGGGCAGGAGAGAAATCTCTAATTAACCAAAGTATCAACTTCTCTCTTATGTATACAACACTTATGTAAATACAACTTTAAGCTACTGTGCCAGAGGTACAACCCACAAATCAGATGTAAATATTAATAGTTGAGTTAACAGTCTTTTACATATGACTGGTGCTATCTCTATAGTACGATAAAATTTACTTCTTCATCAAACAAAATTCTTGGCTGTGACTTCATCAAGAATGGAATAAAAACAAAGAGGACCTATGCAGCCCCCTCTGCCTTACACAGGCTCATTTTAGGTACAATATCTCTTCAATCTTCCAAAAGGGAATTTGGAGCTCCAATTACATTAAGCACTTTTTAATCTTCTCATTACAGATGTCGGCAACTGAAATTGCATAACAGTGCTGGCCAGCTGAAGGAAGCCCGCACTCCTCATGCCCCTCCTCTGTCTGCCCGGCTTACATGCCCCATCAGAGGAGAAAGCACAGCTTTGTTGACTCTTTCAGAGGCGAGTTGCCCTGGAACAATGAGGAAGGCAACTCTTGAAAATGACTGGAAAGGCAAGCAGTGGAATATCTCAGGTGTGTCAACCCTGAATGCAGGTTTTCCTGCTTCCCACTGACATTCTTCTCTGTTTTAGAATACCCAAACATGACTCCACCAACAGGCACTCCATTCCCAGCCCTAGTCATGTCCATTCTCTCCTCCTACTGCTCCAAACACCTTGCTGCAGAAGACACGTAAGCATCCTGCCTGTACAATCAAACATTCTAAAATCTGTTCACAACTATGATTTTCAAGAATCTTACAGCTGGGGCGTGGAGTCGGGCGGGCAGGACTCCAAGATTATCTAGTCCAGAGACTGGGAATTCAAATTCCTAATGGGGTCAGGGAGATACTGCAAATGAGTGAAGCAAGCCATACACGCGACCATAGAGAGTGGCAAGGACTGTGGCAAACTACCTACAAACAGTCCCTCCGATTCTAATCCAACATTCCCATCTCACAGATGAAGAAGCTTAGTCCCAAAAAAGTGAAGTGACTTGTTAAGAATGGTAATGCAGTTTTGCTCATTTTCCACTAAACAGGTCGCCCTTAGGCAAGAAAGGAAGAGTGTAACTTCCCCAAATCTGCAGTTCTCTTGCTCGGGCATACATAAAACGTTTGTTTTAGAGTATTAAAACGCCATCCTCCGGGGCCGGCCCCATGGCCGAGTGGTTGAGCTCAGGTGCTCTGCTCCGGCGGACCAGGATTCACGGGTTCAGATCCTGGGCGCTGACACGGCACCTCTCATCAAGCCACACTGAGGCGGCGTCCCACATGCCACAACTAGAAGGACCCACAACTAAAATATACAGCTATGTACCGGGAGGCTTTGGGGAGAAAAAGGAAAAATAAAATCTTTAAAAAAAAATGCCATCCTCCTGGATGTGTACCCTCCCAGTCTCACTCCACCCCATGGGCTCTGGCCAAGGCCGTACCCATTCTCAGGAATGTTCCGTCTAGGGATGTGATCTGTGGTCAGTGAGAAAGCCCTTTTGATCCCAGCCACAAGAATGCAGCTGAGCTCAGAATCCGGCTCTCCGCAAACCAGAGCGCTCCCGGGAACCAGTGGGCGTGGCTTCCGCGCAGGTGTCTGACTGCTTCAGCCATCCTAAGGGGCACCCCTCGCTGTGAAAGTCTAGGAACTGCTGGACTCAAAACGGCAAATCCATAAGACTCCGTGTTCACACACAAATTCTTCCCGACTTTCCAGGCATCTGTTTTGTTCATTCCTAGCAGCCAGGTGTGAGTGCCTGTCTGCCTTGCTTCTGTTTGCTATTTCATGTCTAAATTTCAACTTCAAATTTGGCTCAGCTTGTGAACATGGGCCAAAGAGTTCTGTGTGTTCACTGCTTTTGATTTGTCCAAGGATGTAGAAGGAAGCAGCGATTCGAATAGTTTGTCAGAACTGCTGCAGCCTCAGATCCTGGGTCCACCGAGCTGGCTGAAGACTGGCTGGTGAATTCGGAATCTCTCTCCAGGGGTGCCCATGAGCCTCTGGGAAGCAAGCTCTTCCATCAGCCAGACGAACTTCCTGCACAGACCAGTGTGCGGTCAGTGTCAGAGACCTGCCAGGAAGGCTGGAGCACAGGTCCAGCTTTGAAGGCTCAGACACTCATGGCAGCTGTGAGGTTTCCCAATGATTCGCACCGCAGGATGCTTAGAAGTGCACCTTACAAGCTTCCACGTTCATGAAGATACAATGGTAGTATTTACTAAACACTCAATAGGTTATTGGTACCCTGACAAGGACTTTACGAAAATTATCTCATTTAATTCTCACAACAACCCTATGAAGTAGTTACCACTATTACAACCTCCATTATGTGGCTAGGGAAACTTAGAGAGATTAAGTTAATTTTCCCAAGTTCACCAAACTAACAAATAATGAAGCAAAACTTAGAAAACATTTATTCCGATTCCAGGAAGAAATCTCACCAGGTCGGTAACACCCCTGAAACAGGCCTGAGCAGTAGTCAAACAGAGAGGCAAAGACTCTCCCAGGGACTGTGGGGGCTTCCAGATCAAAGCAAAGAGGTAAGAGGGACAGGGCACCAGTGCCACAAGGAGTCAAGGAGCCCAAATTCACGTCCACCTCACCCTCACTGGCAGGCGAGCGGGTGCTGGCGGCAGGGGACACGGCTGCTGCAGGGATGGCCACATCCGCCTGGGACCAGCCTTGGAGAAGGCTCAGGCCCGTCAGTCCGGGAGAAGCCACAGTGCCACATGAGTACAAACACACAACACTCCCGCACTGGCAGAAAGTCTGATTCCTCCCTCCCGGTAGACAGGGCAAGCACCTTCCAGGAGTTTCCTCAAGGCCAGAGGAGGTCTGGGCACATGGCCCTGGGTCAAAGCAGGCAAGAGCGGCGTGAGACAGGAGTGGCAGCGAGGCTGCTGTCCGCCCAGGCCCTTCCATCGCCCACTTCTCTGTCCTTCTCTCCCTGAGCCTCAGAAATGACTCAGAGGAGCAGCTAAGGTGATTCAGAGAAGTCCTTTCAAGTTCCTACGAAAACACACTCAGGGCCAACACTGAGGTGCCTTTCCTTGCGGCCGTGTTATTTTAAAGGCAAATGTGTCTCCGAAACGAAGCTGCCATCCTAATACTGGGCCAAATCACACTGCAGGCCATTTTTAGTGGGAGAGACTGTTTACGATAAATCTAGGCAGACTTTTAAATGTTGATTTATTCTTCTTAGAAGTGGAATCACACCATGTGGATTGACTCAATCAAATAAGGGATTCTGAGACTCATTATCTGAAGTGGGACAAACACAGTTGTGGGGATATTGGCAGACTGGGGCACCGGGCAAGGCCTGTGTGGCTGCTGTGAGGGCCCGTGCTCCAGGACTCGCAGGCCGGCTGCCCCAGCTCTTTCCTGTCCCCTCCTTACTCGAGCTCCCTGCCTCTTGCCACTCTGCCCCCTGAGTACCTCTCCCCAGTGGAGAGTTAACAGGAGGTGAAGTTAAGAGAGTCATCTTTGCTCTTTCAAGTGGCCAAATGGAGGTGACTTGAGTAATGATGTTACTCAGAACTATCTGCAAAATCATTTCCTTTATGGTCACCCTATAATTCTCTCTCTCCTCTCAAAGTACTCCATAAACCTAAGAAAGTAGAACAATTCCAATATCTCTATTACAGGAGGTGTTAGGGCCTTCATGGCCTTATCTTAACCAGCTCAGGTGGCTATAAGAAAATACCGTAGACTGGGTGGCTTATAAACAACAGAAACTCATTTCTCCCAGTGCTGAGGCTGGGATGTCCACTACCACTGCACCAGCAGATTCCGTGTCCGCTGACGACCTGCTTCTTAGTGGAAGGGGCAAGGGAGCTCTCTGGCTGGGGTCTTTCTGTAAAAGGCGCTATAATCGCATTCATGAAGGCTCCACCCTCACGAGCTAATCACCTCCCAAATGCGCCCCCCCGACCCCAACACCTTGGGGATTAGGTTTCCACATATGGATTTTGAGGGGCACAGACATTCAGTCTATAGCATCCCTCAAGACGGTTCTCTTCTTATTCATCGCCTGGGCTGAGCTCTGCTGTGCTTTCTGCCCAGTCCTTATCGTCAACCCAATTGTGGTTGAGGACACCCAAGGTGACCACAGTGCCTTTCTTTGAGCCATCTTCCTCTTCTTCCCTTTTCGGACACCTTCTCCTCCTCTTGGGTGACATCTAACTTAATTCACACTAGTCATTAGGGTATGAGTGACTCAATGGACATCTATACCAAAGAAGTACATTCGCAAAGAGAGAAGGGAAGTCTTATCTGAAAGAGCATCCTCGAACTGTTAACAGCCAGTGCCTGTGTGAGAGGGGCCTCCTGGGTTCCACAAATCATCCGCTGTGTACGGTACGTACCTGGGGCCCGGCAGGAACCTGAGCGAGCAAGGCCGAAGGGCTGAGGGGTCTGGGGACAGGAGAGCACACTTACAGCCCCCCGGGAGGCAGCCGAGACCACTGACAGTTATCTCCCTGTGAGAATGCTGGCCCCCCCTCTCAGAGCCTCTAACGATTCAAGAAAAGCCAGAAATCTAGATTTTCATGTGAAATCTCAACATTTTTAGGTTGGTTACTAATTCCATTGAAAAACATAAAAACAAAGCATATCAGGGTAAACAACCCGATGAACCAGCCCATCAGCTCTCACGTTACCAGCTACCACCCTTCACCCAGTCATGCTAATATTCGGGGTCTCCAGCACCACATGGAACACTCCTGGTCACAGTGGTAGTGAAGAGCAAAGGGACCTTCGTGCTCACTTCCTATCTCAGTCGGTGGGGCTGGGGATCTCCACCCCAGGAACAGCACAGTCAAGGCTTATTTGAAACACAAGCCTGCTCCTGGTGGGCTTGGAGCCTGGGATTCTGTCTATATCTGTGAGACAGAGTACATCTGCTTCTTCCTGACTTTTCTGTCCATCTCCAGAAGCCTGCCACCCAGCCAATGTGACATTCAGGACAACCAGAAGATTCTGCCTGACTCACTGCCGTCTCCCTAGTTGACCTCCACCTGCAGTTCTGGGGGCAAATCTGACTTCGGAAACTTGAATTCTCTGACTGCCACCCTGCACCAATATTCGGGGAGTGGGAGTCAGCCTTTAAATGCTCAAGGCTACTTCCTTAATTAATCAAAACTCAGAAGCACTTCACACAAATATCTCAGAATCAGAAACCCCTGAGTGTGCCTGAGAATGACCCATTTTTCTCTCCGATGATGTTTTCACAGTGCTCTGTGCTCACAGTTCTCAAAGTGCAAAGTAGAATCAAGTGGAATCTTTAATTACATAAGCAAAAAACAAATGTGCATACAGGGAAGATTGTGATTCAGTTCTTCAAATTTCTGTAAAATAATTCATCCCTAAGAATCCCAAATGACTACCGACCTATGGAAAGAGGTCTTTATGGGAACTGACAGAGGCCCTAACTAAAGTCTCCTAATTTCAGTTGTCTGAACTGGCCAGGCCCCAGATCTTTCGGTTATCCAAACTTCATATTCCCAAAGCTGTCCTTTCTCTCTTTGGATGGCACCAGGCTACATAAAAGTTAAACTGACAAAGAGAGATGTGGAAACCCTTAAAGGCCTCAGAACATGTCCCCCAATCTTATTATGGAAAACAAGGGCTACAAAAACAGGTTTGTTTAACTCTTACGTTCACTGGCTGAAAGAATAAACCGAAAACAAGCTATTGTGTTAATCTTCAGATTAGCCCTCTAGTCTGTCAATGTAATACTGATTAGTAAACAATGTTGGTGATTAAACTGTTGTCCAGACACAAATGCCCCACGAGCCTGAGCTAATGAGGCAGCATTCAACTCCTTTACAAAGGCCGGCCAGATACAATTCCAGGAATGTTAATGCTGCCAAGTATCTGGGATGCTCTCAAGAGTGGGAAGACCACTAAGTTGAGGTAATTAAGTCTCCACAGCCTGCTAGAGAATTCTGTCCCGGTGCTATTTGTTTGTTGAGGATATGTGCTTAGGTGCAAGGAATTGGAAATCTCTGAAACCAAATTGAGCGCATTGGGCATCAAAGCCCCCCAAGTCCTCTGCTGAAGCCTGTGACATTAATGTGCATGACAAGGGGGCAAGGGGGCCATAGTCTCCTAATTGTCCCAGAGACCTTTTAGTCTGGGGGGAGACTACAAGTCTTGGTATTTCTGTAATTAACTGCGCTGAAATCCTCAGTGCAGGGTCCCCTTGAAGTCTGGCTGCATATGAACCAGGGCTCAACAGATTGATTAGCGGATCCTTTTCCATTCTTTTTGCTCTGACAGATAACATGCTTCTCCATAACATACCATTATACTGAATTATTTTGTCTAGAACCCAGAGAATCATTTCCTTTCTTCTAGAGAGTATTCCCACTGGGAACATTTTATTTCCCCTTCTGTTTTTCTTGGGTTCTCTTGAAAATCCCCATATGTGGCCCAAGGCACATTGCAATGAGGACTATCACATCAGGGAGCCATTCAAAATGAGGAGCCGCACACGACGCTTTCCAGCCCACGTCCGCATTCAAGACCCATGCTTGCCGGCCGCAGGCCCCTCCACGACCAGCCTACGGCTGCCGACATTCTCTCAGCTACTCCGAGAGAGGTTCCAGGGCCTGCCTCACGGGGCACAGGGCAGCCACCTGAAGGGGTTTTTTGCACTGTGATGAGGATAGAAGGAGGTAAAAAGGGGAGAAAGAGAGCGCCACATGCCTGATGTTCCAGCAACATTTCACTGCAGCCTTGACAGTGTCATCAAGAGGTCACGCTCCCTGGGGGGACAAGATTATGACACTTCTCTATTCCTAGTGATCAAAGGAAAACCAATTCCTGTCACAAAACTTAGAGGGTAGGAAAAACACTAGTCTTGCCACAACTCGGCTCTGTCCATTCATTTATTCATTCAGAAACGCTGATGCAAGCCAATACGAGCCGGCCCCGGGTATGCAGAAACAAACAAATAGAAAGAATCCCTTCCCTCGAATTCATTGCCTCTGGGCAAGACAAATATTACCCAAATCATTACACGCTTCACTGTGAAAAGTGCTCCGTGGAGCGGCAGCAATAAGACCGGTGCTAAGCACGTCACTTAAGCAGGCTGGGTGTCCTTTTGCGTGTCTGTTAAATGCCAAGTGCTAACAGGAGCTACTCCCAGGTCATAGGATAATATTGTGTTTTCTTTTATTGCTGTCTCTTTATGCATTTTTCCTTGGAAGCTAGATAATTTAATAATTCAGACCATAGGTTTGGAGGAAAACCAGCTATCTGATCTTCAGCAATTTACCTAAACTCTCTGAGCCTCAGTTTCCACACTCTGAAACAAGGGTAATGACTATCCCCTCCTCACTGCGTGGCTGAGAGGATGAAACAGGATGAGAGTCCAGAGTGCTGCACGTTACAGAGTAGATACCCTGAAGATATGTTATGTCTACAAAAGATGAAAACATGTCAATTACTAGTTGTTTTCTGTTTAATGCTCCAGGTAGTCCCCACTGCCGTAGCACCTGCAGTACAAGGACCCCATCATTGCAACTACCACTCTTCGCAGAGGACGGGTGTGCTCCGGGCCTCTTGTGGAGGACAACATAGTATTCTGCTTTGGAAAGCAGAGAATCATCCCAAAACAGCCTCTGATGTTTCTCTTCTGCGATGGTTCTCTAGCCCCCAATGTCTCTATTCCAAAGTATGTATGGAGGTGGGGTGTAGTTTGGGGTTCAGAGATCAGGATTGAGAAGAGAAGGGAGGTAACTGTTTCTTCCACCGCCCGACCCCATGCCCCCCAAACTCAAGCACTACCCAAGCCTGAGGTTGATTCATAACTACAAGTATCATCTCTGGTCACGAAACGATCCAGCCCTTTTGAAAATGCAGCCACAGAAGTTGACTTGCTGACCTCTCATGACAATGCATTCCACAGACTCCAGAGATGGCTTTTCAGCCTTTAAAATATGGTTAAGTAAATAAATAACTTACCAGCCCCAAATTCCTACACACCCCATTTCTTCCAACTTTTGTGAGGGTGACCTCTGGCAAAACTCAGTGAGAAGAAAAAGTGACCCAGTCTTACTCCTTTTCACATAAATATCAGGAGCTAGTCACCAGAATGCGTCCCAGACCATGTGCTGGAAAACACATCTGCCTGCAGCTGCGTGGGGCCCTTGTTGGTCCTTTGTCCCCTTCAGGAAGCAGGAATGTCCTAGAAGGAGGTGGTGAGGGCTACAAGGCCTCCAATTTCGAGCTAATTGGGACCTAGAAACATTATCTAAAATTTAAATAACAACATAAAATACTCTCACTTTAGTCTACTTCAGACATTTTTCAGCCATCCAAAAGGGTGGACCTCTTCTTTTCCTAACTCTACCGACAAAGAGAACGTTCTGTTACTGTTAACAGTACATTATCGTTCAGTGGATTGTCTATAGTCGAACTCATGTTTGAAGAGTCCACTTTAATATTGGCAGTCTCGACGAAAGCCCGTCCTGAGAGTGAAGGTTTTGCTGCAGCAGAGAAGTCGGTGGACTCCCCTGCCCTGCACGCGGGCCTGAGGCTTCGGCTGCGGCTCCCCTCCTCTCTGAATCTCAGTTCCTTCCTCTTTGGAAGAAAGATAAAACCTCAAACTTTTTTTATGGGAATTAAGTTAGGCAGGCTAAGGAGCTGGTTAAACACACACTAGAGCCACACGGCCTGGGTTCAAATCCCCTCTCTACCACTAATGACCGAGGAGCTTGGGGAGCTTATACAGCCTCTGTGTGCCTCAGTTTCCACAACTGTAAAGTGGGGTAGTCCTAGCCCCTTGCTCACATGCTTGTCGCAATGACTCGATTTCATCTATATAAAGCACTTAGAATGGTATCTGGCAGTCGGTAAGGCAAAAAAAGTCACAGTTATCATTGTTACTATTATTCTATTAATAGAGTTAAGAATTATTATTATTACTATTATTAATAATATGCTTGCATTGTGTCAACAGGTGTTTTAGCAGAAAACAAGGGAAATAGGAACTAACACTTATAATCATGTATTCTGTGAGCCAGTGAATTAAGGATTTCTTATTTAATCCTCACAAAACCCTGTAAGGTAGTTATACATTATGATCCATATTTAAAGCGGAGAAATTTGAAGCTCAAGTAGATTAAGAAAATTGCCCCAAATCACACGGTAGTTAGTAAAAAGGACAGGAATTATTTCTGCATTTAATGAAGAAATGTAATGAGCGCCACTAAATGCTAAGTGGGACGTGAAGAGCAGGAAATATGCAGAGGGGCGTGATGCTGTCCTAGGCCCGGGGGCCTGTGGAGACAGAGGGGCACTGAGTGCGCTGAGCCTGCGGGAGAGAGGCGGGCCAAGGGCCTGTGCAGGGGGTGGAGCAAGGAGAGTGGATCCACAGGCTGCCGTGGAGCCACAGACTTGGGAGGCGGCAGAGGGCGGCAGGATGCTGTGAGGGCTTCAGCAGCGAAGAGGGGCAGCAGGGTAATTCAGGGAAAGGGGACGCCAGGGGTAAGGTTCCAAAGAGAAAGACAGCGTGGTTCAAAATGGGGGTGCTAAGAAGTCAGGGCTGCTGAACCATCCCTCAAAATGTGTGGCAGGAGACCGGGGCTGGAGAGCAAGCCTGCAGATGCGGGAACCGGAGGCCGGGCTCCTGCTGTGGAAGCTTCGTCTGCAGGGAACAGACTTGGTCAGATTTGCGTGTTAAATTTTGCTGGCTGTGTGGAAGGCAGATCTGCAGTGTCTGAGAGGAAACAAGGAAACAGCGAAGAAAGCTGTGACAGTAATCCAGAGAGGTGCAGAGAGGGCCTGGACCACTTGGAAGAGGAGTCAGGGCTGAATCACAGGCATTGATCGTCTCCTCCAGGAGATGCTCAGGCGAGGAAAAGGAAGGAGTCATGCACAACTCCCAGGTTTCTAGCTTGGGGTCCCCGTGAATGGAAGTCTAACCAACTGAAAGCAAAGATGCGAGAGGTGGAGGAAGTCTGGGGGGAGGAGTTTTTAACGACGTGATCAAAAAAGGATTTTGGCACCCACAACTGAGCAGCAAGGACACACAAGCAAATGCAGCGGGATAGTGACGCTGTACCCAGATACCACACCACCTCCACACAGTGCGGCAGCCTCTGCTGGGCGTCTGCTCAGAGAGAACCAGGCCTGCCGGAGGGTGACGAGGAGAGCAGCCCCTGGGAGAGGCTGAGGAAGCAGCGGGCTTTATTTCCACGGAGTGAGAGTTCAAGAGAAGCCTGGGAGGAGTCTGGGCCGGGGCGCTTGCCTTTTGCCCTGTGAAGAAGGATGTGAGGAATAATCAGGCCCCAGTGTTCCGGGCACACTCTGGCATCACATAGCTTTACTGTGAACACCACTAGGGCCCTCTGAAAGAGTCTGAGGCCTGAAGGAGGAGCCCTTGTCCTATCTGGTCTGCAGCGATGAAGCCAGTGTCGGTGTAGTCCCTGCTGTGCTGTGTGGCAGCTCTGCTGTGCTGAAGACACAGACATGCAGAGTGAGCACTGGTGCAGGCAAGGCCGGCACCAGGGAGGAAAGCACCGCCTGCCCCCAAGCGCTCACGCTGTCAACTCCCACATCTGGAAGAGGAGCGCAGAGGCACAGGCTGCAGAAGCACAAAAGGGAACTGAAAACCAATCGTAATAATGGATCTCAACATTCTCATTCAGTTCAGCAAGTCTTGAGGTTTCTACCTCAGAAATACCTGGACTCCCTCTGCCCTCTCCCATCCTCCCTGTTCCTACCCTTCTCTCCCTGCACCACCGTGACAGGCTGCATCCAGCTCTCCCACTCAACCCTGCTCCCGACAGCCTCTCCACAGAGCCTCAGAGCGATCTTCTGAGATGGAAATCAGGTCATCTTACTCCCACGCAGGGCCAAGGCCAGAGGGAGCAGAGAGGGATTCGCTTTCATCCTCCCTCATGTGCAGGGTCTTTACTTAAAATTGTGATATTTGTTCATCATGGATTTTTGCATTCACTTACATTTTTAAAAATACAATTTATCTTGATTATTGGGTTTTTCAGCACCCCCTCGAACTTTGTGCCTTACTTTCCTGACACTGCTCCTAGGCCCTAAGTCCTCCAACTCTTCCCCGTGGCATTTAGAAACAACTCCTTCCTCTTGTCTTGGCCCCCGAGCCTAGGTGACTGGACACGTCGCCCCCTGAGCCATGCCCTGCAGCCACACTGCCTGTGTGTTTCCATGTTTCGTGCAACCCAAGCTCCCTCTGGCTTCAGGGCTCTGTACTTCCTGTCCCCTCATCCTTCAATGCTCTTTTTCCAAACGGCTGGCTCCTTTGAGTGACACTCAGATGTCATCCAAATAGCACCATTCAGAGGGGTCTTCCCTGACTGATCAATCCAAAGCGAAGCCCATCTGCCCTGTCAGTCCCTCCACGCCATCCTGAGGTGTGTGACTCACGCTGCGTGGCACGAGCTGCCGTTACCCGGTCTGTTCATTTGCTCACCTGACTTTTCCTCCTTCCGCCTCTCCACCCTTGTGAGGCCTGTGAGAGGAAGATCTTTGACGTGGTTCACACTTTCTCCTGGGAGCTGGAACAAAATCTGGCACACAGCAGGAGCTCAAATATTTGTTGAATGAATGAACGTGCTACCACTACCAAGTATTTAGGTTACGAAATAATACAACTAGCTGCACAGTATTTATTGAAAGACTGGACATATTTTAAATGATAAATGTAATGCCTTTTTTTACCAAATAACTCAAAAAATGGGACAATTTTCCATTTTTTCCTGAAAGAAGTTCTCAGTGAAGAAGGATGGTCACCATAGAGAATCTGTGGAAGGGACTCCTTTGTTCCACGTGACGTTCAGACTTTCTCCACCTGTATATGTTGGAGACATCAAACACCCCTCTCTCCGCTGAAGAATTCAATTTCCTTAATAATAAACTTGAGGGAGTGAGTGATGATATTGACAGCTAGCATTTCAAGCAGTCCACAGCCACGGGCGACTGTCTCCAAGCCCTTGTCCGGCTCTAACATTTCAGGCCTCTCCAGTTCTTAGGTCACCCACTCCTGACTCATGCGGGTAACAGGCAGGTCCTGGGGTGGTCAGAAGAATCAGGTGGCAGCTGGTGCCTTCAAGTAAATCACCAAAGAAAGAAAGGCAGGACCAGACAGTTTTTATCACTCACAGAAAAATTCCCGTTACCAGCCCCCACATGAAAAACACAAACAAAATATTCCCTAGGTGATTAACTATCACCTTCCCATGAAATTTCATGAGCTTGCTATGTATGTGCTGAACGTAATCAAGGAGATTTTATTTATATTATTAAATCCTTATAACACCTCTGTGAGGTAGGTAACACAGGCCCACGATCCTTTATCCGCAATTACAAAAGCCAATTATCTCTGAAAACTGAAAGTTATTTTTTACCTCATTTGGTGGCAAAAAGTGGCCTGAATGAAATGACGTGAGTGTAATTACGATCTCCATTTAATCCCTACTGCAAATATTTATATGTGTTGTCACAGAAATAGGAAGGTGTTTGATTACAGGGTACTTCCAGGGTATTACATAATATATATGTATTACATTACTTTTATTCAGAAAAAATTCTAAGTACCTAAACACATTTGCCCCAAAGTTTCTAGATAATGAACTAGGTATTACCCTCAATTTTATAGGGGGAGAATGTTGAGGCTCAAATGTTAAAGTAATTTGCCCAAAGTCACTTAACTATAAAATGGTAGGGTCAGGATTTGAACAAAGACCTTTCGACCCCAATGTCATTTCCTACTCGTAAGCAGGTGATTTTCTAGAGAGGAAGACAAACATCTGTGTCACTAAGTGCAGCATAAAGGAGGTGAACGGGCACTCTACGAGGGGCGCAGGTAAAGCTCTGTTAGAATTCAAGGACAGAGATGGCTCCAGCTGGCTCCTTTGAGGAGAGCTTCTTGCTACTACTTTTCTTTTTCATAAATATCACTGCTGTCACAGCTCAAGGAGGTTTGGCCACCCGACATGCTGTTACTTCAGCAACCCAGAGCCTGGGGTGTATCTAATGACTGGTACCCAAAATGGAGCTGGACATTTGAGGTTTGGGTGGGCCGGGATGGAGGTAGCTGGGGAGACCAATCAGGTGGCAGAAGCCAGTCCTCACTGAAGACAACGGGGATGTACATACACAGTATCTAAAAATCACAGCACCGTTTCTTCAGGCAGCCTTCAGGGTCAGGAAGTCTAACACGGCAGCTGGAGCAGCAGAGGATCCAGAGAGCAACCTGAGCGCCAGGGAGGCTACTGCAGGCCTGCTGACTCACGGCAGGGCCACCACCGCAGACGGAGCTCACCAGCTGTGAGAAGAAGCCACAGGCAGTTACGTGAGGTAAGGAGTTCTAGTCAAGATAACAGAGAAGCACAGCAAAGGAAAGCGCAATGGGCCCATAACTCAGGGGCTCAGAGGGACCCTAAAAGATGTTTTGGATTTAGGCCTGACACAGACATACCAGATCTGGATCTGATTGAAGACAGAGAATCAAGGACTTCTATTTTTGAAAAATGGTAGAGATCCTGAAATCCGCCAGCAATAAAACCGTTTAAAATATATGTATATAAATAGTGTAATGCATATTATCTATTATGTTACATATATAATAAGATAATCGTATATTATGCTATATAATTACAACATATATAAGTTGTCTATGTAATTATATAGACCTATATTAGTCAGTTTTAGAAAATAAGCGACATACCCACAGATCAACTAAGAAGCTGAGGCTGAGACCAGAGAGATAAGAGAGTTCTCGTGTGGCCATTGTGTGAGACAGCAGCCAGGCTGGAGAGCCACCCGCACAGAGGTAGATTCACAAGGGGTAACTCCCTCAGGAAAATGTGACCCGAAGGAGAACCTGTCCGGCAATGGCAAGCCCAGAAGAAACTTTGGCTCTGGATACAGGTTAAAAAAACAAAATAACAAAAAATATTCTTCTGAGATTTCAAAATCCCAAATTGGCCACACACAGGAGTTTAGAGCTAGAAATCACACTATCTGTGTGGCCCAAAAAACCTACAAGAGAATTTCAGTTAAAGTGGACCTGGGTCTGTGGTGTCCCCAGGTACTTGGCAAAGACTATGGAAATCCACCCAGAAAAACAAACCTCAACCAGGTCCCAGAGAGCTCCCTCGGAGTCAGTGCCAACAAAGATGAACTCACACGAACTTACAATCCAAAGTCACAAAATGCACCAGGCGAGAAGTCCCCAGGAACAAGAGTCATCAGAAACAACAAATAATAGAACCAGACCTAGAAAGGCTTGGGACAATGGCATTATCAGATCCTAAATGAAAGATTAGAAGGTTTAATATTTTTGAACAAATGAAAGAATCAAAGCTATGAATAAGGAGGAAGAGACTACCCAAAATGAGAAAAAAAAAAAGGACCAGACAAATTTGAAAAAGTACCAAATAAAACTTCTGGTCATGGAAATAAAATAATTGTTACTTAAAACTCAGTGAAACCACAAGGATACAATCAGCCAAATCCTGAATGTGGGCAATTCCACTGGACAAATGACCTGTTTCTTTATAAAGTAAACAGCAAGGGGAAAACAAAAGGATGGAAACTGTTACAGAGCAAAAGAGATGGAAAAGCGAGGACCCTGATCCAAACAAGCCAAATCCAAAATATCGTTAAAAATGATAGAGAATTATTTGAAGGACAACAAATATCTATTTTCTGTTGACTCTGCTAAATTGGGCTTTGTCTTAGACTTGAAGCCCAGTATAAGAAACAGCCATATGGCGGCTCTGCACAGTTTGCCTGTAAGGACACCATCAGGGAAACGTCCACTCCTTTAGTCTGCTCTTAATAAAGACCTCCAGGGGGTGGTGGGGGTGGCCCGGTGGCGCGGTGGTTAAGTTCGCGAAGTTCTGCTTCTTGGCGGCCCAGGGTTCGCCAGTTTGGATCCTGGGTGCAGACATGGCACCGCTTGGCAAATGCCATGCTGTGGTAGCCGTCCCACATATAATGTAGAGGAAGATGGGCATGGATGTTAGCTCAGGGCCAGTCTTCCTCAGCAAAAAGAGGAGGATTGGCAGTAGTTAGCTCAGGGCTAATGTTCCTCAAAAAAAAAAAGAGACCCACGGGAGCATTTGCTTTCAAGTCTCCGTAGAAAAACCGTGCTTCTCCTAAACCGAGTCACTTTTACTTCAACGATACTACAACTCTTGAAACCATGTCTGCTCTTCTTTTTACTTGGGTCTTTGGGAGACGCAAAGTCAAATATGCAACCACCTCAAGCAGCCACACAGAACCACGTGAGACACACTCCTGTGTGCTATTCTATGCCATATTCGCTCTATTTGCCTTTCCCTGGATTCCTTTGAATCCAAGGATCCCTTCAAACCTCAGGGTTTAAATAAGGTTGTAATCTACGTCACAAGGACCTCAAGCTCTATATAAGTTTTTGGGGTGATTAGAGGTGATGCATATCATGTGCACCATAGACATTCAGCAAAAGCATTTCTGCGCTCAGCTTTTCATCTCAATTAAGCTATCGCTCCGTAAGGACACAGCTTGTATCTTTTCATCTTTATATCACACATAATGCCCTGCACATTTAAATGAGCTGATTAGGAGGGAGAGAACTGGAGCATCATTAAGACCCCACTCAATGGTGTAATACTCTGGCTTTACTGACAGGAACGAATCCTACATCCCATTCGCTGAAGCCAATGTTTGAATCTTTGCCGATTTTCATGATCTACTAAGACACAAAGTTCTGGAGATAGAGATAAATACCGACGGGAACTTGAGAGGTTACTACAGTGCACTGTACTCCTAGTTAGAGTGAAAATATAACCCGAATTAACATGGGAGATGCAAGTCAAGGCAAACCCATTTGACCCCCCTCCTCTTTTGAATCATTATTCGGTTCAAACTTTTTTTTGTTTGAAATTTTGTTCCAACTCTTACACGTTGTTCATCATGGATCACAGCACATTCTAATTTAGTATCCGACTCTATTTGAAATTCACACATCCCATTTTCGTTTGTATTAGCACAGTCTAAGGAAGACTAGAGGCTAAAGAGCAGAGACCCACATGACGGGACACCGGTCACAGGAGTCTCAGTCCCCAGGGACCCACAGCTGCAGGAGAGACGAGAGATGGGCTGAGCAGGAACGACACAGGACCAAGAGCAACAGCAACACCTGCATCGATTATATAATTTCAAAGAAAGACTTATTATTCTCCTTTTACAGGTGAGGACACCAAGGCTCTCTGAAGTGACTTAACTTCCTTGAGGTCCACACCTAGAAAGTGACTGACCCAGACTTTGAACCTACAGCCATCTAATTCTGAAGCTCCTTCCACACCACCTTGCAGTGGTGAGAAGTAGCACCAAGAAAGCATAAATAATGTGTTTGGGGGGTTGAAGGAAGGAGAACAACAGGAGAAAGAAAGAAAGAAAAGAAACTGATAGGACAGGAAAGTGGTATTTATTGAGCAACTACTGTGAGCCAAGCCCCTTAACATGCATTATCTTAAGTCACACAGCCAATCTGTGTGGTAGGACATTTTTATCCACAGACAAGATGAGTCTCAGAAAAGAATGACACCTCCGAGGTCACATAGCCAGAAAATACACAGCTAGGAATAAAATTCACATCTTGTGACCCAAAGTCAGGGACTCCAAAGGCCATTTCTCAAACACAAAGTACTTTTTATCCTCCTATTTCTTTTGGTTTCTCTTTACATCTATCTGACCAAATCTCAAGAACCAGGCCAGCGAGGGGCCGGGACTGGGCTACACGCCATGCGAGCTCCCCGGGGCGGCGGGGCCAGGGTGACCAACCATGCTGTCTCCTCAGAGCTGAGGCGTTTCCAGGACACAGGACTTTCAGTGCTGAAATTGGGACAATTCCGGGCAGATACTGATAGGAGAACTCAGTGGCTCTGCCAAAGAGGGATCCGTCACCCTGGGGTTAATAATTCCACGCAGAGGCGGCCTTGACCAGACAGCCAAGCAGCAGGGTGCACGCCTGGAAGGGCAGGCATGGGGTTTCAGGAAGCAGCCCGGTGAGCACAGCCCATCTAAGATGATGTTCTTAAACTACGCCAAGAATGTCTTTCTGGATTTGAAAAGGATTCTTACAGCACCACAGCCATCCTGATGAACATCTAACTCTACCAGTCTGTCCAGGGCAAAGCGTTTCTTCCCTTTGCCCCACAACCATCTACACAGCATAATTTTGAAATTGATAGTTTGCAACTCTGGCTTCTCTCCTCACCCTAAGCTCTGACACTCTCTTTGGTGTCTTTACCCCACTGTTTTAGGCAATCAGCATTCTGAATTTTGTCCATCTTATCAAAATCTGGAAAGGCTCTGCAATCGTTCATTGAATCCACTAGTGTGAATTAAAGCCAAAGTGTCGCTTCTCCCAGGAGTATTTTCATCTTGCTGCATTCTACATTTCCAACTGTGGAGTGACTCGCTCTCCTAGCAGCTTCAGAGAGTGCGGGAAGGTCGTGGGGTGTGTGAGGGAGCAGACAGCTCTGCCTCACCTTCCCCACCACCACCCTACACGCAGGTGACACTGGACAAGTAAATCTAATTCAGAATCACAAGCAACTCGTTGAAAAAATGGGTAAGACTTGCCCTCTTTTGAAATTTTATTTACTTGATTTATTTTTTTCTAGAAATACAATGATAAAAGTTTTTTTCTCTCTCTCTTTTTTTTTCTAGGAAGATTAGCCCTGAGCTAACTACTGCCAGTCCTCCTCTTTTTGCTGAGGAAGACTGGCCCTGAGCTAACATCCATGCCCATCTTCCTCTACTTTATATGTGGGATGCCTACCACAGCATGGCATGCCAAGTGGTGCTATGTCTGCACCCGGGATCCCAACTGGCGAACCCCAGGCCACTGAGATGAGGAACATGCGAACTTAACCGCTGTGCCACTGGGCCAGCCCCACAATGATAAAAGTTTTTAAAAGTTGTTTCCTGAGTCCAAGAGACATCTCTCTTCTGATAGTTTACTGAAAACATGGATTACATTTTGCTCTGGGATGAAGGTTGCCAGGAGCCCTTGCAGTCGGCCACTTCAGGAAATGATTCTTCACCCCTTCTGAGCATGGAGGCATTCAAAGGCCCATTTCTCCAGCCAGACAACTCTCAGACAGAGTCCCAAGCAGCTTGGAAATCCTCTACTGATTGAGAGTACAGCCCACCCAGGGCGGTTCTTCCCAGAGTGGCTGGAAGATGGTTCTAGTAAAGGAGGTGGAACAGGATGGCAGAGGGTTGTTGCAATTTTCTTCATATTACATTTTTAAACTTTTTATTGAAGTATCATCTATGCATAGAGAACTACACAAATCATAAATACATAGCTCATATTTTTTTTCAAAAACTGAACACACTCATGTAACCAGCACCCAGATCAAGAAACAAAATATTAGCAGTACTTCACTAGCTATCCAGATAAAACATTATCTTGACTCCTAAAACTATAGCTTAGTTGTTCCTGTTTTTGAAATCATGTTAATAAAATCATTCACTAAGTATCCTTCTCCAGCTGGCTTCTTTCACTCTGCATTATCTTTGTGAGATATTGTTGCATGTAGCACTAGTGTGTTCATTCTCATTGCCGTCTGTGCCTTTGAATGAATATACCACAATTTATTTTCCATTCTATTGCTGATGGCCATTTGAGTAGTTTCTAGCCTGAGGCGACTACAAATAATGCCGCTCTGAACTTTCATAGACCTGCCTTTTGGTGAGCACCTGGTTATATGTGCCTAGGGGTAAAGCTGCAGGGTCACGGGATGCATGAAAATGCTCAGCTTCAATAAATATTGCCAAACAGTTCTCAAAACCATAGCCATTTCGAGAGAGAGCACAGTTGATAATGGAGTCACAGAGTGAGAAGAAATTCTGGAAATCCAGAAAGCACATCCCCGGGCCTCTGGCTGGCTTACATTCCCATCGACTCCACTGGGCACAAACCTCTTAATATAGAATGTACATATCCTCTTTTCCGTACCCCTTTCACTAATCGTAACGTGGTAAAAGCAGCCATGGGGTGACCCCAGGGTCAGGACCCTGACTTTAAACTTACAAGCCCCCTAAACTCCTGGCTCCAAGCTGGCCGAGCATGGCAACAGTTCAGAGTGCACTTTTTGAGTGCAAAGACCTGGGCTCAGTCATCTACTAGCAATCATTTAGCTTCTCTGAGCCTCAGTTTCCTTATCTGTAAATTGGCAATTATATAAAGGCACTTGCCCAGAGCTTGTCACAAAAGAGATTATATTAGTTACCTAGAGCTGCTGTAACAAGTACCACAAACTGGCTGGCTGTCCCAGCACTGGAGACCAGCAGTTAGAAATCCAGGTGTCCGCAGGGCTGGCTCCTTCTAGAGGCTCTGAGGGAGTGTCTGTTCCACGACTCTCTCCTCGCTCCTGGTGGCTGCTGGCGACCCTTGGCGCTTCTTGGCTTCCAGCTGCTTCCCTTGGCCTTTACATGGGCTTCTTCCCTGTGTGTCTCTCTCGTGTGTCCACCCTACTCTGATATGACCTCATCTTAATCTAACTAATTATATCTGCAAAGACCCTATTTCCAAATCACGTCATGTTCTGAGGTTCTGGGTGGACGTGAATTTTGGAGAGACACTATTCCACCCAGTACAGAGGCATTCAATAAATAGTCCTTGTTATTATGTACTAGTTTTATTATTCGACTGACTAGTTGATGGATAGATGAACCTTTCCTTCATTAACTCAACAAATATTTATTGAGCGTCTACTATGTAAGAGGTACAGTTATACGTACTGGTGGTGCAGTCTTTGCTCTCATGAAGGTCACATGCTAAGGGAGTGAGCAGGGGATAAACAAATCTATAATAATCATATAACTTGTCAGATGGAGATGGTAAGAAGCAAAGGGAAGCAGGAACAGTCTTGTGTGTGACCTTCAGCTCTGGGGACTTGTCGTTGTTATTGTCTCAGCCCTTTGTTGTGTTCTTTGCAAAGTACGACATGAATTTTTCTCTCTAAAATCAGAACAGCCACTCCAGATAGCATTTTCCACTACAGTGGACAAGTTAATCATGATTATCCCATAAACTGGAGACTTGTATAACTGAGGAAATTGTTCCAAATGAAAGAAGAGCTCACAGGGTAGGAGGTAAATTGAATTCCACACGTGATAATAAGAGAGAGCAAAAAGAGGGCAGTGATGCATCAGGCCGCGTGAATCATCTACTATAAATCCAGATGTTTGCAAAATGAAAAACAGGCCAAGTCCATGACCTTGTGAACTGATGTAAGCACTGGTTAAAATACGATGGGAGAATAACTATCATGGAATGTTTTTTTAAAAAAGTCATGAAAAGGCCATTTACCTATCTATCACCTAAAAACATGTAGTAGATACAAAAGTATTTAAAAATTTACTTTGAACTACCATCAAACTAAACTTTTTAGCAACCAAAGTTTCAATTATCATCAGTAGCACAGCATGAGTGACTTGTTATATCATCGTGGAGAGAAAAACACTTTGTTAAGCTCATTTCCAAGGAAATGAAACGCTTTTCAGACATGTCATTAACACTCATAAAATCCTGTGGAGCCAAGCGGAGGGCAAATGTGATTTTTCAGAATGATCACAGACCATCAGCAGAAGGAAATTTCATTTAATTGTCTGAGTATTTATTTACTTATTTATACTTCAAGGAACCGATTTAAGGAAGGAGACTGTGGTAATCTGTATTATTAAGATACATATCAAACAACAGAGAAGGAACCTACAGTTAAAAAAAAATAACTAAAGTGGACATGGAGAAAAACCTGTCACAGACATGAAGAATGAATCCATCAGAGACATGGAGAATGAACCCATCAGAGACTGGAGAATGAACCATCACAACACAGAGAATGAACCATCACAGACGTGGAGAACCAACCCATCACAGATGCGGAGAACCAACCCATCACAGACGCGGAGAATGAACCCATCACAGACGCGGAGAATGAACCCATCACAGACGCAGAGAATGAACCCATCACAGACATGAAGACTGAACCCATCACAGACGTGGAGACTGAACCCATCAGAAACATGGAGAATGAACCCATCAGAGACATGGAGAATGAACCCATCAGAGACATGGAGAACGAACCCATCACAGACTGGAGAATGAACCATCACAGACACAGAGAATGAAACCATCACAGACGTGGAGACTGAACCCATCAGAAACATGGAGAATGAACCCATCACAGACGTGGAGAACGAAACCATCACAGACATGGAGAATGAACCCATCACACACAGAAGCAAAGCAGCAACAAAGTGGGAACTGTTTGCCCCTGTAATTCACGAAGCAAAGAATCCTGAACCCCCAGGGCCCCTCCTGAGTCTGTAGTAACCCAGAATTCATTTCCACGCTGTCCCAGAACATTGCTGGTTCCCCCATACTCCACCTCAACCTCATCTGCTCCAACCCCTCTCCAACACCCCACATTCCCCTTCATATTTTCAAATTCCTCATTACTGGATGTTTAAACCACTATTCTTATCCTCTTCCCATCGCTACCATTTTCTGGGAGACAACATCCCCACCTACCATGCAGTCCCACCTGGTACTTCTGTCTTCATTCTTTGCATTGTATCCCCCTGCCTCCAGTCTGCTTCCCCTGCTCATTGTCTTACAAGAATTTCCCATACCTACTCAAAAAAGGCAGAGATCTTCTTGGATGGGTAAAGAGCAGCAACAACAGTAAAGTTTTCATGGCTTTTTTGCCTATGGTAGGTAGAACTATGAAAGAGCCTGTGAGGCCCTGAAAGATAATTCTGCGTTCTGCAGTGTGTTCATTCATGGAATCACTCATTAAGTAGATGTTTACTGAGCAGTGCTGGGTGAGAAATTACCTCGACACAATGTACGCTACCTCCAAGTACACTACCAGGCAAGCTCTCCCAGGGGTCACGGGACAGAAAGCTTCTCAGGCTACATTAATATGTTTGAATCACGTGTTCATCAAGTGAATTTAAAGCACACAGCGACAAACAAGAGAAAAAAATGTGGTGTAAGTTATCACACTTAGGCTAGAGTGCAAGCAGGTGGAAGAAATCACACACCCTCAACTCTAGGTTCCGCCCTCCCCAGGGATGGTGTTGTCTGAGGACCAGAGTTAGGTAAGGGCAAGACAGACCAACAAGTCAAGGGCACATGCCTGCTCTCTCCAGGCAATTCCATCTGACCCTAGCTGTAGTTCGGCACTCAGCCTGCTGAGCAGCCATGGATTATATTCGCATTTCCTGGGTAGAGGACACACAGGGCTAAAATGGGGCCGTCAATGGGTATCGAAATTCAGACCTCATAAGTATTCAGCACCTCATGCGTATTTCGTGTATGGTGAATATTTACTAACTACTTGGTCCTTCCATCCCTTTCTGTCTACGTTCACACATATATGCTCTACTTAAGTGATTTGTGGAACAGGTTGCTCACCCTCTGTGCTTAACACGCCTTGATGCGTTTCATCCATTCTATTTGTTTTCTTCCACAGCAGAAAGGAACGTTCTCAAACAATACAGCACAATGCACATTAGCGGCAGCTCCCGTGTTCCAAGCTCCGGGGGCAGGAGGACAAGGCACAGAGCGGCGAGCAAGCAAGCGCGGGAGTGAGGCTGCAAGAAGCAGGCGGCAGACACCCTGCGGGGTTGCCACGTGAGGAAGGCCCTGCCCCGGGAAGCAGACGGGCCTGGCGCGCAGACCGAGGAGGGCCGACGAGCCCGGGCGCGGAGGGGCCCGGGCGGCGCCTGCGGGAAGCCGGCGGCGCGGAGGGGGCGTCTCGGCCCGCGCGTGCCCGCGTCTGTGCGGCGGGACGGCCGCAGGGCAGCCCTGGCAGCGGCTGGTGCATGAGCCCCCCAGCGGCGGGCGGTGTTCGACGCCGTGTCACCCTGCGGGACGAGGCCTGTTTGGTGTCTGCGGACACAGGGGGTCTCTGGGCTCAGCCCTGATTTCACAAGGGGGCCCCTTTGCTCCGTTCATCACAGATAAACAAGCCCCTTTCTGGGCCCCTTTTCAACCAGAGCAGATGAGGTTGTATTTATATTTGTGATAAAAGGGGAAAACATAGCCCAGTTTCTTTAAATATCCGCTGATAGACTCACAGGAAACTAACTGGTCAACTTCCTGATTCCCAACCTATAAACTGGGGGCAGAGGGGAAGCTGTAGGAAAGAAAGAAAAGAAATATCTGTGAATTATAAACTGCACTCTTCCTAGTTCTTCAGGCAAGTTTAAATTACAATGAGCTTCCGTTCTCTTATTCATTCACTCAACAAACATTCTTGGAGCCCCTAATGTGTAGGCAGCACATGTGTTTCACACAATGATTCACCATCAGGCCAGGTAGTGTTCCTATGACACAGTTTAATTAAATCAGAGATGGATTTACCCTAAATTAATAAAGCTTAAGCCTGAGGGCACCTCCCTGGAATAGGTATTTCTAAGACCCTAGGAAGGGACTTAGCAAAGAGTTTACATATTTGTATGTTTTATGTAACATTCAAATGTATAAAATTTTAATTGCAATTGGCAAAACCCCATTTTATACTTCCATTTCTGCTTTCTTTCAGCCACACTTCCCCTTGGGTTGGGTGGCTTTGGAGTGGCTACAGGCATTTTGGGGATCTGGCTAAGAAGTCAAATTGGAGTACATCTATGTTTAGCAGGATATATGCGTGTCGTTCATAGTCATTGCCCATGGACGGTTGTCATTACTTGCCATCCCAGTGTAGGACCTAATCCCAGGAATGCCCCTCCACCCGTTGTGCAGACTCGCCCAGCGTTAAGACAGTGGTACAGGCCAAACGTCATATCATGATCTCAGTGTGCCCTACTGAACCCCATACCCAAAGTATATGGGTAATGGGAGAAAGAAGATTTGAAATGAAAGGGGCCAGAAGCTAGTCTATGGAAAATTTTTCCGGTCGTCAGATGTATAAAACTGGGTCCCTTAGTTAGGGAGGAGACATGGAAAGCCCCAGAGGATGAATCACTGGCCGGGTGTGCCAGGCCTACCTTTGGAGTGCTAGAAAACCAGGGGCAATGTGGACCTTCCAAGTGAGAGGAAGGAAAGAGCCATTAAACGGAGAGAGCATGGAGAGAGGAGGGAAAAGATGGCTTTGCTCACCTGGAGAATTTTATGCTCTTGCTGAGCTAAATGACACAAGGTAGCCTTGGCATGTAGGGTTCTCTTTAGTCCTAAGATAGGATTCTTGACACAAAATTTTGCCCAGTAGTTGGAGCTACATGTATACAGGGCAGTACTCCAGACTGTGAGCTCCTCCCTTGATCATCATTCATATCTGCAGCTCTGAGTTATTTGCATCAGTCTTTGGTGCCCTACTTCCTTAGCTGTGAAACCAGGAGAAGATGAGTCTCTGGCCTCAATTCCAGAGTAGTATGGTCTGAATGCCACAGCTTACTTTTATAAGCGAGTCTCTCAAGGTGTGTCTACAACTTTGTGGACAAAGGACCCACCTCTGCCTGCCCCTAGGAAGGAGGCAACTACCTTCCTATTCAGGATACATTAACACAGGGTCCTCTCCACTCAGCCCTCAGCCTAGACTCCTCTCCATCAGAAGACAAAGTGGTGGCAACACCCAGTTTCCAGGCTACTCTGAAAAGTTCAGTCCATCTGTGCTCCAAACACATTGGGTTCCAGAGCTGTTACCAGCCAACAGCTGCAGGCCTCCTGACTCATAATTGGAAAATGTTATTCATGCAGCTATGATGTGTATGCCTCAGAGGTCTCAGGGAAACATATACAAATGAGGAGGAAGAACAATCTAAGAGACTCGAGACATAAAAAAGCACAAAATCACCACAGTGTCTGTAGATTATTGTCCTAGATGGATGATGATGCTTGATGGATTTCTTCCATGTTTTCAGTCTCATTCTGATGTACAGCCCTACTGCAGGCAGTTCCTTACACATCGATCGGTGTCCTTTAGGAAGAGATGCTTAGGGCAGAAAGCCTGAACTAGCTTAACCAATAAGGAATTAATCATCTCACACAACAAGAAGTCAGAGATAGGGTGCTTCTAGGGCTGGTTAATTCAGAAACTCAACGATTTTTCCCACTCCACTACCCTCAGTGTGTAGTGTGACCTTCCAGGTTGGCTCCCCATCATGGTACCAGGATGCTGCTGCAGCTTCAGATAATACATGAAGACCTTGTCGGAGGGCAGAAAAGGGCCTGCTTCCTCTCACAGGAAGCTTTTTTAAAAGTCAGGTTTATAGATATATAAGTAAGATGTGTAAGATACATACAGTAAAGTTTACTATTTTTTAGTGTACAATGTGATGAGTTCGACAAATGTATACAGTCACATAATTAAGGTGTGGAACATTTCCATCACGCCAAAAAGTTCCTCTTGTCCATTTGTAGTCAAAATCCCCTCCCTCCACCCCAGCATCTGGCAACGACTAATCTCATCTCTGTCCCTATAATTTGCCTTTGCAAGGATGTGATATAAATGGAATCATCCGTTAGCGTAGACATTTGTGTCTGGCTTCTTTCGCTAGGCACAATGCATTTGAGATCCACCCATGCTGTTACATAGATCAGCAGTCTGTTCTCTTTTATTGCTGAGAGGTATTCCATTGTATAGATGTACTGTAATCTGTTCATCCATTCATGAGTTAAGGGACATTTGGGCTGTTTCCAGCTTTAGCCGTTATGAATAAAGCTGCTGCAAACATTCACGGACAGGTCCGTGTGGATGTATGTTTTCGTTTCCCTCGAGTACATTTTTAGGAGTGAGATTGCTGAGTTAGAAGGTTAACATACATTGCTTTTTAAGAGCAAGGAAACTTTTCCCAGAAGTTCCTCTCTGTCTTGTTGGTTAGAATTTGTCACATGTCCCTGCCTAAACCAATCTCTGGCAGAAAGAGCAGAAAGAAACTAGTCAAAGTCCACTCTCATGGCTATGGAGAAAGGACACTCTCCCTGACCAGAGAGCTTCCTATGGAAACAAAATCCAGGCCGTTCCAGCAGGAAAGAAGAGATGGCTAGGTTTAGGCAGGCAACCAATGGTGACCCACCCAGGAACCGCCCTACCTCTGGACTTCTTATGTTAGATAATTAGTTCCTTATTTTGTAAGCCACTTCAATCAGATTTTCTGCATCTCAGCATCTGAAATGACCTGTGTGTGACTGCGGGCAGCAGTTTTACCAATCGGAGGGGCCTGTGAGGACTAGCCCCTCGTGACCATGGGGTCCTGGCCAGGCTGATTGGATCACATGCTGGTCGGTGGCCCGCAAGGGGCTCACTGAGGTTTTGCACTCTGGATCTGGCTGAACCAATCACATAGTCTCTGGCAGAGTTCAAGCTCAAGACACAGGCAAAGAGACAGTAAGAAGAAGAATGACAGCAGAATGAAGAGACAGGCACAGAGAAAGGAAGCCACGAATGAGGGAAGAGGAGGAGATGGGTGCCATGTCAGAGGGGGAAAGTGGCCCAGAATGATGGCAGAAGCAGCAGCAGAGATCAGCTGAATCATCCGGCAGACCCAGTCACCGAATGAGGAGCGCTGGCCGTCACTCCTGGGAGAGGGTCAGATGCCCACTGCCGCAGCGGCCGTGTATCTGGAACAGTCCTCTGTGTTTTGCTGAGACTGCCAGGATGATTGCCAGTGTCTGTGCTTTCCCCAAGTGTCCACTCACAGAACCTGCCACCCCGAATCACCTGAGGTGACCAGGACCAGCCCTGTCCTTTACCCCAGAGCTCACTCACTTCACAGTGCACCTGCATGTGTCCCTGGAGGCCAAAGCATACGAGGAAAACCTGGTCACAAAGGCAGCAACAGCTGCCCCGTTCTGAGCACCGTCAGCTCCCTCAGAAGGGCAGAGACCATGTGTCAGTACAAATGGCGTTCTCTGAGGGCTCACTCTGAGCTGGGCACCATATTAAGCAGCTCACGTGGGTTAACTCATCAAACCCTAAAACGCTATGAGATAGGTACAATTCTTTTTTCCACTTTACAGATGAGGAAACTGAGGCCCAGCATAGAGTAATCTGCCCAGTGTTCACAGCCAGGAAGTGGCAGAGCCTTGTCCTGAAGTGAGCACCTCCCACTGTCAACCTAGGACCAGGGACCCTGATGGGGACTGAGCATGGAGAAGTGGCAGGGAAGGCAGAAGAGCACGTCAGTCGCACTGGAGGCTGAGGAGGACCCTTGCCTGGTGAGGAACTCCAGTAGCAGGATTGTAGGCAGCCCAAGCTACACACAGGCACACACATTTCCAGCCCTCCAGCCCAAGAAAGATGTCTCCCACTTCAAAGTTCTGGCCCAAGCGTTGAATTGGACCTCAGGACAAGAGGAAGCCAGCAATTTAGACTCAAGAACTTATTCTCTGAGGCCTTATGACTCAGAGTGTGCACTGTGGACCAGCGGCATGGGCATCAGCTGGATGCCTGCTGGATGTGCAGGGTCTCAGGCCCACCTAAGACGCAGCGAGTCTACACGTGTATTTTACAAGACCCGCAGGTGATACGTGTGTACTTGAAATTCTGAGATGCTCAGCTCTGAAGAGACCCGGAGTCTTTGGAACAGAGATGGGAGTAGGGAAAAGAAGAGGAGCCAGACCTGCCTTTATTCTTCCCTGGTCCAAACCTGACTGGCCAATATATTTTTGAGACCTTGTATTTAACGGCGTCAGGGTGTACCCACCTCCGCACTGTGGGGTTGGTATTTTTAATACCTGTTTAACAACAAAAACAGGAATTATTTTTGTCCTTATGAATTGCTTTCCTGAATCGCCTGTATGTGTCTCATCTATTCTCCTTGACTGTGTGTGTTTTTGTCTGTGGAAAAAGCAGGGCTTAAAAGTCGGAAGGAAGGGATCAGATTCCCTATCCTCTTGCCAACCAAGAGCATATTTACTAGTCTCTTCCATCCTTTAAACATTAAATGATGTCTGTGAAGCACCCACGTGGGCTGGAGCTTTTCTCAGTGCTTGGGGTTGCCAGGTAGCCAACATAATGGCATCACCGTTTATTTGCACTTTCTGCTCTGGTGTCCTTGGAGGCTCTGCAGGAACATGGACAGACTTATACTTGAAATGAAAACCAAGAAGACAAGCAAGAAGTGGTCCCCGGTTCTCAATGAGGTGAACCCGTGAGCGATGGCTGCTCAGTTTGTCTCACCTCAGTTCCCATCCACCCTGTTCAAAAGCTGTCCTCGGCTTCTCTGCCCATCCCCACCCTGCCTGAACCCTGCCTGTTCCTTACTATCCAAAGGAAAATTTGACAACCCATCAAGCGCTGAAAAGGGTGTCAAAATAGAACAACTGTTTCTATTAAAATCTCACAGATGGAGTAACCAGACTCACCAGCCCAATATTGGGGTTCATGATTTCACAATGGGAAAGTACATTTTATTCAGATCTGACTTGGAAAATCCAGATCATATGGTCACTCCAACTATAAACCAGATAAGTATGAAAATGGGCATTTTATCCTAACACATGAGGAAAGGAGATATTCTTCTTTAAAGAAGAATTTTATCCTTTCTTTTTGTGTCCAGACCTGAGATCTTTCAACATTTTGTTCAGTGTAACAATTGCTATGTAAACTCAGTCTGGGTAATTATCTTCCTATCATCACCTGGAACTGAGATACATAATATACAAAAGTAGGCTGTTCCATCCTCCTACTCTAAAAGCACCGTTAGTAAACTAGCATCCGCTCCAGGGAAAGCACACAGAAACGCCTTCACAGAAACTCATCGGCAGAGAAGGCGGGAAGGAGGCCGAGCGGGGAGAAGCTTGTGTGCCACCAGACTCTTGCCCTCCTTTCTCTTGGGGTCTGTGGCTCTTGTTCAGGAGAAGGCTTTGAGGCCAGTAATGATGAATCCGACGCCATGTGAATGAGACTTGCAGGTGTGAGTGGGAGGCTGCCTGGGCAAGCCCGGGTGATGGGAACGTGGGGAGAGGAGGGTTTCTGGGACACAAGCAGAAGGAAAGGTTGTGCTTGAGTGAGAAAAAATAGGACGGATGTCTCTTCCTGAGAAAGAGTGAATGCGTCATCCCAAGGGGCAACTTAGAGCTCTGCGCTGCACAAGCCTACTGCTGCTGTCAGGAAAGGACGCAACCAGAGGAGACACTGCTTCATCAGAGAGAGCCAGGACTGTCTGAGGATTTGGAAAGTCAGCCAAGCCCATTGGAGCTAACTCCACAGCAGCTCGGGGAAGGCAGCAGTCTTGATATGTCAACCCTCGGAAAAGCGAATGAATGGATAAGCCAAGGGCACAAATGCCTGCCACATAGTAGGCACTAGGTGAATGAATAAACGGGTAGACGAGCCAATTTAAGCTTCAGAGCCAATCATTTGGTCCAGGAACTGCATCTATTCATTCATTAGTCCATTCGGCACATATATTTTGAGTGTCCACTTTATGTCTTGAACTACGCAGCAGTGAACAAGACAGAAAAGGTCTGCCCTCCAGAGCTTCTAGTGGGGAGACACAGACAAGTAAATAATGCAAGCAAATAGATAGTATTAAGACAATTTATAAGTAACGGCAAATGCTATAGAGAAACTAAAATGTAGTATTACCAGAATAGACTAGAGCAGAAATCAGCAAACTTTTTCTGTATAGGACCAGAGAGAAAATATTTTAGGTTGTAGGCCAAACACTCTCTGTTGCAACTACTCAACTCTTGCCATTGTAGCCTGAAGGCAGCCGTGGGCGATATGTAAATGAATGAGCATGGCTGTGTTCAAATAGAACTTTATTTATGGATGCCGAAATTTGAATTTAATATAATTTTTATGTGTCACAAAAGATTCTGCTCTTGCTTTTTTCAACTATTCATAAAATCTAGAAATCTTTCTTTGTTCTCAGACCATACAAAAACAGGTTGAAGGCCAGATCTGGTTGCCGACCCCTGGAACAGAGTGACAGGGCAAGGAGGGGAGCTCTGCCAGGAAGGTGACATTTGAGCTGAGACTAGAATGAGGATAAAGAACAGCCATGCAAAGAGAGGAGGGAAGAACATTCCAGGCACAAGGAGGAGTGATGCAAAGGCCTTAAAGAAGAAGTAAACTTGATTGGTCAAGGACTATAAAGATAATCAGAGTGGCTAACATACAGTGAGAGAAAGTTGCATGATATGACTGCTTCGTGAGGTAGGTGGTCTCAAAATCAGCTTTAACAATAAAAAATATGTATATCCACAGTGCTATCCACCACAGACTTCAGTTGTGTTGAACAGTTGTGAGGGAAAACGGATCTAGAAACTTCTGTGTCCTACTTGGTCATGGCTAGGAGACAGAAGGGTGAAGACCATCCCGGCCTCTGTGCTCATCGGCCAGGCATGAGCTTGCCGTGTGAGAGGGGCACACTGTGCACAGGCGTTGACAGGCGTGGCAGTGGACAATATGGGTTCTGACTTTCACCCTAGATTCTCTTCTGCAGATTTCTTCATTGCTCAAGATTAGTCATTCTTAGATTTTAAGCGACAGCATCTTTCTGGGAAAATTGTGGGCAAAGCAACTCAGAAAATCTGGTTTCATTTGTTTGTTTGCTTTGTTTTGTTTTCATGCATATGGCCACTTCAGGGTTTACAACTTTTTGAGGGTTTTGGATTGTTTGATTCAGGGATTCTAACCAACACTGATCAGCCTGGTGCCTTTCACTTCAGTATTTTTAAATAATCTCACTAAATCCAAATTATCAAAGTCTTCTGGAATACTACATTCAAAGGGAAAATGGACAACCCCACCCCTCAACCACACAGCATGACAACTATGGCTACCGTCAAAAGCCAGGTGGAGCAGGCTCTTGGAAGCCCTAGCACCCCCTCGCTACCCCCTGCTAATTAGGGATGGAGCAAGAGGGGGCAAGGGAGGGGAACGCCAGGCCCAGGTGAAGGGAACTTGTCTTTGCAGTGCACTGTTCTGATTCTTTGGTTTCTGGCCCCAAAGCCTTTGGACATGAGTCAATTCCTGTTTTGTGGAAGCTACTCAGGTCCATATATTACGCTTCATATGTGGGTTTTTACTTTGTCAATTAACATTTCTTGCACAGAATTAAGGCACAGAATAGCATCTCAACCCTTCACATCCCCAACTGGGGAGCAAAGCAACTCAGCAGTTCTCAAGTCCTGGCAGCATCAAAAGAGCATCTGTAATCAATCACCACCTTTTTCCCCCCCTGTTTCTCACCATCCTTTGCTTAAAAATAAGCCTATTTTTTTCCCTCATATCCTTGTAAAAACACATGCGCACACCAACACACACATGTGCTCCCAGGCTGAAGTCACAAGTGCCAAAGCTCAGCCTGGAGAGCACATTTATGACTGGGTTATACATCTCTGAAAACAGGAGTTTATAATGGAAACACTGACAGATCATTAACTATAATAGCATAAACCAAGGCTCAGAATTTTCACGGTGTCTCCATTTTGTTTGTGTCAGTGGGATTTCTAGGCCCAGAATTTGGTTGTAGAATCCTGAGCTGTGCCCAAACACGTGAGGCAACTCAGAGGGCAAGAGGACAGCATGGAGGAGACGGCTCAGGACATGCAGAGTCTCCAGGTGCCAGTATTCGGTGATTCAGTAATGATCACAGGAGTCTCAGCATGGAGAAGACACCACCTGGGCAGGAAGCCTAAATCCCTATCAGCCACTCATCTCAAATGACCAACTTCTCCTTGCCCCAGGGGAGACGTTTATTGATATAAAGAAGCAACTTAGAACAACCAGCTAGTAGCTGACAGATGGGAACTACGTCCTGCCAGGGCTCTGGTTCCTGCGCTCTCCTACAAGGAGATCAATCTGCTAACTTTATCTCCAGTGTTTAGAGTGCTACTTGACACACAATAAATGCGTGGGATGTATTTGGCATTACATGCGTAGATGGACAGATCAGCGAGCTAGTGAAGGAATTAACAAACACACCTCTATCGGCCTCAGGATTCACATCTGTGAAATGAGGTGGTCAAACAAGATCAGCGGTCCTCTACTCTGGCTGCACACTGGAAAAGTCCTGAACTGCTTTGCAAAAATGCTAGTACCTGGGGCCGGCCCCGTGGCTGAGTGGTTAAGTTCGCGTGCTCCGCTGCAGGCGGCCCAGTGATTCGTTGGTTCGAATCCTGGGTGCGGACATGGCGCTGCTCATCAAGCCACGCTGAGGCGGCATCCCACATGCCACAACTAGAAGGACCCACAACGAAGAATGTACAACTATGTACCGTGGGGCTTTGGGAAGAAAAAGGGAAAAAAATAAAATCTTTAAAAAAAAAAAAAATACTAGTACCTTCATCCTACCCCAGACCAAAAAGCTATGTCAGAACCTCTCGACACAGGGCGTGGGCATCACTAGTTTGAACAACTCCCCAGGTGGTCCTAATGTAGGCCAGGTGATTCTAAAATTCCTTTCTGTGTTTAAAATTCTATGAATTTTAACTAATTTTGGTCATAAAATTCAAGACAAATTCAAGAATTTGCCTTTCTGCGGCTCAGATAAAAAGAAGGGGAGTGAAATGACATCAGGAAACTGTATTTAGGAAATTTATTTTTTGGACTCGGTGGTGCCAAGCACTGTGCGTTACAAATATTATCTCTGGTCCGCCTGACAGGTGGCATTAGCGCCTTATCCCTGTTTTTTGGATGAGGAATCTGGGCTCAGAGAAGTGAACTGAGTCATCCAGGGAGAGGCAGACACCCTGAGCTGCCACAGGGTGTTGCCGGTCAACTCGCTTTCAGAAGTAAATGGTGTTCAGCCTCAGGCAGAGATTTTAGGTTTTGGCAGAGTGGAGGAAGAGAGAGACCGGAGAACGTCAGGACGCACCACACAAAACGTGAGGTTGGGGGCCGAGGAATTCCCTCCCGCCCCTGCTCCCCTCCACCCTGCCTCCCGGGGCCTGGGCCAGCTGTCAGAGATGAGCCCTGATAAAGGCCCTGGGCCTCCTCGTTGAATTCCTTTGTTCCAGAACCCATCCCATTAGAAAAAGGTCACACATCTTTGGCCCCTTTTAATTTCAGGGGTGGAGAGGTAAAAGCCCAGTCAGGGAAACATGTGCAATTATGAGCAATTACTTAAACGGCTTTCAGACAAGCCTTGGCCCTCCACCAGCAGGCAGAGGGGCCGGCGTCTGGGTTTTGTAGGAGAGAAGGAGCGAGGGTGGGAAGGTGGGGAGGCAGAGGGGAGGGGAGGCAGCAAAGCCTTTTGTCACTGGGCTATAGAAAAAGCCCTCGGTATTTCCTGCCACTGGACTAGCTGACACTAACCAGCCGCCGCACAGGGGAACCATTCACTTAAAAGTCATCGTTTCCTTGCTTATCTGCCTCTAAAGAAACAAATCTATTAGCAGCAAGAAATCACTCCAGTGGCTCTAAGTGCTCCTCCTGCTGAAAATGCCAAAGCCCTGCCGGTGGCTCCCAGCGGCTGTCCCGGCCTCCGCACGCTGGGCAGCAGCTCCACGCTGCCTGGGTCAGGGGGTCTCTGGCCACTACAGATAACAAGGGCCATTACATTCCAAATCCATTCCCAGCCTCCTCCCCTCCCTTCCGCCAAAATCCCAAACCCAACTTCTCCCTGGCAGATCAAAGGCTGCCCGGGCTGCAGGAGAGCTCCCTCCATCCATAAGCTCTTGACACGGGAATCAACAAAACGATCCAATATTTCCTTCAGGATTTATTTGGTCCGTGGAACAGCAGTGCATTGCCAGGCCTTTCCTTTTGAGAACCATGGAGATTTGGTGTGGAGTTCAAAGTAGTTTGCTCTCTGAATTAAAAAGCAAAAATGCCCAAATAGCCCCAAGAAGACCTGTCTAGTCTTTGTCGGTCTCAAACACACAAACCATAAGAGGAGGGCTAGTGGTACAGCTGGATCTTTTGGATCTTCCAAAAGCAACTTTCCTTCCACTCTAAGTTTTCAAGAGTTGCTGGAGAGCTACCTAAGCAAGCAGATCTAATTTTAACAATTAACTCTGCGATTTAGGAAGTATAATAAAAATTAATATTCTTCCCTCATTGTTCATCCTAAAGAATTCAAAAGTACTTCACAGACAAGGATCTGAAACTATGGATCAAAAAGAACTACAAACAAAAGAACAGTTAAATAGAGGGCACTGTGCATTTGGGACAGACCAATTGTTTTAAACCGATGAGAATGTTCATTTAAAAGATCAATTCCCTTGATTACTGTATCACTCTCCTTTGGCTATTTCTTTGCTTCCTAAATCCTGAATCCCTGAAATTGGAGGAGAGAGAACACAGAAAGCTGAACTGATGGGAGTCATTCAGACTAGAGCCTTCTAGACTTCCCCATTAGCTAAGATGTTAGGTTTCCTCACACATCCTTCATGTGTATCACATACAGATCACAATTTTATAAATAAAGTCTTGCAGCTTCATCCTTTATAAAATATATAAATGTACATTTAGATCAATTTGAGCTTTTCTTTGGTAAGTATAGGAAATGCTCAGCAAAGACCACTGAGGTATATTAAACCACCCTGATTTATGATCCAGATGAGAGAAAGCAAAGTAGATCATAGGCCAGAAAATGAGGAAGTGGGGGGAGGCTTGTGACACAATGACAGTTATAGCTTAAGTCTAGAATACAGATGATAGGTTGTGTCAGCTTTACATTTATAGCCTACAGGAAGAATACAGACTCCTTGCCATGCTGTTTGTTTCCTCTAAAGCATGACAATATCAACAGCTACCGTGTATTGAGAGCTCTTGTTATCCAGGTACAGAGCTAAGCACTGGACAAGCTTTGCATTATTTCCTCTAGTTCTCACAAGAGTCCTATGGAGTAGGTACCATTTAGCAGATGAGGTAAGTGATCCTAAAGAGCTTAATTGGCTTTCCTGAGGCCACACGGAAGTAACTGTAAATGCTGGGATTCGAATAGAGGCATCTGACTTCAGAGTCAGCGAGGAAACTGCCAACTTGAGACAAACATGTCTGCCACTCCTCTGCTAGCCCACCACTTTCAGTTTCTACCAAGAGGCAACAGGCTTGCTGTTCTATGACATATTCTATCATATCAGTCTTCTTCATCCAAACTCTAATATGACTTCAGCTATGTTTGTTTTATTCATAAGTGTGTTTACATTGTCTATCTCCAATTATATGACTTTTCAAACACTTCCCCTCATTATTGCATTTCTGTTAATGAAGTCGCAAGAGAAAACTAATATTTCATGGAGGAGAACATGGATTACAAAGTGCATTTTGTAATCCATGTCCAGCGATCCTGTGTGCCTTCCTCCTGAGTCTTGTGACCTTCGGGAAACACATCTTGTATATTAATTTCTTTGGTTTCCAAGTGCAACATTTTAAAGAAGCCTGGCATGATTTATCGACATCCGTCCCCCAGGAGGAGTATATCCATTTTACTCACTTTTCTCTTCCTGCTCTTAGCACAATGATTTGCACCAATCCTTTAGAGGGGCAGTGGGGAAGCCTTTTGTTCTATTAAGGTAACATCCAACTGTCTTCAGACCCTGAGTTCAATAACTGCTTTCCAGCCCTCTCAAGTCGTTCACCATGGAAGTCCAGGGTCAAACAGCCTGCAGATGCACATATGCCACACCTCTCAGCAAACCCACCTGGATTGGCCTGCTTGCCTGGAGATGGAACTTGGCATCCTTGGCTTAAGATTGATCAGCATCACTGGTTCACTTTGCGGGAAAAAGTTTCTGAGCCAAACCATACAAAGACAAAGTGGTGGGGGAAGCAGCCCAAGCCAGCTGTCAAGAAAGTCAGCCAGGTGGGACCACAGGGAGGCAGCAGGGCAGGGGCAGGCAGCACTAGCGGCAGCCATGGCATTGAGCAGCCTCCCGGGGTCTCTCATCCTGAGGAGCACGTTCTGGGTCTTCATCAGCTTCATGGTGCCCTGGTTCATCCCTAAGGGGTGATCAGCACCATGCTGGTTACCTGTTCAATTTGCTGCTATCTTTTGGCTGATTGCAATTCTGGTCCAAGTCAACCCTCCCTTTGGACCACAGTTGAAAAATTAAACCATCTGGTATCTCAAGCATCACTGGCCTTGATGGAGAAGACCTGCTCTCCAGTGCTCAGTCAGAAAGTGATGAAGAGAATTCCTCCGGATGCAAAATCACTTCCAAACCCGGACCACCTTCCTTGACTCACCTGTTTTGGCCACCAGCTAACTTAAACATTTTCACACCACTTTTGAATATCTTATTCTACCATGCAGTATTTTTTCCTATCACCTTTTTTTAGATTTTGATAAATTATGTGCCTACTTAACCTAACCTGTGCCGATTCCATAACACATTTATGGCCCCTGCTGAGGTAGAAGGTGCTATTCCTCTGGGAAATATGTTACTCTCTCCTTGGAACCTGTGGATTTGAACATGGCTCCTGCCTGCTCACAATAAGGGAATCAGCAAAGTGTTTAAAAACTGCTACAAGACAAATTAAGAGTCCAGGGCAGCAGTCAGTAGGAGACCATATCAGGAAGGAAGCTCCGGCCCAATGGAATTACACCAAAGTATATTCTCAGGATGAGGTTCTTATTCCTGCCATCTTTTGGACTAAATTATTTTTCTGTTTTCTGTGCGAAAGGAAAAAAGAAAATTAAATTAGTTCACTGCCCTCAATAGTGCATAACTTGAAGAAAGTCTTTTTATCTGCTAAGATTTATGTTAAAATGTAATCAAACCAAGTTGTTGAATAGAGTTAAGGACACAGTGGATGGACAAGAGTGTCTTAGCGCACACAGCGCGAACTCACCTGCCCAATGAGCGGGGCTCCCTGAAGAGGAGCATTTCCTAGAACAGGCCTTTCTGTGGGATTTCTCAAGTTTCACGGGATTTTGCTGACAAACGAGGAGCCTCAGCTCAAAGAGTCTCTGTGGGGGCCACAGCGAGGCCACTACGTCTCTTCCACACACCTGTGGCCATGATAAATCTGCCCTGTCCACTGACACACTGTCACCTGGGCTCCCATGGCCAAAGGCACAGGTGCCTACACTGGCTGAATGAATTCTTGGCCTTATTACAAAAAACAAGGGCGACCAACCCCTGGTGTTTAATCCCAAAACCTGGGCCTCATTAGCACCATGCCTTTCCCAACAGGGTAAGGAGCTGTATGCTCTGTGGTCACGTCACCTAGGATGAAACTGTCAAGCATGTGAGCCTGGATGAGCAAGAAAAGTCTGGGGATGTTAAGGCAGAAACACTGCCCACACATCTATTTCTAGGAAGTAGTGCACTTCAAAGGACATGTTCCTCTTTTCAAAACTATCAAAATTGCTACAGATGTTATATTTGTATGTTAAATTATAATATATATCATATATCTCAATATATATTATGTTTATATATTAAATTATAATTTTAGAACTTTCTTGAGGAGAAATGGAATAAGGTGTTTCAGAAGCTTTCCAGTGGCTCTATTTCACTCAGCCCCACCAGGAAGACTGGCGAAAATGAGCATCTTTTTTTATTTGTTTTTAAAATGATCACCAAACTTTTCACGCTCCTTTTCCTGGCGAGTCCCCTTTCTACTCAGCCCCCTGGTCTTTCCCATTGCTGGGTGCTGAGGGCAAGGCGTCCACCACAACAGCAGCTTCCGCTTTGGCACTTCAGTGGAGTCTGATGGTGCAGCCCTTTCCTGCAGGGACTTCTCTTCCTCTTACTAAACCTTCGCTCCTTGTCTGTTTGCTCACCGAGACCTCAGCATGCACGGCCTTCCCTTCCCTGTCCACGTTCCTGACACGATGGCACTCTTTCTGGAGCACACCAAGCTCCTCCCTGCCCACAGGTGCTTGCTTTCACGGCTCACTCTCCCTGGTATATCTTCCCTTCCCTGTCTCCTTCTCATCTTTCATTTCTTACCTCGGGAAAATTGTCTGCTCCTCCCCACTTCCCTGACCGCTCCCCCACCTACTCCCTGTTACAGCCCCCTTAGAGTACTAAGAGATTCCTTAGAGTACTTACTATCTTAAGAAATCTTCTGTGTGTGCTTTATGCATTTCATTGTTAGTTCTCTCCTCCTCTAGAATGTAATTCCACATCTGGGCACATCACCTATTTTTTACGCTCTCCAATGCCGCGCACCTAGGCAGTGCCTGGCACAGAAGAGGAGCTAAAGAGACAATCAATGAACCAATGAATGAACAGCCCAGGGTTCCTCAGAGGAAAGGCACAGCTTCTGAAGAGAGAGCCCGTCGGATCCCTGACTTGTTCTGTAGGGAGTTTGAAGAGCACTGGTGACTTCAAACACTCTGACACTCTGCTTAGTGTCCAGCTGTTGTGAGAACTTGCCTGACTTTGGGGGGAACCTCCAGTTTCCAAACACAAAATTGCCCACATCTTCCAATGCTTGGATATGCTCAGCATCTGGACCATGCTAACAGTTAGCACGCAGTGAGCACCTCCCCTGCCAGGAATGTGTATAACGCATTCTCTCCCGAGTCTGCACAACGACCCTGTGAGAGGCTGTTGTCCCTACTGTACGGCTGCCCAGACTGAATCTCAAGGGATTTGCAAAAACACATGGAACAGATAAGCATTAGAGCTGCTGTTTGAACTCGTCTGTCTCACCTATCTTGGTGGCTCATGCTTTTAACCATTCTTTGTTTTGAGAAGCCAAACATCAATATGGTAAGGACAATCAGCTTGTGGTGCACACACATACGCTATCCTCATAAGGTTTGAAAGCATTTGTGCAATGTCATTTGTAGTAACAGTTTTCAACCTCTTCATACCCTTTCTAGACAGGTGCTTATTCACAAGATACGAGTACAACTACTTCAGATCTCTTGTGAGTTTTTCTGGGTTTTCAAATCCTGCTCCCATCAACACCAAGGAAAGAAAGAGGAATTATTTGGGGTTTAGCACCAGTAGAAACTGCTGCTCCTGGTTCCAAGTGGCAAACATCTGATATTTACAGAAGATACAACGTAAGTTCCTCCTTCTTTAGAAGTAAACTTCTACCAAAAGTAACATGCAGGGCTGAAAAACTAATGTTCCTAAGTGTAAAATTTATACAGGAGTTTACAATTCTTAATTTTTCTAGAATAATAGTTATATCATCATCAACACCACTCAAAGTTATAAAAACATTAAGATAATATTTCAGTGAAAAACAGAGAAGAAACTAATCTACTCTCTTCCCACCCGCAGACGGTTATTTTTCTTTCATCCTGATACCCGACTCTTCTTTCCTCATCGGTCCATCACGTCCCTCACGCCGAGTCTCTGTTTTTCTCCCCTTTCCTAGAACTCATCACAAGAGTATCTACATAGTGAGCTCTTGTCTCTGCCACCTGCCTTTTCATCCTCCCCGCAACTTTACATGAAGTTGACCAGCTCTTCCCCTAATTTTTCTCTTCTGTGGGATTGAGCTTCCAAGCTCTTACTCCTTCCTGCATGACTTTGTATGAAAACGCAAGTGCTTAAGATTTACAGCTCTGCTGAGCAGGCTCTCTTCCCATCTGTTCTGGAGCTTGACTACTGAGCTAAAAAATCCCCAGCTGAAATAGCAACAGATGGAAGGTTTAGAAGACATATCCAAATCTCTCAGTTCAACCAAAAAAGCAATGGCTTTCAAACTTGTTACATTAGAGTGGGGAAGGAGCAGCCTCCGGGATGCGCTAACCAAATGACCGAATGTAATGGGAGCCTTTTCACAACAGGGAGAGCCTGTGTGCATGCAGACCTCTTTCTCAGGCCAGTTTAGAACAGCAGTGTCCATGTGACAGGACATCTCCCCACTCCTGGCTTATAGAGAATAACGGATTAAAAAAACAAAAAGCGGAGACATATGTTGGAGAGCAGTGGGAAGTGGTGTGGCCTGGTGGTTTAAAAGGCCTTGGGATTCCAGTTTTGACACAGAACAGTTTGTGTGATCCTGGGCAAATTAATGTTGCAAGCCTCAGTTACCTCATCTGTAAAGTGGGACTGTTTATTATACCTAATTTGTCATTTTGCTGTGACAAGGTTGTCACAATTTGAGAAGACAGTACAAAAACCTCAACGCGGATATGATGCCATGCTTGAAAAATGGTTCCTCTCATTATTCTCGTTTTATTTGCTATAGCATCATTAGACCAGGCAGCTTCTCATGATAGCAAAGGAGTCTAGGCCAACAGGCATACTGTCAGGTTTTCCTCCTAGATAACCCAAATTTATACCAGATGAATTAAGTGGGAAAAAAGAAAAAATAATAAACAGAGGAACTTTTAAATGTGTTTCCAATATAAATGGTCTAGAAGCAGAAAAGAAAATAAAAGGAAAAGAACAGACAAAACATAAAGCTTGCATCTCTCCCAGATTTCAACATAAACTATCATGAATTTGGAAAAGACCCATCCATGAGTTCTTCAAAGTCCTTTTCCCAAGGGAGAAGAATCTCCCCCAGAGAAGAGAGATAATGGCTGGCCTCAAAATACCAAAAGAAAGTTCAAAACCCCGGCCCTCCCGTCGACGCAGCCATCTATGGGCCAGCAGCCGCGGCCGGTCTGCAGAGCGCGTGCAGCGGAGCCCGCGAAGGGGCGCACGGAGGGGTGAGGAGGGGCGCGCCTGCGCTCTCCGTCCCGCCGCGCGCGCTCCGGGGCGCCCCGGAGAGGGGGCCGGGCCTCGTCGACCCCCGAGCTGGTGCCTGTCGTGGCTGCGACGCTGAGCCTCTGGCCGCCAGCTGTCGGAGGGGGGATCTCCCCGTCTCCGAGACGCAGAGGAACCTCTCTGAAAGTCTGTTCACATGGCACGCGGTTCGGAGCAGACAAAACAAACTGAGACATGCGGCAGAATGGGGCGGGTTCTGATGCCGAGGCCGGGGTTAGGCTGCCTGCCACTTTGCTTATTTTAAACCTAGTTTATTGGGGCCAGAAAACTCAGTAGCTTCTACATCCTGGAGCGCAAGGTGCCAGCAGTGGTCGGATATTCCTTAACGTAAGCTTTTGTGGTGATTATTTTTCATTGGGGCTAAAAGGAGAGACAGTTGGACCCGCCTACGAACTGTTCATGGCTTAAGTGGATACATCTTTCTTCAGTGTGTGCCTTAAAATTTCACCAGCCATGGGCCTCATTTATCGAAAAACCAATCATTCTCCTCCTTACAGAAATTTAATGACTCTGTAAAATATGACTTTTATTCTTGTGAAGAATCTTTTTCACCTACAATGATTTTCAAAGGCTTCAAATATCTGAAATCACTATCAGAGGCAAAACTCCGATTGAACTGCTTTTTTTTTCCTTTTTATGAAATAGCTGCTTAAAAATATTTCTAGAATCTGAGCCCACGTACATTGCAAGCAAAACGGAACAAATTCTTTGGTTCTTTCATCCGGCTCATCTAGCGACCCACGTGGCGGGAGCGATGGATCGCAGCTGACACCCACGTCTGACCGCCTGCGCTCTCCTCGTCCGGCACGTGGGCGGCGGGCTGGCCCGGACTGCTTTACAGGACCGTTATCAAGGTCGAAAGAAATGCCTTTTATTTTTCAAGGCCTGGGCAATAAGCCGGCTCTTTACTTCATGAGACATCTGCTGTCTTTCTTCGTGTGCCACTCGTGAAGCTGAGTTTTCCTTACGACTTTCTTCTCATAACAATTATCACGCAACACTGTTTTCCAGAGAACTTGGGCCGATGGATTTTTCTCTCCAAGCAAAAAGTGTAACATTAATTTAAAGCCAATATCATCATCTATATTTCATTCTCAAATAGATTTCTGGGCTTAAAAAAATAAAAGCCAACAAGACTGTCAAGAAAAAATAACCACTTACGATCTCTGGCTGAAATGTATCGCCAACGCAACTCCACTTTGTTGTAATACATAGGCCTTTATCAGCGAATTCTATGTGCAGTGCACCAACTTTCCTTAGGAATGAAGGGCTGCCTCCATTTGCTGGGCCCTTGTCTGTTTGCTTAAAGCCGCATTTGACCACAAAGTTCCAGGGATTTTTTTTTTCATATATTGATACAAAGGATAAACTGTAGAGAATCTTGTGTTCTCCAATAATTAATCATTCCCGGGCTGACTGATAAGTCCTTAGCCTTGTTTTCCATCGGTGAGAAAAAACAACGATGAGGTGGCTCACCTGGTTACCCTGCTTTCTCTAATTGCTCCACGTTCCTTCCTCCACCTCGTGTAACAAGAGCCTCTGAAAAAGCTCTTAGTGATATTTATTTTGACGAACAACCTGCTGGGGTTTGACTCATTTTTCTTCTTCTCCAGTCTCTCGCTATTGCTCTCACTTTCTCCAGCTGCTGACTAACTCCTAGGAGCCCTGATTCTGCTGGTAAACGCAGGAGCCAAATTCATGGGAAGCCGTTGTTTCAGACAAGAGGCAGCAGCTCTAGAATAGGGTGTGCAGAGGATCCGAAGCAGACTTCAAGGAACGTTGGAGAAAATCTCTGTCTGCCACGTGCTTCACATATGGACCTGTGTTTTTTTTTTTTCTGTTTATATTTTTTTATTAAGGAGCTTCATGTCAAAAAAAAGAGATGAATGATGACTCTTAAAATGTTATCTTACCCTGAAAATTGCTTTCACCTTTCCTTGTTGCAATGTGTCCTAAGCATTTCCACAGGAGTCAAATTCCTAGGCTCAGTTTCTCTAAACCTGTAAGACGAGAGGCTTGAGCTAGACCGGAAGCTGAATTTTCCTGAGGAGCACCTGAGGGACTGGTTCACTACGCAGCTTCCTGAGCCCCAGTGCCAGCAATTCTGACCCCGTAGTGTGGAAGCCGGACCCAGGAATCTTCCATTTTCAACTCACCATTAGTGTGTCTAATACAGACGGTTCACAGACCGTGCTCTGAGAACCCTGGTCTGAGGAGTTCCAAGGAGCTTCCTTTGCCAATAGTCTGTGACTGTATAAGAACCTCAGCAGGACACTAGCTGATCATATGTGGGCAAATCTTACACTTATTGGCAAACCCATCTCCATTGGGCGCTTGCCTCGTTAGCATCTCCACTTCCTGTGTCTACTTTGTGAGCCGCACAAGCCCGGCTCCAGTGAGGGTTTGAGGCTGAAGGGGTGCAGGTGGGAGCCCAGCCTGCAGCTCCCCACAGCCTCGGAGACGGCGGGCTCTTCAAAATGCTGCATCCCGTTTGGTTTAAAGTAAGTTCCCAAAACAGCAGACACTTGCATTTTCAAGGTTAAGTGTAGAAACCTTTCATTTTAAAGGCAAATAGTAACTTTGAGATCATCCCTGATGTTTTATTTATTCTATGACGAGTCTTCTCCAGTAGCACAATGAGAGAATGTTGTAGGGGTGGGGTTAGAAAACAGGTTACGACTGTGACAAATGAACCACGCCTCGGCGTGAAACTTTTCAGAACCACTCTTCCTAACCTGCGGCCTCAGAAACAAAAACCAGAGAAAGTGCAGGGCTCGCACGCGCTGGCGGAACCGTGCGGGCAGTGTGGAGAAGAGGCCAGCTAACGAGGCCCAGGCTTGATCACAGCTCCCTCACCAACTACTCGTGTGACCTGGGCCAAGTTAGTTCCGTTCTCTGAGCCTCAGTTTCTTTATGTGTAAAATGGGTCTCATGGTTATTCAACAAGTATTTAGCGAGTGCCTAGAGTAGGCCAGTAACTGCATAGTAAGCTCAAACAGTGGACAAAACAGGCAAAAATCCCTGCCCTCAGGAGGAGCACAGAGCAGAGACGAGGAAACAGAAGCTGCAGTGTCGGATCCTGGTAAACTGATGCACGCTATGATGAAAAATAGACAGGACGAGGAGCAAGAGAGCAAGGGACGGCCATTTCAGACGAGGTGGTCAGGGAAGGCCTCTCTGAGGGGGCATTGGAACAGAGACCAGAATAAAGTGAGGAAGGAGCTTTGCAATATCTGGGCCAATGCCACCCAGGCAGAAGCAAAGTACAGGTGTGAAAGCCCTGAGGCAGGAGCATTGAAGAATGGCCTGGTGACAGAAGGAGGCAAGTGCGACTTACGGAGAGAAAGGGAGGGGAAAGTGGGAGGAAGTGAGGTCAAATAGGTAGCCTGGTCACAAAGGGCCTGGACGTGAGCACTTAAGGGTTTCATTCCGTGTCAATGAGGAGCCATCAGAAGCTCTGAGCAGCACAGACTGATGTACCTTTGAAACGATCGTTCCAGCTGCTATGGGAGATGAGACCACCAGGGGGATGCATCCAGCAGGAGAGACTGGGCCACCTTTCCTTGTTGCAAATTGACATAACCATTTCAACAAGAATCGAGTCCCTAGGCCTCCGTTTCTCTAAACCTATAAAATGAGAAGGTAATAAACAATCACAAAATCCTAGTGGCTTATGAAAGCAAAGGTTATTTCTCACTCGCACTCCATGTCCTCTGTAAGTTGGCTGCGGTTCTGCTCCGCCTGTCCTTGTCCTGGGACCCCAGGACAGAGCAGCCTCTGTTTGAATCACTGCAGATGGCTGTGCCAGAGGGGAAAGGGTGCATGCTGACTCCTGCACCGGCTCTACAGTGTCAGCCTGGAAGTGACATACATCGCTTCCGCTCATATTGCATTGACCACAGCAAATCGTTTGACTATACCTAACTCCAAAGGCAGTGGGAAAGTGCAATCCTACCGTGTGCCTGCAAGACAGAAGAGTGGGTGAACGGCACAACAAATACCGCAGAGACCAGAGGAAAGCAGAGAGACCAACCTGGAGACTCTCACAGTAAACCAGGCAAGAGATGAGAATGGCCAGGACCAGCAGGCGCAGGAGAGGTCTTAGGAAACAGATGAGGAAGATATTTTGAAGGCAGAGAAAACAAGTTTGCTGATGGATTGGATGTAGAATAAGCATAACCACCTCACAGTGGACTTATTTGGTGCAGATTAAATGAGATGATGCATGTAAAGTTCTCACTCAATGCCAGACACACCGTAAGCCTCGACAATGGTGATTATTACTGTTGTAGTCCTGCACTGAAGAGGTGCTTGAGAGAACAGAACAGTTTAATTTTGGATTATCCTATTTTCCAAAACTTATGCTTGCTTTACACTTATACCACTGTACACACACACACAAAGACATTTTCCAAAAATAATCATAGTAATTATCCACTTGACTGTAAATGGACTTCATCTCTTAGGAAACTTTATAATAATGAATTGATTTTCCTAATAGCTTCAGAGAAGCTTTCGTTCCTTTGGACACATGTTTGGGATCCAGAAGCAGCCTGCATAAGAGTCAGGAAGCCCCCGTCTTTCTGCTCAGATGTTGCAGATTAATAGTCATTCAATTTGGGAATGTGAATTGAACTCGTAAGACAAGCTCCACGTACCAGTGACATTCAGGAATGAAAACTGACAGATCATCTGCTTCGGAAGATTGATTCTTCAGATTTTAAGAAGGGGGAAAAAGACCTTTAGTGACATTTGCTCTCTTATGGCTTACATTAAACAATTTAATATATAACATGAGGGAGAGAACATGATGTAAACAATATATCCAGGAGGAAAAATAAATGACCTCAGTCCCGAGAGGCAGTGCTCAGCACTGGTACTATTCATGTACGTTATAAGGAATGATGTATCAGTTTTACTTCTAATCAGTATCTAAATATATCACCGCTGGTTCCTGGAGGGCATTACGCTATCTCACAATGCACGCTCACATTTTACATTAATGTGGAAAGTATCCATCTGTTATCAGGCAGAACTTAATTCTACATTGAAAAATGAGGTGTCTGCTTGGTGCACTTCTATTTTAAGGTTTAAAGTCATTGAAAAATCGAATCTAAAATAGAACTTAGGAACAAAACTATGCTGTTTTTTATGGCATGGATGCTGAGAGAGAATGGTTTGCTGGGTGTCCGATTCGGAGGCATCAACTATGTTTTGGGTGCCTCTGGTTTATAACCCTGTTTGGGCGCATCTATCCCAATGGTGTTGTGAAATTCTTAAAAATATTCTTAGAACAATTTTTTAAATAAACATATAATACATGTGGCTATCCCTGAGTTAATTGTCCCCATAAACAAACATAACATCCCAGAAAAGACCACAGTTTCAGCTTCTAAACCATGTCTTCCAAACTGCTTCCTGTCTATTCGTGTGTCCTTATTTGCAGTTCAGAAAATATGTTCTCTATAGACAGCAGTCGGATGAAAAGGGCTGGTTGTTGCAATATTAAACAAATGCAATTTATGCATTGCAACACACCAAATGATGGGTTCCATGGGATAACAAATATAAGCAGAACCAGTTAGCCAGGCGACATGCCTAGGCCACTGTAGATGATCCATAAGGTGGATCTGATAGATTTACGAGCATTTCTAAGTGCTTCGGACGGTGTTAGGTGCCAGAGGCCAGAGTTAAGTGCCAAAATATGTGTGACTGTCTGTGCTCTCAAACTCCTCAAAACAATTCAGGATTCGGTTGACCTCTGTTGGGTACAAGTGATGGAAACACAGCTTGATCTAGCTCAACCAAAGCACAGAAAAAGTGGAGGGAGGGAGGAACTAATTGGCTCACTCAACTAAACCATGGGGCAAGTGTGGATCTAGCATTAGGGACAGAGGGGTGAAAGGCATTGTTTCTATGTTCTGATCCTGTGTTTCTCTCTGTGCATCAGCATCATTCTCTCAGCTGGGTTTTCCAGAAAACACAACCCTGGCACCTCCAGATTCATATCTTGACCACTTAGGCACCAGAAAGAAAAGGAGCCTTCCCCAATGGTTCTAGAAAGTGTACAGATTTCCATGCTGTACATACTCTCACCCTGGCCAGTTTCAAGGCACCCCCCTGAGGTCACTGAATGGGAAGTAGAGAAGAGAGGCACACAAAGGGTTCCTCTGAGCCTGGCCGAGGAGGTGCAAACCCACTCCAGCACACCACTGACTAGTCTTTACTGCACACCCCTCTATATGCACCCACAAAAACCTGAATTGTTCCTGGTCCCTCCTTCCGAGGAACATTTCAGGGGAGACAGAGAAGGAAAGAAAGAATACAGTGTGGTAACTGCTGTAATACACCTGTATTATAGCACACAAGATGCAGGGATGACCCAAAGGTGGGGGTGAGCCCCACTGCCTGGCCTGGAGCTGCACCCTCAGAGGAGGCTTTGTAGAAGGGGCTGTCCTGAGTCTTTACGGTTGAAAAAGTTTCTCTGGACTTAGAAGTGCGTGGGGGAAGGACATGCAGAGGGAACACCACACACAAAGACCCTCAGGAATGCAAGAGGAGCGGGTGAAGGAGCTGTGAGGATGGCTGCAGAGAAGGTGCAAGAAGCTGAGAGACACAGCAGGCTGGGGTGTCAGTCAGGGATGGGGCAGGAAGATTTTGGACGCCTCCCAAGAAACTTGGATTTTTAGCCTATTGACTGAAAAAAAAAAAAAAAAACATGGCTGTCAACCTATATTTAGTAGGGGGAACCCTTTTACTATGAAATATTAGGTGTGATTTCAATTTATAAAACAAACATCTTATGTCATTAGTGCATACTCGCTGTATTAAAAATAAAGTAACTGGGTTACATTTGATGAGAAAATGAGTTTGTGAACTGCTGGTGTCCTGAGCATGAAAATTGGGTATATAGCACATTTAAGAAAGTTCATATTGCTTGTTCTTAAGCAATGTTTTCTGAAGTAACTTCAACTTTAAAGTTGAAGGCATTGTAGAAAGTGCACCCATGCCCACTCTACCCAGGGTCACCTAGCGGGAATATTTTGCCCTGCTTGCTTTATCATTTGTTTTCTCACTCTTGCCCTTAAAAATATCTGTGTAGTTGTGTGTGTGTGTGTGTGTGTGTGTGTGTGTACTTGCTTTTCTGAACCACTTGAGAGTAAGTTGCATACATCATGGCCGCTTACCCCTAAACTCCTCAGTGTATATTTCCTAAGAATAGAAATATTCTCTCCCATAACTACAGTATAGTTATCAATCTCAGTACACTTAAAATTTGTGCAATACTTTATTCTTCCATCCTAACTCCAATTTTGTCAATTATCCCCAGCTGTCTTTTATAGCACTTCCCTGCTCAATTCAGCATCCAGGCAAGGACCACATATTGTATTCAGTTGTGATGTCTCCTTAGTCTTCTTTAATCTGGACCAGCTCCTCAGCCTTTCTTTGTCTTTCATAACACTGCCATTTTTTAATAACAGCCTCCGCCCCGCTCTTCCTTTCACAGAATCTCGCTCATTTGGGGCTGTCCGACGTTCCCTATTGATTAGATTCAGGTGATGTATTCCCAGCAGGGATGATGCATGAGAGACACAGTGTCCTTCTCAGAGCAGGGCATCTGGATGAACACAATGTCCTTCTGTACGTCATTTGTGATAGTAATTTTGATCTCCAGTCAAAGTGTTCTCAATTTTTCCATTCTTTGTATAGTTGTTTGGTTTACTTTGCTATTACTAAGCAATTTGAGGGGAAACATTTTAAGAATGTCCCTTGTCAAAATTTCTCTCCTAGATTTAACATCTATTGATGATTCTTACCTGAAGCAATTTTATTGTGATGGTTGAAAAATGATGATTTTTCAACTTTAGCACTCTTTCCATAATTACCAGTAGGTATTTGGCATCCCACTATAAGCAAGGGTCCTCCCTTCTCCTCCAGAGATTTCTTTATTCATCTTTTTCTTTTAAGATTTTATTTTTCCTTTTTGTCCCCAAAGCCCCACAGCACGTAGTTGAATATTTTTAGTTGTGGGTCCTTCTGGTTGTGGCATGTGGGACGCCACCTCAACATGGCCTGATGAGCAGTGCCATGTCCGTGCCCAGGATCCAAACCAGTGAAACCCTGGGCCGCCAAAGTGGAGAGCGCGAACTTAACCACTTGGCCACCGGGCGGCCCTTATTCATCTCTTTATTATCAGTATGGACTCATGGATTCTTTTTTCTTCAATGTTTTATAATTCATAACTGTCTTTAATTTTTGACCTCTGATTTGGCTACTGGGAGTCCCTTCAAACTGGCTCGTGTGTCCTAGGGATAGACTCCACTGGGTTTTTTGGTTTGTTTGTTTAGCATTTTCTTACTTTCTGGCATAACAAGATATACGAGGTTCATCTTGTACCTCCCCTGCCTCAGCCCTGGAATCAGCCATTTCTCCAAGGATCCCTGGTTCCTTCTATTGGCGGATGGCATTAGAGACCAAATCTGGGCACTAGGTATGTTCATTGCTACCGGGGTGTCATTGCTTCTTGTCCTTTTCAGTGCACAAAGCTAGGAAATATATATATACGGTGTGTGTGTGTGTATACATGCATAACTCTCTCTCTCTCACGCACACATGCACACACAATTCTGAGTCTGCACCAAGGCCTCTAATTCCAATCCATCCCCACAGGGCTCTTTCTTGACTTCCCCATTCCGCATTTGTTCCTCTCTTATTCCACAGGGACGACCCTTGCTCCCAACAACATCTCGGTACTCAATCCTATAATACATCTGGAAGAGATTCAGCAGGGCTTCTCCCAAAGCAAACCTGCTAGAAAGAGTCCAGGACCTGTTCACCCTTCTCGCCCTCGGCCCCACCTGCCAAGACGGCACGGGGACACCCAATGCTGTGCTCGAAAGCTCCAGTCGGTTGTCTTTCCCCTTCGCTGTGGTAATGTTATTCATTTGAAGTATGGCTGGGTTCGTTTGCTTCAGTTTTCTTCCGGTTGTAGGATGCTTTTTTACCTTCCATCATTGCTGATTTTAGTTCATGTTTTGAATATGTAGAAAATTAACAGGCTTTAAAAAGTCAAAACTATACCAAACAGGCAAACTCAGAGAAGTTTGCGACTGCGTTTGACTCCTGGTTTTAAATAAGTAGGCTTCTTGCGTAATCCAGTCATCAGACGGAGGGAAGAAGGAAAAGGGGTAACGCAGAGTCTGATGGCAACGGGGAACGGAGAGGATGGGGCTTCCCATAATCAGGAGTCAGCTTGCCATCAGCACAGTGGGAAACAAGCATGTGGAAAAGGGTCAGGACAAGCCTCATTTCCAGGCTGGAGGGCCTGGGGGATGCAGGCGCAGCTCACCGGGGAAGAGACTGGTTTGGACAGAAAGACAGTAAATTCTGGTTTTGACGTGTACTGCATTCTGGCTCAGCTTATCTTCTGGAAAGCCAGAAGAAGCAGGACTCAATGGGAGGGAAAAGGGAAAATAACAGCAGCAGGAAATGTGGGAAGGGCCAATGAAAGCTGTATGGCCAACGAAAACTGGGAACTTATCCTTAAAACTATTCTAGGGCCGGCCCGTTGGCGCAGCCGTTAAGTTCGCAAGTTCTGCTTCGGTGGCTGGGGTTCGGCGGTTCGGATCCTGGGTGCAGACCTACTGTGGTGTCAAGCCGTGCTGTGGCAGGCGTCCCACATATAAAGTAGAGGAAAATGGGCACAGATGATAGCTCAGGGCCAGTCTTCCTCAGCAAAAAGAGGAGGATTGGTGGCAGATGTTAGCTCAGGGCTAATCTTCCTCAAACAAAACAAAACAAAACAAAACAAAGCAAAACTATCCTGGAGTTACCTGTGTTTATTACCTGGGCTATCACCACGACCACAAACGCACGGCCCCCGCAGCCTGTGCTCCTTCCCCTCCTTCGTCCCCTAGGTAAGCCCTCTGCCCAGGAGCACACGGTTTAGTGGCCTTGGAATCAGATCTTGCCTCAGATTCTAGCTCTTCCACTTCCTAGTTGGGTGACTGCAAATCCACTCACCTCTCTAAGCCTCAGGACCTCCGCTGTAGAACGGAGGGAGTGGCATCGCCTACCTCGCAGTGTTGCTGTGGGGACCCTGGGGTGATATAAAGCCCAGCGACGCCTGACTCAGAGGAGGCTTTTCTTTTTTTTTTCCATTAACCTCAGGTAACCAAGATTCTGTCTCCCTCACTCTCTAATATAAGCCATACAGTATTCCAGTGCAGGGACTCTCAACCTTGGCCACATGTGAAAATCACCTGGGGAGCTCTTAAAAAACACCAAGACTCCGGCCAACCACCCAGAGAAGAGGGACTCAGTGGGTCTAGGGTGGAAGTGAGCACTGGGGGTTTTCACAAAGCTCCAAGGTGATTTTAAGCCGAGTTCAGCACCACCACTTCCTTCACACACTGAATCTGCAGAGGGGCTCTCCCAAGCTGCCCTCCCTCTTGACCCTTCCGACAGCACTTCAGAGGAGAAATAGATTGCTTGAATTGTTCTCTTTTTATCCCAAACATCTGAAGCATATAGCAATATGTTATTCTCCAGGAACTTCTTTTCTGAGAAACGTAAATACCACCTTCCCCACAGGAAGAAAAGAATGTTCCTCCCCACCCAGGAGAAGCTGCTCCTTCCTCACCCACCCAGGCAGGCCAGCACGCAAAACACAGCTGGAGCTAGGCCAGCGAGGAGGGGAGCAGCCAGTGCGGAGCGCCTCTCTCCAGGGGCGCAGTCCAACAGTCCCGACCAGCGGCGGGCTCAGAGGCTGCGGGCTCCCAGAGGGTGGTGCCGTTTCTGTTCATTGGACAAATCCCATTTCATGGGTGTTAGCACTCCCCAAGGAAGCATGTGAACCACTGCACTGCCTCTATGCCCCCAGGCCCACCAAACTGAGTGTGCCTGTGCTGAAAGTCATTCCCTAATCTCTTCAGGGTTACTTTTAACCCTTTGGTCTGCAGGAGGAACGGGAGTAAGTCACCATAAGCAAAGGTAGATTATGACCATGTGGCTGCAGCCCACAAGATGGGGGTAGATGATTACCTTAGAGGAGGTGGGTCTAAGCCATTGCTTATCACCAGTTGCTTCCTTCAAAACAGGAAAAAGAAACTGTTTGAGAACAGAAAGTAGCTGTATGGTCAATTTATTTTTTATTTTGCAAAACTTTATGTAATCTAAGATTTTTTTATTTCCATTGTTGACAAGTTTAGGAGTATTGTGATAAGGTGTTTCCAGGATATAACTTCCCTGGGGCCTGGAACCCCAAAACTCCATCTAGTAATGAGGTTTGCTGCCTTGGGTCACCCAGCTGCCCTCCAGGGCCTCTGGAGCCTGTAGATCTTCAACATAAAATGGGCTGATACATCTCCAAAGGTGCTGGGCAGAGCACCTAAAAGGACAGTGGTTAGAAAGTAGGTACCAGGGCCCAGCCCGGTAGTATAGTGGTTGAGTTTGCATGCTCCGCTTCAGCAGCCTGGGGTTCATGGGTCCAGATCCTGGGCACAGACCTAGACATCACTCATCAAGCCATGCTGTCGCATCGTCCCACATACAACATAGAGGAAGACTGGTACCAATGTTAGCTCAGCAACAATCTTCATCAAGCAAAAAGAGGAAGATTGGCAATGGATGTTAGCTCAGGGACAATCTTCCTCACCAAAAATCCCCCAAAAAACTATAAACAACAACAGCAAAAAAGAATGTAGGTACCAATTCTGTACTTGGCTTTGAGCTAGACATTTTTCAAACACTGATGGGATCTCGAGCCTGAGCAGCCCAGCTTCAGAGGGTCTGACCATTCTTGATGTGCCCAGGCAGCCCTGTTCAAATATACAAAAGCGGGGTCCCAATGGCCAGATGTCCAGAACCAATGAAGCTTTGGGACACCCACCAAGTCTGAGCCATCACCACTTCACCTGCTCAACTTCCCATAGCCGTTGGCCCAGAGTCCTTGGTGACCCAAAGGTAGCTGGAGCCATTCCACCACTTCAACCCCTCCCTCCTCTCTTCACCTCTTTCTCTGAACCCTGCTTGGAGCGGTAGGACACTGCAATCGTTGGCAAAAAGAATATCTCTATTATTCCCATCAGGTGTCAAGAAAATCCCAGGGAACGAGATGGAGAATAAGAAAGCGAGAAATTAATAAATGTAAAGAAAAACAGGAGACTAAGGTTTTGGCCATCCACACAAACAAGAAATTAAAACTGTTCCACAACACTACCCTTATTGCCACTTGTCTGTAATTTGCTTTAAGATCCTTCGGTATGTACAGAGGGACACTGTGGTGTAACTCAGTTTAAGCTCTAAGTCTAGGGCTGGACCATCCAAGTCAAGGAAGGATTCTACTCAAGGATGCACTGATCTGCAGTGGTTGGCCAGAGTTCCCTTCAGGAAACGCATACTCGAGAGGCAGCTACTACAAGTGATTCTAGTTCAACTCAAGGCTTGCATATTAACATATTCAATGTCAGAAATGGGTCGGTGCTCTTTTTAAACGAAAGTAGTAGCCTATTTACTAGGATAATGGCTGTTAGAAATAAGTTCTCATTGGTGAAATTAGAAGTAGTCAGTATATGTGTATTGATGACAAATATGTTATAGGCCCGCCCACCATTGCATGAATGAGGTATAAGATTCCAGGTCCAGCCCACACCCAAAGGGAGGAGATTACACATGGATGTGAACACCAGGAGGTGGGCATGTTGGGAACCGTCTCAAAGATTGGCTGCCTTCTGATCCTGAAGGTTCTGGATTCCTGGTGCCAGTTATAAGGGTAAAGAAATCCTGCCTCTGGAATCTCGTCATTTGTCTCAAGTGACCTTCCACGTAAGATGGCGGGCAGAGCACCGTCTACAGAACATCACCCAATCCTGAGCTCCTTGGTCAGCTCCCTTTTCTCCAGAATGTTCCCCTCTTCTCCTCCAACATAAATGAACCAAGCCTGTGGCCTGGATCCTGAAAGTATCAAGTATATTTGGCAAACACATTTGACCTGAGGTATTCGTGTTAATGAGGCTTACAACATTATCCTTCACAGGAAACACATTTGGATTTTCACCGAAGCCTCTGGTGATATCACCTCCCTGGGGAAGCTGTTTGGAAGATACTGTGGAATGCAGAACTTTCATGCTGGGGGATCTTAAATGCAGAGTCCAATAGCCTTGCTTTACAGCAGAGAAGAAACTGGAGGCCCAAGGCAGGAGGCACGACTGCAGACTTTCCCAAGTTCACATAGCCAGATTTTCAGAGACCTTTACAGTCAATCCTTCTCTCTCACAAATGAATGAAAGGGAAGCCTATTTGTCACCTCAAAAATGGATCTCAGGGTGGCAGTGTGGGAAGCAGGGGGCAGCCGCAGACCCAGGGCTTAATGCTAATTATATGTTTAACACCTCAGGTCTTTCAGCATATTCTGGGAGTTCCAAAGCCCACATTACCCATCTCTTCTCCACCCTCCTCCCTCGCCCCGAGCCCACCACCCCGGTACCCAGTAGCGCAAAGAGGGAGGCACCTCTACGCCTACCCCAAGGAGGCTGGCCACTGAGGATGACACCCAGGGCGAGAGTGAGAGCTGAGCACCAAGAGCCCGTGGGTCCTGCCCTCCGGGACCGGTTCCACAAGTCTCTGTGGACCAGACCACCCTTGGAAGGTAGGCTTCACCCCTTGACTCCATGTCTGTCCAATGTCCTGCTTATTTGATATTCGGGCAAAACACAGATACTCCCGTTACACAAGCTGACTCAGCGACTCCATCGCTAGAAAGAAGCAAATCTCCTAGAGACGCTAGGCAGAGGGCTTCGCAGCCCCTCGGAATGTCAGCTCCCCACCACTCAACACCAGCAAGAAGGAACTCGGTCCTGGGGTGTACTCTGGAACTGGGACTTGCTCTGCCTCGCAGGGCCCAGGGAAGGGCAGCTAACCTTAGAGACAAAGGAGTCACATCTTTGGAAACTCGGTTTCAAAAGGTACACATTTCTTGATATTGTGCTATTTGTTGTATTTGAGTTGCATAGTATGATGTTTTTTGAGCCATCAAGTAGGAAGCAGAATCCAAGCTTTATGGACAGAACCGAGTCTAGGTGACTTCATGGTTGCACATTCACCATCTGCCATCTTCTGACGGAAAATTACTTCAACGGGCCTTTTATGTGGCTTAAAGCAGCTCTCAACACTTGACCCTCTTGGCCTGCTGACTAACAGGCTTGACTTAGAGGGCTCAGCGAACTCAATGAGATTCCACGTGCGCTGGAGTTAGTGAGATCCGAGTTGCTGCCACCTCATATCTGCCCCTCTGTGCACATCTGTGTTCAGGCCCTGATCACGCTTCCTGGAAGCTGTTTGGCAGACCTGAGAGTCAGTTGCACGTACCAGTTCACGGTACCTTTTAATTTCCCTTTATGAGATGAGGTATACCCCAATGAGATGAGGTATTTCCTGCCTTGCCACAAGCCGCACCCTGAGGTCAAACATCTTCTGCTCACATTTTACTCATCAAAGACCAAGAAAAAATGATCAGGCAGCATTTGCACAGAGATGACATCAAAGATCCAGCGGAACTGGGCCTAATGAAGGCTCCCAGGGCTGTGGAACAGAGGAAGAGCTCCTCACAGGGCAGTCACCTAAGCATGGGCTGCTCTCCACCACTAAGGAGGACCACCCTATGTTTGCACGTCCACATGTAAGCCAATGACCCGGGCAGGTGCGAGGCTCCCTCCTAAATGTCTGACACAATGGTCTGGACAATAAAAATCTCCGATACTAAAAATTTCCCTCTGGGGCCTCTTCAAATTCCCTGGCACTCTTACTGAACAGCTTACCTGTCCCACAGAAGAGCTGTCACCCATTCTTCATTTATTCAACAAATATTTGAGTGCCTACTTTATGGCGGACATAAGAAAATGCTGAATATTATTAATTATTACTTTACTGCTGGAAACCCACAGTCCTCCTCCAGTCCAGGCAGTAATCTATGACGATAACAGTGCAGAGATAGCACCATGTTCTTCTTTTTGGTAAACTTTTCGTTGAAGCTCAACATATAGATACAAAGGGGCACAAATCATAAGGATGCAGCTCGATGAATTTTCGTAAACTCCACACTCCCGTGCCACGGACACCCAGATCAAGAGACAGCACATCCTCAGCACCCCAGAAGCTCGCTTGCGTGTCCCTCCAGTCACGGCCCCCACCAAAGGTAGCCACCATCCTGACCTGTAACATCAGAGATTATTTGCCTGTTTTCAAACATTATGTAAATGGAATCAGTGTCTGTATGCTCTTGCGTCTGGCTTCCTGCATTAATATTTTGTGCGTGGGAGTCAGCCATGCCATTTCATGTTGCTGTGATTTGTTCATTCTCATTGCCCTACATCCACTGTGCAAGTATACCACCGTGTATTTATCCACCCTACTGCCGACGACCACTTTAGTCTTGTCCTGATGGGGACAATTACATGTAATGCTGCTATGGACATTCTCTTATGTGACTTCTGGTGGACATGTATATGCATTTCTATAGCCATAATCCTAGGAGGGGTGACATGTTCTCTTACATAACGAAGGTGTGAAAAGGCTTTGACAGATACGTTACAAACCTGATTCTTGCTGCTGGTATAGTACATGTGGCTCCACCTTGATCCAACCAACTTCTTCTCATTGCTTCCTTTCTAATTCAGTACCATGATCTGGTTCTGATGTCTGGAGCAAGTTTAGGGGGTGACTTCTGTCCTGGCAGGGAAACTCACTCAAGACTCAAGCCATGGCCAAGGTTGTTGGTCAGCAGCAGGCAGCCTGGGAATGTGACCACAACATGCCCTAGGGCAAGGTGACAGATCTGCACAGGAAACCGAGACACCATTCAAGGGGCTTCTGCAGTCCCTGGCACTGTGCTCCAGGCTCTGTCTCCAGGGCTGCCTGCTCCCTCGGATTTCAGACCCTCTTTGAGCCAGCTTTCAATGTCTGGCTTGCTTTGGAAAGGCTGCCAGCGCCTCATCATGAGCCCCAGGGACCAATCAGTGGCACTCTAACCACACCACTGTGGCTTGGGTGGCAGGATTCACCTGACGCCAACGGGCCTACCGCTGATTTGGCGTGTTCCAAAGGATGAGGCTGACTTGGTCGCTCTGCCAGTACCCAGGCTGGTTCCCCACACACCCCACCCTCAGCAACACCCCGTAAGGTTTAGGGCCGTCCACCCTGAACGGGACAGAACTTCCAATAGAGTTCTCCCAAAGTCCTAGCCTCTGGATGGGTTTCTCTGCTTCTCTTGTCTCACTGAATAGCCACATCCACTCCCTCCAACCCCAGAGTGGTAGGTATGATTCTATTTTATACTTGAGGGGTTTGGAAGTTGCTAGAAGTGACATATTTGGCCAGTGTCATAAAGCTAACATATGGTACAGCAAGGATTTCAACCTCGATCCAAGCGCAGCTGTTTTTGCAGTATAACTGGAATCTCAAGCATTTTAATGTTAGCCTAAATAAACAATAATCAGAAAATCGGCAAGAGGAGTTAGTGGAAAGAACATGGAAATACGACTTGGGAGGAGGTCGGGGCATCACTGCCTTCCAGTCCACCACCACCCAACAGAGCATTCCAGGGAAGGTCAGGCAGACTCCCAGGCTCATGGCGTCTGTACCTGAAATGAAAGGGCTGTGCGTTACCGCAGACCACACCTCCACAGGGCGGGAACCAGCTCTTTTTCTCGTCACCGTGGTGTCCCCAAAACCCAGCTCAGTGTCTGGCCCATAGTAGGCACTCCACAAATGTTGAATAATTGCATAGGAACACATATCAGAATATCTCACAAGCTTTTCCAAAATGCACAGGCCAAGGCCCCACCGCATGAATCCCAGCAGGTGGAGCCCGATCATATTTCCTTCATAAAAAGAAAGAAAAAAACACAACCAGAGGCACTCACAAGTAGAATATGCAACTGTGTACTGGGGGGCTTTGGGGAGAAGAAAAAAAAGAAGATTGGCAACAGATGTTAGCTCAGGTGCCAATCTTTAAGAAAAAAAAGGAAGGAAAAAAACCTCTCTAGGCAGCTCTGAATCAGACCCATAGTATGAAGTCACTTACAGCTCTGAAATTCTATTATTCTATTAAATCAGCTGTATAAATAATCCATTTCTAAGTTCAACATAAATTTATTTATTCAACTTTATAGAGTTCCCTCTTAATTAGGACATCTCGGCAATATGCGCCCTGGATCCCGTCAGATCGCGGGCGAGTCTGGTTTCTTGCCCTGACTTCGGCTAGCGCGTCCTGCTCTTTCCCTTCGCTGCTCTGTTCCTCTCCCAGTTGCTTTTGAGAGGCTACTATTTTCCTTGCGTTACACCAGTTGGATTAAGACCATCAAATCTATAAAGATATAATATCCAAATAAATTAGAAACCAAGCAATTTTTTACTTTGATAGAATTCCTGTGTGCTGGTTCACAGGTATTTTTCTTGTCTTCATCTAAACTTCAGTTGGAAGGAGCGACTGAAAAATTTGTCTTTACTCCATAGGTGTTGCACATAAAAAAGAGGGAAAAGGAAGACAAACTATATCAAATCAACCTGGCACACAAGTCAAATGACCCAGCAGCCTACAGATAAACACTGCTGGCCTGGCTTTGTCTCAGGAAGGAGAATGCTAGCTAATACTGGTTTTCTTTAGTATTTTCCCAATGTGGGCAGTGCCCTGCACAAGGACTGTTTGCCTGGTTGCAATGAAGCCATCCTTACTTTAAATGTTGACTTCTTTAAACACCTGCTGAAGGTTTTTGTTTGTTTATTTCTTGTTTTTTGAGGAGATTAGCCCTGAGCTAACTGCTGCCAATCCTCCTCTTTTTACTGAGGAAGACTGGCCCTGAGCTAACACCTGTGCCCATCTTCCTCTACTTTATACGTGGGACGCCTCCCACAGCATGGTGTGCCAAGCAGTGCCACGTCCGCACCCAGGATCCGAACCAGTGAACCCCAGGCCGCCAAAACGGAACGTGCGTGCTTCACCGCTGCGCCACCAGTGGCCCCTGAAGATTTTCTTTTACTTTGACACATTTATACATTGTAATATGATTGCCTTTGTCGCGATATTTATCACATTACACAATTTTAGTATAATATTGTTGTCTATATTCACTATACTGTGCATTAGGTCTGCAGGGCTGATTTACCACTCGTTGCAAGCTTGTACCTTCAGCAGCGTCAGTCCTATCCCCCAGCCCCACGCCCGGTAACCGCCATCCTCCTCCTCTGCTGGCGTTGCCCAGCACTGCACTGGAGACGCGCCTCTTCCGCTCCCCTGGGAACCTCGCAAGCCTCCAGGCACGCTGCCTTCAGCTGCTCCAATCAAGAAGTCAAGGCCATGCGCAGGCTGCTCAGTTTTCTCCCTTGCCTCCTCCAGGACCCGGGGCCTCTGTGGCTTTTCCACTTGGGTGTTACTAAAAAAGTGAGGAGGGCAAGAGAGAGAAAGTGTTTGCTGGCTCCTGTGCCAACCAGGCCCTTCCTTCCAAGGACACGTGGCTGTAGTTTCTTTGTTTCCTCTTATGTTTGATTTTCTTTGGCCCAGGCTTTCTTCAGTGGTTTTCTTTTCACATTTTATCAACATAAATTAATTAAAATGTTTCTGGAGCTGAGTTCATATCTGAGCATCTTGGCAGGATCCCCTTACACAGATGGCGAGTAGATAAAGAGCAATCCAAGCATCCAAGAACAAGAGGCAGGGCCCACATAGGGAGCCAGCGGAGAGACTGCAAGAGGAGAGGAGAGGCAGGGCCCACATAGGGAGCCAGCGGAGAGACTGCAAGAGGAGAGGAGAGGCAGGGCCCACATAGGGAGCCAGCGGAGAGACTGCAAGAGGAGAGGAGAGGCAGGGCCCACATAGGGAGCCAGCGGAGAGACTGCAAGAGGAGAGAAGAGGCAGGGCCCACATAGGGAGCCAGCAGAGAGACTGCAAGAGGAGAGGAGAGGCAGGGCCCACATAGGGAGCCAGCAGAGAGACTGCAAGAGGAGAGAAGAGGCAGGGCCGATGAAAAACAAACTGCCACCAGGGTGAATCCAAAAGTTGGATTGGGAGGGTCGGGGGCGGTGGGGGAATTTCTTGGGACCCTCTGTGTTTCTCCACTCCTTCCCCACACCCCCCAAGAAGAGAGCTTGATAACAATTAGTGGAAGCACCAGATTTGAGTGGCTCAGGTGAGCTAGGTGGACAGATGTTGGGAGATGGTGGGCACTTCGGAGGTACCATGTGGCTAGAAGGCCTGGGAAGAGGCAAAGATCAACCTTGACTGAGATCCCAGTATGGATCAGACACAGTGCTACACCCTAGGAATGTACAGTAAACAACCAGACAGACATGGTCCTTCTCCTCGCAGTGTGAATAATCAGTAGGGGGGAGAGACTTAAAGAGGAGGGGAAAGAAAGAGACCATGGAGAAAGAACCTGAAATACGTTTTTGTCATTGATAAGAAGTACATTGCATGGACGGACAAATGTGTCTACCACCCAAAGACTGGGCCCACCATTCCTGCTGTCCAGCTGCCTCCAAATTTCTCCAGGGGTCCTACGCACCTCTCAGAGGGAGGACTTGGCGTCGTGACACTCAGATGGAAAAGAGAAAACCTTGTGTTGCTCAGAAAGGCAGGGAGGCAGACCTGCTGTCATCAGTAAGCTACCAGAAGGCTATCTGAAAGGAGAGCTAAAGGCCTGTGGACACTTTACCCTTTCTTTCTCTAAAACTACTGGCAGACAGTGCCGTCTTAGTATGGAGGACTGCTCTCTTCATCGAAACTCATAAGCAAATAATTAGTTTGTGAAAGTGCCTCAAATGAAATAAACAGGATGCTGTGCTGAAGAGTAATAGAGGCTGTGACCACTTAGGTAGGGCAATCCAGGCAGACCTCCTTGACTGGTGACGTTTAAACTGGAAGACAGGAAGGATCACAGCGACCTCAAATTAAAACGCAGCAACAGAACTAATACAATTCAACCGGCCAAAATCAGGCACAGACCATGACGCACAAAAGCCCCACTCTGGGCATCCTGGGAGGATAAACAGAATGCTGAGCTGCTGAGCTGCTGAGCTCCAGAGCTTTCAGTCTCGCTGAACCACCCAGGCTGGGGAGCCCGAGACCTGGTCTCTGTTCCTGGCTTCACACTGTGTTCACTGAAAATCAGTGAGGCTGTTGTCTCCTGGAGCACAGTGATAAAGGCTTTCCAGTTGCTTCCATCCTCTGCTCAGGGGCGGAAGGAAACGTAGCACGTATCGTTTGCTTCACTCTTTGGCCTCCGTAAGTGCCAAATGTAGCAATGGACACAAACAATTGCTTTATGAGGCCTTTTTGTAAGAAGAAGAAAATCTCTCAAAAGCCCCTATGTTCCATCTCCGCCTCCACCCCCAGCATCCCTCGCCTCCCAGCCATCACTGGGTCATTTTGTCTTGACGCCTCGCAGGTTAGCATGTGTGCACACGCATTCATGTTATGTAACGTTCCTCTGTCTGCTTCTCCTGGTGTCTCTCTTCATTGTGTGTCCAGGCCCTACGCCTCCTCCCCACTCCGGCTCCCCCAGACAAAACTGTCAGCTTCTGAGAAATGAGAACTAGCTTGGGTACTTATTTTTTCTAGGCACTTAGCAGGGGCTTGATAAATACAATGAGTTGAATTTTAAAGTTACAACAAATATCTCATTTCAAAATTGTGAAGCATAAATAGTTAAAACGTGATTTTTTTTTTTTACCATCCCTGAGTTTTATCTTGCAGATTTATTTTAGAAATTTTCAAAGAAAGAGGGAGGAAGGAAGGGTGTGTGGGGAGGAAGCACTTAAGTCCCTGGTTGTTCTTGGCTAATATTTTCTTTATTATTCTAATGTGATCAGCAAAACCTACCAGTGACAACTGTAAATAAATAGATAGATACAAATACACATGTATTTTATATACACACACACACATACTGATTTCTTTTAGAAACTTTTCTGTGTGAATTTTTTTCCAGAGTGTGATGGGGTACATTCTCAGAAGAGAACAAAAAATATTTTAAAAATTTCATGTTGCCAAGCATTCTTTGTTTTTCTGTTCTCTGTTTCAGTTCCTAGAGTCCTGTACTCTGCTCTCCCAGCGTCACTAAATCCAGAGAAATGCAAAGCAGATTAAGTCATGAAATAATACATTAGAGAGCGCTGAGGCCCCCAAAACCTCAAAGCTACAGGGTCAAGGGAGTACTATGATTTTATACTAGTTTACATTTGTCTCCAATTTTGAAATAATTCTTAATGTTTCCGTCTTGTCCTTGCACTGGGTCTCGTGCACGTGGCGCAGCTATGGTTACAAGGCAGAGCCAGAGGGAGCACTCGGTCAGACTGGGACCTGAGAACAGGCAAGCTCTGGGGTCACCTGTCCGCTGGCTCTGGCCTGAGGGTGGATAGAAACCCTTGGGAAATTGGACTTCCACCTCTGACGTTGGAGCTTCAGGAGCTCCCTGAAAACAGCGTGAAGCTCTGTCTCTGCCAGTAAAATGACATTTGCAGACACACCTGGCACATCCATCTACCAGTCGGGATGTTGAGTCGTACTCCTTCCTGATCATCAGCCTCACACACTGTCTCTTTGGGGTTTAGCACTTCCCCTCCCCTATTTCACATTTTTTTGTATTTGAAGGTTCAGGAAGTGAGACAAGATTGGGGCATGAAAAGATCTAGTTTAAAATAGAGCGTGTAAAGACAATTAGACACGCTACTTCATGTTGGCCTTACAGGAATCCTAAAAGGTAAACAATTCGTATTCTCTTTTGTAAATTGAGAAAAGGAGGCACAGAAGAGTCCGTTGTCTTGCCTTAACTTTGCTGGACTGTCAGCAGGTAAAGCTTTGGACTGAAGCCGTGTGGCTCCGAAGCCAGCAAGATTTCCACTCTGACCCCTGGCCTGCCGCTTGGAGCATATACACACAGACAAAACCCCAGTTGTGGAAAGGAAACTGGCGCAGAAGCAAAAGGGACTCATCCACAGTCTGTGAACTGGTTTAGAGAACCCATGAAAAGCTCTGACTCCAAACCCAGGCCCCGTGGTTTCACTTGCCATCACTCTCCCTCGCCCTGGGGGCAGGCCCGGCCTTTGTCTCATGAGACTCCACCCCAAATGCACAGCTGATATTCCAGATGTTTCCGACAACTCAAAATTAAAGTTCTTACCAAGGACAGGAATATCAAGCGAGCATGCTTAGGCAATGAAACTTTACCAGGTAGTCCTTTTATTTCTTAATTTGCTGTAACTCCGGAGGCATAAGCAGCTGCTGGTACATCCTGCAGTCAGCCTCCACTGGTTCCCTGCATCCAGCTAATACAGAAACCGTCTTGTCACAGCTCACGTCAAAGACGAGGCCTCTCTACTCCATACAAACAAAATGCTCTCTAGATGCAGCCCCACCTGATGACATTGGACACGTGCCAGGAATCAGCCAGCCCCTTATTTCCCCTCAAAAAAAAATATTTTTGTCCTTCTTGAGCAGATGGGGGTGAGAAGAGAATGGAAAATCAAACTCCCACTTCACATCTAGAAGCCAGGCCCCTGAACCAATTCAGCTCACATAACTTGTCAACTGGTCATGGCCTGTGAGGTCAGAGACAACACCTTTCAACTCAAGCATTTTTCTCAGGGTGAATCCTCATGACTGCCCGAAGACATTGGAGCCAGGTTTGCAGTTGTGGTTAGAAAGAGAAGCAGTCAAGCCTCCACCTCCCGCCGTCAGGGTCGTGTGCTGGGGACAGGATCTGGCATTTGGTCTGTGTCCGTGGGTGAACATCAGTGATGCCAGGCGGGACTGGAGTGCCGCATCCTCCCCGACAGGGAAGAGGCACTGGGAGCCCATGCCCCTCACAGGTCCTGGCAAAGCCCGGCTCCCCCCACACCCGGTGAGCTCACGCTTCCTCCCCGGGCCTCCCACAAAAAGGACGGGTCCCAGAACATTCGAGGTCTCCCTTAACTGAAGCTGTGTCAGAGACTGGATCTCACTCACTCTCTGCATCCGCAGTGACCTGGGAACTGGCACAAAGCCACCTGAAGAGGTAAAGGAAAATACTTCCCCTCCACTCCCCATAAAACTGCTTATAAAGAAAACAGAAGTAATTATGGGAAAAAATGCTTAAAAACCTAGAAGGCTGTATTAAAATGAACGTCATATGGATTCTAGTTTAAGTTTCCAAGACTCGAGCAAGAAATAGTCATGTTTAAAGCTTTCCTTATCCAAGATACTTGTTTTGCCAGTACGGTTGTCCAGAAGCCCAACAAGCTCATGTAGGTGACTAGTGGCTTCTCTTTATTTTTAATTTATTGCAAAAAACTGCATTAAAATAGCAACAAAGGAAATTAGAAAAAGAAAATTTCCCCCACTCCCACCACAGACCGTGAACTTGCTTTCAATCTCATTTTTCCTCTCTCTTCCTTGACAGTGGACCAACAAGATTCTTACATAGCAAATACATGTCTCTCTAATCTGCTTGTTAAAAAATATTTTCCAAGTAACTTCAAATATATTATAATCTCACAGTGATCAGTCTAGCCACACTCTGAGCCACATCCTCCCAGTTGGATCCACACTAAGCGAGTCATTTTTAAGCCTAAAGATTCCTTATTTGTGCTAAAGCACACCACTTCCAAGGAGGTATGACTAGCACCCAATACCCAATAAGACAGAACTGGCCCATAAACTGCCCATACAAATTGTGCACCAGCCTTGCTGGATGTCTTTTATTTGCCCCTCCAGATCCACTCACCACCCCTCTCCCCTCTGCTCTGTGCCCGGGAAGGCTGACCAGCATGGATTTCGTCTTGGGCTCCCTTGCCCTCTGGCTTCTAATTGAGGTCAGCCAGTGGGAGCGCCAGCAGGAGATCAGAAGGCAAGAGAAGAGTGAGGTCAGAGTATTTATTCCCCTAGCTCCTTTCCTGTGGGTCTCCATGGACTGGACACGTCTTTCTCCTGAGGGCCACTGCTCCTCGCCTGTGGCCCTCCGCTCCAGCTACAACGACAGCTCCAGGGCTCGGTAACTGCTTCCTCCTCTGGCTCCCACAGGCTGAAGGTGGAGAAACTTCCCATCATCACTGGTTCCCCTTAACTGTACTCAGACCATGGAATGAATCCCTTCTCTTGGCTCGCCCTCTTGAGTGTGCCGGCATCGGTTTCTACTGCGACCCTGACTCATACACCAGGCAATGCAGGAAATGACTGGCTGAACACCAAGTCATGTTCCCATTTCTTCCTGTGTCTAAAGCCGATGGGAGGAAAACAGAGCATCCTGTACTCCTACAACAGTAGAACTTTAGAGAAAAATCAATGACACCGATGAAACAAATTTGACAGAATCATGCGGAGGGCCTACTACCTGCCTAAAAACTGCACTTTGCCCTAATCTCAAGGCCACCTGAGATGCTGGGGGCCACACCAAGATGGACACATGACTGTCAGATACCTCTGTGCTCTACCTCAGGTCCTCCCAGCCCATATCTTCCTCCTGTTCATCGTTGTTGTGGCAACCACCTGCACACAGGTGCACCCAGCAGAAACCTTGCCTCAGCTGCAGCCAGGATCTCATGTTCTGCCCCGGGCTTCTCTGACACGGTGGTGTGGGACACTGCAGCTCTCACAAACGCACAAACCTGGAAGTGTGACTAAGTTAATCCCACGGGCAACCTTTGACCTGTGGAGCATGGGAGCCAGGGGACAAATGCTCCTTTCTTCTCTCCCTTGGGCGGATAATTCTGAGGTGCGTTTTCCATGGCTCCTCAGGCAGTTCTCAGTGGGACTGAGTCCCAGTCATCCACAGTGGTGACCAGTTCAATGACGCACCTTTGCTTTGGCTTTCCCTGTTTCACTATTCCCAACCTGCTACACACACACATCACACACACCAACACCACACACACACACCACACACCACACACACATACACGCACACCCCATACACTACACCCCCCACACACCCCACCTCCCCCACACACACCTCACAAGCACACCCCACCCCACAGACACCCCCACACACTACACACACACACACCCACACACACCTCACACACACACCCCACCCCACAGACACCCCCACACACTACACACACACACACCCCCCACACACACACACACTCTACACACACTCTCTTATTCCCTTGAGATACTCCATGAAATAAACTATCTACACACAAGCCCTTCTCTCTGGCTCTGCTTTCTGGAAAGAACCCAAGCTAAGACAGGCAGTGAGAACTCCTTGTTGCTCCGTAACAGAAGACAAGTCAGAAAGGGAAGAAAAAGCAGTGAGGAAAGCCTCCTTCTCCCGCCTGTTTGAAGTCCAAACCCCGGGTGCTCAGTGACCTGGCCAGCAAACTCCAGAGTCTTCCAACTTGCCCCATCCGCATAAAAGCGTGTCAAGGCAGAACCACAGTCCACAGCAGCTACAAGGCATCTGAGCTTTAGGTGACCCAATACTTTATGTTAGCCCCATGTCTGCTCTCTTTTCTTCAAGGGGGTAAACCAAGAGTGGACACGCTAGAAACTGCTTCCACCCAGCTCTCGTGGTGTGAAGGCAAAGCACTCTCCTCCCCAGTGTCCTCAGGAAACGCGTGAGGTCTTGATGTCTACAATTTATCTGCTGACTGCTCTGTTTGCATGACGCAGAAAGAATCATTTTCTCACACCTCAAGATTTTTTAACGTATCTATCCAGCCTGTTTCCAGAAATTCTCTCCAGTACAAATAACCTTTTTTAAAAAATGCTTTTCTCTTCCAAAAAGTCAAGACATGATTCCCCCAGCACCCTTTTGGGCATGAGAGAAAAGATTTTGGTCTCTTATATCATGAGTCCGGAGTGGTGGGGGGAGAGGAGAGAGTAGGTAATGGAAATAGGCGGGTCTGGGGGAGTGAGACGGGGAGAGCCAAGAGCAGGACAGTGTAGTCCAGTGGTGGGAGTTGGGAAAAGGCTGTGCACCCAGGAGTTTCTATGCCCAGAGACGTCAAAGGGAAGGACTTGAAGCAAACCCTTTCACACTTCTTTAAGTCTGTAAGATTCTTTTCAGTTCCTTCATCTGTAAAATGAGAACAAATTCCACTGATCTGGAACAAAGAAAAATACCAGAAGACTTCACATATATGAATATTCCTGGGACCACAGAATGAAGCTAGAAAGTCTGACAGGATGAGCTGGCAGTGGGATCTCACCAACCTAATATCTAGCTTCCAGTTAAAACATGCCACTTGTTGGGGAGTTTTCCAAATACATCCCTTATAGAGGAGACAGGTATAGAGTTCAGATTCTTAATAATGTTGGTAGGTTATAGCGAACAGGATTTCCACTCATCATCTGCTTTAATTTTATAAGTCAGCCCCCGGCATGCACACAATTGCCCCCCTCCCTGCTTTTGTTCTTTTATCCAGCAATAAAGCCTGTGCCTAGGGCCACACATGGCGCTGAGATGAACATCACAGGCCCAAACTTTGTGGAAAATAGTCTTTCAACAGCAGTATCTGGCTTCTTGGCATGTTCCCCCAGCTGTCTCGCTGACAGCTCTGAAGTTGCGTTTTGCTTTGTCATATGGTTCAGGTGCTAATGGGCTGTCTCTCCTTGCTTGTCCTCCTCTGGGTCATTTTTCCTTCCAAACTCACATCAAGTTCCAAGAAAATTGCAGACGGTGGCTTCTCTGCAGGAAAGCCTTCATCCCGCCTTGCCGTCGTGTTCAGAGGGCTGGGCATCCCAGGCGGGAGGAAGCAGCCCCAATCCCTGAAGGGGAGGCATCATTGCACTGCCTGCCACATTCACTCCACGAGAAGCAGGGCCGCTGAGGAGCTGGTCAAGCACAGGTGTAGACTAATATAAAGTGTGATTTCTCTTTGTGTTTACATAGGACCCACCACCCTTGTTTAACCCAGGGCTTAACCAAGCACATACTTCTGACACAAAGGGCCACACTAACTTGTCATAATTGGCAATGCTGTTGGATTCCAAGTATTTTTTCCTCTGGTGCCAATCGGAATACCCAAATGTGAAATTTAACACCTACAAGTGCTTTCTGAGGCTCCCAGCTTTCACACTGGCAGCCTGTGGAGTCTCTGCATGTGCAGTGACAGACCGGACAAGGGCTGGATGGCCAGATAGGAGCCTGTTTTCCTGAAACTCTGAGTGACTAAAGAAACCGCATGCAGCTGACTTCCCATTCAACCCTCCTGGAGATACCCAGGGTCCAAATGAACCCATGATGACTTACAAACTGACCAGAAATCAGCCAAGTGTACACCTGACTTTTATGGGTCCACAGTCAGGGCTGCCACATACTGTTGAACAAGCCAAGCACTGCTCAACTCAGGAGAACCCCATCCATATAGGCTACCAACGTTATGGCCCTGATACTGTGCCACACAATGGCCCTGCCCTCAGCAAAGAGATAAATAGGGGTTCTAGGACAAGGACAAATAGCCACAAATTTAAATTGCCCAAAGTGTAAATGACAGAAGGCTGTAAGAATATTTTTAGAATACACAAAAGACAAATCCCTGAAATAAGTATAAATGGGTTTTTGGAGTGATCGAAGAGAGCTGTTTCAATCCTAAAAGGTGGAACCATTTCTGATAGACTAAAAGAGAGTGAAAACAAAATGATTTGATGAAGAAAGAGTAGACCACGTGACAGGGGAGCAGCAAAGCAAAGCCTCAGATAAAACCACGTGGATGAAGTGGGACTGACTTCTTCAGGAGAAATTCTAGGGGCGTCTAAAGGATGGAGGATGCAAATAGAGCCCAGTTTTCTGTCAGCAACCTCACGCTTCCTTCTGCAATCCTCTTCCAGCCTCATCCACTCCTTCAGTGAATGTTTGAGTTCCTGGGCTAGGCCCTAAGGGGAACCAAAATGTGAAGACCAGATCCCTGTCTTCAGGAAGTCCAAGGAGGAGTCTGAGGAGGAGTGCGGGCCGGGTGACCACCGCCTGCCGCTGTACCACATGCCGCCAGCAGCCTCGGGAAGCGGAGGCCCCTTCCAGCAGAGCAGGAAGGCTCCAGGGAAGGAGTGGCACCTGAAACCCACCTGGAGCGACAGTTAGGATGCGAGCAGGGAGAGGCGATGGAGAGCCCGTTTCAGCAAACAGTACCAGACAGAGAAAGACGCAGGGGGAAAGGGCGAGGCGACAGGAGGGGTTTGCTTGGAATAAAAGGATAGGAAGAGGCAAAAAGGGGTATGAAGGCAACATCAAGCGGTTTAACTCTGGAAATTTGGGCTGAGGAATATCGTTGAAGGCCTTGAATGACAAACTAAGGAGGGTGAACATTCTTTTGAGTCCACAGGAAGAAATCCATTGTTATTGTTAGTATGACATTAAGTTTTGAGCAGAGAGTGAGGAAATCAGAGCTAGGCTCTAACAGAAGCTTTCTCTGGCAGCAGAATTCTCGTCCATTGGAGATGATGGAGACCAGCAGCCTGGGACAGGCTCACAGGGGAGAGGCCGCATGGGCTCGCCTGCCACGCAGCCACAGGAATGGGAAGTCTGGGTCGGACGTCGATGAGGCCAGGCAACCTTCTGGATGGGGCAAGAAAGGAGTGGGAAGAGAAAAGAACAAGTGGAGGTTTTAAGCCTGAGAGAGGAAGAACAGGGATGCTAACCGGAGCAGACAGAGGAGGCATGAATTTTGCTTTCACATATTAAATTCGAGGTGCTGGTGGAACTTACAGCCGGAGATGGTCAGCTGGAAGTTGGGAGAATGCTGGCACTTGTGCAAGGGGCTGCACTGGAGACAACGAGCACTGGAGTCCTGCCGGCCTGGGGTCAAGCCCTGGCTCTACCTCTACTTATATGATTTGGGGCAAGTCTCGGTTATCTCATCTGAAAAATGGGGGCAACAGCAGTATTAACATCCCCAGCACTGTTGTGAAGCTTAAATGAAGGAATGGACGTTAGCACAGTGCCTAGAACACAGTCAGCCTTCAACAAATGCCACCTAGTGTCAGTTTTCCTATGGAGCCGATCTTCTCGTTTCAGTGGTCCGTACCTTTGCTGTCCTCCTGCCCCTTTGTCCCTGGGGTCCTTGTCTGGGCTTGGCGTGTAGCCCTCCTGCTGGCTCTGTTCTCTGGGGTCTGGGCCACCCTGGTTCTCATCTGACCCGCCCAGCTCATGAGGCCCTAACTCTTCCCTCTGACATACTCGAGCCTTGATAAATGCCACCTTCCCCAAATTTGCCTTCTGACACAGACCCTCACCCTGGATTCACAACCCACTGCTGCCCACGTCCTGGTGGGAGGATTTGTTTTCTACCCTGGGGTCAAAGTGAGGGGAAATGAGGGGAATGGGCCCACGTCTCAGCCAGAAAGGTTTGACTTCAAGTCTTAGACAATATATTTCCTTACTGTAAAAGCTGTAAAACATTGGGATAAGGTTACAGTTTTACCGCCCTCTCCTCTGTGCTCCTGGAGCACTTGCCCATCTCTTTGTGACAGAATTTATCACAGTGTGTTATGTTGGTTATGTGACTGCCTCCCCTGCTGGGCCCTGGGCTCCTCTGGGGCAGGGACAAAACTATTCATCTCTGGTTCCCAAGCCTACCATAGGTGTTCAATAAATACTGAAAGAGAGGGAGCAGCAGCTGTCATCTGTGGAGTCCTCATGTTTTCCAAAGACCGCTGAGGGAAAGGGTGGAATCTGGCTCGAGAATGCTAAGTTATAATTTTTCTTCTGTTCAATGCACCTTGGACAAGTCTGGCCATCAAAATGGGAAGGAGTAACAGGACCACATGCCGGTTTTAAAAAGCAGCAGTTCCAAGACTTTTCGATTTCACTAATCAGTTTTTAAAATAACCTTTTAATTGGGATTAGTAACATGGTGTTCCCAACTACTCACTTTGCCAAGTAGGTCCATTACAGAAAAACAGGCACCGTCAACACTCCTCTCTTCGCGTCACAGAAGGAAGACCTTAAGCTCCCTTGCGAAAACAAGTGGCGTAAACATAAGCCTAGAAGAGAAGAAAACCTTTTAAGTGGATAAACTGAGCTATGTGAAAACCTGGCACAACAGCCCGTCCTTCCTCACTTCTCCAAGGACAGCGGGCTGGCCCCAGAGCCCTGGCTCACGTTGGGCAACCACAGTCCAGAACCGTGTTTCTCAGACTGCAGTGTTCTTTGGTGTCTGAAATTACTCTCTGGAATTTTTTATTGTGGTAAAATATACATAGCATAAAATTTACCATTTTACCCGTTTTTAAGTGCACAGTTCATGGCATTAGCTACGTTCACATTGTTGCGCCACCATCCATCTCTAGCACTCTTTTCATCTTGCAAAACTGAAAGTCTGTACCCGTGAAACACTAATTCCCCATTCTTCTCTCCTTCAGCCCTGGGCAACCATCATTCTACTTCCTATCTCCATGAATTTGACTACTCCAGGTACCTCATATAAGTGGAATCATATAATATTTGTCCTTTTGTGACTGGTTTATTTCACGCAGCATGTCTTCAAGGCTCATCCATGTTGTAGCATGTGTCAAAACTTCCTTTTTAAGACTGAATAATATTGCATTGTATGGATATACCTCATTTTGTTTATTCGTTCATCCACTGATGGACATGTGGGTTGCTTCTATCTTTTGGTTATTGTGCTCTATTAGAATTTTTAACATTTCTTTCACATGATAATAATCTCAAATATGTGACATAAGCAAACTTGGAATCACTTTGCTGGTGCCTTACAACTGACCCTGCTCTGGGAGGACCACGCCTGCTTCTGCCTCTCCACAGGATGTGAGCCACGTGTGACAGTCTCGTGGTACTTCACACTCAAAACCCTGGTGGAGGAACTGAGTCCTCACAAGGCACGTGGTAATATAAGCATACAGTGCTCAAAAACTTTTGCCATAACAGTCTGTATTCCATTTATGACGTGAGCTACTGTATCGGGTAGCCGCCACCTTTGTACATAACTATTTGCACCAGTTTGTTACCATAAGTATAATAACAAGTAACCAATAGAGAATATTTCTAGTCCCAACTGCGATGATCATTAAATCAGACACCTATTTGATGCAGATTTCAATGCACGGTAATGCTAATCCTACTTTGCAGTGCAAAAGACACCTTCACACAACTAACTGATGCCTCATTGCAATTGGTATTTGAAAAACTGATTTTCAGCAAATCTTAGATTTAATATGAGGTCTGACTTTCCTAAACCAACAAACAAAGGCTTGAAGTCATTTATCTTTTTCCTACAACTCACTTGCATGTACAGAAATTCTCTGAACTAGCACCACCGAAGTTAAAAACGTGAATTACATATAGGACTGGATCTCAAGTTCGTGTTTCTACTATGAATCAGGGGTTTGGGCTTGAGCAAAATGACATCACCCAACCTATTCGATTAATATTGTTATTTTGAACAGTATTGGTTTTGTAAGCATATTGTATGCGTGGACAGAGACTAATAATAAAAAGAAGGTAAGTCAACACCAAGGATGCACGAAGACAATGTTGTCCCTTGAAAAGAGGTCTGTACATTTCTCACGTCAGAGGCGAGCTCTATTCCTGGAATGCTCCCCCTCGTATAAGAAGCAGTGGGGCAGGTCAAACCAATTAAGTGTTCCTAAAAACAGAGCTCACTAAACACCGTGGCTGCAGAATAACACCACCCAGAGCCAGCCAGCAGCTTAGAGTGGTTTGAGGAGAGGAATGACCCGGGGGACACCCAGTTAAAAGCTCCTATTTCACTCCCCTAAGTAGCACTTTCCTTTCAAGCTGCGACCTCTATCGCAGCCATGGAGAATGACATCTCTTCCCTACTCCCTGGAGTAAGCACTCTCCTCCACCTTCTGGGCCAGACTGCAGCCAAACGATCCATCAGGGACTCCCATGGGGTAGTCAGACATCTGCCCTGAGACCTGTAACGCACGTTAACCTCCTTTATGCTGAGGTAAACACACCACCCGTCACCTCGGAAAATTCGCCCTTAGAGACAAGCACATCTGGAATCAGCCTATAAAAGTAGTCCTGAGATTAGCGTTGAACAAGAAGGCAGGCGAAGGAGCTCCGCCACTGATTCCCACCTCCTGACGATTCCCGCTCGGCAGCAAGCTTCCGCTCCCGCCCGCGGACGCCTGAACACCTCCGCGTCTGCAGCACCAGCTCACGTGGGCCACAAACAAGCCTGGGAACGCCCTGAAACCCATCTTCACCGCGTCGCAATCCCCTGCATGAGGTTTTCCGCATCTGTGTTCTCCGTGGGCAGAATCAGAAGTGAGGAAAGGAGAGTCTCCAATGTCGCTGCCCGGGGCGACGACGCTCGCACACCGACTGCTCGGGCACGTTTGGAGACTCTCCAATTGTCACCAACATTATGGCCACTGTAGGAATGGGAGCCGTAAACTGAAATCCCAGAAACTTATAAATACAAAGGAAATGATCCAAGCTGCCATCTTCCCCAGAAAGTTTACACTTCCAAGAAACCAAAAGGAGAAAGCAAGGAAATGTCTTCTCTTGAAGCTAAGTGAAGTACGCCAATGTTTGCTGAAAGCGTGAGTAATGCCATATAAAATCCTCATTTCACAAAAATAATCCCCCTATTAACATATGGAAATGAGCCTCCCATGTCTTGAGTCCTAGATTCAAAACATGGATCATTGGCAACCCTAGTTAGACAGCTAAAACAGAGGGCTGACTACAGAAGCGCCGCCCTGCTGCACTGAGGACGACGGCTCCTAGGAAACCACACGGACTTCATTTCGCCCCCAAGCGCAGTTTGGTGGGCTCCACATTTGCGCATGCGCGGTGATTTAACTAGTGCCTCCTAGGCGGGCTCCCGTGGGGTGTGCCGGAGTTAGCGGCACCACGTGACCGTATCATAAACATCCTGCCCTCCTCACTTTACCTCTGGAACCAGTTTTGGTGACTGGCCCTGCTTTCTGCAGCCTTATCAGCCCCTTCTCCCCTTCCGATTGTGGATCGGATCTCCCGCCCGACATTCCTGCGTTTAGACTGTCTGGCTGAGGGCATTTCCCCTCGCTGCTTAACAAACAGATTTCCGCAGCCTTTAGGCGTGTTTTTGTTTGTTTCCTACTCAAGGCTGAGCGCGCCACTTTCTGGGAAGTTCCTAGTTGTTTCAGGAAGTTCCTAGTTTTTTCAGGGAGTTAAGCTTCCCGTTTTTCGAGGTGACTGCCCTAAAGTTAATCTGAGTCCAGCTGAATCATAAAAACAGTTCTGCCTCCCTAGAGAAACTGACTTTCAAAGAAAATTTCATCATTTGCCCGTATGTTTGATAAGAGTGAACAGGAAAGAAAAGACAAATCCTCCAAATCCTCTTCATACTATTGTTCATACTCCTGCCCCAACTTCAGTCCAGCAAAAGTAATGCCAACTAGTCTCCTATTAGAGAGCTCGTCCTAATGTGATCCCCTCGCTGACAGCTCAGAACTGTACTCACCTCAGCGCCTGTGACTGTGAGAGAGTAACCAATCGTCCTATTGCAATGGTTTTCTATTTTATTCTTTCCCTCTGGGCTCCACTCTTACATGTGGAATTTAAACACACCAACACATATTCCTACACACTTCCCAAAGCCAGCTTTACTTTATCATCTTCCTCCAAGAAGTGGAACACTGTATCTCATAAACAGGGCTGGTAAGGGCATATCTGAGCCAACCTTTTCTTTGGCTGCCTTTCAAAAAGTTGTTTAAAACAAGATATGCTCCTGAACTGGAAAAAGGAATTACACACGATAACCTTAGAAAGCAGCTACTTGCTCTGCCCAACTAATGTTATTGCACAAAAGCATGAGTTCGTGTGGAGCGTTGTCTTCAGTGACAGGCCAGAAGCATGCCAGTAAAATGGCTAAAGTGAGGTGAAATTAATTTCAATGGGACGTGACCATATTGAAATGTTACACTGGGTATGACTACAAAGTTGTCATATATAATTATCAAACACTTAACAAGCATAGGATAATTATGAAAAGTATACTGCAAAACTCTGTATTCTATGAAATAAGTGATTCCAGGTATTGGTCCTTAACCTCACCAACTGACACCTAACAGGAGCATCTGCTCTAGGGATCACTCCTGCGGTCTTAATAACTGAATTGTCCTGGGACACTCACCATTCCTCCACGCCACAGAACAACGACCACATTTGTAAGAGGGTAGCTTGTGCAATTGAAACGTACTTTTCTCTAGGCAGAGCTAACTAGAACCACTAACCACTGCACATAACACCAGACTTACCCAGCTAAACCAACCGAATCAGACCCCACCCCACTCCCGTCAACAAGCAAATGAGACATACCTTTCTCTCACAACCTCTTAAAACAGACACGTAAACAAGCCCAGATTCAAGCTAATGGGCAAAAATACAGTCTGAGCCTCAATAGAGTGGGTCCACAGACACACACTGTCACATAAAAAGTGACAACACAACCCAAAAAAATACATAATTTTCTTGTTTTGTTTGCAGTTTGCTCTTTCTGTGAGAAGAAATCCTGCAAAGAATTTTGTGAGCCAAAGTTTTTTAAGCCAACTGCAGGGCAGCCAAACCCTGTCATTGCCGAATTCCGCTACTGAGAGTGTGGTATCCGTGTAACTGTAGAACCCAGGAGGAAGGGATTTTGTTAACTGCCCCTCAAGTACTCCCACCATCACCAGATGTTAAGACAATGATCAGCACGTCTTGTTCTCCAAGGCATGAGCCCCACCAAAATCAGCAAGGGATTCCTCCCTGGTTCAAACCTGCTCCGATAGTAATCAGAAGGGGCTCCCTGCTTTCCGCGGCCACCGTAGGTACGTGCTTCCTCATGGTGGGAAGTAACTGTGGGCTGGGTCTCTAGTGAAAACTTGGCTCAGAGGAAACTCCTTGAGTAAAATGACCCTTCCCGTTACGGTTGCTGCTTGCTCCATACCCCGGGTGTCTCAGCATCTTTTCTAATTCAGCCATCACCAAGGACTCACGCTCAAACTGAAACAAAACTCTGGATCGCCTTGCACCCAAGTTCCCCATGAGCAATGTGGAGCAATGGTCATGCCTCCCAACTTTCAGAAATAAAGAAGAGCTGCAGGCTGCCCTTTTCATGACAGAGCAATTATTTCAATAATGAAGATTCCTCTTTTACTTTCATGTTTTTAACTCATGAAACTCAAAATGCATAATGTACTTGGGATTAATAAATTCCCTCAACATCTTTGGGAGACATGGTATTATCGTTTCATACAGCTCGATGTTTACACAGAAAAGAAGTGATTTACTCCATGATATACAACGAATCCCCGGAAAAAAGCTAAAAATCTCTTTACCATTCACTTCTGTCCTACTCTCAAAGTGTAGAGTGCCCACTGAACTGAATGGGCAAGTATTTACTCCAGGGTTAGTCCTGCCCCGTATGAGTCTTCTTTTGTTTTATCATTAAGGAAAGAAATTCTTGAAGCATGATTTGTACACAGTAAGAATCAAATCCCAACTCCAAAACTGAAAATCTGTCTTATGACCAAAAATTAAACTCAGAATTTTTATTTTTTAAAAAAGACCTGCAAAGTTGGTTTTCCCCTTCCTTTAAAAACTTCAGCACCCAACGCTTCCCTATAAATAGTTGTCAATAAACACAACTGCTGCAAATGTATTCAGTAAATGTTAAGGTCAAAGGCCTTCACTGTTTATTGCCTTGTAAACTCAAAGACAAGTGGATTTATTGCTTGAATGAGTTTCAGGGTATTGGCCTTCATAAAAGTTCTGAATCCCAGGTACAAAATGCTCCATCAACTCACACCAAAGCCATTCTGCACAGAACTGAGAGACCGCCCACCAGTGGCTTCATAACTCACACACGTCTTAGAAAGTGTATTGTTCGCCATGTTGCACAGATCCCCATGGATTAGTGCTGGACCCCGCCTGTCATTATTACAAGAACTGGCTGCAAACAAACTATAAATTGCTGCTGCTTCTAAAACAATCTCACTACTAGTGTGTGAGTGTAAGCCCTCCAAAACATAATGGAAACGACGTCAAGAAGCGAAGAGTTTCTCATTTTTTTCTAGTCTTCATATAAGGATATCTATAATCTCTTGATATAAAATTTGTCAAATTTAAAAGAAAAGGACATTTCATATCAGATCACATAAGAGTAAATGCGCTACTTCAGATAATTAAATTTTTATATCATTCAAAACCTAATTTTTCTAATCTTTCCACATGTCATTTGGCAGCAGTTGTATCCGTATGCCTAGTAGAGACAACGAAAGGAGAGCTCACAAGACAATTATTAAATAGTTACTTTAGAAATTGCTGTAAAAGATTAATGAGAGAAGTTCACATTTATAATTTTAAAAGAGTTATGTAATCACTTTTACATTTCATTGGTCTGTGTTAATATTTTCCTTATCTTATGGATATTTTAAAGTTACATTTATTTCTATAAATAAAGCCCAACTCTCGGCTCCAGGACCATTGGGCCTTACCATCTTGAGTAAGGACCAAAGCAATGTCATATACAAATGTTGTGGTCTTACCACCAGAAACGCAATATCCATCATGAAGTTCAAAATAAAATACCAAATTCAAACCACTGATAGTAAAAATAAAATTATCCTAGACTTCTGATACTCTTTCTGCCATGATGGCCATAGCCTCCAAAGAGATGGCTGAACTCTCCGCTCAGACGAGCCTGAATTACAGTCACATGGAATATCTTCCAACTCTCAAAATGTGGAGTGTTGAAAAGTGTCACACGCGCCAGTGCCACTACAGAATGCAGGTTTGGCCTTGATGCTGGATTAGGTAATATTTTGACATTACCCAGGGAAGAGTTGAATTCATAATCTATTTTTTCTCATGTGAAATACTGGATTATATTACTTTTGTCCTTGATAAATTCCCTTCATAGTAACAAACATTAAGCCACTCTCCAATGTGCTTCCAATGATCAGGAGTTTCTTCTCTATATAAGATTATAACTATGTAATTGGAAGATATTAAGGTACACTTTTGCTATTTTTATCAAATTAACGGTATAAAAATTAAACATGTTAGATGACTTATAAACTGTTCCATGCGAAAAAGAAATGCATTCTTTCAGAAACATTTATTAAATATCTACCCTTCATCCTGAGATGATTAAGACAAGAGCCCAGCTCTCAAGGAACTGAGAGCCCACGGGGGGTGGGGGACGTCTGGTGTGTAAACAGATGATTACAATGTAACATGGCAACAGCAGAGGCTCTTCAGATGACTGGGAGACGGAGAGGCGGGAAGGCAAAGCAAGAAGTGATAACTATGCCTGTAGAGCCCTTTTTTTTTTAAAGTACTTATACCTCATCTCCCCATGAAATAGGCATATAATGAACAAAAATTCAAATTATTTTCATGCAAAAAGACACTCCATTTACCTAGGACAAGATGAAAATAATCTACAAGACATGTTTGCAAGTCTGGAGTCTCTATACAAGCTGAAATGGATCATCTTTTAGAAGAATATATCCTGGAAGGCAGCATGAAAATTCTATTCCTGTTACTCTTTAAAAAGTTATATGTGGGGCTGGCCCTGTGGCGTACTGGTTAACTTTGTGTGCTCTGCTTCCGCGGCCCAGGGTTCATGGGTTCGGATCCCAGGCATGGACCTAGCACCGTTCATCAAGCCGCACTGTGGCGGCATCCCACACAAAATAGAGGAAGACTGGCACAGATGTTAGCTCAGCAACAATCTTCCTCAAGCAAAAAGAGGAAGATTGGCAATAGATGTCAGCTCAGGGCCAATCTTCCTCACACACACACACACACAAAAGTTATATGTGTTGGGCATTTATTCCAGAGATATGAAAAATTTATGTTCACACAAAATCTGTGCACAAATGTTCAGAAAAGCTTTATCCATAATTGTCAAAATCCAGAAACAATCGAGATGTCTTTCAACTAGTGAAGAGTTAAACAGACTATGGTTCATCGATACCATGGAATAGGACTCAGCAATAAAGAAGAATGAACTATTGATACATGAAACAGCTTGGGTGAATATCCAGGGAATTATGCTGAGTGATAAAAGGCGGTCATAAAAGCTTACGCACTGTGTGATTACATTTTGAAATGAGAGAATTTTAGAAAGGAGGACAGATTAATGGCTGCCGGGGCTATAGGGAAGAGGGTTGGGGGAGGGAGATGGGTATGGCTATGAGAGAGCCTTGCGAAGGGTCCTGGTGGTGACGGAACTGCTCAGGGTCTTGACTCTGGTGGTAGATACGTGAACCTACACAAGTGACAGAACTGTACAGAGAAAAATACATGCGCACACGTGAGCCAAGCGTGCATGCACACACACACATGCACACACACACAAGTACCAGTACAAGTAAAACTGGGGAGATCTGAACAAGATCAGTGGATCGTATCAACGTCAATATCCTGGTTGTGATATTGCACTGGGTTTTTTCAAAATGTTACCACTGGGGGAAACTGGGCAAAGGGAACAGGGGATCTCTCTGTGCTATTTCTTACCAATGCAAGTGAATCTACAATTATCTCATTTTTTATAGCATAGGGAATATAGTCAACAACATTCTAATAACTTGGTATGATGACAGGTGGTCTTATCAGAGTGTTCACTTTGTAATATAAATAAACGTCGAATCACTATGTTGTACACTTAAAACTAATACGATATTGTATGTCAACTATACTTCAATTAAAAAATAAAAATAAATTTTCAATTTTAAATTAAAAGTTATGTGTTTGTGATCTGTTCTTAAACGATATGGGCACAATGTGCGACTTCACCATCATGCACGATGTTAACATAAAAGGTGGGCTCCTGCTGTGCTCCTCCCGGTCTCCCCAGAAACCCACCTTGCATGACCTCGCCCGGAGCCGGATTCTTCAAGGACACGAGGACACTACCTTATGGTACTTACAGATGTCTGAATTCCACTGGGAAATCTGATGGTGATTTTTCTAGCTTGTGAGGGACTATTCCTCATTGATAAATCTTGCCAGAGGGCAGTGAGGAAGGCACATTTAATTTTCAATCCATCTTGATAGCCAGTATAATAGATAAAAGAATCTTCATTAACTAATTTACTGCCTGGTACATTCTAGCTTTCAATTTTCAAAATGACACTAAACCTAAGATGTTGCAGGACATAAAGACTTCAGCTGAACTAAAGTGACTTGCATCTGGAAATATGTTAATTGTCTGATGCTGAAAACTCGGCCGGGATTAGAGGGCTCCCGAGGCGGTGCGCTGAAACCCTGCTTCGTGCCTGGGCCGCAGCGGGGCTGAGCGCCTGGCCACATTCTCACACCAGCAAAGGCCGGCTCTCTCGTCCCCTCAGGCTCTTCAGGATCTGAGGCACTTTTGATAAAGATTGTCCATCCGATCAAGGCATTGATTAGAGCCGTGTCTCTCAGCACGGGTAGGAATGTATTTCAGAGAAGACAATTCTGCGTTTGAAAAGTGATCCATAGCCTTTCAAGGAAAATACGTTTCTACAGAAACACTCTTTAGAATAAAGCCCCCTAAGAAGCAGAAAGGCTTTTAATGTCTAGAGGCCCTTATTCCCCCTAAGTCCACGCAAAATCGTGCTGCACTGTGTATTTATTGATGTAACCAAAAAGAGGTATGTTTATCTACTAGCCGAGGGAGGAACGATGGGACCAAAAATGCCGTGAATAAAAGGCGACAATTCAGCCTTACTGTCACAGCCCGCCGGGTGAGGGGCCTTGTCCTAGAAGCAGTGCGTTTGAGGAAGGGAGAGAACGGTTTAGACCAGAAGGTGACTAAGTTGTTTTGGGAGATGACTCAACATCAACTAGTCTCCTAACCGTCGACGTGGAAATCACGATTCCTCCTTTACCAGATTCACCACACTGTTATGAGAATCCCAAGAGAAAAGACATACAGAGGCTTTACATTTTTAAAGCACTGCACAAACATAAGAGATTATTATTGAGTCTAAAGAGCAGACGTCTATCGTTAAAAAGTCAACAGAGAATACTCTCTAACTTCACTCCTGAAGTGCACTTCAAAATCAGAACATTACCTGAATATTTGTTGATAAGAAGAAAAAAATGTAGAAAGACTATTTAATTGTTGAACCAATTTTCTTTGAGAAGTCATGATTGACCTAGAATTCTACCAGGTGCAATGAGTGATAGAAAAAAAAAAAATAGGGAAATCACGAAATAATCTGGTCTAACAAAGTTAATAGTCAAAGTGAGATTTCCAAAGAAGTACCTTTGTAACTCATTGATCAGCTTATTTTTATCTGTCTGTCTGGAAATCCCATCATGTGCTTTTTTAAAATTAAGCTATGAGATTGCAAGGGCTGATGGTCTCATTTTATGTTTAAGGAAAGTGGGGACCAAAGGGAATCCAGTCTCAGCACCTTAACACACACCAGCTGATTCCACGTAATTAACGCCCACACACCTGGCCCAGCGAAACGTGCAACAGACATGGCACGACCATGGGCAGCCCAGGACCTCGGCCGGAGTCAGAAAAAGAGGCAGAGATCAAACAACTGCTTGGGCTCATTTGGATTTCTTGCAAATTCAGGCCAAATCTTCAGATCCACCCAACCTTTTGGCTGAACACAGTGACTGGGCAACACTGCCTTCCAGTGGCAACAATACAGTAAGTTTTAAGAGTCAGAAACCTCAGAGTGTATATAGTATTTCAATTAGGTGGTGTCTTTTGCCCTTAGGCTCAAGGAAACACCAAAAATTATTTTCAACACTTTGGTGTAGGCACTAGTTAAAATTCCACTATTAGTAATACTCTTTCTTGGTACTTGTTTAAAAAATTCAGAGCACATACCTCCCTTTTGCAGATGGGAATCCTACTCAGAGCGATTACGCTATTCAGATAACCTCACAGGATAACTCTGAACTCACTTGCTGCGGCCATCCTGTGTCTCATCATCAAAAGCACCCTCAGTAGCCAGTGGTTCCAGACACGGCAAAATCAAACCGATGCTTGCAAAGTGGTTGGTCAAAGGTACTTATGAATTCATAAAAATTCCAGTTTTCCCCTGATTAAAACCAGTCCACCCATTCCTTTCCTATACTTCTCTTCAGTTCTCCAAAATGCCTAACACAGTATTAAGGACATTCTGGATACTTTGGAAATAATTATTGTGTTGCACTTTCTTAAAGTCTGTGCTAACCAGGAAATGTCACTCTCATTTTAAGTCTCTTAGCTCAAAAGCATGTTCTCTATTTATCCTTCACTCTGAACCCTCCATTCCTGCTGGCCTGTCTGAAACCTCTCAGCGACCTGATGAGATCCACCCCCATTATTTAGCCAGCACCTTACGTGTCACCTTCCCTGTCTGCCCCACAGCCAGGCCACATCTCTAGCGCCAGCATTCTTCCTTCCAGAGCTGCTGTTGCCACAAAAATATCTCCAGAATTTATATTTCTAAGGGGTCTCAGCAAGTTAGACCCAAAGAAACCAGGGCATCTCCCAAAAGGCCTGCCTGGTTGGAGGGAATTAGAGTAGTGATGCCAATATTGTGAAGGTCTCGTATCTCTGAAGGTGTCAAGGCACTTCTTGAAAGTTTGCTCTCTGATAATCCCAACATCCTTGAGAGAGAGTTGAGCAGCCTAATGTCATATCAACTGGAGGGGCGACCAAGCATACAGGAGCCTCACAGACGCCTCGTAACAGAGGGTTGGCCAAGTGCAGTAAATCACCCAGTGGTGCACTATGCAACCACCCAATCATCATTTGGATAGTTGTTTATTGGGATGAAAAGATACAACAATATACCAATAAGGAGACAAAAAAGCAGGTTATCAGATTTAGTATACAATGTGATGTTTTGGTAAACGTGTGAATTGCGTGTGTGTGTGCATGCGAGTGTATGCAGACGAACCACCCACCCAAAGCTACCCTACACACTGAGACAATCCCCATGAGCCCTCCCTCTACTTCAGCTACTCCCAAATAAACAAAAGAATCTACGTAAAGTCAGTTCTTGGGTTTTTTTTAAAGGCTTTTGGACAAGTTCTCTAGTGGTGTGCAGGTAAATGTTCAACAACTGGTTCTCCAGGGGGAAGGGCTTGATTTTTGCCATTTGCCAGTTTCCATGGCGTAAATACTCTCCACGTCACCAGCTCCGACCTGATGTTGCTGAATGCAGTGTTGGGCAGAGATGCGCACGCCAGGCCCTGCGGCTCTCACAGACCCACCTGAGCCAGCTCAGTGCCCAGTGCCCGGCCTGTCTGCAGACAGACTGGAATCTGCGGGCCCCTCTGCTACAAAATAAACAATAGAATGTATGTTTTAGGTGCTTTTTAATTTTCTTCTTGTTGACTATGTTTTCTACCTTTTCAACAAAGACCATATGTTTCTTGTGTCATTTTTTACTTATTTAAATTTAAAAAGAAATCATGTTTCTTCCATTACCTTGAAGTGGAGATCTTTGTGACCACAATACAAACCTAGAAGTCTTAAACAAATTTGATAAATTTAACTGCATAAAAATAAAACCTTTTGCATGGCAAAAATAAAACAAAAAAAAATGCTTTCATAAGCAAAGTTGAAATAGACACAACAGACTGGAAAAAAATATACACAATCTGTTTCTCAGAAACATCATCTACTCTAACATAGTCATTTCCAAACTGACAACCTGACAGAAAAATAAGTAGTGATTTGAACAGACAGTTTAAAAAGAAAAGGAAAAAAAAGAGATGGCTCTTAGGTAGATTCCTTTCCCCCAACCCAGAATGAGAGAAATGCAATTTAAAATTTAACACAGAGATATTATTTATTTAACCTATCAGATTGCTAAGGTTTCAAAAAATTTGAATGCACATTCTGTGAGTGAGGCTGTGATGGGAGTTTAAATTGCTACAAATTCTATGAGTGTGTAGACTGAATAATGACCCCACAAAGATGTCCACATGCTAACCCAGAACCTGTGAATATGTTACCTCACATGGCAAAAGGGACTTTGTGGATGTGATTAAGTTAAGGGTCTTGAAATGGGGAGATTAGCCTGGATTATCCAGGTGGGCCTAATATAATCACAAGAGTTCTTATAAAAGGGAGGCAGGAAAGTCAGAATCAGAGAAGATGTGATAACGGAAGCAGAGGTCAGAGAAAGAGAGATTTGAAGATGTTATAGTTGTCGCTTTGAAGATGGAGGAAGGGACCACGAGCCAAGGAATGCAGGCAGCCTCTAGAAGCTGGAAAAGGCAAGGAAATGGATTCTCCCATGGAGCCTACAGTAGGAACAGAGTCCTGCCGAGACCTTGATTTTAAGACTTCTGACCTCCAGAACTATAAAACAATGATTTTGTGTTGTTTTAAGCCACTATGTTTGTGGTAATTTGTAACAGCAGCAATAGGAAACTAATAGAGCAATTTGGCAAACTATAAATGCATATACTCTTTGACCCAACAATTCCACATCTAGGAATTTAACCGAAGATAAATTATTCATATACATGGAACACGATGCCTGTTCTGCATTGTCGTTTGTAACAGCAAACAGTTGGAACCTATGTAAATACCCATTAAAAGACGTTGGTTAAATGATATGCTGCATCCACACAATGTAATATTATTCAGTCATAAAAAATGAATAAGAAAGTTCTTTATGTCATGATAACAAGACCTCCAAGATATAGTACATGAAAAAAGGAAGATGCTTTTAGAATATTAAGTACAGTGGGTCCAGTATGCTAACAATTACATAGAAATGGAGAGGAGGGAAAATACATACTTATTTGCATATGTATGCATTAATACGTCTGGAAGAATCAAGAAGAAACTAGTAGGATTTGTTGCCTATGGGGAAGAGAACTAGATGGCTGGATCTTAGAAGCAAAGGGAAACTTCTTGCTATATCGCTTTTATGTTTTGTTGAAATCAGTATATGTAATATGAATAGGTTACCTATTCCAAAATTTAAATAAAAACAAAAAGATTATAAATTAAACAAGGAAGAGATTATGTAGCTTGACCGGGCTCACCCGCCAAGTCAGTAAAGATGCCATTACCGTCAGTGGGTCTCTGCAGAACCTTTCATTATTTTTGAGGTAGGCAATGCTGTGAATTCCAATCATTCCAGAACCATGGGGGTGGGTTCGTGGTGTTCTGTGTGACCTAAGGAGCAGGATGAGAGAGTGATTTCAGAGTCAGGTGGGATGTGAATGGAAGTCTCTGGTGAGCTAGAACAGAGCCAACCATACACTGTATTCAAACGAGGATTGATATTTCCTTTAAGCCAAGGCGAGGATTCTTTAGAAGTCCTTGCAGAAACCTTGGCCAGTCTCAGACACCCTGTAAGTAGGGTTGCCAGATTCAACAAACAAAACTACAGGACACCCAGTTTAAATTTGAATTTCAGAAAATAAACAATAATTTAAAACTAAGATTTTTTTAATACAGCAAATACTTTTTAATGTTTAATTATTGCTACTTATCTGAAATTCAAATTTAACTGGGCGTTCTGCTTTTTCTTTGACAACCTCCCTCTAAGGAACTCCTTTAGAGGCCACGTTGCAGCCGTGGGCTGGCAGGTGGGGACAAACAGGCCCACGCAGATGTGGATGTGGCCTCTGCTCACGGCCACCATCACTCTCCCTTTCACAGACACTGAACACACCGTTCTGACAGGGAAGAATAGAGAGCTGAACAGGTTTTCTTGGTAAGGCATAGATTTGCCCAGGCAGTGACACTGGCAAAGACGAACGTGGCTCCAAGTTAACAGTCGGTCTCCAAGCTCACTTCTGGCCGCAGAGTTTCCTGGAGGTATTGTGTGGAATGCTCTAGAAGTTTGGAATGGGGGTGGGGGAGTGTTGGGCAACCCAGAGAAATGTCCTCCCAGCTCAGGTAATAAACGTGTTCCTTTCCCCAAATACCATTAAAGATATTTTTTTTTTTAATCTTTAAAAAAACTCTTTAAGCTGACCTCCTGCCAAAGTACACATCAATTATACAGCTTCAGTCAGGCGGATGCTCGGGGAAAGGGGGATAATGTTACACCCAGCTGGGCACTTTGTAGTTAGCACAAATGTAATATAAAGCACCGCAGAGTCCGTCAAGTGTCTGTCTGGATTTTCAGTTTTCATTAGTGCTATAATTAAAACCACATTTTCAGCTCTATTACCTGTAACAAGAAAGGAATGAGAAATGAGGTTGTCAAGGTCAGGCTTTTCCAGCTATTTCTACTGAGTATCTGCAGGCCACAAGTTGTTGAATTTGGTGTAAACCAGAGCGACGGCTGAATGTCGCACAAGGATCCATCCTGTGTGGCTTGAAAGGCACACTGCGGAGGTCACTTCCTTTGAATAGCCACTGGGCCATGTACGTCTACAGCGCACGAGGACGGGGAGACAGGCGGTCAGTAAACCCACTCGGCCACAGCAGCTAGTCCCAGAAGTTTCTCTTCCATTCACACCAAACCCATCACACATGCGAAACAGCCTAAAGGCAGTCCTCAGACACTCGAGCAGAGGGAGCCTGAAACTCTGAAGGCCGTCTTCTTTCTGCCTTGATTGTAAATGTGCCAGGGAGGGCTGAAGGGAGTAAGCGTGAAGCCTCCCACACACGCTCACAGAGGCCTCGCTGTGTGCAGTCCCGTCGACCCAGCCTTCCAAACAGAGCTAGAACCCAGCCACCTCTCCCCACCACCGGGTCCACAGCAGCACCGTCTCTCCCTGAATTCTGGCGAGAATCTCCTGGCTTTTGCCTCACAACCCCTGCTGTGGTCTGGACGTTTGTGTTCCCCCAAAATTCCTATGTTGCGATGCTAACCCCTAAGGTGATGGTATTTGGAGATGGGCCTTTGGGAGGTGATTAGGTCCTGAGGGTAGAGCTGCCGTGATTGGGATTGGTGCCCTTATAAAAGAGACCCCAGAGAGCTCCCCCACCCCTTCCGCCATGAGAGGACACAGCCAGAAGTTGGCCATGTATGAACCAGAAAGTGGGCCTCACCAGACACCAAATCTTCCAGGGCCTCATCTTGCATTTCCCAGCCTCTAGAACGGTGAGAAACAAACTTCCGCAGCTCATCAGCCACCCAGTCTCTGCTATTTTGTTAAAGCAGCCAAAACGGGACTAACACACTCCTGCCCATACACACCCACCCCACAGACTGTTCTCAACAAAGCTGCCAGATCATGTGACTCCTCTCCGAGAAGCCCCCAGGGGGCTTCCAGCTCTCTCAGAGTAGAGGCAGAGCCCTCAGCCGCCCTCAGGGCCCACAGCCTCTGGCCTCCTCTTACTGCTTTACCGCATCTCCCACTGCTCTCCCTGCTCTCGCGCTATTCCAGGCACACTCCCTCCTCAGGGCCACTGCACTTGCTGTTCCCTCTGCCCGGAGTTCTCTTCCTCCTGTTGCTGGCATGACTCGCTCTTTACTCAAAAGGCACCTTTTCTCCCAGTGAGGCTTTCCCTGTCCACTCTACTCCATAATGCAAAGCACCAGCACCCGCCCACCCTCCGACCATAGGGTTTCCTATTTCCCTTCTCACCTTTATTTTTCGCCATGGCACTTATCCATCTGGTCTACGATCTGTATTTCATTTATTGATTTTCTTTAAATGTTTGTCTCTCCTCACTTCCCAAAATGTAAATTTCTTGAAAACAGTGATTTTTGTCTGTTTGTTCACTGCTGTATCCTCAGCATCTAGAAAGAGCCTGGCACCTAACAGACATTCAACAAATGGTTGTTGAATAAGTGAGCGAATAAATGCAATCCAGGGATGGCTCCCACCAGTACTACATGGGCCCTCTTGGGGCGAGTGATTACTAGGTCCCTGAGGCCCACCCAGCTAGAAAGAGCAGGAAACATCTGGTCATGGATCCCCAACCCCAAGATGGGTCTCGGGCAACTGCTTGTTCTCTGGGCAAAGCTCAAAGTCGCTGAGACACATCCTTACCCATGAGGACTGCCCTTGGAGATGTGATTGGTAGAACCTTAGGGTAGTCGAAAGCTGGACTCCCCTCCCCATGTGGGAGGCAGAAAGTTCTCCAAAAATACAGTCCCCCATGCATTCCAGCCCAGACTCTGGGCAGGTCAATCCCAAGCACCACGGTACCCAGCTTTGATGGTTAATTTTATGTGTCAGCTCAGCTGGGCCCCAGGGCTCAGACCTGTGGTCAAACATTGTTGGGTGTGTCTGTGAGGGGGGTTTTTGGGTGAGATTAACATTCAAATTGATGGATTTAAGTAAAGCAGATTACTCTCTCTAATGTGGGTGAGCCTCATCCAATCAGTTGAAGGCCTGACTAGAACAAAAGACTGACCCACCCTGAGCAAGAGGGAATTTGCCTTCAGACTTGAACTGCAGTCTCGGCTCCCACCTGGGTCTCCAGCCTGCCAGTCTGCCCTGCAGATTTTATAAAAAGAGAATAAATTTCTTTATATATATCTATGTATATATATGCTTAATTTTATACACATATATACACACATCCGACTGGTCCTGTTTCTCTGGAGACCCTGACAATACAGCACCGAAGCCTTTCAGGCAGTTCTCCTGGGGATCAGCCCTCCTGCAGGGAACCACGCTCTTCCCAATGCCAACTGTTCTGGAAGCATGAGCTGCCGTCACTGACAGCAATGCTTCCCTCCGTCCATGCACAAATGCTTACCCAGCCCCTAGGCATCCCAGGGGGCACTAGGTGGTCACTTTCCCAGCTCTGAGGGCAGCAAAGAGTCCTGTATAACAAGCCTGCTGCTCGGCTGCAAACCGCAAGGCTGGCTCTCTGTCCATGATGTCACTGTCATGAAAATCTTACCAGGCCGATAGTGTTAATTCCTGTACTGCACGCAAAGGTGATATGGGCACTTTGAGCAAAACACATGGCTGAAACATAAGAAGCCACATAGAGAGGAAAGTGGGTAAGAAAGTGGGCCCTGAAGTCAGACTGCCAGGACTCCAGCCCAACCTGCCATGAACCGGCTGAGTAAAATGTGTCCATTCCCTCAGCTCCTGTGCGCCCATCTTCAGAATGGGATGATGACAGTAGTACTGGTCTCGCAAGGTTGGAATAAGACTGTTATAATCGGTGAAAAAAAATGCAAGCAGCACACACATCCCTATGCCTGGCCGGTGGCCTGTGTTTCCTGAATGTTACTGTTATGACTGTTACAGCATGCTCCCAGCCCTTAAAGAGTCTTCTAGAAGCCCAGTGCGGCACTTTGTTGAATGGGATTAAATCAGTTATGACTCTGTGGGTTGCAAGTGAAGAACAGAAAATATTTAGGAAGACCTGGAGCCCCAAAGAACTGTTACTGGAAATGTAATGAATGGGAAGATGAACTGAAAGAAAATCTACAGGTTACTCACGGAGTGTGAGCATAAACAATAAACAAGTAAAGGAACAGATGCCTGTGTGCCAGGAGGGAATCAAACAGGGCTCTTGAACAGTTCGAAAGAGGTAGGTGTGAAACGCCCCGAATGAGCGAGTCCATAGACAGAAGGTAGGTTAGTGGATGCCAGGGGCTGGGGGAAAACGGCGTGAGGAGTGGCTCCTTATGGCATGGGGTTTCTTTTTGGGTAACGGAAATGTTCTGAAGATAGGTAGTGATGATAATTGTACAATCTTGTGAATACACTAAAAACCACTGAACTGTACACTTTAAAATGGTAAATTCTACGTTATGCAAAATGTTATGTGAGTCATAACGCAATTTAAATTTTTGTAATAAATAATACTGGGGTGGAGAGGCCTGTTTTACATAGGGAAGACACAGAAGAAAGCTCCTCTGAGGAACGTGTGTGTGAAAATGGGAAGAAGCCGGCCACAGGAAGACACGTGCACAGGCTCACGGGGTAGATAAAGGAGCACCGAGTGCGGCCCGCTCGACAAGGTCAATGAGCTGTCCTAGCCTCCAGGACGGCTGGGAAGAGAGAAACAGAAGAGGCTGCCGGCTCGGGACAGGCTCTAGCTTCGAAGGCCTTGGTGAGCGCAGGAAGGAGGAGGGATTCTTTCTCCCTGGAATCCAGAACCTCTGACGGCTGTTAGGAGAAGGGCTGCCCTGCTCCAACTGCCAGTTTTGAAAGGTCACTTACAGCTCCCTGCACACACCACATCAGTTACCAAGGGGCAGGACCAGCACGAGGGATAAGACGCTAAAGACGGGAATTCTCACCCGGTGGGTTTTGCGCACTTTTAACAAACTTAGCAAAGGATACAAATTAGAAGATGAGTTTATTCATAAGAAAACGTGTAAAAGGTAATATGAAAACAATGCAGATTTAATGTCTATTCCAAAATGCACCTTTCCTCCTTTCCCATAAAACATCCAGCAATAAAAGGGTGCCCTCTCCCCACCGCCAGCGTTTTTCCAGGGACAACAGCAGAGCTATTATTAAGACAGCAGCGCCCTCTGCAGTTCTAAGTCTAGATCGTGCCTCTCTGTTGAATATAGATGTTGGAAAATGTCTGCTTTTATTAATAGTGTGACCAAAAAATTACCATCCCTCAAGGCGACGCCACCCATGGTAAGCTAGCCCTCCAACTCTTTCCTGAAAACTAGAGAAAAGTACAAAAAGGAAGGGAAATTGGAAAAAAGGAAGTGACAGTTATAATGAAAACAGGGATTCATCCATTTGCCCTTTTGGGTATTATGCTTCCTCCATAGACCAAAAGGTGTGTGTGCGTGCATTTGTGTGCGTGTGCGTCTGTGTGTGCGTGCGTGTGTGTGTCTGTATGTGCATGCATGTGTCTGTGTGTGTGCACATATACACATATATTCTCACTACTAACCAACAATCTACGTCATTACGTAATTGAAAGGATAGAACACGCGGGTGATCGTCTCATGTTCACCAAACACTTGGTATCAAGTCAGTGAAAAGTACTGGCCATAAAACAACAGAGCAACAAGGTGAGGGACTGGCTTCTCCTGGCCAGTGACAGCGGCACGAGGCCAGAATTGGAAACCACCAGTTGAACAATGGTATGGATATGTTTGAAAACGGACTCGTGGGAGGGTGGCCTTGAGTGAAAAAGTGGGGAGATGCATGGAAATATGCAAATCTGGGTGAGGTGGTAAAAAATAAGACTCTCCAAGGCAAGGATATAAAAAGACCATCCGGAAAGGCAGCTCGGCAGCAGCTGCAATGGGATGAGGAAGGGCTCCGTGTCCAGCTCAACGCTGCTCCGCCAGAGCGAAGCAGCCTGGGCAATGGGAAGTCAGAATTTGTCAAGTGCTTTGATTGCTCCTTCCGTGGTCTACCCCTTGCGGTCTACTCCTTGCCCCCGATACTCTTAGGCAAAGTTTACTTGGGAAGGAGGGTGAAAGGGGAGATGTCCTGGGCATCTAACGAAGGCATGCGAGCTCAGAACGAGTCTCCCGGGAAAACTTTCAGACCACCTTAAATACCAAGAATGCGAGAAAGGTCCCTTCGAGCCTTAAGAGGTGAGGGGGAGGGGTAGAGAAACAGATTCCATCCTGCTGTCTGCTTTCCACTGTAACACGGCAGTTAAAAAGTTAAATCTGTTCCCTAGACAAATACAGTCAACCTTTCCTGCAGGCTCCATCCTATAGGCAGAGTGAGACACTGGCCTGTCTTCTTCGTGTTTGTTTTGGTCCCCTCGGCCCACATTGGCGTCCAGGGCTCTTCCACTCGCTGTCACCTGGCCCCGGCTGCTGGCCGCCGACGGAGCAGTAACTCGGCGCGGCTGGGCCTCGCTCGGCCCGCGCTCGGCTCGGGGTCCCCGCGGCGCCGCGGTCCGCGGCCGGCCCGCCCGGCCCGCTCACGCCGGCTCTCCCGCCTGGGCGACAGCCGTCTCGGAGGCACGGAGGCAAGCACGGCAACAGCACGTTACCGTCTCCTCATCGAGTCTCACTTCCATTGTCTGCTGAAACTGGACATTTGCAGCCCACACTTCAACGCACAGCGCTGAGGCTGCAGGGGAAGCTTCACAGAAAAAGTGCAATTCTATCTCCATACAGCCGGGGGTGTGGGGCGGGGAGAAAAAGCGACTCTTGCAGAGGCTGGCTAATAAATTGCTTCAAAATGCATTGCTGATTCTCTTTTCCTGAAAGCAACCCGCTGCGGCCTTTGGGAGTCTTTGGTGTCCTCGCCTTTGTCTCTGTCTTGGCTGACACAGCCTGCCCGCCGGAGCTGCTGTCTGGGCTGCTGCCAGCTCGTCGTCCTCCCTCGGCGGACACGCGGCCCGGTGGTCACGCCCCGTAGGCTGCGTTCGCAACCAGAACTGTCCAAGACAACAGCTTTGCAAGTGCTTCACTGTAACGATCTCATCACAAATGACTTTCAACATGTTAGAAAGACGTGAGTATTTTGGAAGGAAAGGCAACCTTTTCTCCCCCTGCTAAAACAGAAAGCAGCAGCCTCCGAGCTCTGGAAGGTACGCGCCCAAATCGATGAGATGCCGCTGGAAGGAACAGGGTCTAGAGCAGGCTCCGCAGGGCCTCAGCCCCAGGGATCGCCGGAGAAGGCTTCCTATCAGAGAAGAAGCTTCCTCCCAAAGTAATGTGGGTTTTTAAAAATGGGCTTTGTGTTTACTTGGTTTTGGTGCCAGGAAATCAAACCAGGCATTCAGCGCTTTCCACAAGACTCAGGCGTGAACCTTCGCGTAACGGGTGTGGAATCCGAGGAGCGGACCGCGAAGAGAGCAGGAAGGACAGAGGCGCCGCCGCAGGGGCTGCAGCCGGGCCCCCGAAGGCGGCCGAGCCTCTGAAAGACCAGCCAACGCAAAGGCAGCGGCTGAAAGGCCACAGTGCCGGATTCTAATGGACATCCACAGACCCAACCGTAACTTCAGAATTGTGAAGGACCAAAAAACCAACGTGGTCAACAATCGTAAAAGTGTTCGGATGCGCAAAGTAAGAATGAGCGAGGAAAACTACGTCACAAAGTATGTTTTGGCTACTAATTCCCAGCAATCACACTTACAATGATGTGCTATCATCAAATTGACTAATTAAACTTTTAAACTACTAAAAAGTTTGAAGAGAAAACATTTTTACGTGTAATATAGAGAGAGAAACAGAGACAGAGAGAGAAAGGGTCATAGGAAGAATACACACTATGGGTAAAAGGATAAAGTTAAGTCCATAAAGGCACCAAGTTCAGGGCAAGATCCAAGGGACTCCCCGGATGCAAAGACCCCAAAAGCCAGGCCTGAAATACCCAGCCAGGCTTGTGGTCATCGTCATCTTAATTTACGTAGCAAGCAGGCAATATTACCCAACAATGCAGCTCTCGCAACAGCAGCAGGGACCGTCAGAAGTTTGATGCCGTCTTAAATCGAAGGCTCCAAAGGGCAGGATCTCTGATGGCCTGGTTCCCTTGCACAAAGTGCAGAGCCCAGCGAGAAGGTTTTCAAGCAAGTCTTTATTTTCCTGTCACCTTCTGCTTTTTAACTTATTTGCTGGTGGTATGTATGCATGTATGCATTTTGCAGATAACGAGAGCTAACATTTACCAAGCGTATGCCGTGGGCCAGGCACTGTCCTAAATGCTGTGCACAGATTAACTCGCTTAACCCTCACAATACTCCTGTGAAGGAGGTGCTGTGAGGGCCCCCTCTCTTTGCAGAGAGGTTAGTGGGTCTACTACTCATATTCTCTCTCGAGCTCCAACTCCACCTGCTCGCAGAGATTACCCTCCTAGCTAATTCCACGCACCTTTAGCCATTGCAAGTCTAAAATCAGTTCTGGGGCTTCTCCTCCCCCTCCTTTTCCCTGGGTCATTTCCAAGCGCTGCAGCCCGAGTAGCATCATGACACCTGGAGACGGTATCTCGTCCGCCGTTGCCATCATCTACCCTACACTCACTTCTGCTGAGGTGTCCGTCCCTGTTAGTCCTCAGGCCTGACGGATGAGCTCTCAGGCCAGCATCTGCTGAGGTGGCCGAATTCCCTTCTGGTCTCCAGTCACACAGTACATACTTTCATCAGGCCTGGTCTCCCTACCAAGAGACCCCTCCAGGCCCACCTGCTCTGGTTCTGCCTCTTGGCTAACTTCCAAGCCCGTCTCAAGTGATGAGAAACTGTGTCCGCTCTACCACGGCCTGCTGGGCCAGGAAACCAGGCGGGCTGTTGAGGTCCTCTCTGTTGACATATTCCACTGCCTTGTCTGCACTTCTTCAGGGACATCTCACCAGAGCAGGAGGGAAGCGCCAGAGCCTGCCGTGCTTTCCCAGACGCCCCCGGGACAGAATCACAAGCTCCGTCTGTCCTCTATCCCCTTACACATCTGAATGTCCCAGAATGCTGCCCCTCCCCCAACACATGCTCTCCAGAAGGGGGAGGGGGGAGCAGCGGCTCCTTTTTCCAGGAACACAGCAGCATCTGATACTCTTACTTCTGCCTCTACCTACCTCACCTCTCTACTCTAGCCCGTAGTTTTTCATTTCTGTGGCTCATGGGGGAAAAAACCTGACTCTTTAAGTATTCTCCACAAATATTACTTATACTCCTAAAATGGCTTTAGAATTTAAAGTGAACGATCAGATGCTTGTGTTCTCTGATTTCACACCAACCACATGTCCCTAAAGCGATGGTGGTTAATGTCGCATGCCCAGGCTCTCAGCAGTGAGCCTCGGCTTCCTCACTGTAGAAATGAGGCAGGCCAATAAGCATAGGGGCAGAGGGTACACAAGTTACGACCCCAGGTATCATGCCCCACAGAAACATTAGGAAAAAGGTTAATAAGTGGTAGGGACTTTTGAAGGCATCCATATACTCTAAAAGCAAAGATCAAAATATTCAACTCAAAAGGCTACAGATCACATGATTTCATTTACATGACATTCTTGCAAAGGCAAAACTATAGGGACAAAGAAACAGATCACAGCCATACAGTAGAATATTATTTAGCCATAAAAAAGGAATGAAGTGCTGATACATGCTACAAAGGGCATAAACCCCAAAACATGATGCTAAGTGAAAGAAGCCAGACACAAAAGGTCACATACCACATGATTCCATTTACATGAAACGTCTAGAATAGATAAATCCATGTAGACTGGTGGTTGCCAGGGCTCAGGGGAGGAGAGACTGGGAGAGAAAACTCTTAAGTAGTTATGCTCTGCAGTATTGGAAATGTTTTGTAACTAGACAGAGGTGGTGGGTGTACAATATTACAAATATATTAAATGCCACTTAATTGTTCACCTTAAAATAGTTAATTTTATGTTATATGTATTTCACCTCAATAAATTATTGTTTTAAAAAATGATCAGAGGGTCTGCCCAGTGGCATAGTGGTTAAGGTTTGCACACTCCATTTCAGGGGCCCAGGGTTTGCAGGTTCAGATCCCAATTACCAACCTAGCACTGCTCGTCAAGCCACGCTGTGGCAGCATCCCACATAAAACAGAGGAAGAGTGGCACAGATGTCAACTCAGGGCCAATCTTCCTCACACACACACAAAATCAGTAGTCCAGGTGGAGGGAGATTTGGGGGGCAATGGAACTGTTCTGTGCCTTGACTGTGGTGGTGGGTACACAGCTGTCTACATTTGTCAAAACTTGCAGAACTGTATACAAAAAGGGTGTGTTTTACTGTATATAAATTATAGTTTAATTTTTAAGTGGGGGAAGTATCCAACATATAGAACGTAAGTAAATGTAGCCGACTAAAATCTGCCATAGATTATTTTGCTAGAGAATGACTGCTCCATAGAAAAGACCATAGAAAATATTTTCTATAATTTCATTCCAATGACATGAAACATACACTGGCCACTATGGGAGGGAAGTTTTTCATCATCAGGTTATTCACTGTATAAGGACTTGATGTGTGTGCACCTGTTAGAGAACTTAACTAAGGTTGTTTTTTGATCAATATGTAAATAGATCAGTAGTAGATAACTCTCTAAATGAAGGAAACTGCTTTTTAAAACTCTCATGGAAGCACAAGGTCTGGTAGGTTATTTGTAAAATAATGTAGCACAGTACTCCAAGGTCAATTGTAGCAGGACAGGTGAAACTATTCTTGACATGATAATTTCAAGCATAGTATTTTACTCATTTCCAAGGTGTCTGGCTATCCATTGCTGCATAATAAACCATTCCCAAACTTAGTTGGCTTAAAACATAGTTTTATTATTATTTCCCCCAGTTTTTGGGGTTGAATGGGCTTGGCTGGACAGTTCCCCCAGGGGGGTCGCGTAGCTGCAGTGCCAAGTTGGCTATGGCGTCAGCTTGAGGCTCAGTCAGGTTGTCACGTCGGTGTGCCCCATTCCCATGCCGGCAGTTGATAGGAGCTATTGACTGGGATCCCAGCAGGGGTCTCTATGTTGCCTACATGTGGCCTTTCCATGTGACTTGAGCTCCACACAGCACAGCAGCTGCATTCCCAGAGAGAGTGGAAAAGAGCAAGCATTCCAAGAAATTCAGGCAGAAGTAGTAAGACCTCTTCTGACCCAGCCTTGAAGTCAGACAGTGTACCTTCCACCTCACTCTATTGGTCAAAAAGCAAGCTGCAGGGCCAGCCCAGATTCTGGGGAGAGGACCACACAAGGGCATGAATACTAGGAAGCATGTCCGTTGGAGGGCATCTGTGGAGATTGGCTTCCAAAAGGGGCATCAATATTTATGAGGATTTTGGGATGATATTAAGTTTTCAACTATAAATAACACTTTGGCTTTTTTGATAAAAATTAAAGTGAATGTCAATTTTAGAAAGTATACATCTTCAGAAAGCAACAAACTACTGTCTAGTTTACTCATTGATTAAGTGCCTACTATGTGCCAAACACTGTGCTAGGTCTTAAGGATACAGGGATAAATTAGACATGGACCTGTACCCCTAGAACTTAAAGTCTAGAGATTGCAGTGTAGAAACAAATAAAAAATCAAACACAAAAAAATTCCATAGAACCTGTTGGAGTGCAAAAGGAAGAGAGTTCGTTCTCCCTAACGTGGGGTGAAGGAATGTCAGGAAATGCTTCAGAGAGAAGGGACTTGTGAGGAGAATCTTGACAAATAAGTATAAATTCCAAAGTCCTTAGCATTTATTTGGAAGAAGAGTGAGGGTGGGGTGGGAGGAGCGTGAGGAACAAAGAGGGCATTCCAAACAGAGCAAGCCAGCAAAACAAAGGTGAGGAGGTGTCACCAGTACCTGCCCGAGTTGCTTAAAGATGTACGTAGGCTTAAAGGGTTGCTTGTTGCTTGGTTGCTTAAAGAGCTGCGTAACAAGTGCCATCAGCAGTCAACAGTTCCTCAAAGTTGTTTTTCAGGAGAATAACAGCCACCCACTGGCTTGAACTGTCTCAGACCAGTCCAAACCACACTGCAGTAACGACGCCTGTGCAGAAGAACGGGAAAATGTACAGAAGAAACTTTCGCCTCATTAGAACTCTACAAGCACCATCCCAGGAGGAGCTAAAGTCCTGTCAACATAACACACAATGTATGTGGAGGCGTGTGTCTGAACTGCATGTGTCAGCCCATGCCCATCTCTACATGGAATGACAAGGCTTCCCTCTTGCATATTCATCTCCTACCCCAAGTAAAAGGCACTCACTCCCCGTGCTCAGGGAGCTGTAGCTTTGTGAGATTCTTTCCTATGGTCTTCACTGTAGTTGCTGCATGCTGTAAATAAAATTTCTGCTCTGTGTGACAACTACTTCTAGTGTAGTTTGATTAACTCACTAAGGACAAGACTCACGTTGGTCTGGTGACAGAGGCACACCACATGTGCAAGATGCTGGAGGCAGTGCCAAGTGGCTAAGATGCAGAATTCACGGGGGGCTTATAGACACAGGCCTCCCTTGTGCACTATCCCACACAGATGTGTTTACTGTGATCCACAGATCATGTTTGTTTTTCTTTTTTACCTTCATAATGAACTATCACACAATGTTTTTAATTTTTTAAATTAGTTTCCAACATTTAACAAACAGAAAGTTTAACATAAAAAAAAGGTTAATTTGGCTGTACTGGGCCCAGATTCCTACCTGACAACAACTGGCTGGAGCCAAAGAATGTCCCCTTTAGAGGGCTTATGAACTCTCCAATCCACAACACCTCCATCTGGTCCCCACTGTTCCCTCCACTGTAGGCCTTTGAGTCTGAGACACACACCCTCCTCAAGAAAGCTAAGATGCATAGTTGAGGCAGGGGGGCAACTGACAATCTTTGATTAAGGTTTGATTGAGGTTTATGCTTAAGGTTTGAACTTCATCGTCTCACACGGGGGTGCTAGTGAAGTGTATTCAATAGGGAAGTGACATGATCAGATCTGCATCTTCCAAATCTGACCGTCAATAAAAGATTCACATGGAGAATGCCCTGAGAACCATGAACAGAAGCAATCAGGCAGGTGGAAAACTCTTCCAATCTTCCAGGTGAGTACTGGTAAAGTCTGATCTGGGGCAGTGGCAGAGGGGATGGAGTGAAGGGGGCCAAAACAAAAAGTATTAAGGAGTTGAAAATGTCACCAGTTAAATATGGAGAGTAGAGGGGGTGGAGGGAAGAGAGCCGATGACTCTCAGGTGTGAGGCTACAGTGATATTGAAGAAGAGCAAGTTTAAGGAAGAGATCACAACTCCAGCCTTGTCCATGTTGAGTTCTACTGCTTGAGGCTCAGCAAGGTGGGAGGCAGTGTGTACACGGGTCTGGAACTCAGAAGAGAGGTGAGAGCCAGAGGTGGAGATTAGGAATTCACTGGCTTACTGGCAGTTGAAGCCACAGAATCAATAAGACAGCCAAGCAAGAGCATGGGGAGTTAGAAGAGAGCTGAGGAAAGGGCCCTGAGGAATGCTGAATTTCCAGGACAGTCAGGGGAGGAGGAAAAGAGGAAGAGGAGAGAGGAGAGCCCGCTCCTTAAGAACTGAGGGAGGAGAGATTTCAAGGAGGAATCAGTCATCAGAATCAAAGACCACAGAGCGGTCGCCTGAGATGTGCCCTGCGTGTGACAGGAGGATGTCGTCAGAAGGCGTCCTTCACAGAGCATATCAGAAGAATGCCAGAGGTACAGGCTAGAATTCTGTGTGTGATCGATGTGGAAGATAACAGCCAAACAAAAGACATTGTGTTGTATTTAGGATTAAGGAAAAAAATATCAGAAAGTATTTCATAAAGGACGCTACCACGGGAGGAAGAGAGGCTTTAGAATTGATCCTTTTAACCAAGAGGAGTTTATACAGCCCTTTTATACCTTTTTCAACAACACACCTTAAAAAAGAAGATTAGCTAACATCCTGCTGGTTCATTTACACCAATTGGTTCAGTTTAAGAACCACCATTTATTTTCACCTCCTCAGACCATCAACCTAAAAACAAACTCCAGTATAAGGAGTCCAAAAGTGTATTTCTTCTTGGATTATAAACAAGTTTTACAGTAAAAGATTCTTATATTTCTCTCTTTTGTTGCAAAGAAAGTTCTGTGAAACAAAATGCAATTTGATTTGGGATTTACATTCTTATTCTTAGAAATCTAGCCAGCAAGGAAGAAAAAAATCTGGTTCTATTCTTAAAGGAGAGACATATTTTCTGATTTTATATTTTCCTTCTGAAAGAACATTTTTTTCTTGTTTAATTTTGCAAAGGATAATAGGATGAAAACCTGAGAAAGTAGAATTCCTGAATGCAGACCTTTCCACTGAAAAACTAGGCTGTGAGGGTGAAAGTGATATGGGGCTGGTTTTGGGGGTTGGGGGGGCTATTATTTTGGAGTATGTGTATGTGTGTGTGTGTATGTTTTAATATCAGAGAGAGTGGAGCTTTTCTTCGGGCTCTGAAGAAGCCAGGAGTGAAGACGAGACAGAAGAGAGAGAAATACTGGATGCTGCAGATTCCACAGAAGGGAAGGGTCTGTCTTGTCAAGGCCACATAATGTGATAGGTGTAGACAGATTCTCCTCTGTGAGGAAGGCCAGGCCACAGGCTGAGCCAGGGCACGAGGACTACTTCTTGAGGAGAGTGGGGAGGGGAGGGGAGGAAGAGAGAGAGGGGTAAAAGAAAAGACTGACAAGTGCACACAAGGCCCATCGAGGCAGCCATATTTACCTTCAACTTGCCCCATTTAAGAGAAAAGCTTTTAACTACCTTCTCTCTACATTGAATAAAAACAAAAGGAGAAAAATAAAAGAGAATAAGGAATGGCCAAAATGATATTTACTGTCCAGTTAAGAAGAGGGTGGGCTTATAATTATTCATTGACTTAATCATTCATTCAACAAATATTTCCTGAGTGGCTGTTATGAGCCAGGTGCTGGTCTAGATACTGCTAACGGTGATTAACGAAACAGACAAAGTTCTGCCTCACAGAGCACACACCCCCTAGTTCTCTCCACGTTTGCCAAGATAGTACTTGCTCAGATTTCTAAAAGGTGTTTGGTTGTTTTTACAAGCTTCCACTGCTATACAAAATGTACCAGCAACAGCCTCTCTTCCTAAAAAAGAGCTGAAGCACGAAGAGCAAGTGTGAACTACCTACACCCGAGGACAGGCTGGTTAACACTCATTCAGATGAAACTGGAAGGACGTCTCAGAAAAAGAATGCCATCACTCAGTTTGGGATTTGGCCTGGCCTCCAGATTTAACAGTCTCTGAAAGAATTAGTGTTTCTAATAATCCAGGCGACACATTATATTCAGAATGCGATTTTCCAACGGGGCACAAAACTACTTCTGGACTAAGAGGCAGACAGCTGCTCTAAAACCCATGCAAGGTCCCCCAGGTGTTTGCTGCGGAAGCTGAAAGGGGCAAAGGGATGTGGCCACATCCTTTCTGGTCAAGTTTCAGGATAAACAGATTTAAAGGACAGAACTGTAACCAGGATTTGGCCACCTTTGGAAGGAACGTGGCATTTGAACAACATCCTTCCCAGACTAAAAGCCACTCAGACACGGATCATCACTCCAGGCATTTGGCACGCTGGTTTATATTAGCAGCCAAATACATAATTGCCAGGAACTGGCCAAATCCACAGGGACACCAGTCACTTCTGAAGGCTGAAAAATGTTTGTAATATACCGTAATAAGCGTAAGCCTGGCTCATTTAATCAGATCTGAGTCCCACAGTGGGGATTTCTGCACAGGGGGAAGATGTTTACTGAAATCCCATTTTTTTCCATGGCCATCTCTCATTCCAGGAAGAAGAGAACTATGAACTGGTTGTCCTTGCCAGTTTCTGTTTTATATTCTAGGTCATTAATATGGGTGCTTATAACATACATGTTTCGAATTCATTCTGAATTCACTTCAGTATAAAGTGATAAAAATAATGCTATTTCTCCTTATTTTGGACTATATTGTAAATGAACTAAGTATTACTGAAAGATAGAGATTTAAGAGTATCAGACTCCTCTCCATTCCTGGCAAATTTCTCAAGTTGGCTTCCCCAAAACCAATGAGATGAGACAGGGAAGAGGTGTCTGTGAGAGGCTGCCTGACCCCAGGCTCTGGGCTCTCAGCAACCGGGACGGGTGAGGAGCCCCTTGAGAAGCCGGCCAGACTCTCTCCCAACACGAAGATGGAAACGAGCCAGCTGTTCAGGCTCTCTTCCTCAGATTCTTTTATGTAGAGCCTGGATTCCTAAGTTCAGAAATCTGATTTTCCCCAAAATTGATCCAGCTCCAGATAACTGTTTCATACCAAACAAACTCACTAGGAAATTATTTGAGCTCAGAAGGCAATTCATTCACTTTCAAGTAGCAATTTCATTCCACATGCTGCAGACGAGGAGACTGGAATTCTGGTGAGGTGCTTAGGTGACTAATCCTAGACGCCTGGGCTAACTGCAGAACTAGGACTTGAATCCAGGTCTTCTGACTTCAAAGCCCTTGCTCTTTCTGCTAGAGCATCGCCACCTCCTGGTGGGGCCCCGGCATGCAAGGGCAACAGGAGGCGACACAGCAGCTTCCAAGGAGCAGAGTGCACTGACGGAGGGGCAGGGCAGGCAACAGTGGGGCACACGCCGCGTGGAGAAAGCTGGCAGGGGACAGCAGAACCCGTGTGACTGAGGGTGCGAGCCAGAGTCCAGTTCCAAGGCAGGCCAGGGACGGGGGAACCAGTGAGAGATCCTTAAGGCCCCATTCAGAACTAAGATATGAACGAAACAGAAACTCTCAGGAACAGGGCAGAAGCCAGATTAGGAAAACTGGGCACAGGGCATGTCGGCTGGGCCCACCACCTCACGTGTTAACCTCCAACCGAGTTTTAGGGCACCCTACTCCAGCTCTTTCCATGTCCCTGTGAAAGGAAGAAACCAGCTAGGACCAGAGCACAGACCAGTCTGTAGGTGGAGCCAAGCGGCTACCAGCCGCGGGGATGAGAGGAAAAGCAGGGGCAGCGAACTCCACAGGTCACGGCAAGGCCAACACCAGCCTCCAGAGGCCAAAATGCTTTCCTACATATTCTATTTCTTGACTGTTCTAAAATGTGTTGTTGATTCTGTTCTACCTCTGGAAAACTTTCCTAAAGATTGCTTGAGAGAGGGTGACTATATAATTTAACACTCAAACCTGGACACTTTTGAAAGTAAAAGAGAGCTGTTAATAATTATGCCAGTACAACAGTGATAAACCAGGGCCAACTCAGGCCAACCTGGACGTGCAGTCACCATAGCTTGAGCCCAAGCACTCAGGACTCAGACATGTCTGGGCACAGCTGGCCGGAGGGTGAGTTACTCTCGCCAGAACTGTTTACAGGAGAGGCCAGAACACTCGTGGGAAGTAACTTACCCTAAGGGAAGAGAAAGTCAAAGGACACAAACTGGGTTCAGCATCACCAAGACAGACCCAGAAAGGAGGGATGGTTCTCTGAAGTGCCCAGTGTTGGCCACACGCAATGTCCTGGGATCCAGGACTTTAAAAAGCCAGTACAACTAAAAGCTGTTTCATTAGAATTTCAATGGGACATTGAAGATGCAAGGGTTAGCAAAATCCTGTGCCGGCAGCTTCAGCAGCGACAGAGAACTGGGGCCCTGCTGTCAGGGAGGGTGTCAGCACCCCCAGGGTCATCGGCACTGCTGCTGCTCCAGGCTTTGGCAGAGACCTGAGACATTACCCCAGCAAGGAGAACCAAAGACAGCACGTGTCTTGCTCTTGGATCTCAGAGCATACAGGAGGTCAGCCGTGAGAACTCACTGACCTACCTGAGGAATGGAGGTGGGTGCCATTTCACATAGTGGATAGAGAAAGAACCAGAGAAAGATTATTCCGTAAAGGGTAGTTATTGTGATTTTAATTTAGCCCAAGTTGGTGGCGCCTGGGGAACTTCAGTAATGTTGCTTCCATCACAGCGTGAAGTGCTCACTAATGTCATCTAAACTGGGGGACCTTCTTAATTTGGGGCCACTCATTTCATATCAGTAGTTTTATGGTCTAAAGTAGGCATATGCCCCAAAATATACACATTGCAATGACACGTACATTCATAAAGTTATGCAGAAAAATATTTACACATGGTAATTAATACATAATATAGAAACATTTCCCAAAAATTCCTAAAATTGTGAACTTATGTTACCTCTTAAAGAACAGCATCTACTGATTCTCTCTGATATCCAACTGATTGGTGTGAGTCTTTCAAGAATTTGAACTTAGATGCTGCTTTGAAATAAAACGACTCACTCAGCAAATGGCTAAAATGAAAAAGACAGGCAATACCAAATGCTGGCGAAGATGTTGACCCAGAATCCCAACACAGTGCCAGCGGGAGCAGGAATTTGTACAGCTTCTTTGGAAAACTGTTTGGCAGCATCGACTAGGGATGAACACACGTACTTCCAATCCTCAAATAGACCCAACAGCAGTGCACATGGGTGTTTACCAAAAGACGTGGACAAGAATGTTCACAGCAGCACTACTCCAAACAGCCCAGCACTGCAAACTACCCACTGGCTATCAACAGTAGATGGGATAAATAAATTATAGTATATTCAGACACTAGAACACCACCATGAGAATGGACAAGTCAACCACACACAACAACATGAATGAATCTCACAAACATAAAGTTGAGCAAAATAAGCCAGACACAAAAGATTCCATTTATATACAATTCACAAGCATGCGAAATCAGGCAACAGCATCAGAAGTCAGACAGAGGTAACCCTGGAGGGTGGGGGCTCGTGGTTGGAGACACAAAGGAGGCTTCTGGAGGCTGGTAATGTTCCATTTCTTGATCTGGGTGCTGGTTACGTGGGTATCAAATTTTATTGAGCTTATCATTTGTCACTTCTGACACATTCTACTAGTTAAACTGGTAAGGCCTGACCATACTCAAGAGGAGCATGTGGGATGAGTGAAATTTTTTTTTTTTTGAGGAAGACCAGCCCTCAGCTAACACCTGCTGCCAATCCTCCTCTTTTCACTGAGGAAGACTGGCCCTGAGCTAACATCCATGCCCATCTTCCTCTACTTTATATGTGGGATGCCTACCACAGCATGGCGTGCCAAGCAGTGCCATGTCCACACCTGGGATCCGAACAGGCGAATCCGGGGCCACTGAAGCAGAACATGCGCACTTAACCGCTGTGCCACCAGCCTGGACCATTGGGATGAGTGAAATTTTTATATCCTTCTCAATCATAAAATACAGCAGCATTTTAAATTTTAAATAAATTTAACAAATTTTACAATATACTCCAATTATCCAGTGCAAATTAGAACTCAGCCTCATTCTGGGGTAAAACAGAAAGCTTAGGAAGGTAAAGAAGAAACTCTGAGCACCAGCAAGCAAAGCAAACTGGACAAGGAAGATGCTCTAGGTTGGGCCCTGTTCCTTCCCAGACCAGTAACTGATCAGAGGAACAGGTACATTTATGGCTCAGTCCCAGTTACATGCCCAGCAAGACCCCATCAAAGGGAAAGGGGTAACCACCAAAGGGAGAAGCAGTGGGAACCACACACATGCCTGCTGCAGATGTCACATACTGTATCTGATGGTCATCACAAGAGAAATTCTCAAACTCGCATGTCAGGGACGAGCAACTACGTCCTCTCCAAGTTGCATCCAACTCTAAGATTCCAGTGTTCTCTCCCAACACACACGTCAAACCCATTAGTATTTTTAAACGTGGGTCTAGTTGTAAAACATACATCTAAGTGCAACTCCCGATGGCAGTCGTGTTTCATTTCTCTTTGAGCGTCTCTCAGAATACGCATGTGTCTGTGAACACGTGTTAATACTTTTCCCTCTTGTAGTTTGGGTGAGTCTCCACATTGTTTTGACCACATTCATTTCTGTTACCAGCCATGAGTCACACACCAAAGAATTAACTGAAGACTACAGGTGTGGCAGGCTCAATTTAAGCCCCCACGCCTCCTCTCAGGGGAGGATCTTGGGGATTAGAGAGAAACCAGGTTACTATGACGCCATTTAACCAGCTGGCTCGGCCAGAGGCCTTGTCAGTCTACCTGAGACCGTCCATAATGAAGGGACCAGGCCAAGCAAAGGAGAACGTTTTAGCATGATGAGGCCAGGACTCTTCCTTTGTAAGAAGTAGACTTAACATCGTGTTATTAAAAGAAATAGACATTTCTCTCATAGACTGTATATCAGGGATGGGCACCCTTTTTCTGGGAAGGGCCAGATAGTAAGTTTTTAGGCTCTGCAGGCCCACAGCCTCTGTGACAACAACTCCACTCTACCACTGGAGAGCAAACGCAGCCTCCAGCAACACTCACAGAAACGAGTGTGGCTGTGTTCCAATAAAACTGGGCAGAAACAACCCTGTGGGATTGCGCCCACAAGCCCTAGTCTGCCGACCCGGGGACTGGACCAAAAAAAAGCCTGCCTCACAGAGGTGAGACGCCTGTGTCTTGGGGAGTTAAAGAGAAAGCCAGGACACAGCCCTGCTGGTGGAGAGAACAATGCTCCCAGTTTCCCCCAGCCCTTCACCTCCTTCCCACAACAGGACTGGAGCACGGCCTCCCCTCTCTGTGGAGAATGTGCGCACATCCCGCTGAGGCTGGGGGGTGGGGCAGGATCTGCAAGACGGGGCTGGGATGGCATTGTTCTGAGGGGGAAGGTACGTCCTGAGGAAATGGAAGGGACACCTGGTGCTGCAGATTGAAGAGATGTGTGCAGACAACACTGGGAACAGGGGAAAGACGGCGAGAGTTAGGGAATGAGGGAGCGTCACACATCCTGAAGCCCACCTGGAGAGGACTTGTTCCCCTGTGTCATACAGAGGTAGGAATTAGCTCACCTAGAGCCCAATCTTTCTCTGGACCCTCTCTCAAATCCTTCAGAAAAGAAGCTCTTAAGCCTCCCACAAGACCCTGCTTCATTTCCCACCACTCTCTGCTTCACTCAATCAGCCTCACACTGGCCTCCTTGAACACACCAACACATTCCCACCTCAGGGCCTTTGCACCTCCTTACTCTGCAGACTGAAAACTCTTCCCATAAATATTCAAAGGTTCACGCTCTTCATTTGGATGTTTCACAAATGATGTCTCTTCAAAGATGCCTTCCTTGACTTTTCTATCTAGAATCTAGAATAGAATCAACAGGCTCCACCTAAGTTTTCTTCACAGCTTGTATCACTACCTGTCTACCCCAGCAGTATGTGAGCCCCATAAAGGCAGGGACTTTGTTTAGTTCATGCCAGTATTCCCAACACCTTGAATAGTACCTGGGTCACAGATGATGTTCAACACATATTTACTGAATGAATGGATGAATCAAGTCCGATGTGTTTGTGATGGCTAATTTTATATGTCAAACTGGCTGGACTATGGTGCCCAGATGTTTAGTCAAATGTTATTCTGGATGTTTCTGTGAGGGTGCTTTTCGATGAGAGTAACTTTTAAATCAGTGGGCTTTGAGTAAAGCAGACTCCCCTCCATAACGTGAGTGGGCCTCATGCACTCAGTCCAAGGCCTGGATAGGACAAAAGGCAAGAGGGCATTTGGCTGCCCATGGCCTTCAACCGTCACTTTCAGCATCGGCTCATCCCAGTTCTACAGCAGAACTCCAACGGCAGCTCTTTCCTGAATCCCCAGGCCCTCGCACCATCAGAGTTTGGACTCACTAAGCCTCGGCAATTAAGGAAGCCAATTCCTTAAAATAGATCTCTTCATGTATATATCATATTCTTTCTGTTTCTCTGGAGAACCCTGATTAATAGTCTCAAGTCAAACTGTGCCATCTTCTTTAGTAAGGAATTCTTCCTAAGAGCTCTATACCCACTGGTTTTCACAATGTGAGTCAGGGAGCTGAGACTTCTGCAGACTTCCGTCAGATCTGCAGGTAATGTTGCTCTAACCTCCTTCCCCATGGCCTGCCTAATGGGGACTGGAGAATGGGGGAGAAAATAAATACATTTTTTAAAGATTATAGACAATTACGTGGAAACACTGGCACTTAGAACCGTCTAGAGACTTTTCTCTTCCCTTCACACACCTATTGTGTTCATATTTAGTGACTAGGAAGGCTGATCTACATCCAACCTGTCTAGATCCCGGAATGGTAAAAACATAAAATGGCAAACATACAAGGTATGTTTATATTCTGGATTTTCAGCCGTTTCCATAGCATTTGCTTGACTAGATTTGACCATAATTATAAAGTCTGTATGATGTGGTGTGTTTTCATAAGACGCTCCAGGACAGTGCTCCTCCCATGCCTTAAAATATAAAAACAATTTGAGAAAACAAATTTCCCTACCCTGCTACCACTTCGAAATCCTGCCGTTAGAAAGCACTGCTTTCCAGCGTCCCCAAAGCGCTTTTGCCCGTCCGCCTCCCTGCCCTCCACGCTCCCAACCGGCGGGAGGAGGGCGCCCTCCCAGCCAATCAACGTTCAACAGGCCCGCCTCCGCGCGTCTTTCAAAGGCCTCCTAGCAACCAATGAGCGGTTAGAGGCCGAGTCGGAGCCCGGGGTTGGGGTAAAACCAGGGAGAGGGTCTGATTGGTTCCTAGGAGACGCCACGCCCACCTCGCGGAAGGATGAACCAATGAGCTGAGCTGCGGGGTGGGCTCGGCACCGGCGGAGGCTGAGACGCGGGTGCTGCTCAGGGAGGAGGTGGCCGGTCAGACGCGAGGCGGATAGCGATGAAGCCGGTGAGTCGGCCGAGGCTTGGAGGGGCGGAGCGGCAGAGGCGGGAGCGGCGCCGAGGCCAGCTCGTGGGCCCGGGGACAGCGTGGGCCTGGTGGGCCGTGACTCCCGAGTAACCGCCGTGAGTCGGGAGGTGGCGCTTCCCGGGATGGGCGAGGGCGCCGGCTGCGGAGGGCAGGGTCAGTGGCAGATGGGGGGAGATGGACGCTCGCTGTGCGCCTGTCGTGCGCTGGAGCTGTCGCCTGCAGGGTCCCTTGCGCCTCGTTACAGCCCTGCCAGAGCGGGCTGAGGCCCGTTCTACGGAGGAAACTGAGACAAAGAGAGCTTAGGTATCTGCCTGATACCCCAGTCCCAGAGGATGCGCGGGGTCCCTGCGCCCCCTTGGGAGCAGTCCTCACCGCCGACGGGAAAACTTCACGAAAGACGATTGCCAGTCCCTGCCTGTGGGTGTGACACCGCTATCGCCATCACCCAGGGCCACCTAGCCCTGCTTCCCTTTCCTTGGGGTTCAGAATCCCTGGGCCTGGGAGCGGAAACGTCCAGCCTGTTAGGACTTGCACACCTGGCTGGGAGAGCCTGAGGGAATAGGCCACACAAACTGAAAATCTTTAAAAACTGCTTTAAAGAGAAAGAAAAAAACAGAAGCGAGGGGCTGAAGTCCCACCTAACTCACATCACCTACCACCCGGGCTGACAACCTGTTGAAGAGCCTTCTCTTGAGTTGATAACAATACAAACAGATCTGAAGCCACTCAAATCCATCGCCTAAATTGGCTCTGTAATGTGATCTTGTAACAAACAAGACCATTATAGAATATAGCTGCAGAGCTAGAAAGGACAGTAGGGGGTTACACTTGCTAATCCCCATGCTTCCATGTGGAGGGACATCAGCTGTCCTCACTCTTGGCCTCCTTCTCCACTTGTCCACAGAAGGGGAAGAGTGAGTGATCTGATCACACAGTAGCTCAACCCTTTCTTCCCTTCTCTCTGCAGAGAGTACTTTCCGGGGGCTCTCTGCCACCCTGGAGAGCTGGGTTGTCCAGCCTGGGACTGGATGGATAGGTCCAATCCTGGAGTGAAGAACTGACAAGCCCACTTGACCACAACTTTCAAGCCACATCCTCCATTCAACGCTCAGTAATAAAACTAACGTGTTGATCTCCTTTTGCCTCTCCACTGTCTTCTCTTTCACTTGGTTCCAACTAGGGAGTAGAAGAAAGATGTGCTTTTTCTTTGTCCTAGTTTTATTGGTCCAACAGTCTTCCAGGTAAAAGTGCTGCCCACATGCAGGACTGAGTTCCTCCTGCTTAGATGAACATACATATTCCATCTCCATCTCCCTGTCTGATGAGTCACAGAGCTGGAGGCAGGTCTTTCACCTATACTCCATCCCCTCAAGCAAGCTACGTGGCTGTCTGTGGTTTTTTTTTGAGAAATAGGATAGGTAAAATGACTTCTCTAGCTTCGTCTCCTCTGTTCTGATATCCCAGTTGTGAATATACAAGCCTTTCTCCTCGTGCCTTATTTGCCTTAAATTCTTCCCTATCTGCCTAAAAACCTCCTGCTCATCCTCCCAAATCCAGCTACTGCGTCTCCTCTGGGAAGCTTTCTCCAGCTCCCTAAGCAGTCAGTCGCTGCCTTCTCTGCTCTAAAGTGCACAGCTTATGCTTCCATTTTAGCACTTGTATCTCTTCTGTCATCCATGCACACATCTCTCCAACTGTGCTGAAGGCAAGCTATTTATCTTATGGATTTTCGCGTCTCCAGAGTTTGGCAAATGAAGGTGTCCCAGAAATGTTTGTGAATGAATGAATAAATCTCCTCACTTTATAGTTGTGGAAAACTGAGATGTAGAATAAACTCAAGTAATTAATCCAAGACTATACGGTAAGTGGCAGAGTCAAGACCAGAAGCCAAGTTTCCTGGTTCCCAGTCCAACTCACTGTCCCCTTCCTAGTGCTCTATTAATAGGATGGTCAATAGCAGTCATTGATTATGGATATTGCTGATCTCTGATATTCCAGGCTGACTAAATTGCAGCCATGCATTCAGGGTATGTTTAAGCAAGGATCAGCTATACTAAGAGTATAAGTGAATATTCTTCTTTACAGTTATTTAACATAACTGATTTCTTTTGAAGCCTAGTTCAATGCAAAGAAGTGAGTTTGACTCATCAGATGAAGAGCCTATCGAAGATGAACAGACTCCAATTCAGATATCATGGTATGTTAACATTTCTGATCAAGCAGGAGCTAAAATATTTGATGTGTACATAATAATCTTTATATAGTCCACATACTGAAAATACTTAGTGATTCTCTTCTGCTGATTATATAATTCTTTTTTTTTTTATTGAGTTATTGATAGGTTACAATCTTGTGAAATTTCAATTGTACATTAATGTTTGTCAGTCATGTTGTAGGTGCACCACTTCACCCTTTGTGCCCACCCCCCACCCCACCTTTCCCCTGGTATCCACTAAACTGTTCTTGGTCCATAGTTTTGAATTCCTCATGTGAGTGGAGTCATACACAGATTATCTTTCTCTTGCTGGCTTATTTCACTTAACATAATTCTCTCAAGGTCCATCCATGTTATTGCAAATGGAATGATTTTGTTCTGTTTTGCAGCTGAGTAGTATTCCATTGTATATATGTACCACATCTTCTTTATCCATTCGTCTGTTGATGGGCACTTAGGTTGCTTCCACGTCTTGGCTATTGTAAACAGTGCTGCAATAAACATTGGGGTGCACAGGACTTTTGGGATTGCTGACTTCAGGCTCTTTGGATAAATACCCAGTAGTGGGATGGCTGGATCGTATGGTAGTTCTATTTTTAGTTTTTTGAGGAATCTCCATTGATTATATAATTCTAATCTTTAAAGGATCTAACTCCATTGAGAAAACCGTAGTAGACACAAGTGCGTAAGGAGTTGAGAAGTTGAGATAGGATTGGAATAATCTCCCATTTAGTACTAAAATGTCCTTATTCTTTTCCAACAAAAGAATTGTGTACCAAACATAGCATGAGACGTTTAATCATTTATCAAGTCAAATCCTAGAGCGACTTACCACAGGAATGCATTTACCCGCAGAGCCTGTTTAAGATAAAAGCCACATTACCATAGATACAATCACAAAAACAGAAGTTTCTATATAAAATCAACTTGCACATCTTGGCAGTGACTTATGGCTACACTGGAGTCTCTGCAACCAGCAATCAAATGCTTTCTCTTACCCCTATAAATAATCTCTCTCTTTAACAAAGCACCATTCCCTACTGTAGGCAGAGAAAAAAGAGCGGAAGTGTTCTTGTCCCTAAAGTTCTTTTGTTTTGCCATCAAATAGCAGTTTTCTTTCATTTCCCCTTCTCACCCTCCCTTTTAAACTGAAAAATGCATCTAATTCTCAGTCAGCTGGTGCGCATGCGACGTCCCTGTTCTCCTCTGCGCTCATCTCTGTCCTGCACACAAGGTGAGCCTCTGCCCCTCTGTCCCTGAGTACCGCAAAGGGCCTGGATTTCTTGAAATTACTTCTTTTTAGCCAAAATCCATTACAGCAAAGAATGGATGGCCTGTGCTTTTTATTATATGAAATTTATATTTGTGTAGGAAAGTCCTACAAAGAAATCTTAAAATAGTAATGTAGAATGAATGCTGGGGATGAAATTGTCAGTTGGTCATTTTCCAGCTTATTTACCTAAGGTTACTAATACAAATATCTCAGGACATACCACAGGGTACCTTAAGTACAATTTATACTAGCTCTAGGCAATCTAGGCATCATGATGTTTAAGGGCAGAATAAATTAACTTGCCATTTTTAAGACTTCAATTGTAACAATGCACGTAAGTCCCTGTTTTAAAACTTTCAGTCTTTCTAGGCCTTTTTGTGACCAACACATTGATATTTAACTATGAATTTTTGTTTTATCACTACTGTAAAACTTTAAAACACCCTATTCAGTGGCAAGTGCACATTTGGTTAAATTGAATTTCCATTTATAACTCTTTTCAAACTGAACCAAACTTGATAAAGTGATTTTCTTTTCAGGCTGCCCCTGTCACGAGTGAATTGCTCTCAGTTTCTTGGTTTATGCGCTCTTCCAGGTGGGTACCACTACAGTCGGCTTCCTCTTGATATATTTGAAATCACTTTTTGTAGCTCACACATCATTCTCTGTACTGAGCAGCAAGAGAATTTCGTAGACCGTCAGCACTGGGGAGCTCACTTTTGGAAGCCCCCCCTGGAGGGCTCTCGGTAGAGGAGCATAACTCCGCTCTCCCCCCAACATCCGCATGCACAGTTCTGTACTTTGACCTCTCTTCATAAAACGTGACCACGGGCTCAGTGCGAGGCTCAGGACCACAGCCAGGTACTGGTTACAGAAAGGAAACGGAAGAAAGAATCCTTGCTTAGGAGTTTCTTCAGCTGGGATCTATGAAGCCCTAGAATTATATTCTTAGAAGATAAGAAATTGAAATTCACATTCAAAATGGAATTGAAGCATATAAATGATCATGTGGAACAAGTTTCTACAGTACTATATATATGATTAAATATACTTGTTATCTATGACCAAAAACTGACCTTTTCACTTGCCTCACTACTTACAGGTTGTAAATTTAAAGATGTTAGAAGAAATATCCAAAAAGATACAGGTAGGTACAATATGAGACAACCATATTAAGATTTTTTAAAAATAATACTTAAAATCTCTTTGTCAAAAAGAACAAACTGTAGTCTTGTCTCAATTTTCCAAATAAATATTCGATATTTCATAAAGCTTCACACTATAGACTTATTCTCACATGTGAAGAGGTATTTGTCAAGTGCCCAGAGAACTCATCATTTACTGAACATGGCACAGCTTTTCACTGATTAAGTTGGAGGGAGAAAAATAGAAAACTGACATTGCGCTGCCCAGATCTTTGAAGATACTGTTCTTTACAGACTTGACGGTGGTAGTAGAAATTCACTGAGCTGGGAGCCCAGAGGTAGTAGTGAAATTGTCCATCCTGGATAGAAAATTTAGAAAGCCAGCTTCTAGGTGGGAAAGGTGGAATAGGGTCTGACCTCACATGCCCAAGGATGCTCATACGACTGTCGCCTCAAGTCTAATCATCCTACAAATACCCTGATAATCCACCTCCATTTAGAATTTACAGATTGCATAATGCCAACAAATTTGGATTTTCAAAATATTTTATTCTGCTTGGCCTGGATTATCTCAAGCCTAATAGTCCTACCAATGTCCTTATAATACACCAAAATAAAAATGTACATATTGCTTGATTCTGACCAGTACGGATTTTGTAAGTCTTAATGTTTTTTCCTGGTTGTTCTGGAATACTTATTTGCTAATGTAGTTTCTTTAATTTATTTCTTACCTACCAAAAAAGACTTAAAGAAGCTAATAGATTAGTTGACCCTTGCAGTATTTGTAAAGATTTTCTGCTTTAGAGATACCCACCATGGTAGGAAATTTCCATTTGGATAACATTTAAGTCATAAGCAAAATATAATTGAAAGCACTGGTTCAAGAACCAGTCTCGTGTATTTTGGAAAGCCCTATTCAGTTAGTATCTTCTATAAAAGGGGGTCCCAATTTTCTACCAAAGCTTTTCTTCCATTGAAATCTTAAATGGAAACCAGTATACAAAACAGATGAGAATGTTTGATGGGGGCACTAGAATCCCCCTGCGGCACTTCCTGTGGTTCCGCAGAGCCCTTGCTAAGGACGCTGAAATCTACTCTGTAATAGAAGTTATCCAGTGTGTACGAGAGGCTAATAGAAAATTACCTACTCTCTTAAAAATGGTCAAGTATGTTAACTACAGGTTAAATCCTTTTACAAGTACGAAAATATAACAGTATTATCTGGAGCAGCACTATCCAACAGAAGGACATTGGGAGCCAAAAATAGAAGCCATATGTATAATTTTACATTTTCTAGTTGCCACATTAAAAAAGTAAAAACAGGTAAAATTAATTTTAATAATGTATCTTATTTAACCTAATATAGCCTAAATAGTATCATTTCAACAGGTTTTAAGTGTAAAACAAATTATTAATAAGATAGGGGTTTTTTGATACTTAGTCTTTGAAATCATACATGTATTTTACACTTACAATACCTCTCAGTGCGGACCAGCCAGATTTCAACTGCGGGTCTAGAGATTCCTGGTAAAAGGCGCTTTATACACAAATAGCTAAATGTCCTCAGATCTAAAGGATGGGGAAGAAGGGGCCTCAGATCAGCCCAAATTAGTTACTCATTTGGCACCAAATGCTCCATAGTGAATCTTGCCACCAGGAAGTTCCAGCGCATAGAATGGTCTGTAGAACTATTGCTTGGTTCACCTCAGCACAGTGAAATTAGCTGTCACGTCATTGAGACAGTTAATGCTCTATTTCCTAGAAACCTAGTCCGTTAAGTTGAGTACGTCATGGTGTGATGCAGTACAGACACGAGGGGGAGCGCGAGCTCTGGCAGCGCGGGCGGGCTGCGCATGTCACGGGCAGTGCTTGGGGAACCCGAGGCAGCAGAGGGAGGACCACAGCGACATGCTTGATTCTTGAGAAGAAAACAGAAAAAATGTGTTATCATTGCTTCTCAAGAGTTTATTTTGAAATATTAGGTGTTTTTAAATTTATTTTAAAGGAGTATTTATTGTAAAAAAAATTTTTTTCAAGAACAGCAATATAATTGACTCCTCTTAAAATTCAATAAAAAGCATTTTGACTTATAAAGTCAGGTTTAATTTTAACCACCGTTTGATTCAGATGTTTCTTTTTTTTCTTCTGTTTTTTCTTTTTTTGTGTGTGAGGAAGATTGGCCCTGAGCTAACATCTTTGCCAGTCTTCCTCTTTTTGCTTGAAGAAGATTGGCCCTGAGCTAACATCTGTGCCCATCTTCCTCTATTTTGTATGTGGGATGGCTGCCACAGCATGGCTTGATGAGTGGAGCAGGTCCACACCCGGGATCCAAACCCACGAACCCTGGGCCGCTGAAGCGGAGCATGCAACTTAACCACGACACTACTGGGCTGGCCCACAGGTGTTTCTAATTCCTGTTTTGTACTTAGTGACTTGGCTTTTGCCCTAGTTTGAAGACAGATCAGTACTATTTTAGATTATCAATAGGCACTTTAAATTTATAGATTATCATTTGTTATTTACTTAATTTAAGAAGTTTAACTCCATATTCTCCCTCTTGACCATATTTAAATTTGTAATGTTTTGTGTGTGTGTGTCCGTGTGTATCTTGGTCTCTTGGCAGAAGAACTAAAGAGCCATGGTATACAAGACATATTTGTCTTCTGCACCAGAGGAGAACTATCAAAGTATAGAGTTCCAAACCTTTTGGACCTCTACCATCAGTACGGAATTATCACTCATCATCATCCAATCCCACATGGAGGGACTCCTGACGTAGCCAGCTGCTGTGCAATAATGGAGGAGCTTGCGATCTGCCTTAAAAATAACCGAAAAACCTTAATACAGTACGTGCTCCTTTTCTCCACAGATTACATGAGCAATGTCCCAAAGTGATTTCTCGAATTGTTGCCTCCTTATTCACGTATGACCTACCTCACAGTCTGTTGTGAGGATTAAAGGAGATAATGCGTAAAAAGTACTAGTGTGATGCCTGGCGCAGGGCAAGCACTCAGAGACTTGCCGCTAGGACTTTGAAGAGTAAGAACAACACATGAGTAGATGTGGAAATTTCTAGAAAAGAGTACCAGGCTTTGTCTTCTTTGCTGTTGTCTTAGATCTTTACTAATAATTTTGGGACCCTCTCCCTCCCAAAAAGGTGGAAGCATCGTTCTTGTTATAACAACGCCTGACTTACTGGTCAGTCTCTAAGGGGCTTAGTTGCTTCCAACAGCAAGAAAGTCAACTTTTTAAAAATTAGCAGCAAAAAGATCATCCGCAAGCAATGAGCAATCCTTAAAACATGACTTGAAAATTATATTTGATGATATGAATTTGCTACCAGAATGAAAGAGGGACTCTTATTGTTTATCAATGGCTATACACAGCTGCTGGTATGAAAGTGTAAAACAAAAGAAAATGACTGAAGGCAGAAAAATGAGGAAAGAGAAAAGTAGCTTAGAAAAAGGAAGAAGAGAGTACAGTCAGCAGTAGACAGGAGCAATGCAAAGATGAGAAGCGGTGCTGTGGAAATCGCAGTAGATGCTCTGCTGGGGTGAGGCGCACAGCAGAGAGCCAGCCACAGGGAGAAAGGTAGTCCTCTGTGCTTCTTGCACTTCTGTATACTAGTAAGCTGCTTAATCCGTTCCGGAACAAGATGGAGTATTATACAGTTTGATACCGCAAAAGCTCTAAGGTCCCTAAGGTCATTGCTTTGAGCTAGAACGTGCAAACTGTACCAATAACCAAGTGTCTCAGGGCACCAGGGGAAAGGGAAGCCCAGCCAGCTTCTCTCCTGCATCCTACAGCTCAGAGGCCTCATGCCAGTAGCTGCTGTTCAGAGAACCAACCACCTAATACAGGGGTTTCTGGGGACACCTGTTTGTGGCCAAACCGAACTCAGATAACAGAGATCTGCAGCCTGCAGAGTTGGGAATAAAGAGCTAGAAGCCATCCTACATGCTAGTTTCCAACTTTACAGAAAAACATGATCTCTCATCTAGTACTAATTGTAAAAGCAAAATTTTAAAATACATACAGTTGCCTATGCTAAATTTTCTGATAAGTCTAAGAAAAACAGCATTCGGTAGATAGATGCAACTAACAAAAAATATTTTCCAGTTTTTTAGACCCATTTTTCTAACCAATTCTGAGATTATTTTTCCAAATAAATCTTTGAAAGCAGTCTCTACTGAAAAGTTTCTAGAGATTAAACAAGCTCAGTTTAGTGAAGCTTAACAAATTCTACTGTAGCAGGTTCTAGTAAGTTCTAGCAAACCAATGCTCTGATGTTTGAACAGAATACAAACAGGATCAAAGGTGGATGAGCGGCCTTGCGTATGTCGAATGCTTCAGGGTCCCATAAAATAAAGCATCTGAGGACTGGAAATGTTCATTATCCTAGAGCTTCCAAGAGTGTCCCTACAGTGACGAATGTTTGTGTGGACACAGTTTTCTATCCATTCTGCCACCTTTGATGCCCACATTGCTGGAAGCTCTAGAGTTTATCCCTCAGAAATGGGGTCTGGTAAATTTTTGCCCTGTCCTATTGTCTCCCGCTGCTGTCTCCTTTATGAAATCGGTGGGCACTGCTCACCTCCTGTGTTAGACCATTTCCCAGGGCTGCTGTACCAGAGCACCACAAACCGGGTGGCTTATCCAACAGGACTTATTCTCTCCCAGTGCTGGAGGCTGGAAGTCCGAGATCCAGGTGTCAGCAGGGCCACACTCGCTTTGAGACTCTGGGCAGAATCGTCCCTTGCTTCTCCCCAGCTTCCGGTGGTGGCCGTCCCTCCTCGGTGTCCTTGGCTTGCAGCTGCATCACTCCAGTCTCTGCCTCTGTCGTCACATGGTTCTCCCTGTGTGTCTCTTCACTTGGCATTTTCCTCTTCTTATAAGGACAACAGTCACAGCGGATTAGGGCCCACCCGAATGACCGCATCCTAACTTGATTACACTGCAAAGACGCTGTTTCCAAATCAGGTCACATCCACAGCCACTGGGGGGGAGGACTTCAGCATGTCTTTTGGGGACAGAACTCAATCCATAACACCTACTGTGTACCCAACAGTAAATACAGAACACACACTCTGAGGCTCAGTCCCCACCCTCAAGGAACCCACAGCTGACACTCATGTAAGTGCAGTAAGACTCGCACAGGGTGTGCACGAGGCAGCACACAGGACAGCAAGTGTCTGTGCATGCACAAAGGCATCTCAGGGAATGAAATTTGAGCTGAGTTTTGAAAGACAAGTAGGAATCAATCAGACAGAGGAGGAAAGATACGAGTGGCAAAAGGTGTAAGGCAGTACGAATCTTGCAGAAGCCACTGAAGTATTCTGCCTTCTCTGCCCTTATGCGGTAGGTCCTCAGCTCTGAAACAGGCCTACATCTGGGACACTGTAGAAAGCAAGTTCACGAACACTCCAGGAGTCAGTACCAGTTTGGTCCTCTGTCTCACATCCTATCACAAGACAGTATCTGCAGCTTCATCTACCAGACAGTAATTGGTGTTCACGATACGTGACAGCACCAAGTTAGGTTCAGTATACCCTCAAAGAAAGTTAGGAAGTGTGTAATACAATTTTTTAGGATCTTTGAAAATGATTAAAATGAATGGCTTTGCTGCTTCATTCTTCAGGAAAATTCAGCTATGCAGAACTGCTAATTTCACGATGATAGCAGCTAACGTTCATTTACCTCTTACTCCAGGCCAAGCCCTAGGCCCTTGGCGAATGTTACCTCACTCAGACCTCCCTAGCATGCAGGTCTTGTTGCTGTCACCATTCATAGTTGAAAAGGTTAAACAACTTGCTTAGGTTTCCACATCTAACAATGACAGATCCAGGATTCAACCCAGGTAGTGGGGCTCCAGAGCCGAGGCCCTGAACCTCTGTGACACGCTGCCTCTGTACTCTTTCTGGATAAATCGAGTTCTAAGACAGCACTTGTCTCATAACCACCACCATTTTGTTTAGGCAGAGGAAAGTCATCAAAGTTGGCAGATGGTAAAAAGAGTCTGATTTCTGTGTATTTAGTAACACGTTCCACTTCTCAGGTGTGGATCCTGGCGTTTAAAGAGGTCAGTGAAAAGGCCCCGCTACCTCACCCTAGAGGCGCCTGGATACCTCCCAGCGAGGAAGTCAGCACACTCTGCTCTTGACTGATTCGGAAATCCTTATTAATCTCCGTGTGCGAGGCACTGTGCTCAGCACTAGAGTTAGAAATAGATGGCAGAAAGAGCAAGTCTTTAGTTGCAATGTCAGGATGGAATGAAAATGCACAAACTTCAGAACTCTTCTTCCCTTGCAGCTGCTATGGAGGACTTGGGAGATCCTGTCTTGGTAAGAAATATATTTTCATTATTCAGTATTTTTTTTTAACCTCGAAGTAGGCCAATTCCTGTTTCTGGGCCATATGCTCACCTTGTATGAAAATGAAACAAAACACAACATAAGTCTGCTAAGAACCAAGAATTACTAAAGGCCCTAAATTTACTGTTCCTTAGAAAACTTGGGTGGGAGTGGGAGGTATTTTCAGCATTATTTTGGGGGGTTCTGGAAAACACAATTTACAAGTCTTAGCACCTGCATTCTTGTGTTTTGTTTTCTAATATTCTCCAGATGCAGGTGTTATGACACTGACAGTAACTTCTGAATAATATTCATGGGTAACAGAAGTATGAAAACCAAAGTTTAATGACCAAATGCTAACTTTTTTTAAAAGATGTGTTAGGAAAAAAAACAGTTAATGAAATGGGACACTGAAGTAACAATTATTCTTTTTAGTGTTAGCCAGCAGTGAAATTAAACACTTTTGTGTTTCAAAGGGCACTATCAAAGTGAAAAGACAACCCACAGCGTGTGAAAAATATTTACAAAACATGGGGGCTCATCTAGAATATACAAAGATCATTTACCACTCAATAATACAAAGACAAAAACCCAATTAAAACATGGGCAAAGGATCTGAATAGATGTTTCTCCAAACAAAATATGCAAATGACCAATAAGCACATGAAAAGACGCTCAACATTAGCCATCAGGGAAATGCAAATCAAAATCACAATGAGAAACCACCTACCACCCATTAGGATGGCTACTATCCAAAAAATGGAAAATAAGTGTTGGTGAGGATGGGGAGAAACGAACCCTCAGACACTGCTGGTGGGAGTGCAAACTGGTGCCGCCGCTGTGAAAAACAGTCTGGCAGCACTTCAAACAGTTACACGCGGACGTCCCATTTGACCGACAATTTCACTCCTAGGTATACACTGAAAAGAAATGAAAATGTCCACACAAAAACTTGTACACAAATGTGTATAGCAGCACTATTCATAATAGCCAAACAATGGAAACACGCTTAATGTCCATCGACTGACAAATGGATTAACAAAATGTGTATCCATACAATGGAATAGTATTCATCCATAAAAAAGAATGAAGTACACATATGTGCCACAATATCTATGAATCTTGAACACATTTACTGAGTGAAAGAAGCCAGTCACAAGACCACATGTGATTCCACTTAGATGAAATGTCCAGGACAGGCAAGTCCACAGAGACAGAAAGTAGATTAGTGGCTGCCTAGGGAGGGTGATGGGGTGCTAGGAAACACACGGTTCCTTTCTGAGGTGAGGAAAATGTTCTAAAACTGGTGATGGCTGCACGTGTCTGTAAATACACCAGAAGCCACTGAATTGTACGCTTTAAATGAATGAATGGTATGGTATATGAATTATAACTCAATAAAGCTGTTTAAAACAATGAAGCCAGTGTTAAACTTTCAATCAACTACAGACATTTAAAATCATAATTTAACTGTGAAAAACATACTAAAAGGCCTGTCTTTTAATTCATTTTGAACAATTACACCAAACTCATCTTCTGCACCAAAGAAGTCTAAATAAATATAAAATGCTCTCCCCTATCATTATTTATTAATATCCTGTTTTCCTGTCACGTTCTATTAGTAGCCGCTTGTCTCCTACTTTACCTGTCTGACACAGTGTCACCGCAGCAAGCCATAGACAGCCTGAGGGGCCTGAGAGGATCTGGAGCGATACAGACCATAAAGGTGAGGGGGCTGACTGTTCTCGCGTGGTTGTGAGGGGCAGACCGTCACAAATACAGTGATACATCATCGAGAGGACGGTGAAAGTCCAGAGCGTTCTATTATTCATAGATCACCTGTCTATATTTTGATTTTTTTTAGTTTACATTTAAATATAACCTGGATGTCTGAAAAATTTCAGTGTTTCAAACAAAATAATGAAAAAAATTGCAACTTTCCGGTTTCCTCTTCCAGATCTACGAATGTTCAGATTTCTCCCATTCGGTTCTTGGAATGGATCCTCTCACTTGGAAAAGTGAGATGGTTACTAAAAACTTGGTAGTTTCTTGGGTAGATTTTTTTTTTTTTTTTTTTTAAACTTAAGTTTTTTTTTTTTTTTTTTTTTTTTTTTTTTTATTTTTTCCTTTTTCTCCCCAAAGCCCCCCGGTACATAGTTGTGTATTCTTCGTTGTGGGTTCCTCTAGTTGTGGCATGTGGGACGCTGCCTCAGCGTGGTCTGACGAGCAGTGCCATGTCCGCGCCCAGGATTCGAACCGACGAAACACTGGGCCGCCTGCAGCGGAGCGCGCGAACTTAACCACTCGGCCACGGGGCCAGCCGCATTTCTTGGGTAGATTTTTGGCCAAAAATATCTAATAAATATCCTATATCACCAAAATATTTAATAAAGATAGATGAATGACTGTCATACAAAAAAAATGTAAAGTTGGGGCCGGCCCAGTGGCGCAGCAGTTAAGTTCACATGTTCCACTTCTCAGTGGCCCGGGGGTCACTGGTTCGGATCCTGGGTGTGGACATGGCACTGCTTGGCACGCCATGCTGTGGTAGGCGTCCCATGTATAAAGTAGAAGAAGATGGGCATGGATGTTCGCTCAGGGCCAGGCTTCCTCAGCAAAAAAAGAGGAGGACTGGCAGTAGTTAGCTCAGGGCTAATCTTCCTCAAAAAAAAAAAGTAAAGCAATGCCAATTATCCTTAGCTGTACATAACCAGTGACGCCTTCCATATTTACTTTCCCCTTAACACTTAAAAACGCTGCACAGCAAGGCCCTAAGGATGTCATTGTGTATTAATCATGTTACCGAAAAGACTGCAGATTTTACTTATTTGTGGCTCTAACATGCCTCCCTTCCCCAAGCACCTGTCTTACCTTCAGGACTGACTCAGAGGGGTGGGCACTCAAGAATCCTGGCCTTTAGGCAGCTCCCTACGGTTAAGTCCATCTTCCCAGAGTTCGGGGTCTAACCAAGTGTCATGTACCTGAATTATAACTGATAAACTCACCAAGCAGCCTGATTCTCAGGGTTAAATAAAGTCATTCACAAAACCATCCATACAGGATCCACTTCATGGTACGGGTTCTGGAAACAGAGAGCTCCCCTTATTATCTGTTAAAATCAAATGATGCTTTAAAATCATGATGTTCTCGAGGCTCTCTTTGAAACAAACACATGGTCAAACATATGTATATATGTATGTATATGCATGTTTTACATCTTTAATCTTGAGAGAATTAAGCCTACATTAATGTGGGCTGTCAATTTGTCACCTCAGCATTCTGTGGCAAACAGGCTTTTCCCATCTCTGTCCTGATGCAGTATGCAATTTCAACTTCTCAATGATGATATGAAATGAGATTACTGGCAGAGTAAGAATATTCTCTGGGAACCTATTAAAACTCCAAAGGAATTACTTAAAGCTTTTTTTAATTTTTGCTTATCTGTTAAGATTAGTGATTTTATTTTAATATTATCTACTATGAAAATTGTTCCAAATGGATGTCATCACAAAAAACACAAAAGTGGGCTTCTATAATCTAAGAAATAGGTTTTCTTGAATGTACCACCGTTAACTGCTACAGAAAGTGCCCTCTCCTTTCCCACTTACCCCCCAGGGGAAAATACATTAGCAAGAAGAATGCCATCATTTAGGGTTTTTTTTTTTGAGGAAGATTAGCCCCAAGCAACATCTGCTGCCAATCCTCCTCTTTTTGCTGAGGAAGACTGGCCCTGAGCTAACAGCCATGCCCGTCTTCCTCTACTTTATATGTGGGATGCCTGCCACAGCATGGCTTGACAAGCGGTGCGTAGGTCCGCACCAGCGAACCCTGGGCCGCCAAAGTGGAGTGTGCAAACTTAACTGCTGCGCCACCGGGGCGGCCCCATTCATGTAGTTATTTTTCATCTTATTTGCTCCTGCCAGTAAAGGGAGAAAGGATTTTGCCGATTTATAAAACATTCACCTGTATTTCATGCTACCTTCTGATTTCTAGAGATTTTTAAAGCAATAGTTTTTCACACTATATGGAGCTTTATTGAGAAAACTTCCCTGACGCAAATGCTTCCTTACCCAGAAGGATGTAGAACTGTTCTGACCAAATACTGATTCCTGATACCTAGTAGTATTGTGAGGACTCTGGTACCTGGTTTTCTACCATGTATTTCAATGTGTCTTTACTTTTTTCAGCAATATAATTATCTTCATGAGTTCCGGGAGAAACTAGCTGCACATCTATCATCAAGAGACTCACGATCAAGATCTGTATCTAGATAAAAAAAGAATTCCAAATAGCATATATATATGACCATGTCTGAAATTTAAGTCTTCTAACATAATCTGTATTGAAATGAAACTACTAGTGTTATCACCTTGAATGTAAATGTGTATGTGCAGACATTCCTAAAGCTTTTATTGACAAATTTCACTGTGTCTCTTTCATCTCTTAAAGGACAGAGAAAAACTGCTATACAATTTTCCTTTTTAGAAATGCACTGGCTGCTCTGGTATATTTTACCTGGAGGTAACACTGAAAAAAGCATATGGAAAAGTATTTAACTGCGTATTTTTATTGACCACACTTTACCTCATTTTAATATTTGTAACTTCTGGGTGGCATATGACATAGCAACAAGTATGCAAATTGGTATTAGCACCCAAGCTAAAATTATTCCAATAACTTTTCACCCTCTATTACTCCCAAAATTTCTCCCATTGTCTTTTATAATTCATAGCCATGCAGAGTTGTGAGGGATCCTATGAATCATTTAGTCACCTCCCTCCCAATACTGGATCGTCCCCAACAAGTGTTTATCCAGCATGTGCAGGAGTATTTTCTGAGGTGAGGAATTCGCCGGTTCAGAGCTGCTGTTTTCAGAGCATTCATTTTTTCAGCCTAGGAACTACAAGGAGTGAATGTAACCCCTCTTTCACATTGACTTTAGAAAGCACTTCTCTCCAGATGAGCCACCTCCAGTTCTCACTGCTTCACTGCACCCTATGCTACTGAGCATGTCTTTCCGTCCTTAACTCAATGCTGAGCTGGCGAGAGCAGTCCTCTGGAGCGCAGACAAGGTCACGTGAAGAGTCAGAGCCACCGTTTCAACAGACATCATGGATTCAGTGTTGCACACGGTGGTCCCGGGGCTCTCTTGGCTATTGCTAATCACAGGTGTGAACCAATGGTCACAAGCACTTCCACACAAGACATAGTAAATTTCACATCAAAACTTAGATTTTAAATAATCATTATAATTACTGAAAGTCTTATTTTGTCTCCAACTCCTCTTGCTGCTGATGAACTATGGCAATTTCATTAGGGAATACTTTAAAACAATGACAAGTCCCGTTTGGGAACTTCAGACCAGAGAGCCAGTATGTGCCATAATATAAAATCAGTATGTTAATACTTTTATATATATGGACTGCTTCTAGAACTGAAGATTTTACAAGAATACTAAGGAAGATGGGAGAATCACATATCCCTAGGGATTTCTTATCTAAGATAATAAATGCCAAAGTTATGGCAAGAAAGTTATTTTTTTTAAAGTACAGGCTGCAATATAGATTGACCTTCCTTATGATTTTGGTATTACAACCACATACAATTTAAAATCACAATATTCTATTAAACTTTAGGCAGTCACTGAAATTGACATTACCAAACTTTCTGTTAGCTTTCTCCCAATATAAATATATAGCTTATTCGTGAATATTTAAGGAAATCGAGGAAAAAATATTGGCATAGGTTAATTAAATCCTTTAATAATCAACTGAATTTTCAAAATGCATTCATCTCTCAATTTCCACTGCAAGTGCTAGTTCAGCTTTCCACGTTTAAAACGCCTGACCAAACTACTTTAATACTAGGTATAAGGAAGAACCTCATGATTCCATAACAGAAAAACATAGAATATCACTACTCAACTATAATTGTCCGATTAAGTTTAATTACATGTAACTCCAACATTCTTGGAAAACTGTTTTCTCTGTGGGATGGCCCTCAAACTGTGGGCAGGGTGGGGGGAGTCGGAGAGACAATCTGCAGTCCTGGTCCCACATGCCCGAGTGAGCCGCTGAAACTGAGTCCACACAGACTCAGCCACTACCCACAGACTACACAGGGAAACACTGGAGATGGTTTTTATTAAACATACAAAAGCAAACTAATCCAGCAAGCTCAAAGAAGGTAAGAGACTTATGACATTTTCTTTGGACAGTGGCAAGCACCATTAAGGTTAACTTAGACTTTAACAAGCCATGAGCAAACGGCTAACTACATTCTATGTTCTTAGTAGTTTTAGGGTCTACCCAGTCATCAATTTATTATTTAAGATTTTCTTCTCCAGAATACATGAACATAGTAACCAAAGAAATTTAAATGTTTAGAAAAAGCAGTGAACAATAAAATTAACTTACTCATTCTTTTCCATATCCAAACGTCCTCTACATCGTCACTTGCACAAGGTGCAGTAATAAAGTTCATGTGGGCTAACACCTTCTCTCCAGTCTCACAGGTCAATCACCTTAGAAGGCTACTACTGCTTTCCAAAACCAAGAACGAGCAGCAGAGCTGTGTACCCCTGGCGGACATTTAGTTTGAGAACTCTGAATTTTAAAGCAAAATTGTTCTAAGAAAGCTATTCAACGTATCCAGAAATAGAACATTTTTGCTCTTGGCATCACCCTGCAGTATTAGTTCAGAACCATCTTCTGAGTTATATTACTAGTTCCAGACACTCATTGGCTGCTAGACTGACCACAGATCAATGATTGGTTTGAGCAAAAGACCTTAAAATTATTTGAGACTAGCATTATTCAGTTTCCCAAAAGGATGAATATGTGTACTTAAGAACAATGCTAGACAAGGTCTCAATATTATCTTTTCCTTTTGAAAAGTACTATTTTAAAATATTTTGCTGTCAATTTCTGCTTGACAATTATATTGTACAACTGATTATTAAGAGATGCACATTTCTGAGTGTTAAATGATATAAGTAAACTAAATGTATACTTTTAAATATAGATCGTTATTTGAATGGGCTCACAATATCACCCTGCTATGATATAGCCAGCCATACTTAAAAGCCCACCCCTGCAGGCTATAAGAGATACACACGTAAGTCCTTATTTGTACCATGGCAATAATATTCCATGAACACTATTCATAAACATAAAATTGGAGGAAAAAAGAAGTGTTGCACCAAGGAAAATATTTTGCTAGTTTCAATGTGTATCTACATCTCCATTTCCTTTTCACAAACAAATGGCAAGCCATAGGATATACTGCAGTATGTAAGGAAGCCACTTGGTATAAACCCGATTCAGCCTGACCTCGTTCTTTCAAAAGGGTCTGACGTAGCCGCTGAGCATGCATCATACATCTGCTTTAAGCATTTGCTGTCCCAAAGACAAGAACAAATGGCCTTAAGATAAAGATGCAACTTCCCCCACAGTGGCATTTCCTTAAGGATAAGCATCTCTCCCTAGGGTAGGGATTGACTGCTGCGCTCACCCTGTGACCACCCAGCTGGAGACAACAGACAGGCTACCTGCTGTGTCCATCGAGACTGCAGATCTGCTACATGCTGTGTCCATCAATCACTGTGCTGACAGAGCAATCTTGTGACTACTGTAAAAGGGACATTTCAATCATATGTGATACATGCTCTTTGACAGTATATAACCACTCTGCAAACCCCACTTCTTTGGTGCCCCTTCCCTCCTCGGGGAAGGAAGGCCCCAGGCTAAGCTGGTCCTCACATCTGGCACATAATAAACTCACCCCAATTTTGATCTATAGGTTGGTTATGGATTATTTTCCTCAACACTTTCTCTGCAAATATCTGACATATCTTCAAGATATGTTGATCTGGGGAGCAGAGAAGAGCTCTGTGAGAGTTACTAGCATGAGTGGTCCTCAAGCTGAAAAACACTGAGCTGGCTTTGAAAGACTAATACTGCAAATTGCTGTGTACTTTGTTGCTGTGTGAAAGACCATCACCTGGGTATCTGGACTTAACTGGTGGGTCTGGCAGTTCATGGTATAACCCATGAGGCTTCTCAAATGCTTTAGTAATACCTGATATGTGTCAAAAGTAGATTGGTCATTTCCAATCACTTCCCCCTTCCTATGAAAAATAATTTAAACTTCAAACAAATTAGCAATTTGGCTATAGCCTGGGACCAAACACTTCTCTACCCTGGGAGAGGGAGTGGGGAATATCAGTTAAGCACTGTGAAAATCATCAGACATCATTAATAAAATTCAGATACAGGCACTCAAATAAGCTTTTACCCCTACACTCTTAGTACTAAAGGGGCACACGCCATGATACAACATTACTCAATAGAGTAACTGCTGAACAGACTACATTTGTTACGTAAGATTTTTAACTCATGAGCATCTGTAGTATCCATAGCAACAGAGTGGCTGGTATACTTATAAACTATAGTGTGTTATACTACTGTTTCAGAGTTGGAAAGCTCTTAAGGATAAATCAAAGCATACAGTATCAAAGTAATTATAACAAGGACAAAAAGCATACCTAAACGGCTATCGTGCACAGGGAGCAATTTGATAAAAGCCGGAAGGGATTACAAACCCAAGCTAACTACGCTTCAGCTGGACTTGCAGGAATAACAGATGTAAGGCCAGGGCCACGCAAAACAGATTAATGGGGAGAACAAATTAAATTCAGAGCAAGGAAAAGAGCCAGTGGGAGACTGTCAATGCAAGTAATATGTTCCTGCTTTCTCTTGGTAAGTGACTTAATTTCATAAAACACTGGAAAAGGTAGATGGGTAGATATGAGAACATCCAGGTTCTCAATCTTCTAATCACATGCTTAGGAACTAACAACCTACCACTGAGATGGGTGAAGCTCATTGTCAATCATCTTTGGGGAATCTGCTAAGGACTACATATCTAATTTTTGAAGCATAAGAAGGTGGCTTCCACAAATTGCCACGAGTAGCCTTGTATTAATCCCGGAGAATATTCCCGTATACATTATTAAAAGGGTGTTTGGTAAAACTTATAAAGGAAAGTAGTATTTGCTAAGAGACAATAAGGGCTCATGAAAATACTTACCCAGGAATACTAAAGTAATAGCCCCAGGAAACCTATCAGGAGTATACAAGACTTGACCAGGTCTCTCATGATCAAAAGTACTTGTGGACAAGAAAGAAAAATGAGGAGTAGGTGCTGATCGAATTGAGTGGATTGGAAACTGAATGACTGCTGAGACTCAGAGCACGACACTCCAACGTCCAGCAAGTGCTCAATAAACAGTTTACTGCGTGAACTGGTGAACAGTCAGATCCCTCGAGCTGTTCTCCAGACTATAAAATACAAGGTCTCTAAAGCTTCTCTCGTTGGGAAATGGTTTGACTCTCCTCACTCTTCTGGTTCTACATCCTCTCCAACACGTTCATCCTCATTACCCAATCCCAAACAGTACAGCCACTCTCCCAAAGGTGGGGGAGCGTTTTTTCACCAGTAGAGAATAAAACAGCCTCTAATTCAAGGGGTTCTTATAGCAAGACTTCCACAAACACACCCATACACTCCCTTGATTATTACATGGCATTTCTATAACTTGGTTTTCTTTCTTTGATCCTTCATTTTAACTTCTGAACCACTGAAAACTATTTTCAATCCCTTTAACTTCCTCATCCCAAGTAAAGCACAAGGATGCTTACGAAAGCATGCAAGTCGCAATTTACCCACCTCACAAGCAGCAGCGAAGAACAGACTTACAAGTCACTTTACCTAAACACCTGCTGCTTCAAAAAGGAAAAAGAATACTTAAAACATGTTAAGCGTCACAATTTTTTAAATTGGTAAGAAAAATGACAATGCTGTGCCGTCGATGCTTATGAATCTTGTCAACTGACTAGAGAGGGTAATGTGCTTAGCCATTTAAAAATCTTCCTTTCTAGATTCAAGCATGGTATTTAAAAAAACACACACACAATGTAATACTCTACTATCTGCTTAAAAAACGGACAGTAACATATCTTTATTATGGATTAAGCAAGTTTAAGAAATAGCTATTTGTAGCCTTTAAAACAATGCACTGAAAATAAGCCTTAATTTCAGAGTTTTATTGTATTGCACTAAAGGAACAGCAGGGCGGTTATACAATGTTCTCTCTCATTCAGTTTTGAAAATCTAAAGTACTTGCAAATTCTTAAGAATACCTTTACCACCAGATTAAAGCAGTAAGTATAATAACCAATTTCTTAATAAGTAATGTCTTACAAATTAAAACACATTTAAAATAGCTTTAAATGCATTCTTTGCAAGTAATTCAGCATATATTTTTATATCATGTTCACTTATGCTTAAGAATTAAAGCAAGTTATTACTCTGGTTGAAATATGGGAAATCTCTCATTCATGCAATATACAGGGATAATATTCAAGTCAAAGGGAAAACATCCCACTCTTATGTTTTTAATGTATCCATATATAATCTTCTACATGATAGATGAGGAAACCATGATGGTTCCCACAGGCTAGATATCTATTTTCAGTTCATCAGAAGCACCTGGTATCTACAGCTAATTTATAATTAGATGGAATTTCAGTAAAACCAATGAGCCCTACAAGTTCCTATAAACACGAGCTTCCAATGGAGTAAGGACAGTCAATAATTAATACAATCATTCAAGGGATTATGGCTGTTCCTTAAGGAGTGCAAGTCCAACCTGTCAACACCAGAGGTAATCATTTGATATTAATGTATACGTAATTCCATTTAAATTCTTTATCCGAGTATAACATATGAAAACAGTCTTTCCACAAGCAAAAAATGTGGAAACATTTAAAAAATAATGAGTCATTTTTTAAAGTAACTGATCAGATTCCATAGGCTACTCTTGGAAACAGGGTCTTGCTGGATAGAAGCCCTCCACGTGGTGGCTTTGTGCATGCACTGAACTGGCCCGATTCTTCTGAGCGCTGTTCTAAGAGCTTACCAAAACATAGATCATGCTGAAAAGAAGAAAAAAGCTGTTAATTCAAACATTCCTAATTATAACAACTAAAGCACCAAAAAGTTGAGTCTGCTTTATGTAGCAAACTAGTTTGTGCTATCACATCATCACAGAAAGGAAAAGACCAATGACAAGTTCACAACACAATTTCAATCTACATATATGGACTTTGCCTAAGGTGGGAGTTTGACTCAGTGCATGTGCTGTGGTTGTCCCGTACTTCCTTTCCAATTTTAGCAAATAGAACAGCACAGCTGAAAGCTTAATGGGGGATCAGAGCTTAGAGAAGCAATCCAAACAGCACGCTGCTCTGGAGTTGTGTCTAATAATAAAGGCAAGCATCTCCCGAGGGCTCACTTCACACCAGGCCCCGTGAGGTCTTCTATATACAGGACCTCACTGAAACCTCCAAGCAGTCCTAGGAGGTAGGTGTCATCATCATCCCCATTTCACAGACGGGAATGGTCAATTAAGGAACTTTCCCACTGGAGAAAGGCTCTAGGCAACAGCAACAGAGTTAAACAAGAAAAGGGGACAAAGGAGCAAAATAAAAAACAATAGCCATTTGATTTAGGCTTATGGCCTAAAGGAGACATTCTACAGAAAAAGCCATGTGGAACCGTCATGGTTCAAAGGCATGTGTATCTAAATGGAAATACAAAGCAAGGAGGGGAACAAACTCAATGGACAAGTGAAAGCAGCAATGAACATCCTGGTGCCACTATCTCTGGGTGAACATTTTCCCACAACTGTACATCTCCAATTTTATCATTTATTCAATCATTCATTTCTTTTCTTTCTTTCAACAAATATGTTTTAAGTGCCTACTATACACCAGCACTGTTTCAGGTATGTTATAAAATGTAAATTAATTTAAAATGAAAATTAACAGGACATTAGAAGGACACATGGAATTTCACTTTTCAGAACTTGGATTCACTATCTGTGTTTCATATATGAAGGAACAACATTTGTAGATGCAGTAAAGGATGCTCACGTTCACAATTATACCCTCTAAAAGCACAAAAATATCTTTTTCCTAAATTTCAATCCAGCCCTTCATTTATCCTTGTCTATAACGGAAATTTATATGATGTAAGGAGAAATACAAATATAAGCCTGTCATCTAATACTTAGCAAGTTTTCAAGTAACAAAAAGAAAAGGAAATGGAAGCTTATTACAACATTTTCACCTTATACAGCTCATTTTCTTTAGATTTTGAAAATCAGAAAGCCCTCTCTAGTTGAATACACATCAATAAAAGATGGGAAAAGTGTATTCATATAGCTTAAAGAAAAATTCTAATTCCACACCTGACAGTGTCCTTTTCCAGCTGTAACAAGCAGCCATGTTATTCCACCAACAGTACACTTGGAGCAGTGGTTCTCAAGCAGGGCTGACGTTGCCCGACTTGGGGCATCTGGCAGTGTCGAGAGACATTTTTGATTGTTACAACTGGGGCAGGAAGATGCTACTGGCATCTAGTGGGCAGAGGCCAGGGATGCCGCTAACCGTCCTACAATGCACAGAAGAGCCCCCACAACAATGATTAATCCAGCCCAAAATGTCAACAGTGCTGAGGCTGAGAAACTCTGATGTAGGGGAACAATGATATGAGTCTATCACAGTGTAAAGGGAGAAAAACCAATAACTGCACCATCTTGTAAGATAGAACTGTTTGTTTCTTTCAGTCATCCCATTTGGATCAAGCAAACCAGAAAATAAAAGACAGAGCACATAGTTTATGAAGAATGATACGGAAAAAATTAAAGACAATCTTGAGACTGAAGTTAAGCAAAAATTGTTTTGCAAACTCATCCAGCCATATACTCCCAATGCCATCACTTCGCCATGGAGAATGAGGATTGTCCTTTACTCACTGAATGTGTCTGATAACTTAGGAAGCAGTACCCTGACTAAGCTTTCTGCCCCTTCACTGTTGGCTGTCTTGACAAGTACCAACCCTGGCCCTTCACATCCATATTCATCTTCAATGTGTGGGAATTTGCTGGTGTGCACTGTGCCATTATCGTTACCACCTCCAAGACACTGAGTTGTTCTTTAAGTGGATTTTAAAGTATTAAGACCATAATGCCTACAAACATTTTAGGCAGCAAAGTGAAATCATATTTTCATTTTACTTTTTAAACTTACCCGTATAGGTAGTAAAAAAATGCTAGAAGATAAAAAGCTAATTTGCACCATCCTTCTTTCTGACAATATGCTAGAATATCTGCATTCATGATGGTTGTGGGGTCATAGAGTCCCGGTCCACTCATCACTGGTCTACTCATATACCTGAAATAAACACAGTCTGTTAGCCACTCAGAAAGGGAAGCAAACCTTCAGGATGGGAAGGAGGGTTTTTCTTCTCAAACAGTATTTGTTCCAATGAGAGGTGTCCACGCAAGGATGCATGCTTTCAGTTCTAGGTGGAGTTCTTTTTTTTATCATCTTAATTTTAAAACTAGAGCCCCTAAATCAGAACAAGACAGTTAAACAAGTCACATCTGGTCTCCTCTACACTTTAGAAATCCAAGCAAAATAAGAATAACTGTAGAAAGGAAATAAGATTTTTTTAACTTTTTAACATATTTTTAGACTTTCAGAAAAGGTACAAGAACACTTCACCCAGATATTCCAAAGGTTCACATTCACCACACTGGCTTTACCCTTCTCTTTCTCATTCCATCTCTAAATATGTGTACATTTTTTCTGAACCATTTTAGAGTCAGTTACAGATGTGATACCACTTTATCCCTAAACACTTCTTCAGTATATTTCCTAAAATCGAGGGCAATGAGATTTTGACATGCCTGTATAGATCAGACATAACTTTTAGAAGTTATGAAATATGAACATCTTGCATAAATAACCGAATTTAGTGTCACACAGTAAACATGGAGAAAGAAGTTAAACACACACTATACATTTTGATTTACATGAAGTTCAAAGATGTCAAAATTAATAAGATTTTAGAGGTCACTGGTTCTCCTTGGGAATGGAGGGGTAAGTGACTGGGATGGGACACAAGGGGATCTTTTGGGGCTGGACCTGTTGTATACCTTGATCTGGATGGTTGTTTCATGGGTGTATACATATGTAAAAATTCACTGAGCTGTATGCTTCAGACCTGCACACATTATTGTATGTAAGTTACACTTCATTTTTAAGGGAAAAAAACTCTTTGAAGGGTAGTAAAGCAAGCCCCGTAAGAGGTATTAATACAGTTATTTGTTCACCCACTTGATTTTTAAAATAAATGCCAACTAACTTTCAGTTTTCATTTAGGTGACTAGCATGAAAAATAACCATGTCAACCATAGTATAAATTAAAATTTAATTAGGAAAATATTAGAAGTACATCTAAATATTACCTCCAAATATGATATGCCAAGAGGGGCATATTGAGACCCAGTGTAAGCCACTCTGCTGCACAAAGAAACATGACACAGAAGAAAGCATGGATGAGGTACTCTGGAAGTACAAGCTGGAAGGAAAAGACACGCCAGTTATCCAAATGCTTTGGCATTAAGTCAACTGCTAATTTGGAAAGCAGGTGGCAACCAAGTTTCCATAATGAAAAATCACTGTTTTCTTAGAATTAGAGATGAAAGACGCTACTGAATTTTATTTCCATATTTAATTTTTTACCAAAAGCACTATTACAAGCAAACTGACCAGAGGATACTAAAAGAATAAGATAAAACTTAAAATTTAAACTCAAATTATTAGAGCAACAGGTTACATTACAAAGTTACCACCCAGACTGTTTGAACAGTTATTTGCTGATCAACTGGAATACTTTTTCTTTCTACCATTCAACAATGATAAAAATACAAAAATAAGGTATCTAATCACATGCAAGATATAAAAAGACCCAAAAAAAACAAAACTCCCCTTTGGAAGTTTACACATTAGGGATTTTAAGCCTTTAACAGAAACCAAGAATGCTACATATACAATATTTAGCAAACCACATCACATTACCACAAAAGTAATTTTTCAATGAAAAGCCAACAGCCAATAATCTCAGCACAGTTGGGGGGAAAGAACACTAATATGCACAAATGCAAATGATGTGCTTTCTGCAACGTAGGAGGGAAAAGACTGAGTTCTCAACCATGAAATTGGAATTTTCCCGGTTCCTGAGCTCATTCCTATATGGCCTTCCTGTTTCTTTATGCTTGCTTTCCAATGAAATGTTGCAGACAGGCAGACCAGGAGAAGCTCAGAACTCAAAAACAAAGTAAGCCTGATAGTAGGTAGTATTAAGTAAGGAAAAATTAATTCAAGCAAAGCGCTTTTTATAAACTGACCAGGAGTTAACGCCTTAAATTATCTTTCTCATTCTAAAGATTTCAGCCCAAAGACTTTGTTAAATAAAAATACCAAAACCTTTCATTGCAAGTTTCAGCCAAAGAAGTTCCTGTAAGTCACAGCTGCAAAGCCAGTTTCTCAAATGTCTGCATTATACCAAACTAAAATTATATGAATCCTCAACACTGTCAGAGCTTTCCTCAGGGGAAACCATAGCTGTGGAATATAATAATATACAATACATATACTACATATGCAAGCCCATTTTCTAATACTGCCAAATTACTTCTTAAATTGAAAAAGTATGGAGCAAAGTTTTTTTTTTTTTTTTGAGGAAGACTAGCCCTGAGCTAACTACTGCCAGTCCTCCTCTTTTTGCTGAGGAAGACTGGCCCTGAGCTAACATCCATGCCCATCTTCCTCTGCTTTATATGTGGGACACCTACCACAGCATGGCATGCCAAGCAGTGCCATGTCCGCACCTGGGATCCGAACTGGCGAACCCCGGGCCACCGAGAAGCAGAACGTGAGAACTTAACCACTGTGCCACTGGGCCGGCCCCTGAAGCAAAGTTTTTAATGAATCCTATTTTAAATGAAATCCCAGTAAAACCAACTAATCTATACTACTAAACAGATTTTTCAACAAACTTAATATAATAAATAACAAAAGATAAACTCTGCATATATATAAACTTGTAAATAATATGAACCTTTAAGCCAGCATTTAATTAAGATCAAAGTTAACTATCTGTCAAAAAACAAGAAAATGTCCGTAGGAAATCTTTCAAACTCAGTTGACTACAACCAGTACAAACCAAGAAAAACATACATTTCATTAGAAGTACACCACTAGAGCTGCTGTTTAAATTACAGGATTTTTCTTTAAAATATAGTAAGCCTAGTAGAGGAAGATGGGCATGGATGTTAGGTCAGGGCCAGTCTTCCTCAGCAAAAAGAGGAGGATTGGCAACAGATGTGAGCTCAGGGCTAACCATCCTCAAAAAAAAAAAAAAAAAATATATATATATATATATATATATATATATAGTAAGCCTATTTTAGCCCTCTAAAGCCAACTGATATCTAACAATATAAATTATCATCCAAGTTTCCATGCTACACTTACAGACTAAGGTATGGGGAAAAAACGATTTTGAGAGCATGACCCCTTACTGCTCTTAAACAATGTACTTTAGTGAGAGTGATGATAATCTGAAACTCTACCAGTTCTAATATGAAACAAATGCCACAATCTCTTTTCTCCACAAAAAAGGTCCAGAAACTTTTACTATGCATCTCTAATAGAAACCAGTCCTTTCCAATCATTCATTAATGACAGAATTTGCCCATAAGTGGCATAAAAATTATTCCATTTAGGAACCAACATTTATGCAAAAACTTGTATCCACAAAAAATACCTCATGCAAATACAGCTGAAATGATGGTACTTAAACATGCAAATCATAATATTCTCTAGTTAAGGTTCACATTTTAAAAAATAATGATATGTGTCCTCCCCCATACTTTGGCAGAATTGTCAAAATCAATCTTAAATAGGGAAAACTGTCAGATGCACTGCTATTAAGCCAATCGTCGGCACCCTATCAAAACACAACTTGTGCTGGTATAAAAACTGCCTTCCAACCTGTTGCAAGATGAGGATGTCCCAAGCACATCTTTTCTAAGCAAGGATTTCTTTCCATTAAGAATAGCCAGAAATCACACATTATATGTTAAAATGAAATTAGTCTCTCTCAAATTTAAAGTAAATTAGCAAAATACAAGCGCTTGAGCTTAAAACTCAGGCTATGTGGGTTCAAATTCTGGCCCTCCCTTAGCTGGGTGACCTCAGGCTGAGTGCTCTAACCTCACTAAGCCTCAGTTTACTCTCCTATGCAAGAGAAGAGCAATCCACCTCCCTCTTAGGATGGTCAGGAGAACCAAATGGAAAAACCCAGGTGAAGATGCTTAGCTCAGAGCCTGGCAGACAGGAAAGCCCTCCTCTGATTTCAACTATGATCATCCTCATCATCATTGGTTATTTCAGATAAGGAAAAGCCAAACAGGATAGAATACTATTAAACAGCTGTCCAAAGAAATTTCAGTTTCTTAATTTCTTGGTAACAATTAGTTTCAATAGTAGTTTAAGATGTTTTACAAGGAACATAATTACTTTCCCATGAGAAAGCAGAGTCAATTCATATTTTGTCTCAAAAGAGCAGAGAAACAGATAGTAAGTTAATACTTTTAACTGTACCTACATCAAGTCTTACTGTAACAGCTCTTTAACGACTAGGAATCTGCTCCATCATTCAGATTCATCCAGGAAACAATGATAAAGGAGCAAACTAACTTTAGAGGCCCTATTCCAAATAAAATCCCTCTAGCATGCTAGTGCATTATAGTTTTACACAACTAAAGTCTACACAAGTTCTCAACTTCATTAAGTAATTTTTCAAGATAAATTATTGTATTCTATTTCTTGAAGATACACCCAGTGCTCTCTTACAACCTTTCAGTTTCTGACCAATTAGGCAAAATCAATCCTACAGGCTAAAGGAGAATCTCCCTAAAGAAGTACACTAAATGAAGTCCAAAATACACATAAACCCCCTAAGCACAATGGAGCCACATTATAATTAAATCCCTCGGAGCTCAGAACGTCAGCCAGGTTGGTTTTAGAAATTTAGAGTGGATATACATTAGAAACAACTATGTAGACATTTGTATACAAATTGCTATCTACAAAACTTTGGCAGCATGAGTCCAAAGGTCAGCATTACTGCAAGATTCCAGAGCCTAAAAACAGAGCTATCCTCCTAAAAGGATCTGAACAAACATCAGCTGAAAGAGTGAATTAATTCCAGAACAGCCATAACTAAAGATAAACTAGATATGGTACTAAAGACTCCACTTGCAGACCACCTCACAGTAGGTCACAGCAGGAGAATCATCTCACCATCTGTTACATTCATTTTACATTAACCAACTTTCAAACACTGCACCAAATAATTTAATATAAATATAGAAGTGCCTATGGCTATAACATTTTTAAAGATGCATAAGCATTTAACAGCTTTCCCTACTTGACTGGGCCAGCAAGCAAACATTTGCATAAAATATGAAATTTCATGAAATCATAACCCTCAACAGGCATATGAACAAGCACACTGAACAGAACATTTTACAAATACAAATGCCCTAGCCCTCCCCATGAAATGTAGCATTAAAACATTAAACTAAAGAGCAGTACACACCTTTAATGCAATTTTGACTCTTTTAATCTTTTTGACCTTTTCAACTGTCTTTGGCCGACAATGTAAAAAGCAGATTGGAAGAATGTTAGTACGACAGCTGACAAGATCACCAGCAGATTAATAATAGTCAGAATAGACACGCAGGACAGGAAAAAGAATATTTTTTAAAATTCTGCCTACTTCAAAAAGTACAAATATATCATGCTACTGAGAATATTGGCCATTTTCAAATTATATCAAGTTAAAAGCAAAAAGCGTTTAAAAATCTAAAGAAAAGCCCTCTATTATAACTTACAGGATTCAGGGTATTACACTGGTCTATAGGATTCTTGTAATCAGTCTTCAGCTCATCAAATGCTATAATCTAAAATAAAATTAAAATAGTTAGGATCTCTCACTTTAATAAAAAGCAGCAACAAACCTGCCCCATTATCAAATAATAATTGAATGACGTTAACAAAAGAAAAAGTGTACCAACATTACATATACAAATTTAGAGTAAACTCAATGTGCTAATAAATAACTAGAATCAGATTGAAAGAACTGAAAACATTTTATTATTGTCACCAAAATGATCTGATACCGTGATAAATATCCTAATTTTCAATCTTTCAATGCATCTCTTCAAGTTATTTTCTCTACTTCAAATGCTCTTCCCCTCACCCACAACAATTTACTGAAACTCTTCTTTATCCTAAAAAACTCTCTGCCTATGTCAACTCCTCTCTGGAGGGTTCTCCTGACTCCCTTGGTCAAAATACCTGCACGCCTGTCTCATCTCCACAGAGCACAGGGCTTCAAAATGCTGCCCACACGGCATTTCTCACACTGAAGCAGAGATTTATGTCCAGGTTTGTGTCCCCCAGGAGACTGTGTGAAGTGTGACTGGTCCCCTCAGTGTGAAGTGTTTTTAACCATCTGTGCACATCCCTCCTTTGTCACAGTGTTCAGGGGACACTAGGGATGGACTCACATGCTTCAATTTGTTCCCATTTGTGCCCAAACACATACATTGAAAGTCCAGCTTCGATTTGGAAATGCAAGAAATGGCCTCAGAACAGAGAAACAAGAAGGGATTGTTAAACTTCCTGGCCAGGACAGCCACGTCCAGTAGTGCAGTCTCTACACAGGACGAAGGATGGGGCCTCAGAGCTGGCCCGCGCTCACGCTGCCAAGGGCCGTGCACCAGGCTCTGCGCCCAGGGCCTGCGTCTGTTCAGGACGGAGGATTTTTCTAATTCTTCTGCCCCTAGAGGCATCCTGTGCTAAAGGGACCACATCGGCAAGAGTAGCCCTGTTCAATGCCACTATAAAAGTGATCAATCTGACCTCCTTTGGGGTCCTATGCATATTCCTATTGCATTCAGGTCATTTCATTTGTTGGCAAAACTAAAGACTGAAGAAGGGTAGCCCAGGTAAGGCCAGCTTCTCGTGGAGTGATAGTGAAAGCTACAAATGTGATAAGGCGAGAAAGCTCTCAGCCATTTATAAAATACGTTGCAAGAATGTTTTTGTCCTCACTCTGGAGAAATATGGCTTTAACATTTAGGGTCACTAAACGCAGAACTTCAAAGTCAAAATGCACTAAAAATCAAATAGAGGCAATGCGCCACTATGTGGTATTGTCAGGTGTCAAAATAAGCCAAAGGCACCAAGTTTGTGGGGGAGCTATTTTAGTTGCTGCCATGGTCACCCAAGGGACAGAGAACTTAATCTGCCGTTCCTCTGGTGGCTTAGGAATAGGATCTTTATACATGAGACAGCGTTACTCAATATTATCAGCAATCAATGGAATCATATGTCTAGTTTTTAACATGCTGGTTTATTTCCCTGTTACAGTTCCTGGCTTCATGAAAAGATGGGTTTTTAAAATTTCTAGAATTTTATAAAATTCACTAATCTGACCTAATAAAAATTATAACTAAAACAAGAATAGAAGGAAAATACATGTTAAAATGTGAACTGCGTGAGAGCAAACATTCTCGCTGTGCTCACTGCTCCGTCCCAGGGCGCAGACAACGCTGGCACGTCTGTAAGCGTCCAGTCGATACTCTTCAGGTGATTTCAAGGGATCTTTTAATGAATAGGTTGCTGAACAGGCTTCTGTTTGAGTGCTATAAGGTAGAGTTTACAAAACTTCTGAAAAGATTCTTAAACCAGTGGTTTTCAAATTTCCTGCAACTGCGCATCTGGACAAAGATGTTCACAACAATTTCCACAGAAATGCAAAAGCGATAAAACAGATAAATCCCTAAAGACACCAAACTACACAATTCAGGATACCTTCCAACTTGACGCACGTCGTTAGGGAATGACTTCTGCACTTTTAGCTTTCAAACCAACCTCTGCCCCAACTGTATTTTCCACAGAGCTAAACCACATGAATTAGGGCTAAACTGACAGAACCATCAGCATAAAAAATCCTTTACAACAATTAATGTAAACAGGACTTTTTGAATTTATACTTGAAATTTCCAAACGAGTCTCCTGACAGACACTAAACGAAAATAAACCGAAGGTTACATAGTCAATAGAAAAATTTAAACTATTTATTTAGAATTTCCAATTTGTTCCCAAAGGATGCATAATCCTCTGAACTACTAAGAAACCCCTAAGGATAAAAGCTCTCTACTAATCTGTGGAGTAAAACTTTTTAAAAATTCTATAAGAGGACTTAAAATCATCTACTTCACCAGACACATATTCATTTGAAAGCGGATACTAAATCACCCAGTTTTTAGAAGTGCAGTTAAGGTTTTCCTTAAGCCAAACCCAACCTGGTTCAAGATGTGAAAAGGCACCCACAGCTCCAAGACTCCTCATCATCTCAGAAAACAGAAAGCACCGGTCACACAGAAGCGGATTAAATCACATCTACAGACAGAAGGGAACCAACATTCCAGTTTCATCAGAGGCTTACTAAAGGGGAGCTGGTTTGCATCCCAAATTATCTTTATTTATTGTTCTTCCACCAAAGAAGAGCCTAAAATACTTTTCAAGTTACTGGTTCCTACTGACGAGCATTTCGAGGGAGCAGTTACTTCACAGCTTACACAAGCACCCCGCACTACACCAGCAGGCGGGTTCTAAAATAATTATAAACGTAACCACGCTCTTTGGCAGAAGGGAACGGATTTTTGATATCACTCTACTTTTGAGTTTTTTGCACAAGACACTGCTGCCCTTTAAATCACTCTGCCCTCTATGTTCATAACAAATCCATGATGAAAACTGACTCAAAGCTTACATGAGTGAACGGGCCCCATCATTCATAGTAGGATCAATATTCCAGAAGGGACTAGAACATGGAGAGGGGAGAAGCAAATCTAAGACAAAGTTTTAAGGAATGCTGATTTCCAGAAGGCTGCTTCTAATTTTGCGCTGAGAAACAGGAATCCTCAAAAACCTCTTGGAGCACCGTTTCTCAGGGAACGAACTTGTTCCTTACAGGGATCAGCAACGACGTGCTTGCTTCTATCCTGCAGCATGATGCGAGTGAAAGAAAAGCACTGCTCTAGAGAAGCTTAAGCTGAGCATTTCCAAATCAAACCAAAACTGCCTCTAAGTCAGGCTCCCAGCACACAGGGGCGGCTGGGAGGACTGTCTCTTGAGCAACTCGGGTGGTCAAAGCAGGACTTCGGGGGAAAGTTGGGAGATGCGGTCAACAAAGTCATCGATCCAGTCTACCTCGGAGCTCACACGGAAACCAGAACCCGATTCCACTTGAAGAGCACCCAAGAAGGGCTGGGAGGCAGGGGGGACCTCCTCTGCCACAGGTCCTGACGATCTCACCGGGGCAGGATGCTGCGGAAGCCCGAGAGAACGGCGGCCGTGCTCAACAACGCATCCGGGCCACCGCTCCCGCCCGGCGCCCGGCCGCCTCTGTGCCCGCGACCCCTCCCCGGGCCCCCAGGGCCGCGCCGCGGGGCTGCCAGCAGGCCCGCGCCCACCGGCGGCGAGGAGCCGCGTCCGTCAGCCGCCGCCCCCGCGCCCTGGCCCGCGGCCCGGCCTGAGACGGAGGCGGCGCCCCTTGCCGCGCGGCCCGGCCCGGCGCGCCCCGGGGCGCGGCCCTTGGGGGCCCGGGCCGGGAAGGGGCCGCGCCGCCGCCTTGCCCTCCGCCCCTCGGCCGTACTCACGTGCCAGATGGCGAAGAAGATGAGCGCGGCGGTGAGCAGCAGCGCCAGCATGTAGCAGAAGGCCGCGAACGTGAACGCCATGGCCGCGGAGCGAGCAGCGCCGGCGGCGGGGAGCGGCGGCGCACAGCCCGCTGGGTAAAACCATTCGCTTCCTCGGCCCGCCGCGCCCGCCGCCGCCCGCCCAGCGCGCCTGCGCACCGGCCGGCGCCCTCTAGTGGCCGGAGGCGGCGCGCGCCTTCGTGGTCCGTGCTGCCGCCGGTCGGCCTCGCCTCCCTTCCCTGGTTGATTCTCTGGACGAATATTCTTTCGTGAGTGCCTAGGATGTACCAGGGACTGTGCTGCTCCTTTGAGATACGAAGATGAGTAAGCTAGCACTTGCGCTGGAACAACTCGTGCTGGACACGACCCCCTGAGTGTGTCCTGACGGCGCGATCGCCCTGTCCCCGGAGCCTGCGGCCTCTGGGAAGCGTCGGGGGCGCCCGGCCCGCTCGGGGCGGGACCCTGCGGGAGACGTAGGCTGAGGCTTCCGGGGCGAGTAGCTGTCCGGGCACAGAGAAGGCAGATTCAGCGGTGCAAGGAGAGGGTTCAGCACGAGCAACGCAGAGAGGTGAAAGAAAGAAGAAAAGCTCGGCGTCCTAGGTGAACCCGCCAGCGGCGCTCCATCAGCAGGACAGAGCCGAGACTGCGAGCGTTAGGGGGCTTCGAAAGGGTTTAGACCGCAGAGGGCCCGCTGTGCCTGGTGAGGGAGCTCAGACTTCACATCCCATAAGCCCATGCTTTGCAAACCGTTTGGCTCACCACACGCAATGGGGAGACTTTCATTGCAACCCAGCGGAGCATCACAGACCTTGAATTACTCGGAGATGGACGACTGGATATAGACGCAACTATAGATAGAGCTGAAACAAAACTATCACAAACAGTGCTAAAGCTTCTTGAGTGCTTTCCCTTCCTGTCTTTTTCGCTGTTTTGTTTTTAATGCTGGTTGTGACCCACAAAACTGATTCACCCCCTGCCAACTGTTCGCTGCTGATGGAAGTGGAAATCGTTGAAGGCTTTTAACAAGAGAGGGCCATGTTTAGATTTGCGGTACAGATCGCTCACAGCAGCAGATTGTATAGAGAATGGTTTAGAAGCAGAGTGTCCAGTGCTGCCCAACAGAGCCTTCTGCAATGGTGGAATTTTCTTTATCTGCACAGTCCAATACAGAAGCCACTAGCCACATGTGGCTGTTGAGCACTTGCGATGTGGCTCGTATGACTGAGGAATTGAACTTTAAATTTTGCTTGTTTTAATTAATTAAAATCTAAATGCCCACATATGGCTAGTGGCTACTGTCTTGCACTGTGCAGGTCCACACCACCAGGATTATGTGGCACCTTTGTGCAAATTACAAAGGTACTCTCTCAAATAAACAGAGGTCCACACCAGGGCACAGGAATGCAGGCTATACTTTAGCCCCGCTCACCTCCTTGGCCAGCCACCTGTGTGCAGTATACAACCTGGCCAGCTGTGCACTATGACCCTGATTAGAGGAGTGTGAGACTGAAAGCAAGGAGGCCCCAGCAAAGGTCCAGGCACAAGTTGCTGTGGCTCTGACCAAAACAGTGGAAACTGGAAGAGAAATGAATGAACATAGTTGATAGTACTTGGGAGAACAGCTCAGCAGGACTTGAGTGACTGGATGCAGTGGTGGGAGAAAGGAAGGCATCAAAGAAGACTTACTCAGGACTACAGGCCACAGAAGCGTAGCAAAATATAGCCCCAGGCAATGTCTGTCCAGGAGAACTGAGAATCTACTGCGGGGCAGATGCAGTTTCCTGGTCTTGGGGGAAACAGAGCTTTCAGGGTATAGTCCAAGCCAAACCATGAGGTCCAGCCCCCTTATAAATGAATCTTATCTACACTTTGGGAAGTGATGTTTCGTCCACCATAAACCTCAAGGGTCTGCGTTTTGGCAACAAGCTATTCTCCAGCTTCACTTGAAATATGTCTTTCCCTTGCCTAGTAACTACGTCTAGCACCTTATCTCACAAAATGGAACTGCCAGCCAAGGACCCACCCTTAGTTCCAGAAGGGGCGGTCCACATTTCACCTAGGAGGTGGAGGAAATTAACAAGAGAAGTTTTCTCTGCCCCAAACCCCATTACTGCTGTTGCCCAAGTCCGTCCACTTTATTCAAGGATAACATTTTAGGTATTTCAACAAAGGTTTGCTGAGCACTCATTCTATGTCAGGTAGAACACTGACTGATTCGCTCAGGAGCTGGGGCAGTATGAAGCCCCCTCACATTTGGTGAGAGCACACAGGTAAATTTTAAACCTGCATTGTCTGATACAGGAGCCATTAGTCACATGTGGGTATTTAAATTTAAATTGATTAAAGTTAAATAAAACTAAAAATTCAGTTCCTCAGCTACTCTAGCCATATGCAAGTACTCTGTAGTCTCTTGTGGCTGGCGGCTACCACATTGGACAATAGAGACGTAGAATGTTTCCATCATCACAGAAGTTCTACTGCACAGCACTGCTTTAGACGGCATTAACAGCTGTAATCAGTGAGAGAACACACCATTTTAATGAGGGCAAAGGGCTAATTAGATCAACCAACCATAGAAAAGGCAGTTGGTGAGGAAAATACTGGGTTTAGTTGACGTTGCGGCAGACCGTTATGAGCAGTGAGCAATCTATATATACCCTCTTCTTTCAGACAGTTCGCAGGATTCTTTGGAAATTGCATTAACCCTTTTAGCCCATGGGAGTAATTTTTTAGTACATACTGAATTAATTTCCTGCTTCTACTGGTAAATATGGATAGGGCTGGATGATATTGCAAAGAAGCATTAGTCTTATGCTCTCTCTCTCTTCCCCCATCTCCTTCCCCCACTCAAATTTCCCTTGTTCAACTTGTCTTTCCATCACTATGCATCCATTCCACCCCCTGCCCTCCCCCAACCAGACAGCTAAGTACGGGTCAGCCACTGGAGAACTGGAAACAAAGCCTGCAAACACAAAGCTTGCATTCCAAGAATAGGACCAAAAAGGAGCTGGCCCCGTGGGCGAGTGGTTAAGTTCGTGCGCTCCCCTTCAGAAGCTCAGGGTTTCGCGGTTTGGATCCTGGGCGTGGACATGGCACCGCTCATCAGGCCATGCTGAGGTGGCATCCCACATGCCACAGCTACAAGGACCCACAACTAAAATATACAGCTGTGTACTGGGGGGCTTTGGAGAGAAGGAAAAATTAAAACGATAAAAAAATTCTTTTAAAAAAAAAGAACAGGACCAAAAAAATGGAGACACAAAAAAATGGAGACACACCTGAGAGTACTTTCCAGCCCCCTAGTCTCGATACAGAAAGCCAGTAGTGAGGAAAGCAGAACAGGGGGTGCTGAGCAGTTAGGAAAATGTGAGCACAGAAGAGCTGCAAGCCTCCACGGGAACAAGCACCGATTTGCCAGACTCAGGGAACAGCTTGGTAGCTGAGCACGGTTTTCCTTGTCATTGGTGTCTGTTGAGGACTTCAGTCTGACGGCAGGCTATCTTCACATATCCGTCATCCAAGTGGGAATGATGCTGCCACTCTGCTCAGCACCCCATCCGGTCCACAGCAAGGAGACAGTTCTCGTTCTTTGGCCCAGGAGGCTCATAAATCGCACCCTCTTCCATGGGGTGGGCGTGAGTAGGATACCTAAAGACGAGGTGGTGACATAAAAGAGACAGCCCCTTGCACTATTGTGATTTTGCCCTCAAACAAATGGAGGTCTCCCACAGATGTGGGACAACAGGAGAATGTGTCATCCCAGGTATATATACCATATGGAACCCACAATGCTTTGGGAGGACCTGGGTCCTTGCCTTAAATTATGAGGCACTTCCAAGAGGAAAGAACACAAGCACAGAAAATTGTAAGCCAGCAGGTCCCAATCTTCCAGCAGATGCCTGTATATTTGGGGGAAAAACAGTTTCACCTGGTGGTTGTGGGTGGTACATGGATCTGGACATATAACTGAGACATAAGCCTTAGAAGGAATAGCTATGGAGCTGGGAAGAATAGGAGATGTAGCAGAAAGTATCAGTTGCCACCAGAGCCACCCCCACTTCTTTCCTGTTGGCAAGGCTCAGAGATTGTTGGCGGGTTCATGACCCCCATGCCACGTGCTCAGAGGAGGAGCCTTCCCCAGCCCAAGGTTTTGAGGAAGGGCAGCTTCTGCCCCTCCTGCCCCTCCAGAGTGATATGCGACTCCCAGCCACTCTCTGTATGTGGCGGAGCTGAGGACTGTTCGTGTTATCTTGTGCTCACTATATCTATTTCTAGAACATGGGGTGAAGGCTGCGTGCAGTTGAGAGCACTGTCCAGCAGGGTGTGGTTTCTCAATACCAGGTGGCTGTGTGATCCACTTTGCCCTTTGCTCTAGGAGTGCCTGGCACAACCATTGTAAGAGGAATTGATTTACAGAAATGACTCACTCAGCAATCTCATGTGCACAATATATGTCTATTGTTATTGTTCTTTTTCTATACGTGTCTTTTTTTCATAAAATCAGATAAAGGTAAAATTTAAAGATGGCGAAAAACGTAGATTTTAAGTGTATATGGAGTTTCAAACATGTCTACACCCGTGTAACCACCACCCGCAAACAAGATGGAAAACATGGCCATCACCCCATAGCTTCCTTGTGGCTCACCCCAGCGGCAGGGACTGCTCTGCTGTCGAGCGCCACAGCTTAGGTTCACCTGTCCTGGAACTTCATTAGTGGAATCATAGGGTACACGGTCTTTGTGTCTGGCTTTTTTGGCTCAGCATAATGTTTTGTTTTCTCTTAAAGATTCTTCCACACTGCTCCATGCATCAGTAGTTCATTTTTTAAATCAACTTTATTAAAGTATAATTTACATAAAATGTACCCATTTTAAGTGCACACTGAATTAAGACACAACTATACACTCAGGTAACCACCCGTAATCAAAGTGTTCAACATTTGCAATGCTCTGCAGAAGGCCTACTGTGCCTCTTCCCACCCCACCCCAGCCCAAGCCCACTGCTGACCTGCTTTCTATCATTACAGATGAGACTGGTCTTTTCTGGAGCATCCTGTCTGCGAAATTATATAGTATGTACTCTTATGTCTGGATTCTTTCACTCGGCATGATTCTGAGACTCATCCATATTGTTGTTGTATTCATAGTTCATTCTATGTATTGTTCGGTAATATTCCATTGTGTGAATACATCACAATTTATCCATTCACCTATTGATGGACACCTGGGTTATTTCCAATCTAGGGCTATTATGGATAAATCTGCTACATACATTCTTCCATAAGTCTCTTGTGAGCATATATTTTCATTTCTCTTGGGTAAATACTTAAGAATCAAATTGCTGGGCCATAGTGAGGGTGCAATGTTTTTATTGTCTTTAAATAACTTAGTTTCAACTCCAATTCCCCTTTGACTGGATTAGTACAAGATTCTTTATCAGGCATTATTGCAGATCTGTCTTCCCGGAATCACACTAGAGGCATGAATATGTGTGTGGTCACAGCAGCAGAACTGGCAGGTATTAGAAATATTGCCAAGGTTAGAAACTCTAGTCCCTCCAGTTACCCCAGGGTCACCCTATTATGTCACCACTTGTCCAGGGCCCACAGAACAGGGCACAGGTCTCCACTGCCTGAAAGACCCCCAGACTTCTGATCCTTTTCCAGTTTAGGAGACTAGCTACTCTCTCTTCTTTTTCTCCTGGACCCCAAAAGGCTTCACTCACCACCCGCCCCCTCTGGGACTCCTAGCAGAGTCTCTTCAGTGCAATTAGGGCTTTCACAAAAAGCGAGGTGAGCTATTGATTTCAGATGGCTTCTTTCTGTCCTGTCTACAAAAATCGTCAAAGGAAGGAAGCCTAAAGGGCCCAGCCACCTTCAGGGTGTGGAGTGAGAAGGGAATACAAGACAAAAACACCAATAATTACTTCAAGAAATTATTGAGCCACCTTTTAAGCACCAAGGAGTGCTTAACCTGCTTTATGATAGTTTTGGACATTTGATTTTCTGAAGCTGTAATCTGAATGTCCTCTGTATTTCATTCTCTCTATGGGACATCCTGCTATGAAATTTCCTTTATTGGAGATTCTACCAATTTTATCTGCGTGTGGGTTATTCAGGCCCATTGGAGTTGCAAGGAACAGAGTCATACCCAGGTTGCATGGGGTTATGGAAATTTATCATAAGGGTAGACTGGGAAGTAGAAGAGCTTGGTACTGAGGAGGTGGCCACCTGGGCAACGCTCCTCCTAACCAGGACAACGTCCCCAAGGAGACCACACAGATTCTTTGTCTCTCTGGGAGTTTGAATGTGAGATATACAAGGACACTCAGCAACAGAGAGCAAGACCACAAGTAGAGAGATGTTAAAGAGAAAGCAGTCAACAGAACCTAGGAGTAAGTGGAATCCCAAAGTAAGTTGAAACCATAAATAACACAAGTTATGAGGAGATCAAAACCATGTCTGAGCAGAGACAGAGTAGCCACTTCCCCCCCAAGAGTCTGCTCCTCTTCCTAACCAAGAGTGGAAGTTATTCAAACTCAATAATAGTCAAAAGTTCCATATGTTCACTGCTCGGTTGCTATGTGCATCTACTGTTCATATCATCCTAGGACAACCTCATTAGACCCTGACACATCACAGAACCTGACATTGGGAGTCTAGTAACTCCACTGGCTCAGAGAACCTGAAAAAAGGAGCAAACTTTTGCAGATATAACATGGGGAGTCTGGTGCATGGAGGTGGCATTTGGCTGGTGCTGAGCACCACTCCCAGTGCTTCTACATGTGGTGATGAGGCTGGATGATGAGTGCATGTGTATCTGTTTTATCATTTGTTCATCTTTGAATTTTACACTCTTTTGTGGTTAATCTTTAAATTGTACACTTTAAAAAGTTTTATACATTTTGTTATTAGAAACATTTTGTAACTTTTTAAGTAAAAATTTACAATAAAAAAAATTCCCTCTGGAAATGGATAAATTCTTGGACTCCTACAATCTCCCAAAGCTCACTCAAGAAGAAGCAGACAATTTGAACAGACCAATCACAAGGAAAGAGGTTGAAACAGCAATCAAAAACATCCCAAAGAATAAAACCCAAGGACCAGATGGCTTTCTTGGGGAATTCTACCAAACTTTCAGAGAGGATTTAATACCTATCCTTTTCAAGCTATTCCAAAAAATTAGGGAGGATGCAACACTTCCTAACACATTCTACAAGGCCAACATCACACTGATACCAAAGCCTGACAAGGACACCACGAAAAAAGAGAACTACAGGCCAATATCACTGATGAACATAGATGCAAAAATTCTAAACAAAATTTTGGCAACCAGAATTCAGCAATTCATCAAAAGGATCATACATCATGATCAAGTGGGATTCATACCAGGGACACAGGGATGGTTCAACATCCGCAAATCAATCAATGTGATACACCACATCAACAAACTGAGGAATAAAAACCACATGATCATCTCAATAGATGCAGAGAAAGCATTTGACAAGATCCAACAGCCATTTATGATAAAAACTCTGAACAAAATGGGGATAGAAGGGAACTACCTCAACATAATAAAGGCCATATATGACAAACCCACAGCCAACATCACACTCAATGGGCAAAAACTGAATGCCATCCCCCTGAAAAAAGGAACGAGACAAGGATGCCCTCTCTCACCACTCTTATTTAACATAGTACTGGAGGTCCTGGCCAGAGCAATCAGGCAAGAAAAAGGAATAAAAGGAATCCAAATAGGGAGGGAAGAAGTGAAACTCTCACTATTTGCAGACGACATGATCTTATATATAGAAAACCCCAAAGAATCCATTGGAAAACTTTTAGAAGTAATCAACAACTACAGCAAAGTTGCAGGGTATAAAATCAATTTGCATAAATCAGTAGCATTTCTATATTCTAATAACAAACTAACAGAAAAAGAACTCAAGAACACAATACCATTCACAACCGCAACAAAAAGAATAAAATACCTTGGGGTGAATTTAACTAAGGAAGTGAAGGACCTATATAATGAAAATTACAAGGCCTTTCTGAAAGAATTGGATGATGACATAAAGAGATGGAAAGACATTCCACGTACATGGATTGGAAGAATAAACATAGTTAAAATGTCCGTTCTACCTAAAGCAATCTACAGATTCAACGCTATCCCAATCAGAATCCCAATGACATTCTTTACAGAATTAGAACAAAGAATCCTAAAATTTATATGTGACAACAAAAGACCCCGAATTTCTAAAGCAATCCTGAGAAAAAAGAACAAAACGGGAGGCATCACAATCCCTGACTTCAAAACATACTACAAAGCTACAGTAATCAAAACAGCATGGTACTGGTACAAAAACAGGTGCACAGATCAATGGAACAGAATTGAAAGCCCAGAAATAAAACCACACATCTATGGGCAGCTTATCTTCGACAAAGGAACTGAGGGCATACAATGGAGAAAAGAAAGTCTTTTCAACAAATGGTGCTGGGAAAACTGGACAGCCACATGTAAAAGAATGAAAATTGACCATTCTTTTTCACCATTCACCAAAATAAACTCAAAATGGATCAAAGACCTAAAGCTGAGACCTGAAACCATAAGGCTTCTGGAAGAAAACGTAGGCAGTACACTCTTTGACATCAGTATTAAAAGGATCTTTTCGGACACCATGTCTTCTCAGACAAGGGAAACAATAGAAAGAATAAACAAATGGGACTTCATCAGACTAAAGAGCTTCTTCAAGGCGAATGAAAACAGGATTGAAACAAAAAAACAACCCACTAACTGGGAAAAAATTTTTGTAAGTCATCTATCTGACAAAGGCTTAATAGCCATAATACTTAAAGAACTCTCACAACTCAACAACAAAAAATCAAACAACCCGATCAAAAAATGGGCTGGAGACATGAACAGACATTTCCGCAAAGAAGATATACGGATGGCCAATAGGCACATGAAAAGATGCTCATCATCACTGATCATCAGGGAAATGCAAATCAAAACTACACTAAGATATTATCTTACACCCATTAGAATGACAAAAATAACTAAAACTAATAGTAACAAATGTTGGAAAGGTTGTGGAGAAAAAGGAACCCTCATACATTGCTGGTGGGAATGCAAACTGGTGCAGCCACTATGGAAAACAGTATGGAGATTCCTCAAAAAATTAAAAATAGAACTACCATACGACCCAGCTATCCCACTACTGGGTATCTATCCAAAAAGCTTGAAGTCAGCAATTCCAAAAGTCCTATGCACCCCAATGTTTATTGCGGCATTATTTACAATAGCCAAGACATGGAAGCAACCTAAGTGCCCATCAACAGAGGAAGGGATAAAGAAGATGTGGTATATATATAAAATGAATACTGCTCAGCCGTAAAAAAGAACAAAATCGTCCCATTTGCAACAACATGGATGGACCTTGAGGGAATTATGTTAAGTGAAATAAGCCAGTTAGAGAAGGACAATCTCTGTATGACTCCACTCATATGAGGAATTTAAAAATGTGGACAAAGAGAACAGATTAGTGGCTACCAGGGGAATGGTGGGGTGGGGGGTGGGCACAAAGAGTGAAGGGGTGCACCTACAACACGACTGACAAACAATAATGTACAACTGAAATTTCACAAGATTGTAACCTATCATTAACTCAATAAAAAAAAAAAATTCCTTCTGGTTCCATTGGACTAGCTCTTTTTCTGTTTCACAGAGAGGGCCACAGGCTAGAACAGTAACAAGATTCCACCTCTCACCTCCAGCATTACAAGGACTCTCACCTTCGGAGGCTGGGCCGTACTCTGGCCAGGCCAGGCCTGTGGCGGGTACCAGTCCAGCTGTGTACCACATTACAATGCACAAGACTGTTTGCAATGGTGTGGGCAAGGCTAAAGAAAACTAACAGGGAAAGTGCAGCACCCCGTGGCCAGCAATATTCAGGAGCCACTACCACTCCTAGGCCTAAAGGGTTTTAAAGGGAACTGAATTGGAATTCAGGTGAGAGTGGCTATGAGACAGGAAGGGCTGATAGACCAGGAGTGATGGGAAGTCAAATTGGTTTTAAGCAAGCCAAAGCAGTCAAATTGAGAGGAGATTAACAGAGTACACGGCCAGGTGGTTCAACTGCAGGAACAATGGAACTAGACAGGCAGGTGCTTTATTACCCTAATGGCAGAGGATCAACAAACTTTCGCATTTGAGGTGAAAACCAGAAAACTCAGGCTGTGCAGCTGGAGAATATACAGTATTTGTCTTTCTCTGTCTGACTTACTTGATTTAGCATAACGCCCTCAAGTTCCATCCATATTGTCACAAAAGACAGGATGTCTTTCTTTGTATGGCTGGATAATATTCCACTGTGTTTGTGTGTGTGCGCGCATGCACACACGTGTGTGTGTGTATATATATATATATGTTTATCTATCGATCCATCAATGGACACATAGGTTGTTTATATGTCACAGCTATTGTAAATAGTGCTGTAGTGAACATGGGAGTGCACATAGATATCTTTGGGACAGTGATTTCTTTGCCCTCAAATATACCCAGAAGTGGAATTGCTGGATCATATGTAGTTCTATTTTTAATTTTGGGGGGAACCTCCATACTGTTTCCCACAGTAGCCAAAACAGTTTTTATTCCCACCAACAGTGCACAAGGGTTCCCTTTTTTCCACACCCTCACCATCACTTATTTCTTGTCTTTTTGATAATAACCTTCCTAACAGGCATGAGATGATATCTCATTGTGGTCTTGATTTGCATTTCCCTGATGATTGTGATGTTGAGCACCTTTTCATGTACCTATTGGCCATTTGTATGTTTTCTTTGAAAAAATGCCTATTCAAGTCCTTTGCCCATATTTTAATCGGATTCTTTGTTTTTTTTGGTTTTGGGGAATTTTTTTTGCTATTGAGTTGTATGAGTTCCTTAGATATTTTGGATATTAACCCCTTATCAGATAATCGGATATATGGTTTGCAAATATTCTCTCTTAATCTGTAGATTGCCTTTTCATTTTGCTGATGGTTTCCAGTGCTGTGCAAAAGCTTTTAGTTTGATGTAGTCCCACTTATTTTTGCTTTTGTTGCTCATGCTTTCCGTGTCATATCCAAAAAATTCTTGCCAAGACCAGCATCAAGGAGCTTTTTCCCTGTGTTTTCTTCTGGGAGTTTTATGGTTTTAGGTCTTATGTTTAAGTCTTTTATCCATTTTAAGTTAATTTTTGTGTATAGTGTAAGATAGGGGTCCAATTTCATACTTTTGCATGTGGATATCCAGTTTTCCCAACACTATTTATTGAAAAGACTATCCTTACCCCATTAAGTATTCTTGACTACCTTGTCAATTACAAGTTGGCCGTATATGCATAGGTTTATTTATGGGATCTCAGTTCTGTTCCATTGATCTATATGTCTGTTTTTATGGCAGTATTATACTGCTTTGATTACTATCGCTTTGTAAGGAAGTTTAAAATCAGGAAGTATGATGCCACCAGCTTTGTTCTTCTTTCTGATTATTGCATTGGCTATTTGAGATCTTTTGTGGTCTTATACAAATTTTAGGGTTTTTTTCTGTTTCTGTGAAAAATATCATTGGAATTTTTATAAAGATTGCATTCAATCTATAAACGGCTTTGGGTAGCTCAGACATTTTAGCAACATTAATTATTCTGATCCATGAACACAGGATATTTTTCCATTTATTTGTGTCTTCTTCAATTTCTTTCATCAATGTCTTAGAGTTTTCAGTGTACAGATCCTTCACATCCTTGGTTAAGTTTGTTCCTAAGTAGCTTATTATTTTGGTGCTATCATAAAAGAGGTTTTCTTTATTTCTTTTCAGATAGTTTGTTATGAGTATACAGAAATGCAACTGATTTTTGTATATTGATTTTGTATCCTGCAAATTAACTGAATTCATTTATTAGTTCTAACATTTTTTGGTGGAATCTTTAGGATTTTCTTAATGTAAGACCATCTTATCTGCAAGCACAGACATTTTTACTTCTTCCTTTAACAATTTGGATGCCTTTTCTTTTTCTTGCCTAATTGCTCTGGCTAGGACTTTCAGTACTATGTTATAAATAACAAAATACATCCCTTTCATCTTTATGCTCTGGAACTATGTTAAGGAATTGAGAACAAAAAACAAATAGTATAACAAAAGATGCCCCTGTTACTCTAATTACTTAGGAATTACAAGGATTTAGGGAGCTGTGAGTTAGGAACTGTGGATGAAGACCAAAATACATGTTTCTTATTTTTAATCGCAATATCACAGTTGTAATGGTTGCACAACTCTATAAACATACTCAAAGCCACTGAACCGTTCTTAGTGTACATGATCATTTTTACTATACACATTTTAAGTAAGTAAATTCTATAGCATGTGAATTGTAACTCAATAAAACTGTTTTTAAAAATCTGGTCTTAGAGCATATCTATGTCATTTTCAATGAGGCAACAAAAATCTGTCCACCTAAATCTCATTTAATTTGGCATGACAAAGCCACTATTAAGGAATGATAAAGTAATTAAATGAGGAGGCCACTAGACTGAGCCACCAACCCTTGGTTCTTGGGCTTAAGATAATAAGGGAATTTCAGGAAAAAAAAAAAAAAGAGAGCATGAGAATAGCCTCAGTACCCTTTAGGGTGTCTCCGGAGGGAAGCGAACTCACTGGAGGGAGATGATGGTCATCAAGACTCAGAAGGAGCAGGCTATGTAGAGAGAGCTGTCTTGAGTGGAGCCATGACTTTCAATGGAGGGCCATAGCCTGCCAAGGAAGCCCTAATGGAGGGATTGGGGGAATAAATACCCTGTCCCCACTCTCCCTCCTCCCTAGAGATTGGCTGAACTCAAGCCGAAACCAGAGGGCAGGGGAGCCAGTTGATGTAGTTCCTAAAGGTCAGCATCCCGAGGGCAGAGACCAGGGTGGAGAACGGTGGAGAAGGGTTCTGGAGAGGCAACCGAAAATACCTGGCACAGCAGCCAAATCACCAATCGACTGTGAGTTCTGAGTACAATCATTTTCAGAAAGACAAAAACTCTCCTCCCACATACCATGAGCTTCAGCAAAATGAGTTGACGAGATAGGATCCAACCCAGGGGCTCCAACTAAGAAGCAAGCGAGAGAAGCTTCAGGACGACAGTTGTGCCTCATGCCTATAGAGCATCCAGTACAGATTTTAGAGGGACGATGGAAGGTGAGGAAGAAGGGCTCCAGGCCGCAAAAAGGAACTGACAGATTTTCTTCTGTGTTGAAGACTTTCGGAGAATTGCTGGACAGGTTTCTGCTGATGGGGATGAGCCCAGGGTACGTCGGTACAGAAGGTTCTTCAGCGTGGCTGGAATTAGGGTCACTGTGGGCAATAGCGGCAGATGGAACTGGGGGTAGCACAATAGTAAGGCACTTTTGTTTGCAAGTAGACAGACACATCCATATTAACTTACCTAACGGAGGGTTTCTGGTAAGAACAGACGTGCAGAGGTACCCAGAGAAAGCTGACCAACTGGGCCGCACAAAGAGGTGCCACTGAAATGTGGCGCTAGATCAGAGGAAGCTCTAGGAACCTAACAGGCAGGGTTGGGGCTCCATCTTTAATGTGCTCCGTGTGCCTGCTTCATTGCAGACTGCCCCAGCCAGCGTTCACTTTCCCTTTGCTCTCTAGAGAGCACATGGCCTCATCTCCATCTAACAGCATCCTTTCAAGTTCAGCTCGCACTAACTGCCTCATTCAAGAGAACGAGATCATCTTCCCAATGTCAGGAATTAACTATAGAGTACCAAGAGTACTCGGAGAGAAAGGCAGGCCCGGCTCACTTTTGGTACCAATCAGGCAACATCATACAGGCTGGTTACCCTTGGGTTCAGCCAGTGGGGCCTGGAGATCTTGTGTCTATTAAGGGTGGGAGGGGGCCGAGGACAGGAAGGCACAGCTGTATAGGACAAATCCCGGTTGTCTGCCGGCTTGCCCCTTCAGCAAGGAGCACGGGGCTGGGGCATTTCTATCTAACAAAGGGCTGTGGCTCATTTGGGCTTGGCTGTCCACAGGTAAGGAATGGGCCTTCAATTCCAGGGTAAGAGAATCCGTATTTAGTTGTGTAGGTAACCGTGACTAGTGACACACATACACACCCTCCCTCTGCTTTGTCCAGGCACTACAGGGTGGTTTTTGGATGCAACCTAAGCATTCTGCTTTTTCTTTCCTATAAGTGGGAAAGAATCTTACCTCAGTAGGGAGAGTTCATGTAGCCTAGGGGCAGATCTCAAGGATAAGAGAACTGTGTGAAACCTCCCAGATTCGCAAGACTATCTTCACGTAGCTAAAAATACATGTACAAGGATATGCTATCCACTCAGGGTGTGGCCTCAGGCAAATCAGAGTGGGCCCATGCCATGAGGTTAAGGGGTTACAAATACTTTTTGCTGCTGAAAAGTGAAAAGGACAAAAAGATGAAGGTTAAAAAATTTAGGAGCTGGCTGAGTAGCTAAATGGCCAAACTTGAGACCTAAGGGAGACATGTTTCCACCCTCTGGCCAATTCTCCTTGTGGGATTCTTGAAGATAGGAAGGCATAAACTACTCCTTTCACAAGCATAAACAAACCGTGGCTCCTACTACATATTCAATCACAAGAAGTGTATGGTAAACTCTGAAAACTATGTAAGTATCGCTGATTTGTATCCATTCAATAGATACCTATGAAACACACACCATGTAGAACAGTCTATAATAGAGACAGGATGGACCTTCAATTGATGTTTAATAAATAGTGATAAACTATATTCACTAAAAGAATCTTCAATTTGATTTCTAAGGAAGTACACAGCCCCTCTAACTTCTGGTTTTTCCTTTGAGAGCGAGGGTTCGGCATTTGAAATAATACTTCTGCTGCTATAAACAAGTCATTTTAGAACTGGACCAAGTTTTAGAAATTTTTATAATCTCGTCATACTCCCCCTCCCCTAATCCTATATTGCCAAGTGATTCCTGTTTATTTTGCCTCTCAGTTTTTCCAGATAAAGTAAACTGCTGACTCTGTGTGGCTCACACAAATGCCACAATTGAGCCAGGCAGGTAACAGTAACTCCAAAGGGGAGAGGAGGCGAACAAAAAATGAAAAGCCAGAAGTCCTTTCATGTTAACATTTTATTTAAACCAGTACAAGCACCATGCTTAACAGAAGACTGTCCAAAATAAACATGCAATATGAATACAGCAGACTGAAACCACAGCTTAAGAAGCTGTGCCAGTTGTTGATTTTGTTAAATGATGACAGGGAACTGTTAAAATTCATGAGACCAGATCATTAATGTTTCAAGCCTCCTGAATGAGCTTATATTGGACCATCTAAATCAGTGGGAACTGCCCTGACATGTTAGTGATCTCCAACAACATTCAAGCAATATGTATGAATGCACTATATTCCAAAAAGCAAGAAAACACAGTTTCCATCACAACCTTAATGTAGTTGTTTTAAACATTACAAGAACATGATCACTGATTTGAAATGTCAAATGGCATAACAGAAAACAAATATCTCAAGACTATTCAACTTGGGACCATGGTGTTAAAGTGGCCTTGAGGATTTACATTCTTTCAGAAATACAAAATAAGATTTGTCCAGAAATGTTTGAGACACTTCTTCACATAAGTTGTAAAGGCTCAAATTCCGTAGATTCCAGTATTATCAGCATAGTAAACAAATAGGGAAAGCAATCATACTGAGAACATTTGAATTGATAGAATACGAGTTACTCTCTACTTCCACCAAATATCAGCATTTAAACTCTTCTGAAAATATCTATTCATCACTAGTCCACATTATGGATTAATGACACTGCTCAGGTTTGAAAGTAGTCCAAACATCTTTTTAAGTATGCCTTCCTTACTATCTATATGGGTGGAGAATAATGACAGCCAAATTTAATTTGGCAATAAACTCCTCTAACTGGAAATTTTTAGGTTAAACTGTCACACCAGGATACAATTTATGGCTATGTTTGACTCCTGAAAATAGGAGATAAAAAGGGAGAGAAAAGTACTGACAAATATTTTGCTACAAAAATTATTTACTAATGACAATAAAAAATTTAGCAACACCCTCTTAAACAAGAGCATGTTCAACTGCACTAGGCATTTAGTAAACTTTTTAGAAATAGACAATTTGAACATTGATTTCAGAAGTCAATTCAACAAAAACAGTCATTCAACCAACTTTTTTCTTCACCTAACTGCTTCAACACCAGAACAAAGTGAATACTATTAAAAACTCTGAGATTTTGGAATTCCAGCACAGTGACCTGAGCACAGTTTTCCTCATCTTATTTACGTTGCCACCAAAATGGTACTAAAAACATGCTGTGATTACTAGTTGGTTCTATTTTGAGAACATTAGATGCTATAGAAAACTTATGCAAGACCAACAATTTCAAAACTAATGCTGACTTAGATCACGAAGGAGGTTCCCAGGAAAAAAGCTGCTGCCAAAAAGGAAAGATTAAGATTTAAGGCTGAATAGGAATGGTTGTACCAGAAAGATATGGAAGGTAAAAATTGGAATCATGAAATCTGGAGTTATCATCTGAGAGAAGGCAGAAACAGAGATCAAATAGGAAATGTACCTGTCTCACCAAATTCACAATTTCATTAGAAGGTAATTTTATATAAAAGTCCGAGAGCCATCTAGAGCATGGGGTTTGTACATCTCCCTACAGGACAGAGGGAGTAAAAAACGTTCTGATCCCTTAACCTCAATCTATTGTCTTGCAAAACAGACGTTACTGAGAAGGCGAAGACAAGCTCAAAAAAGCATGGTGTATCACAGCCCTGTGCCCGTTAGAGAACAGGGAAACTAAGAGTTTCGTATATGGAGGTCAATATTATCTGACATTATGGAGGACTTTCAGATTAAAAAAAAGAACATAAAATGAGTAAGACAAAAGAAGGAAGGAACCTCTTTAAAAAACACATTCTCGCAGCACTAGTTTCTCTTATTGCTGCGAACCAGGTAAAACAAAATCTCATTTCCTTCATTCAAAAACATTAAAAAAACTCTCCATTCATTTAGATCACATCTGCATTTCTGCAGAACGTGTGTCATTCTTCACTATCAAAATAGCTGTTTAATTCTTCAACTTCCTGGGTGAAGCATTTTCTCTCTCTGGAAATTAGAATAAAGGATCCTTCCCATTCACTAACCAAAACAAATACCCACTCTAGCACTTACGCATCTCCAACTAACTTCCTATTCCTTCCTGTTTTCTAGATTAGTGAAGCCAAACAGTGTTGAGAACAGAAGATGCTCTATTCAATGCCACAAAAATTCCAACCATTTTTACCTTTTCTTTAAAGTTGGCACAAAAATCTCAAAAAAATGCAAAGAACATATGAATGCCAAGATAAAAGATGCCTTTGCTTGTTTTGAAATGACTAAGATATTCTTAATATAAGAATTCACTCACCAAATCTGGTTAGTCTTTAAAGTCTCAAGACATTTTGTCAAACTAATGTTAAACAGTTAGTTATATGCTTTAAAGTACACTATATAGTAGACTCCTTGCTTTATGCCAAGGATGCCATCATGTAATAAGACAGGTATCCAGTTTAGAATATCTTCTGAAATTTAGGATATAAGATGCCATTTCTATTGTGTTAATGTTATTAGCTATGGCCAAGGTTTTAAGATAAGTAATTTTTCCTACAGTACAAAACTAATCACAAACATACCCAAAATTATAACTCTCGACTGCCATATATTCACCAATGCAAGCAGATAGTTGGAATCTTAAAAATATGAAGCTGGTTTTATTACAAATTTCAGATATACACATTAGAAAATGGTTTTATTTGGACCCTTTACAAAAGTGTTAATGTCACCAAATCTGGAATACTGGCAGTGTAGTCTTAAACTAACTTTAAAGCTAACAAATCAAAGGCACAGTATTAACACATTTAAAATAATTAGTGTTCACAGGACAACATTAAGAGGTGCTTTATAAATAAAGTGTTATTAACCTAGATTCAAAACTATCTAGAGATGACACACCAGGAATGAAGCCCTTGATCAGTTACAACCCATCCATTTCTAAGACTAAGATGCTACTTTCCATAAGAAGAAAACCTAATAATCATAACTTTATTATAAAATCTAACTCCCAGACCTTAAGAACGAACAACTGATGAACAGTTTCTGGAGTTGATCAAAAAGATACAGGAAACCAAAGAAGGCAAGGAATTGATGAGAGACGTGGTTGTAATGCAGGTTACACTACAGTAAATTATTATTCCTGGCTCAAAATTGGGTCACTCAAGTCTTTTACCCAAATTAATTTCAAAGATTTGACAAGTGAGAATATGCTATTTTCATATATAAACTGCTAATATCCAATATTTGTCAAAAGGAGGCAACTTGTCTATCACAATCTAACACCCACTTTCCAATGGTGTCTGTAAATAGTAACAAATTCTGAACCGTAAGTTATAGAAATTAGTCACAAGAGTGCAAAAGTCCCTGGAGAGAAGCAGTCCACCTAACAAATACAAATATAAGGAAACACTTTACAAAGTTTCATTACTATGAAGATGATTTCCTCTTTGTTCAAACTTTGAACAAACGGAGAATTTTTCTTTACTGCAGGAAATAAACTGTAAGTAACAGTGCATTTTTAGGCATAAATAAGTATTTATGTCTGGTTCCAGTACAGTCAGGCTAATACATAAATACTTTAGAAACACAGAAGTTCACATTAGTGGAAAAATCCAAGTTTCTCACGTAACCATTCTTCAGTTAGGTCTTCGGTATTTCTTATCTCAAATACCTTAAGAAAAAAACTTAGGTCATACTGATACTCCCAAAAAAAAAATCAAACAAATTATACATTTGTGTATTAAACACCAAATTCTCCCTCCTTTCATATTGTCATGACTTATCTGTGTAAATCAGATATACCTTTTGGGTGGGAGTTTACTTTTTCAAATGTTAAGTACTCAGTTTCCAAAGTTTAGCAATCAAGAAGGCATTAAATCTACAAATCTACAAATATGCTAAAAAGACCAGTTCTGTAAATCCTACCCACTAAAAGAGACACCCCAAATATACATAACTAAAATCAATCTAGTTAGTTAGGAACTGGAAGAACATATAGCGGTCCTCCATAGTTGGAGGAATTATCACCTGTCGATTGTTTTAATTAGGATGGACTCAGAGGTCCACAGCCACACATCTCTCCAGCCAGAATATGCACACACACAGGCCCACAAAGTATAAGGGCTACAGAGAGAAAATGTAATACGATAGAAAGGATGGGCCTGGAGATCAGATGTGCATTTGAATCCTCGCTCTGCCATTTACTAGTAGGCAACCCTGGGCATGGCACTCATCCTCTGAACCTCAGTTTCCCCACCTATAGAAGAAGAATGCCACCATCAACCTCACAGGGTTGTGATGAGGATTCAACTGGATTATTTGTAAAAGTTACTTGTAAATTGTAAAGCCTTAATTCCAGCACTTCAGAGTGCGCCCAGGAGTAGAACAGACATGAGGCTGTGAACAGAATTCATTCTTAACCACTCAAACCCTCAGAGCAACTCCAGGGTGTACCTATGGTACAAACGAGAAAAAGTCATGTCTACAAGTTGGTGGTGTCACTGACAATCATATGGGCTAAAGAAAAAGCAGGGGGCAATTAAAGACCTCCTCTGGGTTGATAATTAAGCATCTAAGGGGAAAACACCAATGCTGTCCTTAAAATAAAACCTTAAAGGAAATATTATTTAATATCACTTCAGTAATGTAAAATTCTATTTCAAAACCTTAAATTTATGTTCTTTTTCACTTCAAACTAATATGCGGATATTAAGTAAAGTTTGAGAGCAAGTACCCCTCCTACCTTTAACCTCCAAAAATGCCATAAAATGGGGACATGTTAAATCTTAAAGCAAGGGTCTCACATAAAACAGAATGTTCTAGTGTATAAAGTTAATACTAATAAGTATTCTTAACAACTTAATTTTAGATAACTGGAAAAATACAGTTAACTGCATAATATGGAATTCCTGCACAGACTCTGGCTCCCTTAGCCTGTGGTAAAGGGCTCAGAGAAGCTTCAATGGTGACTTTTATTTATTAGAAATCACATTATGGAAGATGAAGAACTCTCAATAGATTAAATAGTTACAATGCTTTTCTAAAGCTACTTACATTCTTAATGTGATTTCTTCTAATCAAAGTAATGCCCATTCAAAAAATACACTTTTGGTTAAAGACTTCTATCATTCCATTTCCAACTAATGAAAAGCTTTGACTAATTTACTGCTCTGTTCCAAATAACTCTCACCTGCATAAAAAACACTTAAATCTTCATATTATTTTAGTTATTGCTCTATATACTAAGGGAAAATACCGTCTCAACAAGCAGGTCAAATGCAAATACTACCTTGGTTAGTTCAGCTGTTTGCACTAGCTTATTCTTACTCCCAGCGTACATCATCTGTTGTTCAGGCTTACATCCTGGAAAAGAGAGATTAGTGTAAAAATGAGACTTAGATTTTGAAAAAGCTATGGGCTTGCACTATTTTAAAAAATGACACATTTAGGATTTCCAATGCTATCGAGTTTACAAAAACTTCAGTCAATGTGTGTGGGCTGTATTTTGAGTCTTATATTACATACTGTCTGCACAAAGAGATACAGCTAAGTTTCAAACAAATGAGTCTTAGGTCAGCAAAAATAAACGAAGCTAGACCTCTGCAGATCTTGACTTTTACAGCCTTGCAAACACTCAAAAACTTTTCAATGTTATCTTAATTCTGACACTAAATATCAAAATCAATTTTATGGATGCCTAACACATGTAAGGTTTTGAGATGGTGGCCAGTGGGGCAGGGAGATCCGCCTTGGATAAAAGTTACAGTCTGCTTATACGTTAAGTTAAAAACATACTGCAGTATAGTTTGTGTTAAGTAAATGATACGAATAATAAAATTTAGAGAAGAGTTCAGTGAGTAGAGACTTTACTGTGGGCTCAAACGGTGGTGGTAATAGGAGTTCTGATGACAGATATCTTAAATACCAATAAGCCACTTTCATATCCAATGTATGCTACTCAGGGACAATTCTCAACATTATAGGCATATCATTAGTAATTACTATTTTAAAGATAAACACAAATATAAAATGATTATACACAAAGTTCACATTCTTATAAACAAAATTAAAATATAGCAGAAAATGTACTTTTGCTATTTTAAAATGTCATTACATTTCAAATTTCTTAAAATGTGTGTTTGATCTGACCTAACAATTACACTTTTGGGGATTTACCCTAAGAACATAAGCCAATTCTGAGATGGTGCTTCATAGAAACTTATTTCTAGGGATGTGTTCAGCTGTGCATGCATGTGCACACAGACCTCGAGTGAAGTTTATTCAACACTTTTCATCTTAAAACAAGTATAAAATTTGTCTAGTATAAAAATGGCTTAATTAAATTAGTTTAGAACCAAATTTGCACTATTTAAAGAAGTTCACTTACCAACAGGACTGGAGAAAATAAAGCACAGAGGATATGAAACTCTTCCATCATCATGTTGATATTTATAACTATACACAATGAAGGTTTTTCTCAAGTTAAAGAAACTAAAATTACTCCTCTATTTGAGACGAGTACTTACCAATAAAGTTCTGAAAGAAAATACACACCTGGGAGTTAGTGAGTGGTAAATTTCTAACCTATCCATTTAGGTCACACCTTCATTATTCATTATCTTTCCACAAATTTATAAACGGGCCCCAAAGATAAGTTACAAAATCATAGTATCTCACAAAAATAAATTTATTAAAAGTAGGGATTTAATATGGATTTTTTCTTTCTCAATTTTTATTATAAACAAATAAAAGGAATGTTTTAAAAAGGAAATAATTCATCCCACTAATATATCAACTTTCATTTTTCTTAGTCCAATATGTGCATACCTATTTTAACTTGGTTGTGATCATGGTGTAGAAAAAATTTTTATAAAATATGTCTTTTAAAAGTTGAACAAAGGAAATTCATAAATAAAATTCTGACCACTAAAGAAAACAAATCTTTTTTATTTTTGGTGACGAAGATTGTCCCTGAGCTAACATCTGTGTCCACCTTCCTCTATTTTGTATGCGGGATGCCACCACAGTGTGGCCTGATGAGCGGTGCACAAGTCTGCGCCCAGGCTCCGAACCAGCGAGCCCTGGGAAGTGGAGCACGCGAACCCAACCACTATGCCACGAGGCCGGCCCCTAAATCTTTTTAAAGCACTAAGAAAAGGATATCGAGGCTGTCGTTCAGGTAGTTCATCTTTAAGTTCATCTGGTGAAATGCCCTGGCACCATAAAGAAAAACAACTTTTAACACATTTTCTTCCTCATAAATCCTGAAAAGAGACACTGAGCACCCATTCTAGTGACAGGCCTAAACTCATAACCACACATCACAACATAAAATTTTATTTTACTAAATTGTACATAAGCTGAGGTACTAAACCTTCAACCCACTGAAAGCCCACTCCGGCCCACTCAGGTTAGTTCCATTTATTAACTAAACATGGGGCTGACAGCCACAGTAGTCTCTGCTCACGTTCCAAGTGTCAAGAACACTAAGTGAGAAAAGCCAACACCTCGGAGGAAACAACGTCTGATTTAGGGGAAAAAAGTTAATTTCTTTTCACTCTAAATTAGTAACTAGTAATTTGTAACTAGTAATTAGTAACTTGTCTAATTGACAAACTAAATACTTAGGTTATAGGGTTTTAGTTTTTAATTACTGGCCAAGCAATTTAGAAGCAAGTTACAAAGTCAACTCAGTTTTTACTGGACACATTAACCCTACCTTCTACGACTTATTACACTGGATTTAATTAATTATTTAAAGAAGGTGATTCAATTAGCAAGACAGTGCATCACACGATAATTAGCACATGCTTTTCATGCATAATGAGCAGCTACTGAAAGATTTAGAACTCATTTTAGAAGTCCATGTAACTAATATAGCATCTTGGGCAATAATAATTGCTTAACTATAAAGCCGTATTTAGTTGATCAAACAAACCTCAAGCTCTTCATCCAGTACCACCAGGCGTTTATCCTTATCAATCTTCACTAAAATAAAAACATAATCTGAGTAAACCGTGATTGTAATATGACTCTGATCTACCCAACCCACAGTTTCAGCTCTTCTTATGGCATCTAAAATTAAACCATCAGAAACACAAGCATCAAACTCATTCGCAGTTTTAGTTGACAGTCTATTAGCTAGCTGTGCTTTTCAAGCAGTCAGCATTTACAAGCTTTTACCCACAATTCCAGGCACCTAATGTGCTATTTAGAACTCTATGTCAACTCCTTATATTTACTGTGTATATGAAGAACTTTGTCACTCAAATGCAACTTCCTAGATAATAAGAGAAGTCTGAAAGGGTGACTGCGATTGAGACTGGTCTATATACAATGGTGAGAACTGCAAGGGAAAAGTGCGCCAGGGGTCAGGACACAACAACCGCCAGAGTCCCAGTTTCCCCAGAGCCGGGATTTCATGGGACAGTATGATTATTCTGAGAAACTGAATTACCAAATAGCAGTGATATCTATATTCAAATATACGTAACATAACCCAAAGCCAAATCGAAATATGTTTAGATAATCTAGGCCTCTATTCTTTTCCATTACTCTGAAAAGTTGGTCATTTTTGATTTTGCACTAACTTCATAGTAAATCCTCTGATTCACCTTTTGTGACAAAATGGCACTGACACACACTTTCACTTTTAAGAACTGTATGCCTACGCTGGAGTCTTTATTTGTAATAGAACCAGAATTCACACGTTGTCACCATCTCATTAATTCACACCTGCCACATGCATCTCTGTTAAGCATAGTCTATAGAGTTTGACATTTTCACCCCCTCACCCTTCCTTCATCTTCCTAAATCACTACCCACATATTACCTATCACCTACAAATATAAAAGAAATCTGCATAACATCAGATACAACTCACAGTGGAAGAAACAACAAGCAAACCATTCTTTCCACTGTCAGAAGTAACACTTAAAAAGTACCCTCCATGAAACTAGAGTTCAAGTCTAGAGTTGAAATAAGACCCCAAATCATTTGAACACAGTGCTGAACTTTTACCATTTTAGGTGTAGGCAAAGGTTTCTGTTGTAGGATGAATGGCCAGACTATATTTAGTCCCCTGAGAAGTGAAAGGATGGAGCTGGATGGGTCCCTACCAACGACCAAGAAGACGGTCTTCTCCAGAGCTGTGAGGGCAGCTGAGAGAAGGACTATCAGGGAGGTGGGACACTCTACGTGCATTCTCTGATATTACTTGTTACTTATTTTTAAGTGATCTAAAGAAGGGGTTAAAAGAGGAGGAGCAAATTACTTCTAAACGTTCTAACATTTATTCAATATAACTGTAAGATAAAAACAAACTAAGACCACGTAACTGAGCCAATCATTTAGCTTACTTATAATGGCAGCATTGTTCGTTTCTTTGCGAAAACGAAACTTTCTCAGCTTTTCCACTAGATCTTCAGCGACATCACAAACCACCAAAGACTCACTCTAGAAAAGAAAATTTAAAAATCACATATAAAATGCCATGACTTCAATATATGTACAAATTATAAAACCTAATACCTTTAGAAAGGTACACTGACATCTATAAATGTCACAGTTACGTGCGAGCATTAACATGAAACACATGCACACTTAAAGAGCTTTTAAATCTACCAACCATTATATCTACACTGTTTAATGATACACATTTGTTCATCTTATATGTAGGGTATACCTTCTCTTTGGCTAATAAATATTTCAAAGAAGGAGACACAGAAAACGTGCAGTTTCATGAGAACTGGAGAGAAAGGGAAGATATAGGAACAGACAAGGATCACTGTTTATTAGAAAGCATATTTTTACACAATGTAGGAAGAACAGAAGAATTATCGAATTATATTCAGAACTAATAAGACCTTGGTTCATTTTTGGGTCTCATAACTATGGAAAACAGTACAAATTGGGCCAGCCTGGTGGCACAGCAGTTAAGTGCACACATTCAGCTTCGGCGGCCTGGGGTCTGCCAGTTCAGATCACCAGTGCAGACGTGGCACCACTTGTCAAGCCATGCTGTGGTAGGTGTCCCACATATAAACTAGAGGAAGATGGGCACAGATGCAAGCTCAGGGCCAATCTTCCTCAGCAAAAAGAGGAGGGTTGGCGGCAGATATTAGCTCAGGGCTAATCTTCCTCAAAAACAAAAACAAAAATTAAATAAATAAATAAAAACTATATAGTTTAAAAAAAAGTACAAATAAATGAAAGTATGAAAAACAAACTAAAGAATTAAGAGCACTAACATTTTATATCTTAATTAAATGACTACGGGGATTAAAAAAAAGGAGCTATCAAGAATTATGAAGACAAAACCAGATAAAACAATTATAAAAACTAAAAGAATCTTTTACAAATTATGAAAAAATATTAGAGACTCGTCCCCAGAAATCTGGCAAGGAAATGATCAAAGGCACTCTTTTTTTCCAGTGGTGCAAATGTATTACTGATTGCAAGCAAGAGGATGGAAATCTCTTTTTCTTATTTTTTTAATGTGTAAAACTTTAAACACAAATGTAGAGAATAGTACAGTAATACCCTATCACTCAGCATCAACTATTATCAACACATAGCCAATCCTATTTCATCCAACACCCTCAAAACTGCCCCATGGACTGTCACACAACAAGGGCCAGAAATCATTTCAACTGAAAATATTTTAGTATGCATCGTTAAAATGACAGTATGTGCCATTAAAAATATAAGGACAATAACATCTCACCTAAAAAAACTAACAATTCCAGTCTCAAATATTCAAACAGAGCTCAAACTTCCCTCACCGTTTTATTTAATTAATTTATTTTTACAGTTGGTTTGACTGAGTCAGGTTCCAAACATGGTACACATTCTTTGGTCTCTTCATATATATGTTTCCCTCTCCTTTTTCAAGAAAATTAGAACAGTTCTGAGACCAATGCTAATAAATATGTTTCATTATAACCCAAAAGGATTAAGGCTTCCAGTCTTATGTTAAAATAAAAATTTAATAAAAGACTGCTTTTTTGACCCTGTGTTGGGTTAATGAGAGCATATATTAAAGTAGGAAACAGCCATCAATTTTAAATTGTCCTTTAAATTCAGAACACTGGTAATATTTAAGGTGCGAGATACCATAGGATATGCTATTATACAAATAGGAAGTACATCCCACCAATAGGTTCTATCCAAAAAATAAGCCTCCTATAGGAGTCCAGCACATCTATCCTTTTAGTTTTCTTTAAAGAAAGACATGTTAAGTCATACGGAGCTTCCTGAAGCTAGAATTCAACCCTAGTCCATTTTTTCTATCTTTCAAAAAAGACAGAAGTTAGAAAACTAGAATTTCCATTGTGTCTTTGAAGAAAGGTATAACATATTAGTGAAACTAATAAATATTTTAGATTTCTTTTTAGGCCAAGACCTATCATGAAAGTCTTATCTCACAGCTCTGAGTATCACAGCTGAGTATCGTGCAATCCTGACATACTAAGAATCAGAAACTAAGTGAAAAATATGCTGATTTAACTTATACAGCTCTTTTTTTGCATTTTCACCCCTCCCAATACCATAATAAAGCCAAAAATTCCTCCCTACAAGAAAAGGGACTCAGGCTCAGCCAACTCTATAATTGCATACAGTTAGTAGAAACATTTAAGAATGAGTATAGCACCCTGAAAACAACTCTATAAGCTAAATGTTAAGACACAGAGTTAAGTGGAGAGTTGAGCTCAAGTGTTCATTTACTGGTATGTCCATACCATGAACATTTAATGAGCCTCAACACCATGCTAAGCGCTAAAGATACAATCAGATAAAATAAACAAACAAATATAGGCCTGCCCTCAAGGAGCTTATAGAGAACAGACCTACATCAAAAGGATTAGGCAAAAAAAAAATGTACACTTGTACCTGTGGTAAGAGCTGGGAAGGAGAGACACAAGATGCTATAAGAACTTACGACTAGTGAAGCACGGCATGGTCACAGGAGGCATCCCTGGAAAAGGCATCTTAAGGCACCAAAATTGCCTGTGCAAAGATCCTTTGACTAAAGTGAGCACAGCACATCCAAGATAATGAAAGGGTAGTGTGACTCAAGCACAGAGAATAAGCAGGAACATGGTACAACAGGGGGATGGCAGGGGCTGGACCACATAGGGCCCGGTGGGTCATATTAAGTATTTTAATCTCTAGCCTATGAGCAAAAGAAAGCCACTAAAGTGTTTTATACAGGGTGCTCATGAGAAACATGAGTCCAAGTGAGATATGCAAAGTAGCTTAGACAGGTTGATGAGGATAAACAGAAACAGGTGAATACCGCTAGTAATAGCTAACATGTACTAAACACTATGAGAAAAACACTGTGCTATGTCCTTTTCACAGATTACCCTTCAGCCTCAAACAATCCCATAAGATGGAAACTATTATCCCTATTTTGCAAGAAACTAAGGCTTAGAGAAGTTAGTATCCTGCCCGAATTTATGCAACTTGTGGAGCCAAGATTCAAACTAGGCAGCCTGACCTCGAGCCCACTCTCTTAATCACTACAAAGGAGCTGGCAACAGATTGGATACCGGGAGAGGGGTAGGTGGGTTAGGAAAAAGGGTTACCAAGATGACTCCTAGGCATTTCATCTGTGTAACAGACTAAACAGTGTTGACTTTCCCTAAATTAAGGAACACTGAGGAAGACTAGCTTTGAGAGGAAAGAGCATGAGTTCTATTTTGTACAAACTGAGGTGGCTTAAGCCACCCAAGTGGAGAAAAGCTTCCCAGGGGATGTTAACTAAGTGGTGGAAATACAGACCTGAAGTGGATCTCAGAAGCAAGGTCGCTGATACAAATTCACACGTCATCTGCGTACAGATAGGTGGGAATTGAAGCTATGAGTGTAAGAAAGGATGGAGGGGAAAATATAGAATGGAAAACGAAGGATTAGGATGGAGTTTAGGACTCCTACGTGCGATGTCCAGGGAAGAAGAGTCTGCATAGGACACGGACGGACCAACGGGAGGAGGAGGGAAACCAAGGAGTTTGTACCTCAGAAGCCAAGGAGAAAGCATGAGGAAAGAGAATGCTCCAAAAAGCAGAGCGGTCCACACCCCGAAATGCAGCGGAAAGGTCAGGACAGATGAGAACTGAAGAGAGTCGCTTGGATTTAGTGACCATGACAAGCTCTATTCGATGGACATGGGTTGACAAACGAGTAGGAGATCAGAAATAAGACAGGGTAGGGTGGGACTTGTGTTTTGCTTCTAATTAAGGAAACCAGCGTATTTAAAAACCCTATGGGAAAAATCTAGCAGATCCTTCTTGGGGAATTGATTTAATTCTCCACTTTATTTTTGAGCGTGGGGGTCCAACCCATAAGACAACGGAAGCTAAAGCCCCCAGACCAAGCAAAACTAATGCTTTTGACCGTCACCTTAAGGCCAGGCGCCAAGCCAAAGCCTTGGGTCAAAAGGTTTCCAACCGCCGTAACTCGAACAAAGCAAGGATGAGGAGAAATCCTTAGCGCCAGGCGGGGAAGGAGGAGACAGAAGCTAAGGCCACGACGAGAGCGCGGAGTCTGAATTCGCGCCCTCCCCGCAGGGGCCACCAGGCGGAAAGCGCTGGGCGCTTGGGGCCCGGCCGCGGCCCTGGCAGAGAACGCGGCGTCCGGGGCAGCCCTCCGTTCGCCAGAGCAGCGGCCCCCCCGACCCTTCGCTCCGGAGCTGGAACCTCCACCCAGAAGGCCCGGCGAGGACACGCACCCCCGCAGGCCGCAGCCTGGTCCAGGGCCCCTGCGCGGTAGACCCCGGGCCGCCCGGAGGACGCTGCCCGCAGGCGGGGCAGCGGCCGGGGGCAGAGGCCGAGTCTGGCTGTGGGCACTGACCGGCAGCCGGAGCGGAAGCGGCCGCCGACCCACCCCGGGCGCCGCCGCCACCGGCCGGCTCCGGCAGACAGGAAAGCCTGGCGGGCTAACCCAGCCCTCTGGCCCCCGCCCTCCCCGGCAGCCGCTCACCATTTTCCTTCCGGCCGTCGGCAGCCTCTCTCCTTCCCGCTGGCCCCTTTAAGAATGGCACCGCGGCGCCTCCCTTCCGGCCCGGCGCCTGGCAGAGCCGCCCCCGCCGCGCCCCGCGCCGCGGCGCCGGCACGTGACGGCGGACGGCGGGAGGCGCGGCTCAAACTTCGGCGGAACGCGAGCGCCTGCCTGCTCCCTCCAGGGTGTGCTCTCTCTGACCCGGAGCGGACAGCTGTGGCAACGTGCACTCTTAAAATTCCAGCCAGCTCTTGCTTCCTTATAACTTTCCTCAAACTTGAGGAATTTCATGGGGACGTGATTAAGTGAGCGATTTCATGGGGCAAATATGTGCGTTGGCCTCAAACCTGGACACCCCTGCCTTTCCCCCGACCCCCACCGCCTTCCAGGCCTTGGTTGATACATTTCTTTTCCCGATGGTACTTGTTTACTGAAGTGCGGTTTATGTTCAGATGAATGCTCTCATGAGCCACTGCCTAATCGAGCATTATTAAGAAGCTTCTGTAGGAGGTGCAGATTTACTGGAACAAGTTTACTTTTGAATGTGGGGAGGAAAGTGATTTGGAAGACGTAAAGAGTGAGCTCTGTAATTCATACAGGTGTCTTCAATAAAAGAAGCTGCCTAGGGCAGGATCTCACGGTGTTTACAGCTTATCCCGAACTGCTAGCATGTGTCTGGTCCACAATAGGTGCTCAGTTAGTATTGCTGAATGAGTGAAAGAACCGAAGAAAAAGAAAATTCCAGATCTTGCTCCCGCTGCCATCCTTCTTCATTAGTATTAGACCGAATTATTAGCATTTTTAAAGTTTGTAGTTAAATGTAATGGAGGGTTAGCATGTTAATAAATAACATTAAATTAGGGTCCAAATAATATAAACTAATTTGATAGAATACCTACGTTTTCTCATAAATTAAAAAAATAAAAGTATTAGCTATAAGAAATTCCACAGCTCAACTACATTCTCATAGTGATTTGCTCCCATAATAGTTTTTACTATGAGAAGGGAACTGGTAAGTTTGACACATAGTACTGTGTAAGAAATGGAGAGAAACTGATTGGTACTGGGCCATGAGCAATTGTATTTGACTTTAGCATACATTGTCCCCCCACCCCCATTTTTCCCATCTCCTCTATCCATCTATGGGAGGCATTAGAGAAAAAAGTGAGAAAATTAACGTTTGGCTACATGACATCACACCTGATAAACAGTAAATCCATTGCTTTTCCCTTTTATTCTGTTCTTTTAATGTTTCTCAAATGTTATTGGCTATCAAATAGGCTGGCCTCATATCAGACCAAAGAGAGGCTGGGCAGGGTGGTGAACTGACAAGAAAGGACACTAATGAAAATGTGATTTATTTTATTATATGGGGGTGTAAAATGAATATAGACCGTGTACAGAAATTTTATTCAAACTCAGTCTATAGAATATGTTTTTAACCAGAAAAAAACTACTATATCTATTTTAAATGAGGTTTGGGAATGCCATTCTGGCTTGGGTTATTCAGGGAGAAAAGTTCCAGAATGTTTTCCAGCACTTTTCTGCCTGGCTAGCCCCTATAAAAAACTCAAGAACCTATCAATACTAAGCTGTGTTGAAGTCACTGAACTATGTTTTATCTCAGGGAAGAATTTGACATCAAGACGTGATCAGAGTCGACAGGAAAGAAGTATTCTAATTAAAAATTAAGATCAGAATTAGAATAATCTTTTCTCGTCTAATCCATTCTCTGTGTTAGCCTTGCTAAAGTAAATTTGTATTAGTTACATATTCGCACGCATGCATTCATTCAACAAAGAGTTATTGAAGGCCCATTGTGTATGGCTGTGTCCTGGGTGCGAAGTTCCAAAACAGACTAAAATCCTTGCCATCCTGGAACCCACGTTCTAAGAGGGAGGACAATAACCGTAGTAAATTAGTGAACCTTAGTGTTAGAAGGTGATTATTGCTGGGGGAAAGAATAGGGGAAGGGAGATTGGGAGTGCAGAGGATCCGAGATTTGTGATTTCAAGATTGGCAGCTGAGCTAACAACTGTTGCCAATCTTTTTTTTTTTCCCCTGCTTTTTCTCCCCAAAGCCCCCCAGTACATAGCTGTATATTTTAGTTGTGGGTCCTTCAAGTTGTGGCATGTGGGACGCCACCTCAGCGTGGCCTGATGAGCAGTGCCCTGTCCATGCCCAGGATCTGAACCAGCGAAATCCTGGGCCGCCGAAGCGGAGCACGCAAACTTAACCACTCGGCCACAGGACCGGCCCCTGTGATTTTAAATAGGGTAGTTGTCCTAGTCCTCACTGTGAAGGTCGTGTCTGAACAAAGGTTTGAAGCTCCGGGGTTAGTCATGTGGATGTCCGCAGGAACACCTCACACAGGGGGAACAGCACTGCTAAAGCCCTGAGGCAAAAGCATGCATATTGTTTCAGAGACAAAAAAGCAGTCAAATGACTGGAGTGGATGAGCTGGAGTGAGTTGTACATGAAATCATAGAGGGGTTGGAGGGCTGGATCCTGTATAGCCTTGTAAATGATTGGGATGGCTGATCCCACAACACCCAACCCTGGACAGGTCAGATTGACAGCAGCTTATTAGTCACATATACTCACAGCCTAGGGGAGGAGGACACCAGGCAGAGCCACATAGGGGCTGTACTTGGCAACAGAGGGAACTACCAGAGGCTGTGGGAGGCAGGCTTTGTAGCATCGAGAGGATGTCCCCTGGGTCCTGCAGGAGGATATGGCTGGCTTATTTGAATAACTCCACAGGCTGGCAGGGAACTGAAACCAGCTGCTCATGGATAAGCAGGCACTCTGCCTGGTCCCCATAATAAGGAGGGACTTTATCCTTGGCAGCAGAGTGGGGAGAGGAACCTGCACTTAGGTCATTCCCAATTTCACCAGAGGCCAAGGCAACACATAATAGCAGACCTTAATTTTAGGCCTTACACAGCAGGAAGTCAAATCTTGAAGAATGTCTGGTATGGCACTGATGAGTTTTCTAGTTCTTTCTCCTCCTTTACTGCCTGACAGGAGAGCAGGCTGAATCAGAGAAGCAGGGAGAGCAGAGCCTCCAAGAGAAGCCGTTTCTTTCAGCCAGGGTGTGGGGAAAAGGGGCCCCTGGGAACAGGAGAGTGGGGAAGGAATCTCCCCCTTTTCCTTTTTTCTCTCCTAGCCCTGCCCTGAGGGCAACAGCAATCATGCTGACACAGTCACAGCAGGGAAGACGCACAGGTACCTAAAACCCTGAGAGGAAATCCATCTCTGCACAGAGGAATTTGGAAAAGGGGCCCCTGCTGTGCAAAGGCTGAAGGAGCTATCCCAGTTATTTTTTCCTCTCCTTTTCTCTTGTCACTTCACCTGCAGGACAGGCTCGGGCACACAGAACTGCACAGCAATGAAGAGGGCTAATCCTCTGAGAGATCCCCATCTTTCAGATGAACAGGGAAAAGGGGCCTCTGGGAGCCAGAGGGGCAGGAGAAATCCTGAAGAGGAGAGACTGGAACTGACGCGGGCACATACCCGAGTCCACCTGTGCAGAACACACCCACAGAAGCAGAGCAGAGACTTAGAGAACTTAACGACCATCTAAGCCACTGCCGGGACTCACGTTAACCCCAGAGTGGCTCCTGTGAGGGACAAACCCAAACAGCATAGTAAAGACTTGAAAACTGAGCTGCCATTCTGTATCTTGATTGTGGTGCTGTTCTGTGACCTCTATACATTTGTTAAAACTCGTAGAACTATACCCCAGACATGATGAATTTTACTGTATATAAATTAAAAATCAAATTTTTTAAAAGTACAAGAAAAGAAGGAATTGACTGTGAGGGGTAGGGGCAGAAGTAAGGAAACCATTTAGGAGGCTATGGCAGTAATCAGGGAAGACATGGGCCGGACCAAACTGGAAACAGTGATTTGGTGAGAAGTGCCCAGTGCCATTAGAATTATCTGTATCAGGGTTTCTCAACTTCAGCCACATTGACTTTTGGAGTCAGACAATTGTCTGTTGTGAGTGGGCTGTGCTGTACATCATAGGGTGTCTAGCAGCATCCCTGGCCTCTACTCATTAGAGGCTAGTAGCACCTCCCCAGCTGCGACAACTAAAAATCTGTCTAGACATTGTCAAATGTTGCCAGGGTGAAGGTGGGAAGGTGGGGGCTGGGACTCACCCCCAGTGTTGTAGATGAATGTCCTAAGCTTTGGGCCACAAACTAAGTACCTCATTAATCATTAGTGTCAGCTCATTTGGAGCATGCTTCAAGTAGCCTCCTGCCATGTAGTGCATATAGATGACAGAAGCCCTATGTCTAAGACCAGGAGAGTGTTCTCCAGAGGGACTTGGAAGTTCAATGGGCTACAAAGGGTTAAGCTGTTAGGTTTTACCAAGGTACTAAAAGATTGTTCACAATTCCTGTGATGTATGGGATCATACCCAAATAGCACATTCATTCAATTGTATTGTGCACTGATTGTTTCAGTTTGAAACTCAAAGTTATAATGCTTATTATATTCCTATTGGTGTCTCCAAAACAGAGATAAATTTGCCTTTCCAGGAAACAACGTGGGATATAGGAAGGTGATATAAAATGAATGAAAGAGTTGGCAGCTCCAAGAAAAATATTTAAGGGAGATAATTTTTAAAAACATGTTAATATTTTTTGCATTTCTCTTATGAGACTTTCTCCTTGGTCAGTCAGAAGCTGCTATCAGCCTCAAAGGATAAACAGAACTGTAATGTCAGGAATGCAAAAGAAAGAAAGCAGCTTTTGACTACCAAAATAGGATTTTTGAATCCCAAGAAACACAGTAGTCTTGAAAAAGCCAGACTAAGAGAGAAAGGTTTTATAAAATTTTAAAGTTCCATTAACATTTCAAAATGCAGACCTTGGCAAAATTAAAAGTGGCATTTAATATATACCATATGATAGAGAAACTGAGGCTATGACATAAGGAAAAGACCTGCCAACTGAGAAGGCGGGAAAGTCTTTGCCTTCTGATCTGGGGGAGCATTGAAAGAAGGGGCTCAAGTGAGTGCGGCAGGCAATCATCCCCAACCTGTGCTGGGGCGTCTCAGAACGGGCAGGCCGGGGTTGCAGGAAAGCATCCGGAGAGCTGTGGTATCAGAGAACCTGAAGAGATGGAATTGGTAGACCACTTTCCCTCTAAGAAAGGAGGTGAGGTCTTGCATTTGGCTCTGCACCACCTGGAACCTGACTCAGGAGCAATAGTGTTCAATGGCAGAGGTGGCTTCATTTGGTATCCTGAGATAACTACTGGCTCTCAGTGGCCTGCAGGTGACATGTGGGAGAACCCACATATTCTTACACTCCCTCAGGAAGTAAAAGTGGAAATGGTGAATAGTCTGGTGAACCAGCAGAGCTAAGAGGGCATAGTGCATGAGAGCTGTACTACCAGAGGTAAATGGCTGCCACCCTGGATGGCAGCAGTGCTGCTGGCCCAGCACCACAAAAGGCCAGATGAAACCTGTTTCACCTCATTGAGGACTCATAGGTGTCCAGCTCCCTCCTTCTCCTCTGAGCCTACCACAAGATCATATGAATACCCCGTACAATTGGATTCCACCCTAGGAATGAGCAAGGGAAGCGGGAGGAGGGAGAGGAGAGACTAATAATTTTCCTGAAAGAGACCCGCAATTAACTTGAAGAGACTAAGATGCCTTTAACCTTTAAGATAAATTTGAGCTCCCATTGGCCTCTCTTTCTTTTTCCCCTTCTACTACTGGGGTGAGGGTTCAAGAGCAAAACCAGATCAGTTGTAGATGATAAAGAAGAGCCATTCTTCCTGTTCATCTGAGAGTTATGCGTTTTTTAGCATAACATAGATACTTTGTGTTGCCAAGTTATCTCATAGAGAACTAACTTCCTTTCCTCCTTTCCTTTCTTTCTTCCTCCCTCCCTTCAGTAAACACATTGAGCGGCTGTCAGACATACACTAGGTACAAGTGGTACACATAAATCGGGTGTCATTCCTGCACTCAGGGAGCTGGGTACCTAGTAGGCTAGATAGACTAGTGAGCAGATGCTTTCACCAGGGTCGGGAGCCCATACAGATCCACGCTGGGTGCTACGCAAGAGGCAGCTCCCCAAGGGTTGGGAAGTCCAGGAAGCCTTCCCAGAGAAGGGAGCTTCAGAGCGGACTCCTTAAGGATAACTAGAAGTTTGCCAGGAGAAGAAGGAGGAGGAAAGAAGAAAGGCTTCTGAGGCAAAGGGAAGAGCATATGCACATAGCTGTAATAATTAATTTTATGTGACAACTTCTCCACTGGGTGCTAGATCAAACATTTTTTTCTGGGTGTGTCTGTGACGATGTTTCTGAATGGGATTGACATTTGAAATAGTGCACCTGGCAAAGTAGATGGGCCTCCTCAATGTCATTGGGCATCATTCAATCAATTGAGGGCCTGAAAAGAACAGAAGGCACAGGAAGGAGGAATGTGCCCCTTCCCCACCCCTGTAGCTTCCTGCCTACCTGCTCAGGCTGGAACATAGGTCTGCTCCTGCTCTTGGATGGGACTTACACGACTGGCTCTCCTGGTCCTCAGGCCTTCAGAGTCCGACTGGAACTGCACCACTGGCTCCCCTGCCCCTCCCGCTTGTAGATGGCCAAATATAGGACCCCCAGCCTCCACAATCTTGTGAGCCAATTCCTCGCAGTAAATGAATCTCAGTCTGTCTCTCTCTCTTTCTGTGTTTCTGGTTCTCTGGAGAACTCATCTCATACAATGGCCAATTCTGAGATCTGCAATTAGCTTATTTCACTGATCATAAAAATTCATGTTCCCCCACATTTTAACTTCTCTGAAATCAGGATGCAGCTAACCATCCATGGCATCCTACAATTTTGTTCTTGGTGACTGATAAAAGTAAGGCTTAAAGCACCCTAAAGTGAATGGAATTTAAGTAATTTAAGTTACGGGGCCCCTTGTTTGCATGGGCCCCTTCCAAAGCTTTGTACTTAATTTTGGGTTTACCCTCTTAGAATGGGTGCACTAAATGGTATGAGCCTTGGGCCTCACATGCCTGCATCCACCTCTAATGTGTTTTAGAAGATTGGTAATTCGATAGGTCTAAGATTAGTATTTGTAGGGGAAGAAGGAGAGGGGATGAGGGAAGACATGAGTGGTGAGAGACTGGAGGTTTAGGATCTAATTTCAGTGAATGACAGCTACATTCTTTCATCTGGTGGAAGAAGCCAGAGACCTCAACTCCTGCCTCTCTCTCCTGCCCCATGTGCAATCCATCATTATGTCCTGTATACTTCTCCTGTGATAGAGACTCCTACTTCTCCTTCAAACTCTGTTTCTTCCTTCCATAAGGCATAGAACCCTCTAGTTTTAACCAGACGCATGACCACCCTGAACAAAGACTGCATTTTCCAGCCTCCCTTCTAGTTAAATGTGGACACGAAGCTGAATTTTGGCCAAGGGAATGTGTAGTGTATCTTGAGAGTTTCCTTAAATTGAAGTAGTCTCTCATTCTCCCTCTTTCTTTGGTCCTGATACCAGGAATGTGGACGTGATTGCCGGAGCTTCAGCAGGAGTCTTGGACCATGAGGTGACTTTAGGAATGGGGGCTAGACATGATGGAGCAAAATGGAAGCCGAGGTCCCTTGCACTGTGGAGCATTATATCAGTCTTACATTATCTACGTATGAACTTTCACCTGAAAGAGAAAAAAACTTCTGTTTCAAGTAAGATACTGTTTGTTTGTTTGTTTGTTTTGTCACTTACAGTTGAAATCATTTCTAGCTAATAATCCACGTCACTGAAAGTTCTCATCACTATCCTAATCAGAGTTACCAATATTTCTTGCTTGGACTTTTGAAAGAATCTGTTAATTGATACCTCCAGATTCACTCATATCCATCCCAGCCTCCTTCCAATGAATTTTCTATGTAATAGCCAAAGCGATTGATTCATAATGCAAATAGACCGTCAGCCCCTGTGTTGGTCTGACCAGGCTGCCGTAATAGAGTACCCCAAACTGGGTGGCCAAAACAAAAGAAATTTATTTTCTCATAGTTCCGAAGGTTGGAAGGCCAAGATCAAAGTGTGGCAGGCTCTCTGGAGAGAGCTCTCTCCTTGGTTTGCAGACAGCACCTTCCTGCTGTGTCTTCACATGGCCTTTTCTCTGTGTGCATGTATGCATGTGCACAGAGACAGAGTGGTCTCTGGTGTCTCTTCCTCTTTTTACAAGGATACCAGTCCTATTAGATTAGAGTCTCATCCTTATGACCTCATTTAACCTTAATTACCTCCTTAACGGCCCTATCTTCAAATACAGTCACATTGGGGGTTAGGGCTCCAACATGTGAACTTTGGAAGGGACACAATTCAGTTCTTAACACTACCCTTATTCAATAATATCAGTGACTTCTTATTGCTTTTAGGGTAAAATTCAGCAGTTAAAATGGCAACACTCTTGTATGGTTTGGGCCCTATTTTTATCTCATGGCATGCTTCTCCTCATTCCCCATGCTTTAGCTGCACTGGCCTTTCATTTTCTCAGGTGTGCATGATTTCTTCCACCTCAGGGCCTTTGCACATGCTGTAGTTTCTGTCCTAAATGCTCTTCCTCCCCTTCTGTCCTTTTGCTCGGTAAACCTCTCTCCATCAGCTCTCAGGTCAGTCATCTGATCTTCAGGGAAGCTGTCTCAGATCTAGTTTTTAATCCCCATTCCTCCATTATATGTTCTCATAGCTCCATGCACCTCTTTTTAATAGCACTTATCATAATTTTGCCTTTATATTTTGATCAAGATTCTTTGGTTAATGTTTGTCTTTTCCATTAGATGATAAACTCCATGAGAATAGGGATATGTCACTTTTTGCTTATTATTATTTTTCTTATTGTGTGCCTTCTACAGTATCTGGCACATATCTGATTCTCAACAAACATTTTCTGAACGAATAAGTGAGAGCTAAGTGGGAGTTAGGTCATGTAGAAGTAGGTATGCCAAACAAGGAGTTGGGGCTTCATCCTCAATGATATATAGCATGGCACTCAAGGATTTTTGGCAGTGAAGTGAAATAAAATAGATATTAAAAAAAAATAAGATAGGTGTTTTAAAAAATCATTTTTGCCAGCACTGTGAAGAATGTGTTAGAAAAACCTATGTTGTCATTAAAGTGACAAGTTTCAAAGGTTGTAGCAGATATCCATGTGGAAAATAAAGGCTTGAGTTAAATTTGTGTTAGTCCCGTTCTTTCTGAGAATTCTTCAGCGTAAATCACATTGGGTCTCAGTTTCCTCCCCTGCTGGTTTGGGATTTGGCTTTTGCCGCCTGGTTAGTGAATTATCTTTGTTCATCTGTTTTCCATCTTCCAGTATGTTGCTGCTGTTATTGTATTTCCTGTTCTTCTTGTTTTTGTTGATTTATTTTTGAAATCCCTTTACTATAGTTTTAGTAGAGTTTGGGGGGGCAAAATTATAGGCATACGTTTAATATACCACTTTCACTTGGAACTCCCAACATTTTTGTTTCATTATAAAAATTCTTTATTGCTTATTGCAAGAAAATTGCCTTTCACATTGGCCAAGATTTTTTTTTAAGTGACAATATCAAATGATGGCAAAACTGAGGATGAAAGAGTGGGAGTATAAAGTGGTACAACATTCCTGGAGAGTAGTGTTTCCCCAAAGGCTTAAAATATACTTACTATTTGAACCAAAAGTTCCACATGTTGGAATTTATCCTAAGGAAATGATTAGCTTTAAGTTCATTGCAGTGTTGTTTATAATATTGAAAAACTGTCCGACGATTAAGGGCTGAGTAAATAAACTAGGCTCCTTCACAAATTATATATGTGGTCATTAAAAATTATGTTGTTGAACCAAGTTCGTCACATAGCACTACTCCAGAGAATACGCATACATGGTCTTTTGCCAAGGCACACGTGAAGCTGTAGAACAAATCTAGCTCACCTTCCTCCAGCACTAGTTACTGGTGATTTGGGAGTGTGGAGACACTACTCTCTATCCCAGCATCCTTTGTGCCTTTCTTCCTTGGTAACAAAACCCTGATTTGTAGCAGGGGATGTCGCTGCTCAGAATAAAATAAAAGACTACATTTCCCTGTCTCTGTGGTACCTAGGTGTGGCCTTAAGATTAAACAGAACCAACGAGATGTCAGTGAAAGTGCTGATAGACTTCTGGGGATGGAGACTCCTGATGGAGATGAATGAGGATGAGGAGATGGGAGGTGAGTATTTCGCTCCTTTCTTGTACTTAAAGGCTTCTGCTCGGTGGGGGGGGGGGGGGGGGAAATATATACATATACACACACACACACACATATAACACATTTAAAATTCTTATTAAAGTGAAAATACAAAAACGTTCAAATATCTAATTGTAATCGGAGGGGTGTAGGGGGAGGAGAAAAAGAAGGGAATGTGGGAGAACACTGACTGACTTCTATGAGAATCTTGATACGCAATGATAACCTTCCTGTATTATTAAATCCCACTAGAAAAGGCTGGCAAGGCTCGTATAAACTGCTTGTGAGACTCCTTTTGGTGCGTCGTACAGAGCCTATTTGTAAGTCCTCTAGAAAAACAAGAGCAGGAGCGGGGTTATTTCACTTTGTAGAACCCAAGATGCCGGCCCTCCCCCTCCTCCCAAATTTGCCTCGGATCTAATATGCAAGATCTCAGGATTTACATTCTGTGACGTGGATTTCGGAGTGTGCCTCCTGTCTGCGGCATCAGAAAACCTTGGACAGAGGTGGCCCCACATCTTTTTGGAATTTGCCGCATGAAAGTGAGGACCACTAGGACAGACGGGCCGAGAAGACGCTCGCTGGGGACCAATCCCGTAAGTCGGGGGCGGGGTGACCCGGGGCCCCGCCCCTCTGCGCAGCCAGTAGCTGCGGCGGGCGCGGGAGGGGCGGGGCGAGCCCTGTTGCCGACGTCGTGATTGGCTTGCCGGCTCGCTCTGTCCACTAGGCTACCCCGCTGTCCTGCTCCCGAGAAGCCCGGGCAAGTGAGGCTCCACAAAGTTTGTCCGCTCCGGGGCACCGTAGTTGCTTTACCCCGGCTGAGCGGCCGGGCCGGGCTGGACGGCGGAGCTCGCCTCCGTGTAGGGGTCCTTGATGGCTGCGGTGTTTCTAGTAACGCTCTACGAGTACTCGCCGCTTTTCTACATCGCGGTGGTCTTCACCTGCTTCATCGTGACCACCGGCCTGGTATTAGGATGGTAAGTGCCCCAGGGCTGCGGGCGAGGGACGGAGGGCGGACAGCCGGGGAGCGGGGTCGCGGCGAGCGGCGGGGGCTGGGGGGCTGGGCGCCCGGGGCTCTCGGGAGCCGGGCTGAGGGCTCCTCGGCTCCGGGAGGGGTGCGGGGTGGACGCCGCACCTGCGTCGCTGCCTTGTGTCACCGTGGCTGCGGGCGTCTGGGGTGGTGCCGGATGGAGGTGTGTTATCCAGCTTTGTTTCTAGGGGGTAAAGCAGCCGGGAAGGGCTTGGTTGGGGTGTCGGGATAGAGAGCGTGGCAGTCAGGCTTCTGTCCCGGATTGGGGCCTACTGTGTGCCCAGAGTGAGTCGGTCACCTGCGGGACGGTGCGCGGACGTGGACAGTAAACAAGGGCGATTGTTGTTCCTCTGACTGAGCTGAGCGCTTGGCCTCAGAGCTTCCAGTGTAATTTATAACTGAACTCTGTTACCGGTTGAGAATTTAATGGTTTCTACGCACATTCCACACCTTTGGAAGTAATATTTAGTCGGTAGGATTATAAAGTTCAAAGTCATAATTTTAGAGATGGAAGAGACCTTAGAGATTAGTTACGCTAAGAGGCAGAGGCAGTTTACCTTTTGGAGACAAGGAGAATGGACTGTTAGATAATCCCTGAGCAGTTCTTCTAGCCCAGAGAGTCTAAAATTTCTCTCTTGTGGAGATGCCGTTGTATCATGTTTAGAGAAGCCTTATAAATTCAGCTAGTCGAAACCATCTTACTAGTCCATCCGCTGAGGAGACAGACACGAGCTGGCTTTTGAAGAATGAGTATTTTGGAAAATAAATGGAGTTAAATGTGTGTACTAGAGAATCGAAGGTGTTTCCGAGAACACAACATGAGCCGACAGGCAGAGGAGACGTGTTAGTGAATAGAACAGGCTGTGTAAAATGAGTTTAAAAATACCCTCGGATCACATATATGTGATTACCTTAAAGGAAGGACTCAAGCCCTTGTCAGTTTCTGAAAACATATGCCATCTTTAGGGACTAAATAGCTTTAACGTTTCCACACTGCTCCCCATCCTGCCCTCCATAGGGTATAAAATTCCTTGTTTGTGGGTGGGGGAAGATTAAGACCAATCTTAACAGTTTGTTGTTCTTGATCCATCAGATTTTGTTGCTATTGTTCATTTCAACAAAGTTTGTGATTGGAATTAGGAAGTTGTTGCCCAAGTGAGAAAAACAGTCTTAACACAGGATTTTTTAATGACTATAATATTAGTGGTATTCTCTTAAATGTAATTTTCCTCTGTTGAGGAAAATAGGTAAGTAGTTGATAATTGCATTAATGACAGGGATACACTCTGAGAAATTCATTGTTAGGTGATTTCATCGTTGTGCAAACGTTGTCAAGTGTACTTAGACAAACCTAGATGGTGTAGTTGGTGGGAGGAGGTAGGAAGGTAGGGAGAATTAAAGTGATGAGAAAGAGGCTGGGGGATAGAATGAAGAGTATGTATAGAAAGGTGGGTTTTTTTTTTTTGCACTCCAAAGGATGAAGGAAAGAAAGAAAGTGGGGGAAGGTAGCTAGCCTCTGGCTGTCATAGGAAGGTTATATCTTGGGTCCTACCACTCCCTATTTCAGAACGTAACCTCTAAAAGGCACTGGGGCAGTGATGAGCAGTGGAGATAGAAGCAGTGGGCTGATTGATTTTGAGGATCAAAGAGGAGAAGTTACTGGATTTGTTTTCTCTCTCTCGCCCTTCTTCTGCTGACCCCTAAGTCATCATTATCATTGCTAGCACTTACCTAGTGCCAAGCCCTGTTAATAACATTTACAGGTGGGGAAACAGTCACACAGAGGTTGAGTGATTGCTTAAGGACACATGGCTATTAAGGGTCTTGTTTCTGATTTTAGGAGGAAAGCCTTCAGTCTTTCATTAAGTATGATGTTACCTATACATTTTTTATTGCTACTCTTTATCAGGTTAAGTTCCTTTACATTCCTAGTTTGCTGATGATTCTTATCAGGCATAGACATTGGATGTTAGCAAGTGCTTTTTGTGCATGTATTGAGATGATCTTATGCTTTTCCTTTTTTAGTCTGTTAATAGGATGAATTACATTGAATTTTTAATGTTGTATGCCAACCTTGCACTCCTGAGATAAACCTTACTAGGTCCTGATGTATTAACCTTTTTATATGTTGTTGGATTTAAGATGCTAAAATTTTGTTAAGAATTTTTGCATCTGTGTTCCTGAGTGATATTAGTCTGTTAGTTTTCTTGTACTGTCTCTGCCCCTCCTCTGCAGACTTCAGTTACATGTATATAAACCTACCTGAAGTTGCCCCCAGCTCACTGATGTTGTCTTTATTTTTGTTCAGCCTTTTTTCCCCTCTCTGTTTCATTTTGGATACTTTCTGTTGCTATGTCTTCGAATTTACTAATCTTTTGTTCTGCAATGGCTAATCTGCTATTAATCCCGTCCACTGTATTTTTCATCTCAAACGTATTTTCATCTTGAAAAGTAGATTTGGGTCTTTTTTATATCTTCCATTCTCTGTACAATATCCTCAATCTTTACATACCTGTTTGAAAATATGGAGTGTAGTTATAACAATTATTTCTGATGCCCTTGTCTACTAATTCTATTATCTGTATCATTTCTGGGGTCTGTTTCTATTGATTAGTTTCTCTTCTCATTATGAGTTATATTTTCCTGCTTTTTTGCATGCCTGTTAATTCTTTATTAGATGCTGCGTTGTCAGTTTCACCTTATTGGGCGCTGGATGTTTTTGTATTCATGTAAATACTCTTGAGCTTTGTTTTGGGATGCAGTTAACTTACTTGGAAACGGTTTGATCTGTTAGAGGCTTGCTTTTCAGCTTTTTCAGGGAGGACCAGAGCAGACTTATTCAATTGTTGTATAAAATTAAATTAATCTAGAGTAAAGTTTTATTCCATTTGTTAATTTTATTGGCTTTATCTTGGTGTTAGGTTTATTCATGTGTTTTGAAATTTTAATTGCCAGCTAAATTTTAGTGGGAGGGTTTTTCACCCCTCCGTTTGTCCTCACCCTTGCTGTTTAACTATTTTATAATTACATTTACCCAGATTCCTAGACCCCTCCCCCACCCTCAGTCAAGGACCAAGTCTTATAAGGACAGTTCTGCCCCATATTTATATTGGTCTAACCCAGCTCCTGGTTTCAAGTTGTGAACCTGGCTCCAGCCCTTGTCTTGAGTGGACAACCTATAAGTCTCTCTTAACTATGTGAAGGCTTTGTTACCACTACCTGCTGCCTGACTCAGAACCCGTCAAACCATGGCATCAGCTTTATATTTCTTTCCCTTGTCAGATTCATAAACATTTGTCTTTGAACCCAGTTATGTCTCTTTTTCCCAACATTTTATTATAAAAATTTTCAAACATACGGAAAACTTGAAAGAATTCTACAGTGAACACACATATGACCATCACTTAGGTTCTACAATCATCATTTTGCTGTAATATCTTTATTACATATCTGTAGATCCATCCGTCCTTCTATCTATCCATCAGTACGCCTTATTTCTTGATCACTTCCAAGTAAGCTGTACTCTTCACCTGTAAGTACTCAAGCATTGCATATTATTAGCTAGAGTTCAGTATTTATTTTTGTTTATAGTTCATTTTTTCTTTTGAAGTAATATTTACGTACAGTGAAATGTACAAATTTTAAGTGTTTTCAAACACATCATCTATACAACTCAAACGTCTATCGAGATTCAGAACTTTACCATCACCAGAGAAAGTCTCCTTATGCCCTTTCCGTCAGTCTGTATTCCTACACCCCCAGAAGCAACCACTGTTCTATTTTTTATGTGTACTATAGATAAGTTTTGCCTGCTCTAGAATTTCATATTATAGAATCATATGGCATGTACTCTTTTGTGTAAGCCTTCTTTTGCACAGCATGTTGATTTTGAGATTTATCCATGTAGTTGTAGGAATAATTTATTCCTTGTCATTGCTGAGTACACTATTACTTTGTTTAAACACGTTGCAGTTTGTTTACTCATTTCAGTGGGGTCTGTTTGATTTCTCTTTTTGTTTTTTATCTGCTACGGGTTTGCAGAGAAGAGAGTACATCAAAGTTTGAACCTGACTCTGCCACCTTAACTTAAAGTCCCTTAGTTTAACTAATGTGTATTCATTTTAAGTTAATTAGTTAATTAATTAATTTTTAAGATTGGCACCTGAGCTAACATCTGTTGCCAATGTTTTTTCTTCTTCTCCTCCTCCTTCTCCTCCCCCTGCCCCTCCCCCGCCGCCCTCCCCAAAGCCCCGAAGTACATAGCTGTATATTCTAGCTTTAGATCCTTCTAGTTGTGCTATGTGGTTCACTGCCTCAGCGTGGCCTGATGATCAGTGCCATGTCGGCGCTCAGGACCCGAACTGGCGAAACCCCGGGCTGCCAAAGCAGAAGCGCAAACTTAACCACTCAGCCACAGGGTGGCCCCAGCTACTTTCTAATTTTATAAGGAATGGAGTTATAGTCCTTTTCATGTCACATTTTTACATGAAATTTTAAAATAGAAAATATATAAATGAAGGGCTGTTTTTGGTGCTCAAAAGTTTTGTTTCATAAATAATGGCAGATAGTCTACATATTACATGTGTATTTTTCATATCATTTAAAAATTTGATAATTCTATCATGTTTTTACTGTTAGGTACAGTTTATCTATAATCACTGTGCTCCTTTATTATCAACAATAATATTAACAATAGACCTCTTTGTTTTTAAGAGTGTATCAGGGCTGGCCCCGTGGCCGAGTGGTTGAGTTTGCGCGTTCTGCTTCGGTGGCCCAGGGTTTCACAAGTTCAGATCCTGGGCAAGGACATGGCTCATCAGGCCATGCTGAGGCAGCGTCCCACACAGCACAACCAGAGGCACTCACAACTAGAGTATACAACTATGTACTGGGGGACTTTGGGGAGAAGGAAAAAACAAAGATTGGCAACAGATGTTAGCGCAGGTGCCAATCTTTAAAAAAAAGAAAAAGAGTATGTCACTTTACCCATCTGAACAATATATTGTACATCTTTTATTTATTTATTTTTAATTTTTTTTATTTTTCAAGGAAGATTGACCCTGAGCTAACTGCTGCCAATCCTCCTCTTTTTGCTGAGGAAAGCTGGCCCTGAGCTCACATCCATGCCCATCTTCCTCTACTTTATATGTGGGACGCATGCCACAGCATGGCTTAACGATTGGTGCCATGTCCACACCCGGGATCTGAACCAGCGAACCCTGGGCCTCCGAAGTGGAATGTGCGCACTTAACTGCTGCGCCACTGGACTGGCCCATGAGCAATATATTGTAAATCTATGAAACCTCTAATCTCTCTTAATTCTAGATTAATTCTTCAATTTAATGTAAATTGAGTAACTTAATCTCTTTTTCTGATACTTATATTAAAAGGAATAACTAAGAGAAGCGTTACGTAGTTTACATATAACAAATTATGTTTTATTTTATTTTTACCCTTCTTCAGGTTTGGTTGGGATGTTCCAGTAATTCTGAGAAATTCAGAAGAGGCCCAGTTCAACGCAAGAGTTTTCAAAAAGCAAATGAGACAAGTCAAGAATCCTTTTGGCTTAGAGATCACTAATCCGTCTTCAGCTTCAATTACAAGTTGGTGGCTATTTTCCAAAGATTTTCTCCTTTGTGTACCCCTTTCCTAGCCCTTTGATTTTCTTTCTCTATGACTTTCTCTTCATTAGGCTTAACAGACACTTACTGAGCACCTGTTTTGTTCCAGGAGCTGTACTACATATTACAGATACAAAGATTAGTAATTCACCAAGCTCGATCCTAAAGAACTTACCAAGTAGTAAACAGAGGCACTTGGATGAGAGAAGTAAAATATCACAGGCGTTAATAAGAGAAGTCTCTTAGGACACTGCAGTGAGAAATGTGACGATGGCATAGTATCAGTACAATTAGTGTACGGTACGGCTGCCAACCTTCTGGAGGACAATTCTCTCTTAATCTGAAATTATGCTATTTTTGGTATAAATTATTTAGGTATAAAGTGGCATTTTGGTAGATGGTAATAGTAGATGGTAGTTGTTTGTTTCTGTACTTGGAAAAATAATTGCAAGACTATCTAGGAACCAGTAGAAAGAAAGAGAGGAAGGAAGGAGAGAAGGAAGGAAGAGTTAAGTTTGCTAAGGGGAGGCATAGTCAGGGAAATCTTCATGAAGGAAGAATGTGCTGAGTCTCTCTCACTATCTTATTTTTTTCTTTCTTCCATTTTTTTTTTGACTAGAGTCTTGAAAGATAAGTAGGTGTGTATCTCTTGGGATTGGGAAAAATTGTAAGTAGAAGGAGAAGTGTGAGCAAAGCCCCAGGATAGAACAGAACCACATGTTAGAGAAACAATGAATAATTTGTTGTGGATTAAACATATGGTGGGACAGGTAAGAGAAGAGTCAGGAAGACTCAGGTTCTTTGCATGGGTCCTCCATAGACAATTCCTATTACAGAGACAAGGAGTACAGGAAAAACAAGTTTTGGAAAAAAGGCAGTGAATTCAGTTTCTGGACTTTGAAATGCTTTTGTGACCGTTAGATAGAGATATAGAGTAGGCAGGTCTGGATACAGTTCTGAGCTCTACAAAGATTTCTGAGCAGAGACCTATTGCCTTTTACACTTGCTCACGTTTCTGACATCTTAAAAATAACCAAAACTTTCTCAACTCCTTATCTTACTCTAGCTACTGTCCTATTTCTCCTCTTCCCTTCACAGCCAGACTGCTTAAAACCAGTTTGCATTTTCCTTCTCCTCCGAGCCTGCTTCCCTGTCACTCCTCAGAGCCGTGCACTCTGACTTTGCCTGTATCCCTCTACTGAAATGCTTTTCTCCAAGGTCACTGATGACCACGTCTGCCCTCCACCTCCAACCCCCAGCAGTCATACAATCCAGTGGACGCTTTTCAGGCCTGAGTTGGTGCTCTCTCTGCTGTATTTAACTGAGTCGACCAGTCTTTCCTTCTTGACACACTGTTCCCTTGGTTTCTGTGACCATTCTTATCTAGTCATCTTCCTGCCTCTAACTTCCAGAATCACTTGTCAAAAATCAGTGTATTTAGTCAATAGGGATTATCAACCTAAGTAATCTTGATTGACAAGGAAAACGTACAAAATTTCTTATTCTTCTTAAGCTATAAATACTATAGCATAGCTCTATAAACTGAAGGGAACTAAGGACTTTTTTCCCCTAATGGTTGATAAGGGTTTCATTCTGACATTTTTCACTTGGGAAGATCAAATTTCAAGATATGACAGAGAAAACTAACTTGTTTAGAAAACATGCCTGATTAAAATGTGGTGGTTCAGTGACCCCTGACCTCCATGGCCACGCACTGGGACCTGCTATAATATCACATCTGGCTCTTGAGCGGGACTGCCAATAGAAATACCTACCAGTCCAAAGCCATCCTTCCCGCAAGCCTGGAAACACACTGAAAAAGTAAGAACTGATACCTTGTGAGCAGACACACACAGGACACTCGTGAGCCACAAGGTGTGAGTAAATCCATCAGTCTGCCTTTTGGGCAGAAATAGTCTCAAATGAAGCCCACCCCGTAAATGTTAGCAGCAAGTGGAAAGATACCGGTAAGCAGAAGACCTCTCAGCTATGCCCAGCACACTAGGTGCTAACCAACAGTAGCATTACTGAGTACATGAACAAATTTGGGGGCCAGCCCCAGTGGCCTGGTGGTTAAGTTCAGCACATTCTGCTTTGGTGGACCATGTTCAGTTCCCAGGCACGGACCTACACCACTCATCTGTCAGTGGCCATGCTATGGTGGCGGCTCAGATACAAAAAGAGGAAGATTGGGGCCAGATGTTAGCTCAGGGCGAATCTTCCTTGGCCAAAAAAAAAAATTTAAAATATGTGAACTTAAGGCATACTCATTGAAGTATTTTAATTTTTAAAATACCAATACATATCATTATTTGTTTTCTATAGGGAAATAAGGAGAAGGATTTTGGTGGGAATTGTACTCAGCAGAATAAACTGAAATGATGGGTGTCACTAAAGATGTCTAACCAGGACATTGAAATAATATTCTGAGCAATAATTGTGACATTTTAAGGTGTTTATTTCATTTGATGTGTAGCTAATTTAAAAATCCAGGGTTTTTTTCATCACTGTATCCAAGATGCCTTGACATAGGGGAGGGAGGGAACATCTGGAGACCTGATTTACTTGAAAATAAACCAGAGAATCAGCTTTAATCTTAGTCATTTAGTTCTGTTTATTAGGGATGGGTTGTTGAGATTTTTTTGTTGTTATGTAATGAGGCTGTATTTGGATTTATGATGTTTCCATGTCCCCAATATAGAGGCTTTAGTGAAATTGAAAGTAGGTGATATTGAGCATCTTTTAAAAAAAAAAATTTTTTTTGCAGTCGTAATGGTAAGATTGTGAAATTTCAATTGTACATTATTCTTTGTCAGACACTATATAAGTGTGCCCTTTCACGCCTTGTGCCCACCCCCCACCCCCCTTCCCCCTGGTAACCACTAAATTGTTCTCTTTGTCCGTAAGTTTATCTTCCACATATGAGTGAAATCATACGATGTTTGTCTTTCTCTGTCTGCTTATTTCACTTAACATCATACCCTCAAGGTCCATCCATGTGGCTGTGATTGGGATGATTATGTCTTTTTAATGGCTGAGTTGTATTCCATTGTATATACATATATACACCACATCTTCTTTATCCAATCATTGGTAGATGTGCGGTTGGGTTGCTTCCACTTCTTGGCTATAGTGAATAATGCTGCAATGAACATAGGGGTGCATAAGTCTCTTTGAACTGTTGATTTCAAGTTCTTTGGATAAATACCCAGTAGTGGAATGGCTGGATTATGTGATATTTCTACTTTTAACTTTTTGGGAAATCTCCATACTGTTTTCCATAGTGGCTGCACCATTTTGCATTCCCACCAGCAGTGAATTTTCTCTACAACATCTCCAACATTTGTTATTTTTTGTCTTGGTGATTATAGCCATTCTAATGTGCCTAAGATGATCTCTAAGTGTCGTTTTGATTTGCGTCTCCCTGATGATTAGTGATGTTGAACATCTTTTCATGTGCCTGTTGGCCCTCTGTATACCTTCTTTGGAAAAATGTCTGTTCATAACCTCTGCCCATTTTGTGATTGGGTTGTTTGTTTTTTTGTAGTTCAGTTGTATGAGTTCTTTATGTATTATGGAGATACTGAGCCTCTTAATGTCAAGTTCGTATGCCCGATGTGCAGTAAGCCCATCTCTGAGACTTGGAGATGGAGAGAGGTTTATTTGAATTGGCCAAAACAAGAAGTCGAGAGGTTAGGTTCTCTCAAATCCACCTTAACAGGAGAGGAAGGCAGGGGGTTTATAGAGCTAAGGGGGTTGGCAGGAGGAGTTTCAGAGAAACAAAGAGGTGATCCGTATTCCTTTCACTCCAGATGAGCCCTTGGGCAATCTGAGTTCAGGTGTCAGGGGCAGCTGGGGGCTGGTTATTTGGTTGTCCTTAAAGGCATTCCTTTTCTTCTGTAAAAGAAACTCATAAATCCTTGTGACCCTTGAGTTACCCCTCAGGTTAAACACGAAAACAGCAAATTGACAAGATTAACTTCTTTTCATAATAAGGTCGAAAGGTAATCTTATTGAATATTTACAGTAACCCTCAGGTACCAGCTTCATAGCTACTCAGGATATATTAGTTGAGTTGAATTAATTTTGTTCAGGAATTCTGCTGTCCTTTTGTAAACAACTTCCTTATATTTTGGCTTATTCACCCTGATAAAAGCTAACGTTCACCCTGGTAAAAGCTGAAAGCAAAAGATTTAGGTGAAATGACTCATAGCATTTTAGGAGGAATTTACAAAGCTCTGTGTCTCTCGTACTCCCTAAACTGTTCATCCCCCAATGCTCCAGTTTTATCATCTTCATGCATGGTCTCCTTGTATCTTCGTCCTTCTCTTGCAGGCGTTCTTCTTCAAGAAGGTATGTGGCTTTTCTGCCTCATCGTTTCTCCTTTTTTAATGGCTCAACTCATTGGACCGTAGTCCCTATTTTTTTCAGCTTTTGCAGGGCTGTCTCTTATGCTGTGTTGCATTTGGCTGTTCCAGCTAGGTTGGTGAGGGCGGTTGGGAGAACGCACACCCCTGCTGCCTCATGGACTTCGGATTCTGAATTTTCTCGTTTATGACTGCATCCTGGTTCTGTTAATGCTGTTGATCTAAGATGGCCTTGTATGTGCACTGAATTTTAGAAGACTAAGAAAATAGAAGAATGGGAACTTTCTTTGCAGAAGTGGGAAAAACTAAAGGGAGAATAGTTTTGCATAGGGGCATTTGAACTATCATCACTATGTGCTTGTACATGTATGTACTTGTATTGTACATGTATTATACAAGTACATGTATGTACTTGATTTACAAGAACGTAAATCAGTACCTTCTTTTCTCAGTCTGTGTAATGGACAAGTTTATGAAAGATTGTGGAGAGCAGAATTTTATAGAGTCCATAGTTCTTTTTCATTAACCTATTAATTTCAGAGACATATTATGTTAGAGGCTGATTAATATCCAAATGTCAGTGGTCTCTCATGCTCTCCCCATTTAGTCAAGTATACAAAGTCTGTAAACAAGGCTTTGATGCAGCTCTGAGTCTCTGGATCTCTGGTTCTTTGTACAAAGCAGATAAACTGGTAGTTTTATATGTTCTGCAAGTAGAGGTTTTTTTTTTTAAGGCTTATCTTTCCATTGTTCTTTTATAGTGTAAACAGACACATATATATAGATATCCTATCCTGGGAGATAAACAGTAGCACACTGTATATACTTTTCTCCACCTTGCTTTTTTCATTTAACGACATATTCTCGTGATCATTCCACAGTAGTATATAATTCATATATGCCTCAATTCTTTTTTAAAAACTGCCTGGTACTTCATTATACAGTGTTCCATATTTTATTCATTTAATCCCCTGTTGATAGACATTTGGGTGGATTCCAGCATTTTGATATAACTAGTGCTCCATACATACATCTTTTCACATTTTTCACATTTTTGCCAGTAATATTAAGAAATCATTTTCTGGGTTCCTTTTTTTCTTTCTCTACAATTTTTATGTACTTTTACTATTTTTCCCTTTCCTGTCTACTTCTAACTTTTTTTTATTGCCTTATGTCATGTGCTTCTTAGGGATATAGAGAAAAGTGTGGTTTTTAAAAATATATATACATTTTTAAATTTGTGTTAATGGAGTGTTTTTCTTCAGCTGTTTAATAGCTAACTGAAAAAAATAGCTAATTGAATTTTCTATTCTTGAATTAATACCTGATGCATGGACTCATAAAAAAGTTGAAATCAAATTCTGTTCCGATTACCTATGCAAAGTTGCTGCCAATTAAAAGTTTTGCTTACCTGTGATTAGAAATTTCCCTATGTCACTGCTACTATACCTGTCCGAATCTGAGACTGCATCCGTACCACTGAATGCTGAGAAGAAACGTGGAGAACTCAGTCAGCTTTTGCTATCCTGTAGAGCATCTGCTTGTGTTGGTGTATCTCCTTCCAGCACATACTTTTGATCACCTTTTGAAAAACACTTATTGTATCAGTCAGAACTCTTATTAGCAAGCGGCTGAAACAACTCCAATAAAAGGAAGTTAGGTAGCTTACAGAATTGCCAGTAGGTTTGGAGACCCAGAATCAGAGACCAAGGCTGTGCAGCTAGGAACAGTGCCCTTTTGGCCTAAGAAGTACACTGTTGCCACTGAGCACGAGATGTTGCGGCCTGCACTGCCAGCGGTATGAGACACTGGGTGTTGCTGCCCTTGAACCTAATGTTGCTGCAACTTTTTTTCACGAGGGAAAAAAATCATGTAGGTGGCACATAGTAAGTCCTGTGGAAGTGTTAAATAAATAGGTAAAACTACATAAGATAATTTGTGTATCCACTTATAATTTATTTACCCACTTCATCAGCTTTACTCCAATTGTAACAGCTTTTGTTAAGCTGACAGCAAGCAGATGAATGAAGCTATCGCCATTAAACCCTCCTGTTTTGAAATCCCCACTCTTTCCTCAGGATATTTTGCATATTACATGGGACATTAACTGTGTGACAAGAGGGTATATCAATGTGTATATTAATGTTAGTAAAGCTTTTTAATATTTTTTCTACTCCAGTGATCATCTTGTGGACCCCCTGGGTTGGGTGTATCTGCTGTTGGAGACAGCTCTGCTGTTTCTTGTAGTTAGGATTATAGGCACAATTAGAGTGGTAGGTTATCAATAGTGAACTGTAGTTCAGGGTTTGTTTTTGTTTTTGATTTTGTTTTTCTGAGGAAGATTCGCCCTGAGCTCACATCTGTGTCAGTCTTCCTCTGTAAGTGGGTTGCTGCCATAGCATGGCCACCGATCAGTGGTGTGGGTCCATGCCTGGGAACTGAACCCAGGCCGCCAAAACAGAGCACGCTGAACTTAGGCCACAGGGTTGGCTCCTGTAGTTCAGTTTTTAAAATCTATGTGGGAAAAGTCTTAAGGTCACCAAAAAAACTTAAATCATTAATTTACAAGGTTAAATATATAAATAATAAGAAAGAGTTTACTGATAGTGCTTGAAAATTATATAGACATTGAGGGTTTTTTTTTCTTCCTGAGGAAGATTTGTCCTGAGTTAACATCTGTGCCAATCTTCCTCTGTTTTGTGTGTGAGCCACCACCACAGCATGGCCACTGATAGACAAGCAGTGTAGGTCTACACCTGGGAACTGAACCTAGGCTGCTGAAGCAGAGTGTGCTGAACTTAACCACTAGGCCACCGGGGTTGGCCAGACATTGAGGTGTTTTGTTTTTTTTTAAAGATTGGCAGCTCAGCTAACATCTGTTGCCAATCTTCTTTTCTTCTTCTTCCTCTTCTTCTCCCCAAAGCCCTCTAGTATGTTATTATATGTTCTAGGTATAGGTCCTTCTGGTTGTGCTGTGTGGGACACTGCCGCAGCATGGCTTGATGTGCAGTGCCATGTCTGCACCCAGGATCCGAACCGGCAAAACCCTGGGCTACCCAGGTGGAGCACGTGAACTCAACCACTCGGCCATGCCAACCCTGACAATGAGGTTTCTATGTCTCTTGTTCTAGAGACCAGTTCCTTCATTTATAGTTGCATACCCTTTAATGAGTTTCTTTAACTACTGTCAGCCTGGCCAGAATCCAAATAGAAGCTTTTGTTACTCCTCATGTATAATTGTATTAGAAGCTGCAATAGGTAATTTTCTTCTCTTTGTCTCATTTGTTTTCTACAGCTGGCATAACTTTGACAACAGATTGCCTTGAAGATAGCCTCCTTACATGCTACTGGGGCTGCAGCGTTCAGAAATTATATGAAGCTCTGCAGAAGCACTTTTATTGCTTCCGAATAAGCACGCCCCAAGCACTGGAAGATGCTCTGTACAGCGAGTATCTCCATCAAGAGCAGTACTTGTATCCTTTTAGATATTAGACCTTTTATGGAGAAAAGAAAGTATTGTAAGTTATTATTGATCACCTTTGGTATATTACTGTATTTTTGGTTATAGTGGCAATTTACCTTTACATCTTCAAAAGTATTAAAAAGGACAGCAAAGAAGAAATATATTGCCAGTTACCAAGAGATACTAAAATTGAAGACTTTGGTACAGTGCCTAGATCTCGCTATCCATTGGTAGCACTGTTGACTCTAGCTGATGAGGATAACCGAGAAATTTATGATATTGTAAGTAATTTAAAAATTCTAGAAGCATTAATTTTAAGTGATTTGGATGATGGGTCTTAATTATTTGGTGAAATAGAAAAAGTTTTATTTTAATTTCTGAGGATATACATTTGGCCTGGACACTTTATTTTTGAAAAATGAATACATGGGAAGTATACCTGTATGATTTTTATATGTGTAACAGTGCCTTCAGAGTGTAACTTATTTTTTCCGTATGAGTTGCAAGAATATGATTTTATTGAGAAAATAAAAGATATAAGTTAATTTCATTATTCCGTATTCTATCATGTTTACTACATAGAGGAAGTCTGTTGGAAGCATGTTTATTCTTAACATTTTTAGCACTGAATAAACAAGTGTAGTTATCTAAAGTGCTCAAAATGAAGACATTATCCACTTTTTTCTTTGTGTGCTTGCAGTCGTCTTGTTTCCATTATAATCCCTGCTGCACCTACATCTTATATATGTTTGGTCTCTATATTTTCAGTAATTATAGTAATAATTACTTTTCTCATTATGTGCTAATTATTTCTTTAGTCTGGTGGTTTATCCCTGTTAGGAAGTTAAAAGCATCTCAGAGATTTGAGCCCTGACAATCCTCTAAGTATGGTAAAAGCTTGTATATGAAATAAACTTTTGGTGAAATTGTATCATGGTAAGAATGCACTTATACACAATTTACTACTTTTCTAAAGTGTGTGGGTTAGTTATATTCGTTAATAAAGATATGGTAACATTTTTTATGACACTCTGTAATATGCAAAGTACATTCGCTAACGTTAACCTTGTGTGTTAAGGCAAACATCTTTCTTATACAGATTGAAACAGAGTCAGAAGAATCTCAGTCATTCAGGAAGAGATGAGCTTGACTCTGAGCCTTTGTGGTCCTTTTTGTTTTAGATGGGAATGCGTGTCTCCCTGAAACAAGCCTGCACTGAGCTTTGGAAAGTGCAGACCCATACTGGGAAATCTAGGCCCTGCTCCTGTGCACTTAAGCCTCTCTGTGTTTTAGGTTTTTAATCTTATCAAATTGAAGTTCTATTGAGCTGAAGTCAGCTTGTTTTTTCCCGAATAAAAGTCTTATCAATGGCACTGTGTATCCAGAACCTAGCACAGTGCCTGGGACACCGTAGGTGCTCAATAAATTTGATAAGTGGAAAAAAAGTCATAGCCATGTTGGCGAGCCTCCGAGCTGGCAGCAGAACTCCTGGGTTGCGTGTGCATGAAGTAGTGCAGGAGAGCCCTCCTCAGGTGAGGATGGGTAAGCCCTGTGAAGTAGTGTGCAGGAGAGCCCTCCTCAGGTGAGGATGGGTAAGCCCTGTGAAGTGGTGTGCAGGAGAGCCCTCCTCAGGTGAGGATGGGTAAGCCCTGTGAAGTTGGTGTTCCATACTTGCAGCCTCTCCGTTCCTCGTGCTGCCTACCCAGGCACCGCAGCCCTTCTCTCACCGCCGTGTCGCCATCTCTTCTGAGCTCTCCTGCTTCTTTGCTTTCCTTCAAAACAAAAAGGGTCAGAACTGTGCCCTTGCTTCCAGCCCCGCCTCTGCGTTCTGTCCCCTCACTGCTGGTCCTCTCTGTTGACTTGAGGTGCTCAGGGTCTTTGTCTTCTGTATTCCTCCCTCTAGCCAGAGAGGGATTTTGTGTGTGCGGTAAATTTACATAACATAAACTTCAGCGCTGTCACCGCCTTGCAGCGTACAGTTTAGTGGCGTTGTAAACGGGAAAACGTGCTCTCAGGCCCTGAGCCGCCAGAAGTGAAGACTGCCTGTCTCCAGTGTAGCCGTGCAGGCTTGTTCCCACGGAGGGCCTGGGCGCGGGGCCCTCGGGGGAGCAGTCATGTCCTCCTTTCCTTTGAATACTTCTCCCTGCCTGGCTCTTCGTCTGTGTCAGGGTTTGGTTTTGTTTTGTTTTTAATTTATTTACTTATTTTATTGAAGTATAATTGATAGATAGCATTATGTTAGTTTCAGGTGTACAACATAATGATTCAATATTTGTATATGTTGCAAAAGGATCACCACAATAAGTCTAGTCAACATCCATCACCACATAGTTACAAAAATTTTTCTTTCTTGTGATAAGGACTTTTAAGATCTCCTCTCTCAGCAGCTTTCAAATATGCAGTACGTTATTACTGCCTACAGTCGCCGTGCTGTACCTTACATCCCCAGGACTTAGTTATTTTACAGCTGGGTCTGTGTCTTATTCTTCTTATCGGCAGACTCCCTCCCTATTTTCCTGTTAATCCTGGCTTCTCCATCTCTTCTCTCTCAGATTGGGCCTAATATTGGAACTAAAGCATATTTATTAGTATATTTTGTATTAATGTTCTCTGGTCTTAATTTTAGAAGCAAACTGAGCATTTCATAGTTCTTTTTCATATGTGGTTTTTCAATATTTTATCTTGGGGTCAGAAATGCTGAATCTAAAAATTAAACTCTCCCATTCCTATTGTAACAGTAAAAATTACATTTATATAGTGCAATTAGGACCCAGTTTGTTATTTTAGTTAGATAAGGGAAGGCAGGGATTATTGTTCCAAGATTTTGACTTTAAAAATTTTTTCACTTTTATTTAATTACATTAGTTTATTTTCTGTATTATTCAAATAATATGTTTTTGGCAGGCAGTAAAATTAGAAAATCTAGATAAGCCAAAGGGAAAAAAGTATAATCACCTATATTCTATCATACAAAGATAACCACTATGAATATTTGTATCTTTCCAGACGTTTATATATGTAATTTTTTTTTTTGTAAGGAAGATTGGCCCTGAGCTAACATCTGTTGCCAGTCTTCCTCTTTTTGCTTGAGGAAGATTGTTGCTGAGCTAACATCTGTGCCAATCTTCCTCTATTTTACACTGCCACAGTGTGGCTTGATGAGCGGTGCTAGGTCTGCGCCCGGGATCCGAACCTACAAACCCTGGGCTGACTAAACGGAATGCACAAACTTAACCACTATGCCACTGGGCCGGCTCCTATATACGTAATTTTTAAACAAAAATGGGATCAAATTGTACATACTGTTTTGTGGCCTGCTTTCATTTGATAGTATATTTTAAAGATCTTTTCCATATCAACTATGTATCTACAACTACATATATATTTATAACTAGCATGATAGTAGCTTCAGAGGCTTTTAATATTAAATCAGATGACAGGGTTGTGAGTATGAGGTGATAACATTGCTGTTTCTTGCCAGTCCTATCATTTTGATTTAGTATTAAAAGCCTCTAAAGCCATTACCAAATTAATAAATCTTTATAAAGCTGTAAAGAATATTGTATGTTTACAACCATAGTAGGTTTTGTTTTTTAACTTGGACATGATTTCAAAAACTTGCAAAGATAAAAAAGCAAAAGAACACTCATATACCGTTTACCCAGATCTCTTATTGTTAATTGTTAACATTTGCATCATCATTTGCCCATATATGTATGTGTGTCACATATATATATATTTTTTTAATGAATGATTTGAGAGTAAATTGTATACACGATGATTCTTTATCCCTGCATACTTCAGTGTGTATTTCCTAATAGGGATGTTCTAAGCACAGTATAGTTATCCACATTGTAAATCCAGCATTGAGGTAATATTGTATCCAGTCTATCACCTCTCACGGTGTTCTTACAACTTTTCCTTCTGGTACAGACCAGTCTGGAGTCAGATACTGTATTTGTCGTGTCTCTTTAGCCTCCTTTAATCTGGAACATTTCACAGCTTTCCTTTGTCCTTCATGGTGTCAGCATTTTTGCAGAACGCAGTTGCATATGCGTTGTAGAGTAGAACGTTCCTTTGTTTTGTCTGTCGCACGGCTGTCAGGATGAGGTTGGAGCTCTGCACTGGCAGCCCGTGTGTGCGCAGGTGGTGATGTGGGCTTTCAGGGCATCGCCTCTCCAGGCGTGTGGGAGTCTCTTCCCTCATTGGTGATGTCAGTTGTGGTCTCTCGGTCAAGATGCTGTCTAGTTTCTCCACTCTTCCTTTTTTTCCATCCCTTGCAAATAATAAGCAGTCTCTGGGAAGGCCCTTGAAGATCACGCAGATATCCCACTCTCTATCAAAAATTCCTGTCCACTGATGATTCTTACCAGATGTATCTTTACTGTGATGGTTACAAAATGGTTATTTTTCCAACTCCAGCCCTCCAATCAGCCCTCAGCATTCTGCTAGAGGTAAGAGACCTCCCTTTTATTTCTTAGTTTATTTATTGTTATCCATAAAGCCTTAGGAATTCCTTTTTTTCCCAGTGGTTTATAATTCATTACTGAATTTAATTATTTTTGCTCAAACTGCCCTCTCCCTACTTCCTGCCCAAGACCGAGAGTTTGTTAGCAAATACCGTGTCCATAAATTACTTGGATTCGTTCTCCCAAAAGTCCAAAAACTATCTAAAGAAGCGTACTCATATGTCACTCGCTTCCATATCTCCTCCCCTGGTTCTTACACACCCCAGTCCTTAGAGATAACCAGGTTCATTGTTTCTCATTTATACTTCTTATGTTTCTTATTGTAATGATAAGAAGATGCAGATATCGATAGATAGAGATACATAGATTTATAAGTGCTTATATTTATATCATATATATATTCTTTGTATATATAATATATATATTTCTTCTTGTTTTCTCTCTTTCTTACGTAAAAGGTAGCACACTATACATGTTCTTGCTTTTTTCACTCTATAACATCTCCTGGAAATCCCTCCGAATTCGCCCTGGAGCTCCTCCTCACTTTTCCAGCCGCACAGCGCTCCATTGTGTGTAGGGTGCGGGCACCATGGTTAGTCAGCCAGTCTCCTGTGGTTGGAGATTCAGGGAGTTTCCAGTATTCTCCAATAACAAATAATCTTTCGCTGAATAATCTGTGCGTATGTATTTTAGTATTGTTGAGGTTGTGTGGTTGAAGGGTAGATGCATGTCCTTCTGTTACATATTGCCAAATTCCCCTCCACTGGGCTGGCACCTTTGGGGTTGTGCCTTTTGTTTTTTTAACACATTTCCACCAGCAATATATGAGAGTGACCTACTTCTCCATAGAGTGTGTTGACAAGCTTTTGAGTTTTTGTTAATCTGGTAAGTGAGAAATGCTATCTCAGTGAAGTTTTAATTTGCACTTAGCATATTCTGAGTGAAATTAAACATCTTTTAATATTGCCAAGGACCATGTTTTTATCTTTTTGTGAATTGTCTGTTCATGTCTTTTGCCCATTTTTCTACAGGACTTTTGTCACTTTTTCTTAAATTTGTAAATGTTCTTCATAAATTAAGAATATTACCCCATAGCCTGTGATATACATGGTGAACTTTTTTTTTTAACGATTTTATTTTTCCTTCTTCTCCCCAAAGCCCCCTGGTACATAGTTGTGTATTTTTAGTTGTGGGTCCTTCTGGTTGTGGCATGTGGGACGCTGCCCCAGCACAGCCTGATGAGCGGTGCCATGTCCACGCCCAGGATCCGAACCGGTGAAACCCTGGGCCGCCGAAGCAGAGCGCACGAAACTAACCACACGGCCATGGGGCCGGCCCCCATGGTGAACTTTTTATTCGGTTGTCATATGTCTTTTGACTTTGCCTATGGTGCTTTTTGTCATGCAAGTTTTAAATTTTTTGTAGTCACATTTGTCAAATTTGTCTACCTCTGGGTTTGAGTAATAGTTAGAAAGTCTTTCCCTACACTGACACTAAAAAGGAATTCACATGTTTTCTGCTAGTACTTGTGTAGTTTTATTTTTTACAATTAGATCTCTTGTGCTTTGGAGTTTATTCTTATGTATGATATGAGGAATACATCTAATTTTATATTTTTCCAAATAGCTGTCTTTTTGTCCCAATAGTTTCTATTATTAAAAAGTCTCCTTTGCCCATTGATTTGAAATGCCATCTTTGTCATATTTGGGTCTGTTTCTAGACTGTTTATTCTGTTCCATCCATCTATTCATGTTCCAGTACCACAGTGTTTTAATTTTAGAGGCTTTGTAATATATTTTAATATCTAACTCATCTTTTTTTTTTTAGGCAGATTGTCCCTGAGCTAACATCTGTTGCCAATCTTCCTCTTTCTCTCTTTGTTTTTTTTGCTCCTCAAAGCCTCACTACCTAGTCTGGTTCTTCTATGTGGGATGCCGTCACAGCATGGCTTGATGAGCCATGCGTAGGTCCGCACCCAGGATCCAAACTGGTGAACCCCAGGTCACCAAATTGGAACACACAAACTTAACCACTCAGCCACAGAGCCTGCCCCTGTGTGTTAATATCTGACTACGCTTAGTCCCCCTCATGGGTTTCTTTTCACTATTTTCCTAGCTATTATTATGTGTTATTTTTCCATATGAGAATTGTAGAGTCAACTCATAGCTCTGTAAGAAAGCTCATTAGTATTTTTGTTGGGATCATATTAAATTTGTAAATTTGAGTATAATTAAAATAATTCTGGCAAAAACCTATCAGTAACTGGTTCCTCTTTAGTGACTATGATTTTAAAAAAATTAGTGTAACTTTTCCAATTTATCAACCTCTTCTTTTTATTTAAGCATTTTTCACATATCTATGAAATAATATAAGGAAGTTAAGTACTGACCAGTGTTCAATTTTTATTTTAGATTTCCATGGTGTCAGTAATTCATATTCCTGATAAGACTTATAAACTTTCCTGTAGAATATTATATCAGTATTTACTCCTGGCTCAAGGTCAATTTCATGATCTTAAGGTAAGTTGTACCCTATAGTCTTATCTCTGTCCCTTTTGTTTTAAGAGTTTTGAAGAATGAACGTTTGTAAAGAAAGAATAGTAGTTTTCAGTTAGTTATCATATAAGTTAACTATTATTTGCCATTAGATTTGCGAGCTCATAAATTTTGAGCAGCTCTTATGACCCCCGATTTAAGAGTAATTGTCATTAAACTTGTTTCTTTGATTTTCAGCAACTTTTCATGTCTGCAAATAATAATTCCGCTCCCTCCAGTAATTCCTCTCCGGAAGACAAAAGTGCAGACCGAAGTCTGTTGGAAAAGGCTGGACTGTCTGAAGGCGAGCTGGAGCCTCCTGAGGAGAGCAGCAGGGACTGTGTCGTGTGCCAGAACGGGGCTGTGAACTGGGTGCTGCTGCCGTGTCGGCACGCGTGCCTGTGCGACGGCTGCGTCAGGCACTTCCAGCAGTGCCCCATGTGCAGGCAGCTTGTTCAGGAATCCTTTGCACTTGGTAGTCAAAAGGAGCAAGATAAAGACAAACTGAAAAAAACTCTTTGAGGATGTCATTACATCCTCAAGTTGAGAAGTACACTTTCCACTGAAGATGCAGAAATTTGTGTTCTTGGAATTCATCATAACATGGAATCTACAGTGTTGACCATCAACAAAAATTCTATTTTAACTTCCTGTTTGTATGGATGGTGGCAATTAATTATTTCTTCTTGTTCAGTATGGTGAATACTGGAATACTATCTGTGTTAATACATAAAATTCATTCAACTCTTGAGAAGAATGTAAATGTTTAGCCTTTTATCAGCTAGAGGGTTTTGTATAAGGTTGATTAGAAAAATTCTGAAAAGCAATCCATCAAAAATTTCTGAGGAGGTAAAAGTCTTAAGATTTCTGAATGTTTTCCTTAGATGTAATCTGGAGTGCAGTTGAGAAAAAACTGAATTCTTCTTAAAGTAATTGTATGTTCCTCACTTTACAAAGGAGTTGAAAAGGGCTTCTAACTTTAAATCCTTTCCTGAAATATCAGTTTTTATAAATATCCATCTATTTGGCTTCTAATTTTCCTTATAATCATAGTCACATAAACTCATCTTAATTTTTAAATATAGCTTATTAAATCATAAATGCAAGAAACAATTCTTGACTGCTCTCAGTTTGTCAGATTAAAATGATACTCATTTATAGGAAGCAGATATATAAAACATGGATAATAAAATTTCTTGGATAATTAAATTTATTGTCAGCTGTGATTAGATGACCAGCATGGGACCTACCAGGGGAAATTTGTGAGACTCTCGAGGCCTTCCCTCACGTTTCCTCCTGCACGGTGGATCCATCCAACACTGGAGGGGTTTTGGAACCAGAAAAATTGTTGAAAGAAACAGCTTTTTTTCTAGTGTGTTTTTATTCCAAATAAACCCATATCCTTCCGAGTGTAACCTACCTCGTTATCTCTTGTGACATCCTCATAAGAGTGGAGGAAGCTGATAGGAAAAAGCCCCATCCCCAACTCTTTCCAAGGTGACTGAGAAGAAAGTGAATCAGAACTTCCTGTGTCTTCAGTGGAATTACCTTCAACTCACCAAGAAACTAGATCACAGTAAATAAACTATGACATCCAGGGAGATTTTCAAGCCTTTTTTGTCCTGTTTATATTAAGAATGATGCCTTGTCCTTGTGTCAGTGTTTTCATGTAATACCATTTCATTCCAATCAAATATAGCACTCTGAAAAAGACATTACCTATTTTCATTTTATAAACCAAATCAAACTTTGATCTGCATTTAACAGCTATGTAATAAATATCTTGTAGGGGCAGATACCTTTTGGGAGTCTGGGTTACAAAGAATCAGGCAGGCCTCCTGACCTCATAGTATCCATGCCAGAAGCACATGCTCACCTCAGAAATTCCTAAGGCCATGTGCTGACCCTGCCATGGGAAGCGGGGCGTCCACAGCTCCCGTGCCTGCTGCCGTCAGCCAGCAGTTCTCTGGGAAACCCACTCTGTGGTGTCAGTGTGGGAGATGCTCAGATCATTTCCCCGGTCCTAGTCCACCTGCTTCCCTTTACAGATCCGTTTGCACCTAAACTGCCCTAGACACATAGTTGCTTTCTCATCTGAGATACATTCCACCTGCAGTCTTACTCCATTTTTCATAGCTTTTTATTGTAGTAAAAGGTTCATAACATAAAATTCAGCATTTAACCATTCTTTAGTGTACAATTCAGTGATACTAAGTACATTCACATTGTTCTGTTATTGTACCATCACCAGTATTCAGCTTCAGAACTTTCCATCATCCCAGACTGAAACTCTACCCATCAAACGCTGACACCCCATCCCCTCCCTGCAGCCCTGGTACCCACCGTTCTGCATTCTGTGTCTGTGAATATGACTACTTTAGGTACTTCATATATGTGGAATCAACAATATTTGCTGGCTTATTTCACTGAGTATGTTTTAAAGGTTCATCTGTTTTGTAGCATGCATCAGAATTTCCTTCCTTTTTAAGGCTGAATGATACTCCATTTTATGTACGTACCACATTTTGTTTATCCATTCAACCATCGTTTTTCATAACTCTTAAAGATGATTTGTCCTGCTGTGAAAGTAATTCTTTCCTGCCCTCAGGGGTAATAATATGAGGAATTTGGTAGGTAATCAAGTAAAAACAAGAGGCTTATGTCAGAATTTGCTGACAGCAGTGAATAAGTGACGTTTTGTGAGAACGTCTATAAAAGCATTTTATTTGAATAGATTATTGGATAAAATATTTGGTTTGTATAGATTAGTTGCTGCTTTCCAAAAATCCCAATCAGGGCTCCATTAAGCAGACTTGACAGGTGACTAGCCATCTCCTCCTTCTGTGATGCTTTCTTCCCAACTTGGTGCCTGTGAGAGTTCTTAAGGTCTAAAGCGGCTCTGGGGGAGGAACTTAAAAACGGTTACTTAGAGACTACAACATAAGTCATTGAATTATCTCCCATGGGGCTATCGTATTTTTGGTGTCTTCCCATTGATTGTGGAGTGAAGAGCTCTGTCTTGGCTTGTGGGAATTTGAAGCATCAGCATGGACAAGCTGGGGTTTGGGCAGGGTAGAAGGACCCTGTACTCTCTCTCAGTCCTGCCTCAGACAGGTCCTAGACCTCTGAATAATTCCTCAACTCCATTTCCCAGATTTTGAACACCGAATCCCCCTCGCGCTCTCTCCATCTCTCTCTCTCTCTCTATATTTTCCTCTTGAATCTTTTCTTCCTTGTCATCATGATTTCTAGTTCCTGGGTCCTTGAGTGTATTGAATAATTCATTAACTTCCCCCTGGGTTCCCTGCTCAACTATTTCAAATGTGTTTTTGTCTTATCTTGCTTTCTTGACCTCTCCACTCTACCTGCCCCCACCAACCCACAAACTTGGCTTAACTTTATGTCTTTACTGCTGTTGCCACAGAAGGTCAAGTGGCCTAACCAATTCAGGGAGTTCACCTCCAAGCCATGTTGTTTAGTTGCGTACAGGCCTTCACTGCTGGTCAACAATCCTTTTATTTTTTCTCCTAGTGGACCCCATAGCAAACTCCCGATAGCTGTTTCTCTTCCACTCTTCTCAATTCTGTTCCCCACCACTGCTGCGTCACTTTAGCAAAGAACCTTCGAGAGCAGTATGATGTGGTATGGAGGTTAAGATGATAGATGCCGAAATCAGATGTCTTGGGTTTTTACCCCAGCTCTGCCACTTGTCCTTTGGACAAATTGCTTAACCCCACTCTGCTTCACTTTCTTCATTTATAAAAATGGTGATAATAGAACCTCTACCTTTGGGCAGTTGAGAGGATTACACCAGTTAATAGGTGTGAAGTGCTTAGACCTGTGCATAGCACATAGCCCTATGTGTGACAGGTATTACTACTTTGTTTAGTTATTCAAAGCCTGTAGACATTCTTTTATTTCTTCCCCCAAAGAGGAGGTGTATTATATCTACTTTTGAGGCCAACACTGTACTAGTGTTCTTGATCTAATCTCTGCTCCCTGAACTCACTTGATTATTCATTCGATAATTAATTATTGAGTGCCAAAGACATTACAGATTATTTGGGCATGAGGATATAGCAGTGAAAAAAATAGGCAAAGCCCCTTGTCTCTCGTGGAGCTTAGATTCTAGAGAGAGACTGACAAATTGGTAGGAAAATATATCAGGTGGAGGTCAGTGCTCTGAAGAAAATCAAGGCTGGGATGAGTGAGTAGGGGATAGGAAGGACGGGCGGGGTTACTGCTCAGACACGATGGGCAGGGAAGGGCTCATCGGGAATTTTAGTAGAGACCTGAAGGAGGCCAGGAAGTGAGCCGTGTGAATCTCTGGGCAAAGAGGCCCTAACAACTACAAGGCTGAGAGTTGCAATGTACTGAGAACGGAATGACTGGAAAACCAGTAGGTTTGGAGGAAAAGAGCAATTTTGCTTTTGTTTGGTTTTAGATGCCAGTTGGAAATCCAAGTAGGAATGTCAAATTAACAGGTGAATTTAGTACTCTGAAGTTCAGGGGAGAGGTTGGGCTGAAGATAGAAATTTGGGGGTCATTATCGTGGTATTTAAAGGCATGAGTCTGCATGAGATGGCCAAGGGGGAGAGCGCAAGAATGGAAGTGGCCCACGGACTCAGTGGGTTCTCCAACGTTCAGGGAGGTTAGGGAGGAACCAGTAGACTGAGAAGGAGCAGACGGTGAGGTGGGAGGAAACTGGAAGAGTGGTCTTCACAAACCATTCCCAAAGGGAGTGGTATCACACCACCATTTTATTATGCTCACAGATTCCGGGGTCAGGTATTGGGACAGGACATAGCAGGCATGGATGGGCCTGCCTGGGGCCTTAGTTGGGAAGACTCACATGACTTGGGCTGACTCAAAATGAGCTGAGGGGCTTCTTCACTCACGTATTTGGTGCCTGGGCTGTGATGACTCGAAAGCTGGGCTGAACCAGGACAACATGTGGCTTCTCCATGTGGCTTGGACTCTGTCACAGCCTCGTGGTCTCACGTAGCCAGATTTCATAAATGAGGGCTCTGGATTCCAAGAGCGGTTTTCCTAGAGAACAAGGCAAAAGCTGCATGCCTTTTTTGTTTTGTCTTTTTCTCTTTAATAGCTTAATGGAGATATAGTCTACGTACTATACAATTCCCCCACTAAAAATGTACTGTTAAATAGTATTCATGTACCCAGAGTTTTTCAATCACTACTACAGTCAATTTCAGAACAGTTTAATTACCCCCGAAAAGAAACCTTGTGCACATTAGCAGTCATCCCCAATCACTGCCATCTTCCCCCAACCTAGGCAACCACCAACCTACTTTCTGTCTCTATAGGTTTGCCTATTCTGGACATTTCATGGAGTGGAGTCACATGTAGAACCACAAGTGGAATCATACAATATGTGGCCTTTTGTGACTGGCCACAAAATCTCACTTAGCATAATGATTTTAAGGTTCATCCATGTTATAGCATGAGTTAGTATTTTATTCCTTTTTATTGCCAAGTAACATTCCATTGTATAGATATACCACTTTCTGTTTATCCATTCATCAGTTGATGGACATTTGGATTTTCCCACTCTTTGGCTATTATGAATAATGCTGCTGTGAACATTGATTATAAGTCTTTGTGTGGACGTATGTTTTAATTTCTCTTGTGTATATACCTACAAGCGGAAGTGCTGGGTCATGTCATAACTCTATGTTGAACATTTTGAGGAACTTCCCAACTGTTTTTCAAAGTAGCTGCACCATTTTATGTTCTTACCAGCAATGTATAAGGGTTCCAATTTCTCCACATCCTCATCAACACTTGTTATTAGCTTTTTGGTTATTGCCATCCTAGTGTGTAGTAATGGCATGACTGTGGGAGTTTTAAAATAATTTTTAAAAATGTAATTGTGGTAAAAAAAATACATAACAAAATTTACCATCCTAACCGTTTTTAAGTGTTGCAGTTTAGTAGTGTTAAATATATTCGCATTCTTGTCCAATGGATCTCCAGAACATTTGCATCTTCCAAAACTGAAACTCTATATCTGTTAAACAATAACTCTCCATTTCTGCTTCACCCCAGCCCCTGGCAACCACCATTCTGCAGTATATTTGTGGTTTTGAATGCATTTCCCTAGTGGCTAATGATGTTGAGCATCTTTTTGTGTGCTTATTAGCCATTTGTATATCTGGTCAGATCTTTTGCCCATTTTTAAATTGGGGTGACTTTTTATTATTGACATAAAAATTTGTATTCTATGTACAAGTTCATCAGATATTTGATTTACAAACATTTTCTCCCATTCTGTGGGTCGTCTTTTCCCTTTCTTAATGGCATTCTTTGAAGTGCAAAAGCCTTAAATTTTGATGTCTTAAGTTTTGATAAGTCCAACTTATCTATTTTTTTCTTTTGTTACTTGTGCTTTTGGTGTCATATCTGTGAAGGCTTTGCCTAACTTAAGTCACGAAGATTTGCTCATAGATTTTCTTCTAACGGTTTTATCATTTAGGTCTGTGATCAGTTTTGAGTTAAATTTTGTATTGGTACAAGGAAGGGGATTCACCTTCATTCTTCTGCATGTAGAAATCCTCAACAAAATATTAGCAAACCTGAATTCAACAATACGTTAAAAGAATCATATACCATAATCAAGTGGAATTTATTCCAGGCATGCAAGGATGATTCAACATATGCAAATGAATCAATATAATACACCACATTAACAAAATGAAGGATAAAAATCATACAAACATTTCAGTAGATGCAGAAAAAGCATTTGACAAAATTCAACATAGATTCATGATGAAAACTCCGAACAAATTGTGTATAGAGGGAACGTGCCTCAACACAGTAAAGGCCATATCTGACAAGCCCACAGCCAACATCATTCTCAGCAGTGAAATGCTGAAAGCTTTTCCTCTAAGATCAGTAATAAGACAAAGGCACTCACTCTCACTACTTTTATTCATTGTACTGGAAGTCCCAGCCAGATCACTTAAGCAAGAAAGAGAAAGAAAGGCATCCAAACCGGAAAGGAAGAGGCAAAAGTGTCTCTTTTTGCAGATGATGTGATATTATGTAGAGAGAACCCTAAAAGCACCACCAAAAAACTGTTAGAACTGGGGCTGGCCTGGTGGCGTAGTGGTTAAGTTCAGGCACTCTACTTTGGCAGCCTGGGGTTCACAGGTTCGGATCCCAGGTGCAGACCTAGCTCTGCTCATCAAGCCATGCTCTGGTGGCCTCCCATATAAAGCAGAGGAAGACTGGCACAGATGTTAGCTCAGCAGCAATCTTCCTCAAGCAAAAAGAGGAAGATTGGCAACAGATGTTAGCTCAGGGCCAATCTTCCTCACACACACACACACACACACACACACACAACTGTTAGAACTAATAAGCAAATTCAGTAAAGCTGCGGGATACAAAATCAACATACAGAAATCGGTTGCATTTCTATACACTAACAACAAACTATCAGAAAGAGAAATTAGAAAGCAATCCCACTTACAGTTGCATCAGAAAGAATAAAATACATAGGAATAAATTTAACCAAGATCTGCATCTGAAAACTATGACATTGTTGAAAGAAATTGAAGAAGACACAAATAAATGGAAAGATATTCCATGCTCATGGATTGGAAGAATTAACCTTGTTACAATGTTCATACTACCCCAAGCAATCCTGCAGATTCAGTGCAATCCCTATCAAAATTCCAATGGCATTTTTCACAGAAATAGGAAATACAATCCTAAAATTTGTATGGAACAACAAAAGACCCCCAAAAGCCAAAGCAATCTTGAGAAAGAAGAACAAAGCTGGAGGCATCACACTTCATCATTTCGAAATATATTACAAAGCTGTAGTAATTGAAACAGAGTAGTATTGGCATATGGATCAATGGAGCAGAACAGAGAGCCCAGAAATGAACCCATGCATATATGGTCAATTAATTTACGACAAAGGAGCCAAGAATATGCAATGGGGAAAGGACAGTCTCTTCAATAAATGGTGTTGGAAAAACTGGACAGCCACATGCAAAAGAATGACCCTAGACCACTGTCTTGCACCAGACACAAAAATCAACTCAAAATGGGTTAAAGTCTTGAACATAAGACCTGAAACTGTAAAACTCCTAGAAGAAAACCTAGGGGGTAAGCTCCTTCACATTGGGCTTGGTAATGATTTTTTGGATTTCACAAAAAAAGTAAAGGCAACAAAAGCAAAAATAAACAAGCGAGACTACATCAAACTAAAAGCTTCTGCACAGCAAAGGAAACCATCAACAAAATGAAAAGGCAATCTATATATTGGGAGAAAATATTTGCAAATCACATATCTGATAAGGAATTAATATCCAAAATACGTATGGAACTCATACAACTCAATAGCAAAAAGACAAATAATCCAATTAAAAAGTGGGCAAGGGGTGCTGGCCCGGTGGCTGAGTGGTGAAGTTCGCGCGCTCTGCTGCAGTGGCCCAGTGTTTTGTTGGTTCGGATCCTGGGCGCAGACATGGCACTGCTCATCAAGCCATGCTGAGGCAGCATCTCACATGCCACAACTAGAAGGACCCACAACAAAGAATATACAACTATGTACCGGGGGGCTTTGGGGAGAAAAAGGAAAAAAATAAAATCTTAAAAAAAAAAGTAATTATTTAAAAAAAAAAAAGTGGGCAAGGGACTTGAACAGACATTTCTCTTAAGAGGATATTCAAATGGCTGACAGGTACATGAAAAGGTGCTCAACATCACTAATCATCAGGGAAATGCAAACCGAAACCACAATGAGATATCACCTCACACTTGTTAGAATGGTTATTACAAAAAAGATAAGAGATAACAAGGGTTGACAAGGATATGGAGAAAAGAGAACACTTGTGCAGTGTTGGTGGGAATGTAAATTGGTGCAGCCACTGTGGAAAACAGTATGGAGTTTCCTCAAAACATTAAAAATAGAACTACCATATGATACAGCAATTCCACTTCTGGGTATATATCTAGAATGAAATAAAATCACTGTCTCAAACAGATACCTGCACCCCCTTGTTCATTGCAGCATAATTTAAAATAGTTAAGACATGGAAACAGCCGAAGTGTCCATTGACAGAGGACGGGATAAAGATGTGATACACACACACACACACACACACGGAATATTATTCAGTCACGAGAAAGAAGGAAATCCTGCCATTTGTGGCAACATGGATGGACCTCGAGGACATTATGCTAAGTGAAATAAGTCAGACAGAAAAAGACAAATACTGGGGCCGGTCCCGTGGCCGAGTGGTTAAGTTCACGCGCTCTGCTGCGGCAGCCCAGTGTTTCACCAGTTTGAATCCTGGGCGCGGACATGGCACCGCTCATCAGGCCATGCTGAGGTGGCAGCCCACATGCCACAGCTAGAAGGATCCACAACTAAAAATGTACAACTATGTACCGGGGGCTTTGGGGAGAAAAAGGAAAAATAAAATCTTTGAAAAAAAAAAGACAAATTCTGCATGATATCACTTATATGTGGAATCTTAAAAAGAAAAAAGGGCAAACTCATAGACACAGAGAGTAGAAAAACAGTTGCCAGGGGCTCGGGGGTGGGGGAAATAGGGAGAGGTTGGCAAAAGGGTACAAGCTTTCAGCTCTAAGGTGAATAAGGTCTGAGGAGCTAATGTACAACATGGTGACTATAGTTGATAACACTGTATTGTACAATTGAAATTTGCTAAGAGAGCAGAACTTAAATGTTCTCACCAAAAAAAAAAAGGACAAATATGTAAAGTAACGGATGTGTTAACTAGATGGCAGGGATCCTTTCACTAAAAAAAAAAGTAGAAGAATATGGTTGGAGAAGAATTGCAGGCAGCGCATAGAAACAATTCTCGAGAATTTTGTTATAAAGAGCAGGGAAACGCTGTGGTAACTGTAGGAGGATAGGGGTTTACTGGCGTTTAATTTTGAGATGGGAGAAAATAGCAGCATGTTTGAATGCCCTTGAGAATGATCCAATAGAGAGGGAAAAATTGATGATGCTGGGGATCATAGTAACGATTGCTGGAGTGATGTCCTTGACAAGGCAAAAGAACACCAGCACAGCTCCTTTCTCTGCATTTTCAGACTAACTTACTTCAGCCTCAAATTTGAGAAGTACCAGGATTGGAGGTGGTTTGAAGTGTAGCAATCTGCAAAGTAGATGTGGGGAAAATATTGGAACTCAGTTTTATTTTTACCTGCATAGGAAATGAAATTTTACTAATCTTGGGTTAGCTGCAGAACATGTCAATCACTTATAAATAAATATGTGAGTTTGGAGGATGATTTAGAGTTGGAACTGGGGGAAGACTAAAGGTGGGAAAATCAGGATCGGATACTATCACAGTACTCCAGTTGAGAAACAATAAGGACCTAAGGACTTGATAAAATTTTTTTTTTTTTTTAAAGACTGGCACCTGGGCTAACAACTGTTGTCAATCTTTTTTTTTCCCTCTGCTTTATCTCCCCAAACCCCCCCTGCACACAGTTGTATATCTTAGTTGCAGGTCCTTCTAGTTGTGGGATGTGGGACGCCGCCTCAACGTGGCCTGACGAGTGGTGCCATGTCTGAGCCCAGGATCCAAACCCTGGGCCGCTGCAGCGGAGCGTGAGAACTTAACCACTCGGCCACGGAGCTGGCTCCAGGACTTGATAAAATTTTGATCGTAGAGATGAGGACTCTAGGATAGCTCTTACGCTTCTGGCTTGGGTAAAGTGAACGATAACAGTTAGTGGAACTGGGAGCATGTGTCTACTTTCTCCATTGGATTGTTGTTCCCTGGAGGCCGGACTCTGTCTTATTCATGCTTGTACCCCCTCAGAACACCATTCTTTTATTCAACAACTGCTTAGAGGGTCTTCTTTGAATTGGCTGCTGTTCTTCGTGCTAGAGAGAGAGGATGAACAAGATACTCAAGGTCTTTGCCCTCATGGAACTCACTTGGATGCGTGGGGGCACTAACAATGAACAGTAAATAAAAAAATAAGACGATACTGCTTTTGCTACATACTACAAAGAAAACAAACAAGTTAGGATGAAATTGTAGATAGGATGGTGTCAGGAAGCTCTCTCTGAAGAGCCTACAATTGAGCTGAGCCCTGAGGGTTAAGAGGGAACCAGCCTTGTCAAGAGCCTGGGCACAGCATTTTGGTGGAAAGAACAGAAAGTACAAAGTGAAAAAGAGCTTGGGTGTTAGAGGAACAGAGAAAGGCCTGTGTGACTGGAACTGAATAACGAGGAGGAGACACGTGGATGGGGCTGGAGGGGGTCAGGTCTTTTTGGCCGTGGGCAGGAGTCAGGATTGTCTTCTCTGCAGTGGGGCGTCATTGGAGAGTCGAAGCAGAGAGGTGGCCTTGTCCACGCGGCACTTTTAGAAGACAGAGGGGGAAGGGAGGAATGCATTCCGGGACCGGGGGTAGGCGTGAAGTGCAGATCAAGAGTTCTGTTTTAGACATTTCAAATTTGAGATGTGATGTTAAGCCTGCCTTGTTTGTTTTATTTCAGTAGGTGAAGCTCCGGCATGTCATCTCTTCTGTCTTTATCATAGCTAGGTCCTCAGAAGCTCTTCGAATCCGGACCAGGCATAGACTGAGTCGATTAGCCAGGTGAGCAGGAGGAGGAGGAATAGCTCTCATGTACTTTCTATGCTCCAAGCACTTGGTGTTTGTGCCAGTGATTAAGCTGTTGCCCCTCAGCTCCAAGCCCACCCCTCTATGCTCTGCTTTGTGATGCTGGGGCAGACGCTGCAGACCACATTTGTGCTTTGCCATGGGCTCCCTATGAGGCTTTGCAAATCAGAGGAATAGAGGGGGACTGGAAGATCGCTTCTTCACCTTGGCAGTGGTGGTTGATTCCAGGAGCAGCAGCTGAATCCAGCTCGCACTTCCTCCAACTTGTGCCAAACCTGCTTCCTCACCCCTCCCACTCAGGACACCAACCAGCCCCAGCCTGACAGAGCGCCCCTCCTCAGAGCTCTGGGCGGTTCCACTCTGTGGGGTCCCTCTTCCAAATTTCCATGTTTTTGTAATTCCAACTTCTTTGCTTTTGCCCCAGCCCTGTGCATGGTAGCTGCTTCCTGTAGTGGATACCTCTGAGACATGTTCATGTTCTCCTTTTGACTTTTCAGTTAACAACTCTTTATATTAATAATCTCTGACAAAAATAGTCGTTATGTTTTCTGTCTCCTGACTGGGCTCTAATTGATACAATTAGATATTATCTCCTATAAGCTGTCTCAATTCACTAAAGTAGACAGAAAACCGAGACCAATTAAAGATAAACAGCCCATGTGACACAACTGCGAGGTGGCAGAGTTGGGATTTGAACCCAGTTTTGCATGAAGCTTGGGTTCTTAATCACTGGTCTCCTTCCTGCATTGTCTGAAAAACCCATGGTTTTTCAACATTGAACTGTAGGTACAATTTTAAAATTCTTTCACCTTTGTTTTTCTTGCAGAGAAGGATTTGCCCTGAGCTATCTCTTGCTAAGCTTCCTCTTTTTTCTTTTTCCTCCCCAAAGCCCCACTGCGTGGGTGTATATCCTAGCTGTAAGTTCTTCTAGTTCTTCTGTCTGAGCTGCCACCACAGCATGGCAACTGACAGACCAGTGGTGTGGTTCTGCAACTGGGAACCAAACCTGGGCCACCAAAGCGGAGTGCGCTGAACTTAACCACCAGACCATCAGGGCTGGCTCTCTTTCATCATTTTTATTGCTTTTCTCAAGACTATTATCAGCATTTCCAAAAACATATCCCAGGCAACACTCTACTACTCGACCTGTGAAGAATGGGTTCTGGGCTCAAGTAAGTGTAGGACCTGCCATGCAAGATACTTTCCAGAAGAGGCACAATGAAAATTAGCATAATAAAGGGTCTGAGAAATCTTGCAATACAATTTAAATATGTAACTAGGCAGTTTCTCATAAGTTTTCTGCCTGGGAACAATCCAAGGATGTGGAAAATGTGGGCTTAATCACTGTCTAGTCTGATGTGTCCCCTGCAACAATAGGTAGGACCTGGTTAGGAGAAAGTTGTTGACGCCAGTAATCGTGGGATAGTCTCATTGTACAGAGGTGCTTTAAAGAACATTGGAGAAGAAGAGTCTGACCTTTGTTTAGGTTATAGAAATATGACCTTCGTTCTGTACATTTTAAAATTTCAACCATTTAAACCTGCGGACACGTTTCAATTGCACTTGTGGTTGAAAAAGATATTGGCAGTTCTTGAATCAATTATCAAGATGAAAATAAAGATTTGATGACTTCTAGAACAAGTAATTTTTACTTGCTTTCATGCCAATCTGGCACAAGTTATCCCTCCAAAACATCTAAGGTCCCACTTTTGTAATCCCGATCTATATAAATCCTGTAAGTAGGAGTAGTTTTACAATGATTGTATTTAACCTTCTGACTGGGTTTATTTGAAAATTTATCTATGATACCTTATGAGATGTTTTACTGTAAAAATTTTTAATTAACATTTCACATATTTATTTATTTATTTTTATTTCTTTTTAGATTTGGTTGCTAATATTTTCTTAAGTGGAAAAAGCATTTTATATAAAAATTCCAGATTTCTTTATTTTTTTACTTTTTATTAAGATTATGATGGTTTACAACCTTGTGAAATGTCAGTTGTACATTATCGTTAGTCATGTTGTAGGTGCACCACTTCACCCTTTGTACCCTCCCCCCACCCACCCTTTCCCCTGGTAACCACCGGTCAGTTCTCTTTGTCTCTATGTTAACTTCCGCCTATGAGTGGAGTCATACAGAGTTCGTCTTTCTCTCTCTGGCTTATTTCACTCAACATAATACCCTCAAGGTCCATCCATGTTGTTGTGAATGGGGCTATTTTATCCTTTTTTATGGCTGAGTAGTATTCCATTATATATATATATATACACCATATCTTCTTTATGCAGTTATCAGTTGATAGGCACTTACATTGCTTCACATATTTGTTTATTTTTAAGAAGTGTGAACCCATCTGCATTTGTGTTTGAAATTGTGGCTCATTTGCTTGTATTTATACTTTATTTAAATAACTGTACCAGTTAATTGTTTTGGATTATACTGTTTAGAAAACAGTCAGAAAGACAGTGTACCTGACTAAGTGTTCTAAAAACTACAGTTAACCCTTCTTTATCCAACTCCATTCCAGAGAAAGCTGTCTCAAAAGTTTTCTTCATGGAATAATAGTCAACCTTAGAAAGGAATGAGATTCCAATACATACCACAACATGAATGAATCTTGAAAACATTATGCTAAGTGAAAGAAGCCCGTCACAAAAGAACAGTATTGTATGGTTCCACTTATCTGAGGGACCTAGAGCAGGCAGATGCACAGAGGCCGAGAGAAGAGCTGTGGTCAGGACACTGAGGGGACTGGGAGTGGGATTTATTGGTTAATGGGCACAGAGCTTCAGTTTGGGATGAAGAAAAAGTTCTGGAAATGGTTAGTGGTGGTGGTTGCACAAACAATGTGAATGTACTTCATGCCACTGAGTTTTACACTTAAGAATGGTTAAAAGGGTAAATTTAATGTTATGTATGTATATTTTACCACAATTAAAAAACCGTTTTGGGGGCCAGCCAGGTGGCATAGTGGTTAAGTTTGCACGCTCTGCTTTGGTGGCCAGGTTCGCAAGTTCAGATCCAGGGCACAGACCTATATACCGCTCATCAAGCCACACTGTGGTGGCGTCCCATATACAAAAGAGCGGAAGACTGGCACAGACGTTAGCTCAGGGCCACCCTTCCTCACCAAAACAGCAACAACAAAAACTCCATTTTCTTGATGGAGTCAACACACTTGTCCAATTCCCATTCCAGTTTCGCTCTTGAAGCATAACTAATCCCAGCCGCTCACGGCCTGTGGGTAGTGGCATTCTATTTACCTGAAAGTGAGTTGTAGAAGTCTTTTCTCTGGAAGAATTCTCTAAATTGAGGCAGTGAAGAAAAGTTGACAGCTTGAAAATTTGACAGCGGTGAGAACTTGAGTGAAAAGTGAAAGCAGATTCCACAGGAGTCGAAGTGCTTTCTGTGAGACTGGCGCGCCCCGTGTCCCCGTGCCAGCCCGCAGCTAGGCTTTGGGCTGGGATTTGGCCATGATCCCATCCTGTAAGAATGTGCTGGGAAGACAGGGGATTGATGCAGGCAATGACCATTCTGCCCTGGGCTAATAGAACCTGGCTTTCTATCTGAATGGATGCCCCTGCCAACACTGAGCTAGTTCTCAGCTCCTTCTAAGGAGATCTGACCTCTAGTTTCTCTCCCTCACGGCGCTCCTGGGCCTTCCCCAGCTTGCCTTTCACTGCTGCTATCTTTGCAGGCCCAGCTCCTGATTTAGCATCCCCACATTCCATCTGTCACCAGTTCTGCAGTGCCTTCCTCCACATCTCTCTCTTCACCCCCTCAAATCCTCACTGAAGTCCTGGCAATCCCGTCCGAGGCTTTTGAGAGAGCATGTCTTTGAAGAGTGTTAAAGCATGTTCCCATGTGAGGCAGACCCAAGGTGTAAATTAGCTAAATTTGGGGCCGCCCAGTGGTGCAGCGGTTAAGTGCGCACGTTCTGCTTTGGCGGTCTGGGGTTCGCCGGTTCAGATCCCGGGTGCCAACATGGCACCACTTAGTAAGCCATGCTGTGGCAGGCATCCCACATATAAAAAAAGTAGAGGAAGATGGGTACGGATGTTAGCTCAGGGCCGGTCTTCCTCAGCAAAAAGAGGAGGATTGGCAGCAGATGTTAGCTCAGGGCTAATCTTCCTCAAAAAAAGAAAAAAAAATTAGCCAAATTAACACGCTCTAATTTGTTCATACAAAGAAGGCAAATTCATATTTATCAAGTACCTGCTATGTGCCAAGCAACGTGCTAGTTAGTTATTCTCAGACCTCCTAACAAGATTATGAGAGCCAGCATTATAACGATTTTTAAATAATATTTTTAATGCAGAAGCTACTTTACCATAGCTGTGCCCATTCTCCAGGAAACACCCTAGATCCTAGGGGCAAATATAGAGCTCCATCTGATGCAGATGCCAACTTGGCTCACTTTAAATCGGTCTTCAAACTTCCTCAGTCCTGGGTACTTCTGCTCAGCCATCCAAGTCTGCTCTTCTAATAGTCAATTACTTATTTACCTTTTGACCTGAGCAGTCTGCACGTGCCTGCACACATGTCAGGGCTCTGTGCCCTTCCTGAGTGCGGAGCACAGAGAAGCACCTGGGCTGCTCTCCTTCAACGGTTCTCAGCCTGCCAGCCATGCTTCCAGCTCTCCTAAATCCCGTTCCTCTCAGATTACTGCCCCACCATCTGCTCTTTCACTAAACTCAGTTTACAGGAGATTGTCTGGTATTACACACTGATAACCCTAGGAGGCTTCAGGTCCTTTAAAATATGCAACTTTCAAAAAAATCTATGCTTTTGTTCACTTTTTCCTTGAAGCTATAAAGTGCTTTTTCATAGATCAGAACAGCTTCTGTGTAGACATTTCGGTTTTCTCACAGTGGTAACGAGTGGGGACAGGCCATTACCATTTGAGGGGCAGGTTCTGTAAGGCACTTCACATGCTCTGCCCTCAAGTCGCAAGACTCTGTGAGATGAGTAGTAGTATCTGCAACTTACAGATGACGAAGAGATTAAGTAAACTATCCATGGTCGTACAGATGGTCAGATCACGTTTGGAATCCCTTGTCCAATTCCCAGGCCCACTTTAAGCCAATGGGTAGTATGTCTGTTCCCAGAAGCAGATGCCAAGACAAGGTTGGATGCGCACACTATTCATTGGGGTAAATGCCTGTGCAGGTGAAATGGGAAGGGAGCAGGACTAGGCAAGGAGAGCCTTCAGACTAGGACTGTGAAAGGAGAGAAGGAAGAAAGATTGGGTAGGAAAAGCCTCAGACCAAAGCACAGTTCTGAGAAAATCTCTAGTAAGTGGATGGCATGTCCCTGAGCAAAGAGGTAGCAGCTGGAGTTGGCAGCAGCAGCCTGCAGCAGGCTCTTAAAGGAGAGCTGAGGGTGCGCTTCCATCCATGGCTGCCATGGGCGGGAGGGACGGAGAGACAGACCAAAGGCTCACGGAAAGCACATCTTAATCGTCATGCTAACCAGGGATGCAATGGCCAATCGAGCCTCATCTAAACAGCCGCTAAGAGGCATGGATGTGGCTGTGACCTCCAGACTTCTGAATTTCAGGGGCCAGAAAAACCAGGAGATCAACTAAAGTCGCCAAGTTTTTGTTTTTATTTTTCCAAATAAAGACATAAATAGCCAAATACCACTTACTACCACAGTGATTTAATATAAGACACTTTAATACCCCTAAAATAGGAAGAGCATAATCTCAGAGTGAAGTCCTTTAAGTTGAATACGTTTAGAGCAGTGAAAAAAAAACTCTTCTTGCTCATCTGGCTTTGCTGCAGTTTGGGTGAAAACACGCTCATGGACTGGGCACCAGGCCATGGACTGGGTCTCCAACTCTGCTGGAGAGTGTTTAAGTACAGGTCGGGGCACTGGGCCTGGGGTCTTTTGTGGCCCCTTCCAACCCTGAGACTCATTCCTTCCGCTCACAGGTACTGACTGTGAATTTCTGTGTGGTAGGTCTTTGAAGATACGGAGGTTCTAAGTGTGACTAAGGCAGACCCAGCCCCAGTCCTGTACTTGTAGAGCTTGAAATCTGTTATGGGCAGACAGATAGCAAAGAAGTAAATAGATGAATAAACGATGTAATTTCTGTTTGTGTTAAGTGCTACCATAAAGAAAGGGCCACTACTGGCAAGAGTGTGGTCTAAAAAGGCTCCTCTGAGAAGGTGACATTTGAGCTAAGACCTAAGGGAGGAGTCAGCCTTTTGAAGGGCTACATGCGGAGCCGGAAAGACACAATCCTCCAGGAATAGTAAGTGTAAAGGCCTTGAGAAAGGAAGGAGCTTGGCGCACTTGAGGAACTGAATGCAGGCCAGGGGGCTGCAGCATGCCAATGAGACTGCAAGGGGCCGCAGGCAGGCAGGGCCTATTTCCAGTGTGTCTGGGTGGGCGTCCACTGTACCACTGCGACACCCTTATCTCGGTGACAGAGACCGCTTGTCTAACTGCTGCAGCAGCTCACAGGGAAACAGAGGGGGAGGTTGTTTGGAGAGAGGCGTCTGGGTGTTTCCCCAGAAACATCCGAAGTGACAGACTTACCCTAGCAAATTCACCAGGGCTCTCCTTTTTGCAGGCTAAAAAAAGTAAAGAAAAAAGAATTAGTCCATCTTTCAGGGGCTGACATACTTTCAGCAAGCTTATGAGGTTTTGGCATCCATCCAGCACGCTACAGGATTAATTTACAGCGAGAACTCACACTGCCAGGGCGCCCAACGCATGCACACTCCCGCCAGCACATTTCCATCTGCAGACACTCCTTGTGGGAAGGCATCTTCCAATCAAATTCTCAGGACTGGAATGTGGGGACAAGGACACGCTGGGGTTGTACCCGAGTGCCACCGAGAAGAGAAAGGTGCTGTCTTCCGTGTGGAGAGGGCTCCGCGGGCACTGCAGAGGCACCCCCTCCACTCTTGCTGTGGCTGACTCCGCTGCTTCCACAGGCCATCCTTTCGCATGGCTTTGCACACCTGTGCCCTCGTGCTTGCCCAACTCTTCCGAGGTCGAGAATCACCAGAAGCTCTTGATAAAAATACAGACTTCCAGGCCGACCTCCAGAAGATTCTCTGTGGAAGATTTGGGTGAGGTGTGCAAAGATGGGTGGCTTCTCCCAGCAGTCCAGTGGATTCTTCTCAACAGTGTTTAGGAAACTCTACATTGAGGCTTTTCAGAGTTTTCCAACTCAGTGTTTTCCAAACCAGCCCAAGCACAAAATAACCTAGACCGTTTTCAAAGTATACAGATTCTCAAGCCTCAGCCCAAGTGAATCAAAATTACTGGGCAGGGGGCCAGGGAATCTGGATGTTTACTAAACACTCCAGGTGTGTCTTGGGACGGGGAAGTTCACCTGGGCCCTTTAAGGCTCTGATTGAGTACATCGACAGAGGAACTTGGGGCTCTGTGTTTTAAAACAAGCCCCCAGGTGATTCTGACATTCCAGGTTCACGGAACTCACTTTGAGAAACATTAAAGTTTGATATTACAATTCAAACCTTTGTTCTTAATGCCAAAGTGTTGACAGCATTTACGAATGAACTTGCACATCTCCCTACCTTTGCAAAGGCTGTTCACAAATCCCATCTCTGTGTTTTAAAACTTTTCTACCTAACTTTGTTTTTCAAATTTTTCTTAAACATACAGAGAATGTGAAAGGCTAGCCCACTGTACAGCCATTACACTCACCACCTGATGCATCGTCTGCCCCGTTTGCTTTACCTGCATGTCTGTGCAGGTGGTTTTTACTGAAGGATTTCAAAGAAACTTGCAGACATCTTGACCTCTCACCCAAACACCTCCTGTGAATATCCTTGAGAAACAACAAAAAAGGATTCTCCTCCGTAACCACAACACCATGATCACATCTAACAAACTAACAATAATCGCCTGATATCAGCTAATTCCAAGCCTTCCTTCAAAATTTCCCCAATCGCCCCCCAAACTTCTTTTATGGCTATTTTTTCCAAACCTGGATGTGATCAGGGAGGATGCACTGGGTATGGCTATGTGCCTTTTGTCTCTTTGAATCTGAAACAGTCCTCCCACCATTTTTTCCAGGCCAGTTGTCTTGGCGAACGTCTCTCTTTCTGGATTTGTCTGATTGTTTCCTCATGGGGTTGCACTGAACATTCAAACATTCCCATACAAATACACGTATGTCTGTATTTACAGTATATTTATAGAGAGACACAGGTTTGCTCTCTCCCACCCCACATAACCTCTTTTTCCCTCTCAAACTATCAAAATGTTCTAGTTAATAGAACATTTATTGAACACTTAGACTATATGCCTGGCACTTCTTTAAGAAATTTAAATGTATTAACTTATTGACGCCTCACAACAATGAGGTACGTTTGTTGCTGATGAAACTGAGGCAGAGAGTGGGAATTCATCAGTAAAAGGTCAAAGGGCAAGCAAGGATGGGCTGGGTTCCAAGAGTCTTGCTCTGGAACTGGCTTTCTTAACCACAAAAATGGAATCAGAGCACACACGTTATTCTCTGACTTTTTAAAAAAGGCTTATTTCTAGGCCAATACATATAAATTTGACTCATCCTTTTTAACCTCAACAATTTATTGTAAACATCAACATACAGAAAAGTTGGAAGAAGTGAATAGTGACCACCTACATACTCACCATCTAGATTCTACAATTAGCGTTCCGCCATATTTATCTTATCACATATTACTTTACTTACGTATCCCTCTATCCATCCATCATCTGTCATATTTTTGATGCAGTTTTTCCAAGTATGTCATATTTAAAAAATATGTATAAGATTGATGGTATGGAGGTTTGATAATTTACTCACCCATTCCTGTACAGGTTAAGTATTCTAGTGTTTTTTTTTTTTTAAAGATTTTATTTTTTCCTTTTTCTCCCCAAAGCCCCCCGGTACATAGTTGTGTATTCTTCGTTGTGGGTTCTTCTAGTTGTGGCATGTGGGACGCTGCCTCAGCGTGGTCTGATGAGCAGTGCCATGTCCACGCCCAGGATTGGAACTAACGAAACACTGGGCCGCCTGCAGCGGAGCGCGCAAACTTAACCACTCGGCCACGGGGCCAGCCCCTTGTATTCTACTGTTTTCTACTACAAACAACGCTGAAGTTAACATTCTTGTATTTATGCTTGTACTGCAGTATACTTTATAGTAATGATGCTTTTATGTCAGTAGGATAGAGTCCTAGAAATGGGATTACCAGCTTAAGGATATGACTAATTTAATAGGTACTGTGGGATCTCTTTTCACTAGCATACTGCCACTAGCAAAGTCTGGGAAGGCCTGCATTTCTTCTTGCTTTATCTTATGACTGCAAGGAGAAAGATGGACTGAAAATACTCCGACCTGAAGTTCTCAGGACGCTTTACTGACACAAACAATATCTAGACCTCCTGGCCCCAAGTGGATGCTATCAGTGTTTAAAATTTTGCTCATCTCTGTTGAAACTATTCATCCCATGAGCACCAAATCAGAAGGACCAGATACATAGCGTCTTTCTGAATTTTCTGGCAGAATTTCTGCCTCTTATGGTCTCTCTCAACACTGTGTGGCCATCCCCTAGACTCACCACGTATTGTGCCTTTTCATGCAGTGCGTGTGTGCCACCAGCATCCTTTGTGCTCCCCACCAGACACTGAGGAGACCCTGCTTCCTCTGCCACCTCTATATCCTCTGTTTGCCTGGTACAGTGACTTACCCTCGGTAAATACTTCTTGTTGAATGAATTAGGGAATGAAATGTGGGAGAGAAGTCCAGAGCAGCAGATAGTGGCCAAATGCTGGACCTTCTGTATTTCAGGCCAAAGAGCCTGGAACATATTCAACGTTGATTCAGAAACCACAGAAAGTGTCTGAGCTGGGAAGAGGAAAGACTATCACTGAGGTGGGGAGAGGCGGTGATGAGGCCAGGACAAGACCCAGGGAGGAAGCAAAACAGATTCATGAGCAGTTCTTGGGAGTCGAAGACTTCAGTTTTACAGAACAGTTTCTTTAGGATACTTTCTAAATTTAATTTTAGTTAGTGGTTCTGAGCTCATGCAGTGTTTTGTTTTAACTTTTTCACTTATGGTAGAAAAATTAGAAAATATAGACAAATGAGATAATAATTACGGAGGATTATTATCTTCTACCATACAGGGAAAATCAACAGTAGTTACCATTTGGGTGTAAATATTTTTACACCTTTTCCTATGCACATATATAATAAAATCTATATTTTAATGTATAATGGATATATGAAAATTTATAAATTTCTTTTATATTAAATTTAATATAACTGTATATTAAATTTTCCTTATAAATTATATATGTATGGGCTTTTATGTTAGATAGGAAGCACCGTCTATCTTTGACATTGTATCCTGATGACGTGACACAGAATAAACACTCAAAATATACTTATGGAATGATTGAATGAATGATAATTATTCACTGTCATTTACCTTTGTGTGGAGATTCTACATCTTTTACTAATTCATATGGCACATAACTAAAGATCACTTACTCTCATGTGTCTATATCCAATGCATCTCTTTTTCTTGGTTTCTTACTACTGCTAGAAGAAATATGAATTTAAAACACACAGTCATGGGCTCCTTGAGACGCCTTATTGATACAGACAACACCTAGACATCTTCTTAAGCAGTGATTTATAAACATGACACTGATTTATCTGGAATTAGTCATCGTTGAAACATTTGAGTTATTTGACCAAAAGTATTATTCACTGAGCAGACACCAATTTCTTCCCTTCCCAGATTCCAGGGAAGAGAAAAGCAAATAATGTTGAGAATGTTAACTGGCTTGATAATTTGATCTGATCTTTTATTCACACAGGAGTCTTGGTGGAGGCACCATTGCAGACGCAGTCCCTGCCCTCTGTGTACTTGCTGCCTACCCCGGAGCCTGGCACCAAGTAGGCGGGGAACAATAGGTGTTTTTCAAGTGAGTAAATAGGAATATAGTGAACATAGACATATTAATAATCTCCTTTCTCCCATTTTTAAATTCCTTTTCCAATCGATGTGGATATTTAGTGCTTGTTAGCCACTTTTTTCGTTTTTTCTTAAAGATTGGCCCTGAGCTAACATCTGTTGCCAATCTTCTTTTTTTCCTTCTTCTTCTCCCCAAAGCCCCCCAGTACATAGTTGCATACTCTAGTTGTGAGTGCCTCTGGTTCTGCATTTTGGGACGCCGCCTCAGCGTGGCCTGATGAGCGGTGCCTGTTCCGAGTCCGGGATCCGAATGCGGAAACCGTGTGACCCCTGGAAGCAGAGTGCGCGAACTTAACCACTCAGGCACAGCCCAGACCCTACAACACTTCTTAGCTATCCATAAGAACTGGGTACAGGTTCACAAAAAACTCCACACAATACAAAAACATCTATTTAGCTGATGGCATTGCTTTTCCTCCTTCCGAGTCCTGACTTCACTCTCTGTGAGGAACAGTGGAGCAGCCCCCAGCTGGGTTTTCCCTTCACTTCCTTTCCCATCAGAGAAAAGCCTAGAGGCAAGGGAAATCACGAGTATTGTAAACCCACAAAAACAAGGGGACTGGTCACTCATGTCATGCTCATCTTCGTATTTCTTAAAAATAGCTCAAAAATGAGCTCAGTCAAGACCTTTCTCTAGGTCAAGCGCTGCTGTAAGAACTACAATCTTCCAGTAGGTGGCAGTATTTCTTTTCCTCAGCATAAGTACGATTCTTGAAGATTTGCCTTCAGATTTGTTTTTTTTTTTTTACTTTTACTATTCGTTTAGTGAAGTGCAGGTGACAATAAACAAGTTAATGAAACCGACCTTTCTTTCACTTTCTTAAAAAGAAATCGCTCTTGGGAGCTTCTGCTTTGGCTGCAGTTGATCGCAAGGCACACACTTGCAAGCGTGGCAGGCGTGCCCGAACCCTCTCCCCTCTTCCTGACGGAAGTTGTGACTCAGGACAAGCTAATTGACAGCAGTGTCTTGGAGAAAATATGTCAAGCTTCTCTGCCTCCATAAAAACAAAACAAAACAAAAATCAAACACTGAGTCTAGAATTCTTGCTTTTAGGCCAAAATATTCATTAAATTTTGCAGGTGTCTTTCCTGGCTGGCTAATAATGAATTTTTAAAAAGTCATTCACACACCCTATTTTAATGGTAACACTTAAGTTTTTGCACCTCCACAAGACCTTTCAATTCCCCAACAGATGCTTAGGTGCTGTCACATGTCTGACACCAACTAAACGGTGCAGAAACTAGTTTTGAGGAAGGAAGGAAGCGAGGATTGAAATTCCAGGGACATATGCTGGAGTTGAAAGACGGAAGCGTTAATTAGTGGAATAATATCTCAGATACTTTATCTTCAAAAATACTGCCTTAGCGAGAGTAGGGAAAGCTGGGTCTGAGGCACGCGTTTCACCGATTTCTCAGAAGTACTTTCATAAATAACTCCTCGAGTTGCTGGAGAAAATGTTCGAAGGCTCAGTGTTTTCACTGAAAACACGGCGATTGCCTGGATTTGGTCAAGTCCGCCTGTGAATATTTAACTATTGTTAGAAGGTGCAGTGATTTTTAGGGTTTAGGGCATTTTAAACCACCCCTCTCCTTTCGAGACCAGCCGGGGCACCTTCCCGGCCCAGCTCGTCCCGCTCGGCGCCGGCGCCGCACGCCCCTCTCCTCTCGTCTCCCGCGCCGCGCGCGCCGCTGCAGCCCCTGCCCGGCCCGGCCCGGCCCGGCCTCGCGCAGCTCCAGGTCCAGGACCAGGCGGCCCGGCCCAGCGCTCAGACGCGCCGACAGGTGGCCTCGCCCGCCTCCGCTCCGGGCCCGAGCCGCAGCCCGCGCGCCAGACATAGCTCCGAGGCTGGCCCCCGAAGTCAGGCGGCTTCCCCGGGGACAGCGAGGGGCGCGGGGCCCGCGGGAGGCCGCCGACAGGAGCAAAGGGCGTCCCAGGCCCGACCCGGGCGTGCGGTGATCCGGCCGGGCACTTCTCGCGCTCCTCGGTCCAGCGCAGCCAGACGCCCGCCGCCTTGGCACGTCCAGCTCTGCGCACCGCCCCTCGGCCGCCTCCGCCCTTCGCGTCCGCGACCCCCGGTACCCGTCCACGCTCCCAGCGGCAGTGACCCCATGTCTCCAGCGCCCGCGGGCTAAGCCACTCTGCCACTCCCCGGTCCCAGTAGGGCCAAGGGGTCACCCGAGTCGGCGAACCCATTCCCAAGGGCGCGCGGCCGTGGCAGCACCGCCCCGCTCCAGCGTCCTCCAGCTCCCCTCCTGCCGGAGCTCCGGCGCTAGAGCGCCCCAGCCCCTCCAGGACACGCAGGCAGCAGCGGGAGGAACTCACTCGGACCCCTCCCCTTCCCCAAACTTCTTGCCTCCGCTGGGAGGTTCCTCCAACCCGACCCCTCTGCGCCATCCGGCTCCTCCCTCTCGACTCCCCTCCCCTTTTCTGGTCCCCACTTAGGAATCCGCCCCCCCACCCCCACCCCCTCCGCCAGCCGGGTCGGGGATCCTCCCCCGACTCCCCCCGCGTGCCGCCGCCGCCGCCCGGGTTCCTCTCCCCCCGCTCGGGCGCTCCCTGCCAAGCCCATGATGTAATGGTGTATGTTAATCAGTAGCATGTGGGGAGCTCCGGCTCGGGCGGCTCAGTCCTCCGCGAGCCGACACGGGAGGCGGCCGCAGCGGCGGCCCGGACCCGCAGCGCCGCACTCCCTCCGCGCCGCCCGCCCCGACGGCATGGCCCGCGGCCCGCGCTCCGGGCGCCCCCAACCTCGCTGAGAGCCGCCGCGGCCCCGAGCCGCGCGCGGGGCCCCCAGCCGCCAGGATGAGCCGCGTCGAGGTGAGCTCCCTTCCCTTCCGCCCCCCGCAGGGGACCTGCGGGCCACTGGGTCCCCTTCCCGAGGACTTCCCCCTTCTCTCGAGAAGTTCTGGGAGCCGGGAAGCGCGATGCTGGGAGCGAGCCGCTCCTCGAGGGCTGACCGGGCTCTCCTCTCGGCCGCGGGCGGCCATCGGGACAGGGATAGGACGGGGGGAGCCCCTGAAGCCGAACTTTCTTCTTTGCGGTCGTTGGGGGGCGTGTGCCCGCGGCGCAGTCCCAGCAGAGCCGCCCTGTCCGCCGGGGAAGCGGTGCCGCGGGCTCGGGCTGTCTCTGCGCTCGGCGTGCGCCGGGGCCGCGCCGCCCTCGGCCTGGGACTCGCAGGCGCTGGGCCGGACAGACCCGTCCGTAGGCGGCGGCAGCGGGGGCAGGATGCCTAGAGCACACATGCGCCTCACACACACACACACACACACACGCACGCACACGCACGCACACATCTGATCGCTCAGGCGGAGCAGGCCTTCCGAGACCGCCCGGGGTGGGCTGGAGCGGCGCGGCGCGGGGGAGCCGGGGCTCCGCTGCGCCTCCGCCCGCTGGGCGCGGAGCTTTGGGTGGGGAGAGTTTATTTTTGTCTCGATCTGCTGCCGCGGCTGCTCACGGCCTAAATCCAGAGGGGCGCCTGGCGGTGGAGATGCTGGCTGTTGCTGTAGATGGAGCTGCAGCCACTCGGCTGCTTCTCCGGGAGGAGGAGGAGGAGGAGGAGGAAGGAACTGAGGCTGCCGCTGCCTCCGCCTCTGCTTTGCATTAGCCCCCACCCCCACCCCCGCGCCCCCCGCAGCCGCATTGCAAGTTTTCTGCGCGGGATTTGTTGCTGGCGCTGGCGTTCTCGGCACAGCCCCTGAGGCCACCCCGGGTTGGGGGTGTGGGGAGTATCAGCCGTTCGCGGCGGCAGCAACAGGAAGCCGTGGGGTCTCCTCCAGCACCTGGGAAGGAGACTTCTTGCCATTCCCAGAACAGGAATAGCTCCTCTCCGGCATCCAGGTGCAGAGGGGGCGGCCGGAATTGGGGGGCCCAGCCCCCCGCCCTTGGGATGCGCCCGTCTCCGGCGCGCTACCTCGTAGCCGAGGTCTCACTGCAGCCTCTCTCTCCTTCCAGTGGTGATCGCCCTCGGGAATGCGGGTGTGAAGGAAGAGACCCGGGACGCCGGAAATCACCATCCCGAAGCCGAGAAGGGGGAAGAGCATTCTCGATTCAGTTTGTGTGGCTTCTGGGGAGTTTTAAAAAAATCGTTATTTTTTAAGAAAGAAACATTTCCGCGCTACTGTCTGTCATCGCCTCTGGGGAAATCAGCCAGAACCGCGGGACCGTAACTGAACGGACGGCAGGGGCAGGAGCCGAGGCCGAACCTGCAGCGCGCGGCGCCGGGCCGCCTGGGGCTGCGGCGCCGCCGAACTTTGGGGAGGGCGGGCCAGGCCGGGCGAGAGGGGCTCCGTAGACCGAGGGCCGCCCCCTAACCATGATGTTTCGCGACCAGGTCGGGGTGCTGGCGGGCTGGTTTAAGGGCTGGAACGAGTGCGAGCAGACCGTGGCGCTGCTGTCGCTGCTCAAGCGCGTGAGCCAGACCCAGGCCCGCTTCCTCCAGCTCTGCCTGGAGCACTCGCTGGCCGACTGCGCCGAGCTGCACGTCCTCGAGGGCGAGGCCAACAGCCCCGGTAAGTCCCGCCTCCCCCCCCCCCCCCCCCCCCCCCGCCGCCCTGCCCGGCCGGCCCCGCCGCCGCCGCCCGGGGACCGGCCCTGGGCAGCCCCAGCGCCCCGCCCCGCGCCCGCCGCCGCCCACCCCGCGGGCCGCCTCGGTGTTTTGCCCACTGTCACCTCCTTCGGGCCGTTCCGTGTGGTAACTACGGTAGCCTGAATGATTGATTTTCTCTCATGCAGTTTCCTGGGGAATAAGTCAGTCAGGTCACGTAGAGTCTGGATTTTTCTGGGCTTTTGCTTTTTCTTCATTTGGGCATCGTGGCTCTCTGAATTTCAGCTACACGTGAAGCAGCCCAGGTCTGCCTTTCAGAAGCCAAGCTTTGATTAGGCTGTGGGAAGAATACATGAAAATCCATCTATTATTCGTTTTTCCCCACGGATAATCCAGTTTTAGAATAATATGTAGGTGACGCTACAGACTACTGAAGGGGTATTTGCGGTTCCGAGACTCCGTGGTTGTCCTTGTCTGTCACGACGTGATTCGTGTTGATATGCATCTTGTAGAAAGGGTGTCCTAGAGAGCAGGCATGAATGGGGGTCCTTCATGCTTTTTGTTAGGAAACTTCACTGAATATAACAGAATTGTTTCACATTACCGTGCTAGCGTTTACAGACACGTCGACTAGTGTAGAAAGGGAACAGACGCAAAAGGTTCAGCAGTTTGCTATTGGCCAGCATGGCTGGTGACAGACTGAGAGAATGTCCTGGGGTTGCAGGGGGTGGGGTGAGGATGGGGGCTGGGGGGAGGGCCTGTTGGTTGTAATTTTGGATGGGGGAAATTCTTATTTCGTGCTGCAGCGGGAGGGTGAACAGAGCCCCCAGCGTTTACGCAGAGAAAAGATCGCCCGGTCCCCTCCAGCTGTTTCCTGGTAGAGCCGCCAGCCTGCAAGGCTCAGCAGAGGTCTGCCCTGGTGTTTGATGGCAAGGTCCCGTCCAGGGCAGCAGGGCCTGGAGACACGAAGTGAGTGTGCCATGAGGGCAGCGAGAGGAAAGCTGGCCTGCTCACTTCTCCCTGGAGTGGTGCTCATGATGCTGAAAACACTAGGATGGGATGTTCCCATATATAGCATCATTGGCTGGAAGTGACCGCTGGAAATCCTCGCAGTCCTTTTCCTGACCAGACAGGACTGCACCCAGAGGATCCTGTGCTGCCAAGTATGGAAGGCCGTGCTGAGGGAATCCCACAGGCCCACGGGGAGTCAGTCGGAGCCTGAAAGCTCACTTCCTTACTTAAAGGGCCCTTTGCCTTCATTTCTACCTTTATAGCTGAAGGGCCAGCCTCCTTCATAAGAGTGCGGAAGCGTAACTGGGATGACCGATGGTCCACCTTCTTACTTCCGTCCTTAATGTGACGGCGTAGCCTGGTTCACCTGCTTCATTTTGCCTTCTCAGGTTTGACAAACAAGGTTTATATAAATGTTTGCATTTTATAGAATGCAGAGGACTTAAGTACAGTAGTTTATGTTGAATGCTTGACTTCAGCGCTTGTAGGGATTGTTTAAAATAATGATGACTAATCTTTAGGTTACTCAAATGTTAGAGCAGCGTTTTTTCACTGTGAGTAAAGGAGAAGACTTTTCCCAGTATGGCAGCAGTTTAGTAAGTGAAGAAATTAAATGTATGGTGTTAAAAACACGTTGTTTACTTTAAAGATCTTGTAATTTAGTAAATCAAGAAAAAAACCGCACTTCTGTATGTTTTTAAAAGTCATTTGGTAATTTTTTCCCCCCCAAAATTTTCTTACTTGCGTAAGATACCTACCCGTTCGTGCTGCTAAATGCTGTAGATGTACGAAATCCAGAACCACTGTGAAAGAAAGGTACGGACCGTTTCAGTCTTTCAACCTGGACATTTGCTTCCTTGGAAACCTTTGTGCTTGTTTTGTTGTGTGGCCAGGACAGAAATTCATTAGTGAGGTCGTGTGATGGTTTGGTTTCCTTCTGCCGTATGGGGATCCTAAAGAGCTCAAGGCGTCCGAGCCTGCCTGAGCCTGCAGCGCTGCTCTCCTGTGTGTCTGGAACCTAAGCCGAGAACCCGGAAAGGGGCGGAAATGCCCGCTCAGCAACCTGAATAGGTGGCATAAAGTCTGGGAGAACACTTCAGACCGGCTCTCAGAACATACTCACTCTTATTGCAGACAACAATCCTAACGTATTTTTAGTTTGAAAAATAATCCACAGCATATGAGGAAGAGCACATTCAGAATGGGGGGAGGGGCTGCTGTCACCAGTAGCGAAAAGTCACCGATGACGGCTTGACAACCAGGAAAGAGACAGAAAAATCGTGACTTTAGACAGAAAAATTGGGAGTAAAACCCATGAGGGTTTGGAAATGTTAGGGTAGGAACCCTCAGTTGAGCCCACAGGTGTTACTTTATAACAACATAAAGCAATGACGGCTGTTTACCATCAATGAGAGTGAACTGCCCTGAATTATACGGTTTTAAATATGCTCTTTGCAAAGAGAAGGAAAGATGCCATAAACTTTGGAAATGTTGACCTCGAGATCACTGACCGCCACAGCTGTTCTGGTGTGAAGCCCCACTGCCTCGGAAACCTGGGCTGTGTGGGGTGACGCCCGCTGGCTGCTGAGGTTGCCCACATCCAAATCAGCGTGTCTCCTTTATTTTGTCATCACCAATTAAACTAACACATGTATTTCTTCTGGTGTTGAGAGATTTTAAATCTTGGTAAGTGGGAACCAAATTCGTATCTGGAGTTTGATCTCAGTATAATAAAAAATATAATTAGTATTAGTATGAACGTGGCTCTGTTTTCTCTGGTACTAACTTTAGATGGAGAGAGAATTCTTCACATTAAACATGGTTTCTTTCAGATCCGTGGGATGTATTTGGTACTTTCTGACGTTCTTTCTTTTCATTCTCTTGAATGAATTTAGCGTTTATTGAGAACCTGGTGGGTCACTGGTTCATCCTTTGCCCCAGGTTCATGGTCATCTGAAATCCAGAGAAAACAGTTGAGTCAGTCCCTGTGGATTTATCGCCTGTTTGTTTCCCTCCAGGTTTGGTCGTGACCAGCTCTCTAAGTGGAGGCTGGTTTCCAGAACCTTCGTAACCTTAGATAGGTGCCCTTCAGCCACAGCCCAGGTTAACGTTGAGACTTGGGGCCAGTCTCAGTTTGTCGATGACTGTTTCTAGGGCTTGCAGGTCATGTAATACTTAAAAATGGCAAAAATGGAACCCACTGACTTTACCTGCAGTTCCCCAAAGAAAAATAGGTTGTGTGGCATTGTTTATTTATGATGTTTGTCATGTGGACTTGAAATATATTTTCCAATGGAAACAGTGTAATAAGTGGAGATTTGCAAGTGAATCCACAAAGACTTATTAACTCACAAAACAGTGTGTATTCTGTGGGGAAATTGCATATGTTTGTAGTAAATAAAGGGCAGAAAGATTGTTGCTTTACTTATAATTAAATACAAGAGAAAGGATTATTGGAAATGGTGGTGCTTGACACAAAACTAATTGTGGAAATTGAAAAAGACTTGTGGGCGTATTTATTCTCATCGGAGGGTAAGGATTTTGGTTCTGTGATTGTTATGGTCTTTAGGTTTCCATAGTGTAGGTGTGCTATACCCCGAGATGCTTTTTTAGATCACAAATGGCGTGAAAGGAAAGCAGAAGGATAGAGGTTTTCCTGATGATACTGGCTAAGATCTTGTTTGTAGTTCTTTCTTTCATTTATTCATTCAACGTACATTCTCTGACTGCCTGCTATTTTCCTGGCCCTGTGTTAGGCAGTGGGAATACAAAGGTAACTTCTTATGTTCCAGTGTCTGGTTCATAGATACTCAGTGTTGGGTAAATGACTAATACAATATCATAGGTACTGAAGCATAGATATGGGGGAAAGAAGGGTCAGAGGAGGGGTTCCAGGAGCACTGTGAACCTAGCAGCTAATTGCCTGGGGGAGTCAGGGAGGACTTCACTGAAGAGGAGATATGTTTCGAGTTGAGTTTTGAAGGATGAGTAGGAGTTGGTTCAATATGTAAAAAGGATTGTAGAGAGCAGGCATGAAGACATTTTCTAAGCAGACAGGATAGCATTTATAAAAATGTTGCCTCTGGGAAGGCCTAGTTGTGTGCAGGAAATAGTGAGTTCAGAGTGACGGGAAGAGTGTAGAATGTTGAGCTCTAAGAGGCATAAGTTGAAACAGAAGCTATGGGTCTGCAGGACTTGGCCAGCTAAGGCATTTGGACTTAATCCTGCAGAGGTGATAGAAAACCCAATAAGACTTTTGGGAAAGGAATTAAAAGATGAAAGGTATGGGGCCAGCCCTGTGTTCAGCATGCTCCACTTCGGCGGCCAGGTTCACAGGTTTGGATCCCCGGCGCAGACCTACACTGCTTATCAAGCCATGCTGTAGCAGCGTCCCACATACAAAATAGAGGAAGATGGGCCCAGATGTTAGCTCAGGGCCACTCTTCCTCACCAAAAAGAAGCGGGGGGAAGATGAAAGTTGTGTGTGTTTGTATGCTTTGGGGAAAGAGCTTTCCAATATATGCATGCTCCTCTGAGAAGCAAAAATAGGAGGTCAGGCAGTTTGGTTCAGACAGTTTCCATTTTGGCCACCTGGTGTCATCATCAGCTCAGGGCAGCTTTGTTGCTGTCAGCATTGCTATATAGGGGAGAAAAGAGGATTGAGAAAGAGAGGAAAAGAAGGTATTGTCCAGGTGACCATTTATTTACATCCATGAGAGGGTATATGTCATAGAGGATTTTTAGAGTATAGATTTCCAATCTTTGTTTTTTATTTCTTCTTCTCCCCGACCCTTCCCCTCCCCCCCGCCCCCCCCGCCCCCCCCCCGCCCCTGGTACATAGTTGTAGGTCCCTCTGGTTGTGCTGTGTGGGACGCCGCCTCAGCATGGCTTGTGAGTGGTGCTAGGTCTGTGCTCAGGATCTGAACCAGCAAAACCCTGGGCTGCCGACATGGAGTGCACAAATGCAACCACTTGGCCACAGGGCCCGCCCCTAGAGTACAGATTTTGAAATCAGTCAGATTGGGCCAGTCAGTTAATTTCTGAGCCTCAGTTTTGTCATCTGTAAAATGGAGCTAATAAAACCTCGTTATTGTCCAGAAGCTACTTCTTAATAATCCAGTGAGGACCTATTCTATCCACCAGGTTTGAATTTGCCTCTGATTAATAGGGAATTTATACAAATAGTGTTTTGCTAAATGATATGAAATCTTTTTATTTAAAGGATTATCAAGAAGAGATTGGAGATGACTTGGAAGCCTGAAAAGATCTGTGTCTACTTTGCTGCACCTTCTACATTTGGCTTTTTGTTCTACTGTCTGTTAGGTTGGGTCCTAAGAAAATGTGGCACTGACCCAGTTTCCCCAAATAACTTGTCAACACTTTTTTCCCTTCATTTGGTGCATGTGAAAAGAAGAAATGATCTTGTCGAATGAAATATACAGGAGCTTTATGTCTGAAGCACGTTTCCCGTAGGTGACGTAATTTTCTTCGGGTGGTTCTGGGAGGACGGGTAGCGGGTCACAGACGCTGGTGCTCTTTGTTAGGAATAAGGTGGGTTTGGTTGCTTAGCTTGGGTGCTCACGGCCTTCAGCCTCTGAGTAGGTGTTATAAACAGGTCCCATGAAAGCAGGTAAAAGGCAGACACACTCGACAGCTGTCAAGTGGGCTTGTTTATGTTTAAACAAACCAAGGAGGGTGAGATGAGGCTCGGAAGGGCTGAGAAGTAACGGCAAGCTCCCGTGCATCCTGCGGAAGTGTAGGATCCTTCTCATCCTTCTGAAGAGAACTGACAACAGCAGACGAGAGAAAATACCACTCCTCGTTGACCTGAGAAGTTGGGAGGTTTTCCTCCCTGAGTGTAAATCATTTGCTAGGGAAGATGTGGTGCTCATGTAAATCTTTTTTCTTTTTAAAATATAATTGCTACTTTGAGTTTTTAGCCTGTTCCTTCCTTTCCATCCCTCCTCATCCTTCCTTCCAAGGCCATACTGCGTTCATCCAATTCACCTAGGTTAAGATGCAGAGTCAGGAGTCTCCTCTGAGCTGCTCTTTGCTCCTGTGGAGCCGCCTGAGGCGGGAATCTCCCTCGGAAAGCAGAAATTTCAGAGCAGGAGCCAAGCTTTCTCTCAGTTAGCCAGTCAGGGCCTGGGCCTTGCTCTGAAGCCTGCCCCCCGAGAGCTGGCTTGGAGTTTGGAGGAATGAGCCTGCTTTTACGTAGGAGCATGTCACTCCTTGGGCCTCATAAGCTAGATCTAGGCTTTTGTTCCCACTCTGTGTATCAACATTTTAATACAGTTTTCTTTGTCTTGGTTTACTAGGAAAAAAAATCAAGCACATGATTCAGTGTTTTCTTTTACACAATGAATAATACCGTCAAAGTTACCTGGCAAAGGGTATCCAGTTAGAAACTGTGGGACCACGTTCCTCAGTACCTGTTAATTCACCAAGTACTGCAGCGGAGAGCTGGGTGCCGTGTCACCAGGTGAAGTAGGTGTAATGTTTCCTCTCAAGGAGCTTACACTCGAGTGATGGAGGTAAAACAAACATCTCTATCTATCTATTACCTATCTGTAGAGTCGTGTCGCTTAACTATGGGGATATGTTGTGAGAGATGTGTCCTTACGTGATTTTGTCGTTGTGCGAACTTTATAGCGTGTACTTACACAAACCTAGATGGTATAGACTACTACACACCTAGGCTGTATGGTCCTGATCTTATGGGACCACTGTCGTATACTTGGTCGGTCGTTGACCGAAACGTTGTTACTCAGTACATGACTGTATAGTAATTAGACCGTCAGCAATTGCTGAAGGTTCTGGTTCTGATGAGTGAACAGCACTGGAGTTGAGGGAAGCGAGAGGACAGGATAGGTTGGGAAGTCCAGGAAGTAATGAGTGGAAGAAGTGAACCTACGTGGGTCATTTGAAACACGTGCTTTAGGACTCACGAGATTCTTGCCTTTTTAGTCCCTTTAATGTGAGCTTCCTGAAGGAAACCACACAATGGGGGACTCTGCAGGGCCCATGTAAAGGGGCAGCCTCCTGGGCCTTTGAAGGCTGCGTCTGAGTGCATCAGAGAGAGGTGAACATAATGCATGTTGTCCGTCAGGAATGATGTCTTGAATGGAAGAAGGAGAAACCCAAACACTTCTGATTTCTAGCATACTTAAAGATAGGAAACAAAACATCTGCTCACCCAATACTTTTATCCCTAGAATGGTCCATAAAATGATGAGGCTTAGTAATCATTCTCTTGGTTCTTCCCAGTAGAAGACTTCCGTGTATTACTTTGATTAGAACTAGTGTTACGAAGAAACATCTTAAACGCTTATAGGAAAAGATAAAAGTATCTCAGACCAGTTTTCAACATTTGATGTGCATACAAATCACTTGGGAGTCTTATTCAGCTGAAATTTCTTGGTGAGGGGTCTCTGGGGCAGGGCAGAGCTCCTGCGTTTCCTATCACCCCCAAGGTGCTGCTGCTGCTGCAGGTCTGTGGACCAGACTGCAAGTAGAAAGGTCACAGACTGTTGGAGGTGGAGGGTGGTTTAGAGGTGGTTGGTACCTTGGCTTTAGGTTTCGCGGATGTGTATCAGAAGATTTTTGTTTGCAGATGAAAACTTACATGAAAGCTTATGGGGAGTGGATGGTGCCCCCCACCCCATCTCCACCCCCCAACACTAACTCTCCAAGGAGAGCAGTTTGAAACTCTCTGTGACTTCCCCAGGCTCAGAGACATTCGAACTGTCTCTCACAGCCCCAGCTACCTCTGGGCTTGAGGGCGGCGGAGCTGGGCTCTGTGGCAGCATCTTCCCGAGATTTTTGGACGTGCCCCTGCTGGCATTTCCAGGCGTTCTAATGGTCAGTGTCGCGTGGAAAATGAGGATCCAGGAAAGATTGCTTTTCTGCTGATGCTGTGGACTGTAAAGTTGAGCTAGAAAGGGCAGGAATGTTAATTCCAGAGACTGGTTGGGTGCGATCTCTTCCTGCTTCCCCAGCACACGCCCATAAAGCTCAACATTGGAATTTCTGGAGCAGCTTGTCCTGATATGTCAGTAGAATCCAAGTGTGTGTGCAGCATAAATACATAGAGAACATTGTCTTTCATTGTATACGTTTCTGTGTGAGTATGTGCACCAAGTATGTGATTTAAATGCATGACTAAAATGACGATGCTGAACCACTTTTGAATTTCTGAAGAGTGTAAAGGAATGGAGAATCATCAGAAGCCTCGATAAATAACTTTGTCTCAGTTTGAAAAAGAAAGAAGAGGGTGAAAGGATTCTGTGCCTTATAGGGATCCGTGAGGTTAACGCTGATCCTGTGCAAGACACCACAAGAGTATTTAAAAGTTGATTTTCGCGACTTTGGATGAGGAAATAGGAAGCAGCCTGGTTTTCCTAAGAATGGCAAGAATGGGTCATGCAGAACTCAAGTTGTTTCCTTTTTGATCGGGGAGTGGGAAAGAAAGGGAAGTAGAATTTACAGAGATCACAGGAATTCTGGTAGGCGTCTCATATCTAAGTTTCAGCACAGGCTTTGACAAAGCCCCGTATTTCCTGATGAATAAAATGGAGACATGGGGGCCAAGAGAGTCTGATTGTGTGGCATTAGAGTGGCTTCGGGGACTGACAGGCCTGGCTCCTGCTGCTGTCAGCCTTAAGGGAGGTCTTTGGTGTTGTGCCTTGGGGCTCACATGTTCTACATCATTGTTCATGTTGATGTGTGACTTAGCTTGGGGTCCCCAAGAAAGCAGAACCTGCGGCAAGGGCTGGGGTGCACGTAGCTTATTTTGGGCACTGACCCGGGGAATAGGAAAGGGAGCTGGGAGGAGAGAAACAGAGAAGGAGGGAAAGGCAACACAAGCCTGCGTTATCAAGCTGGTCACTGCTGTGGGCAACTCAGGCTCAGTCCCAGGGGACCCTCTGAGGAGCCTTGCGGGCTGTGCTTCAGAAGGGGCAGGTGCGGTGGGCATTTATCCACTGGCCCCCCTCTCGGCTTGGTCAGCACTTGCTGAGGGTGCTAAGTCCCTGACTTCAGGTTCGCACATGCACAGGTGCCGAGCCTTCCCACAGTGTCCCGGGCCATGGCGTCAGAGAAGCCTCACAGCAGAAAGCTAAGGAGAAGTGGGACAACTGAGGCAGGGTACTGTCAGGTTATACTCGCCTGAAGCCGGTGGCCGGGGCAGGGGCTGCAGTGTGAGCCGGGCTGAGAAGGTGCAGCTACCAAGTGTGTGGATGAACCGAAAGAGAGGAGAGCTGAGGGCTTGATGACAGACTCATGATGCAAAATATTTGACTATAACAAGATGATTATTAAACCGCTAAAAGCATAGCCCGCGCGTTTGCAGCCCCTAAACCTCAGCTAGAGGAGGCGTGGTCCAGCGGAAGCATGCTTGAAACAGACCTCTGGCTTCTAGCTTAGTATGGATCATGTCATTTGTGGTTGCCCCCAAACCATTAAATCTTTAATAAACCTTGTGTATAATATTGTATTCAGAGCAGGTCTCCTCTGCCAGCCACACTGTCCTTTGAGTTTGGGGAGCAGGTCCGGGTATACACTTTGAGGGAGACAGACAAGTCAGGATGTGGCCAGAGGAGCGAAGGTGGTGGGGCGCTTGAGAACCAGGGGGAACATTTAGGCTGGAGGAAATGATGAACAGAGAACACGACAACTGTCGTTGCTTCCTTGGAACTGAGGAGTTCAGTTCAGTATCCGTGTAGGGACAGTATGTGGAAGCGGCAGTTCATTTAGCTCAAAGTAAAGGCAAACTTTGTTGCGATGGGAGCTCCCAAACAATGGGTAAGCAACTCTGGAGGCAGTGGCTTAGGTTTCACCAGAGGCGGACAAGCAGTTAGCACTGTGTGGGGCACAGAATAATACTTCTAAGTGAGACTGGCTCCTATTTATTGAGTGCCTGCTTTGTGCCAGGCATCTTACTGAATTCTTTGCATATGTTACCTCATTTATTCATCCCAAATGCCCTATGAGATAAGGTGGGAACTGTCATTATTCCATTGATCAGGGAAGAAACAAGCAGTCTGACTTGAGAACTGCTCTATGTGCCTCTCCTGGAGGGATCAGCATGTGTCTTTAGAACAGAATCTGTGACCTCTTGGATGACTTCCAAAGTCCTTTCTAGCCTTAAGATTCTATGACTTCTGTGAATCAGGAATAAAGATAAGAAAACAAAACTGTTGGGAGCAGAGGAGAAAGAGAGTGACAATATGAGTGAGTGAATGAGTAAGGGTGCTCTGAAAAGTCTTCCTGAAATTATTTCCAGTGTATTCTCCCTGTATGTTTGGGCCACAGATTTGTGGCTTTTTGTTTAAGAAATACACCTATAGAGTGATTTTCTGTTCTTTGTTGAAGCAGGCAGTGAGGAGAGGCTAGGCCACCGTGATGAGCCGCTTAAGAAAAAATGTAACGAACTGAGTTGAATCTTGTTTGTTTGGGGTCACAACAGCAGTGATAAGCCCTGAGTGTGTCAGCCGTTTATCAGCAGAGGTAACTAATAATTGCAGTCTATGTCTCCAGATCTTTTTTGTTCTCTCCATATAGTTCTCAAAGTGACCGTAGGATAGTCTTTGTTTGGTAATAGCTATCTTTTCTTTCTTTCTTTTTCTTTTCCTTTTTTTTTTTTTTAGCACTTTCTATGTGTCAGGCACTGTGCAGATAGCTGCACATACACACACCCGCTGTCTCCAGTTATTGAATAGATGAATGATACAAAGATGCAGAACTAATGGTTGTGAAAATTAAATGCAATATGTCGCAATAATTAGATGATGTGTTTGTTATAACCCAGAGTCTAGCACACAGTAAGTGTTTAATGACTGGCTTCTAAATTACATACATCCCACCAAGTAGATATTATGTCCATTTTTCGGATGAGGAAACTGAGGTTGAGAGCAGTTGGAAATGCGCTCAGGTCGCCAAGGTCTTTCTGATCCAAGAGCCCGTGTTGCATCCTCGCCACTGTGCGGATGCTGCAGATCTCTTCCAGAGCTTAGGTAAATGAAAACCTCAGTGTTTAAAAGAAAAGTACTTAAGGACGCTCAATGGTAGTTGCAATATGCTTCACTCTAACATGTTATAAATTTGATCTTGGAAGAATTCTGAAAAGCCTGTCCATTTTAATGTCCCTCTGATCTGTCACATTTTAATCCTATGTAGCTTGATATGGCTTGGCTTCTTTTCCCCACTGGCATTTTTTTTTTTTTAATTAAGTAGAAGGCATTGGTTCAAACATTTCCCCTCCTGTAAGGAAAACTCACGGAACCGAGGCTTCTGCCACCCCTGCAGGAACGGGCAGGACTCAGGGAAGGAAACAGGCTCTGCCAGCTGCAGAGAGGAAAGAACGTGGGTGTGTTATCTAATAGCTCATGGCATCCTTGACTTCCACATACTAGCGATTGATGAGCTGGGTCAGGACCTCCTTAGGATCTAGAATTGGGCAAAGCACCGACTTCAGGGCTGTAAATTAAAACAAGTGCTCTCATTGTTTGTGAAGCGGGGGGAACATTTCTGAATATTCGTCTAGGAAAACTATGTTATAGTTGGTGTAAGAGTGAATTCCACTTATTTCATTTTCTAGCAACATAAAATTAAGGCGGTAGAAGAGACCTTATCTACTCCCAGCCCCTCTGCTGAAGAGTTGAGAGGACCGAGGTCGGCTAAGGGGACCTGCTAGTAGGGGAGGCCCGGTGTTAACACCCAGTTGCTTCCCGACCACCTGTGACCAGACCTTGGTATTTCACAAGTCTCCCGTGGCTGACTTGGCTCCTCAGTCACCACGGTGAATGGCTGTGTGTGCTGGGCTTGGGAGATGCTCTGTGTGCCCCAATGTCAGACAGCATTCATCAGGCTTGTCTCCTTGAAGTTGTTTCCAGACCCCCAGACCCCTTTTTTGTTTCTTTACTCACAATAACGCTTGAATTTGTTTATTGAAAGATGATTAGCACTCTTATTTTGAAATTGCGTATAGTGTAGGCAGGTCTGGCATTGATTTAGCATGATTTAATCACAGTTCCAGTGATGTACTCTTGGTTTATGCAGAATCTGACTCAGTCACTCTGGAGTTACCCTGACTCCTGTTCGTGACCGCCCCACGACAGTGGGAAGGAGTCCGTTGGTTGGTGTTCGGTTGGTGAAGCAATTCCCTACTGGTGCTTATTTGCATAGTGGTGTGATGGAGCACCTGGGCGGCCTGCAGGGACAGCCACAGGGCAGGGCATTGTCACAAGGCACCACCTACAGGGCATCGTCATTGGCTGCCTTCCAGACGAGCCTGTGACTCAGTCACTTTTGTCCTCTAGCACCTAATATTGTTCCTGGCACATAGGTGGTCTCAGTATGTTTTCGTTGAAAGAATGGATGAATGAATACAAGGAAATTTGACTCCATAGCCCTAGTCCACAAGAGGCTTATATCTCGGTTCTGAGAAAACCCTAAGAGTATAACGATTTAATAATAAGACAGGACGGGATGATAATCCTAGTGCTCTTACCAAGAGGTGTGCTAAAGTCAGATGAGAGAAATAGATGCTGTTACTTTCCAGTCCCTTATAGAAGACCTGGGTTGAGGTCTTGGCATCATCACTTAGAAGTGTGTCACCTTGTAAAAGGTATTTACACTCTGTGAGCCTCAGTTTCCTCATCTGTGAAATGGAGTTATCCCTATGAAAGTCACAGGGCTATTACCAGGCTTCTACTCCAAAGACCTAATTACTGAAGCCACTAACACGTAGTACACAACGCCAGCTGGAGTGGGATCACATATGCCTAAAGTACTTTCTAAGCTGCATCATGTTATATAAAAACGGGGTGACGTTATTCTCAAATGACCAATGGAAACAATGGGATAAAGAATTCAGGAATGTGGGTGTTTAAAAGTCTGAGAAAAGATAACCGTGGGTCCTTTTTCAGAGCTTTTGCTTGTTAGCAAGAGCTGAAATCCGCAGGTGGTTTTGGTGATGAACGCCGCTGCTCTGGGCCTGGACTTGCGGCCGTGTGGCCCAGAGCCCCCGCAGGCTGGCCTAGTTGTAACCTGGCAAAGTTCAGCTTGTGTTCACTTTTGTCCTTTTAATTGATTAGATCATTGAGTGCACTCACTTCCAGTATGAAGGACTCAGATGTCAGTGCTGAAGAATTTCTTTTGGGAAAGTTACATAAAATGCTGAGCTGTGACCACGGTGCCCCTGCCTGCAGATAGCCTAGTCTGAGCCCGGGAAAGCGTGCCATAGGGAGTCTAGACGGGAACTGGCAGATCTGGATTCTTTAAAAATTTGATAATTACGGTTTTTTTAAAGTTTTATTATTAAAGAGGTAACTTCATAAAAGTTATTATCCAACTTAAAACCATTCATTGGGTATTTTTTTGAGTATTTCTGTATACCTCAGCTAAACGAGAAAATAATTACACTTTGCTTTTTATTCTTTGATATTATTTCCACCTTTACCTTTCCTTGAAAAAGTGTTTGTTAGAAAATGAGAACAATTTCTTGTCATTGTGCTTGTTTGTTGTTTCTTTTAAACAAAACTTCTCTATTCTCCCATTTTGTTTTTGTGGTAAAATGAGCTGTGTTAGCAAATTTTCCGGATCATTGTGGTGTTTGCAGGTGAACTGAGAATAGTGAAAATACTGAAATTGTGAGCTGTGAGGTCAAACTTGAACCTCATGTGTGATTCTGCTATCAAGGTGCTGGTGGCTTACATGGAAATAATAGCGGTGCCTGTGTGTTTAGTTAACAGTATTTTAGACAGGAGTAGTTTGGGTAAGAATGGCTGCTGCTGCTGGTTTTCTTTAAGACTCTCCCCGATTCTCATTGAGAGAGAGAAAGTTTCCCGGAGTTAAAATAGGAAATGCTTGGGTATTTTTGTTGAATTCCACCAGAGTTAACATGATGAGGTGTTCGTCAGCTGTTGTTCAGCCCTTGGATAGAGCAGATGTGTGGGTGTGAAGACAAATAAGGAGGCGCTTTGCGGTCCCCTGTGCTCCCATGCCCCCTCTGCACGCCACCAGCTCAGTACCTAGCACGCTGGATTGCAGCTACTGTTTTAGCTGAGGAACAGTTCCAGAATAAAGGAGACCAGAGAGAGATGACAACGAAATGCAACATGGGCTTCTGGATTGCACCCTGGATTGGGGAAAAAAAATTGCCATAAAGGACAGTATTGGGACACCTGCTGAAATTTAAGTGTGGACTATATCCACTATAGGGGAAAATATTATATCAATTTAAAATTTCCTTAATACTATAGTTATGCCTTGGTCACATCAAAAAATGTCCTTATTCTTAGGAGATGTGTGCTGGTCTTTAGAGATGAGAGGGATATGACATCTGCAACTTACTCTCAAATGGTTATATGTAAGGTGACAAGATTAAGAATTGGTGAATCTTGGTGAAATGTATATGAGAACACATTTTTTAAAATAAAGAGTTCAAAGTGTTTACCTTTTTTTTTTTTTTTTGAGGAAGATTGGCCCTAAGCTAACATCCATGCTCATCTGCCTCTGCTTTATATGTGGGACGCCTGCCACACCATGGCTTGACAAGCGGTGCATAAGTCCACACCTGGGATCTGAACTGGTGAACCTGGGCTGCTGAGGCAGAACACGTGAACTTAACTGCTGCACCACCAGGCCAGCCCTCAAAGTGTTTACCTTTTTAGCTATCCATGTCCTGCTCTGGAACATCTGCTCCAGGAGGGAGGGATATGTTTATCACCCTCGTGTAGGTTGCCAGATAAAATGCAGGACGCCCAGTTAACCGAATTGCAGATACACCATGAATGATGGGACACACTTATATCACTTACACTACAAACTATTTGTGGTGTAGCTGCAATTCACAGTTAACTGGGGGTCCTGTATTTTTATTTGTTGATCTTGGCTCCCTAGCCCAGACATGGCAGTGCCCCTGGTAGCAGCAGAGGGAGAGGTGCCCCTCTTCTGTGGGAAATGAAGGACGTGGCTTTTCAGAACTCTGTTCTGTAGCCTGCTGTTAGATAAAACCCCTCAAGTCTGAGCGTGGAGCTGGGACTGTCCCTTTTTTTGGACATGATCCCCTCCTCGTCCTTCTCCCTTTGGTTGATCTTTTCTCTTTGAGCTGATTTGAGCTTTCTCATTTCTCTGTAGTTGGTGGAGTCAGCTGGGTTCCATTTTATACTGTTACCCACATCCTGACACTCTTGACGGTTTTAAGATCTTCTTCTAAAACACTTGAGTAGAATGGATACTGGAATCTATTTTGACAGCTGTTGAAAATCTAGGCTGTCGCTACAGCAGGTTAAAGAAGTTATTTGTAACACTAGTATTGCTCAGTGAACCTTTTGAAAAGATGTTCACCCTGTTCAGGCAAATGGTATTTTCTGAGTTTAAATGATCTTGGTGTTCACCGTTAAACCATCAAATGTAATGCTCTTCGGAATTATACACTTAGTATATTTTCCATTAATGTTCTCCACCAGTGGAGTAATAGTACATCAAATGTTCTCAATTCCCAGTGCCTTTTAAAATGCAGGTGTAGGGTCTTTAAATACAACTAGTCTATTGCCAGCTGTCCCATTGATAACCTTCCCTTTACAAGTGACCTTTGAGCAATTTCGTGAAGAATGAATATTTATAGTACTTTGTTGTTGAGCTGCAAGTAACAGGTGGCTTTAGTTGGCCTGCTTTCCCTGAAATTTGATTCAAATAAAGCATTGCATTATTTTACCATTGGAATTGTGATTATGTGCTAGGCTGACTTCATTTTTGGCAAATTGCGTTTCGGGGTTGAGGTCTGGGTTTAGGGAAGGTGTCTTGCATGTGCAGGAATTGGAGAGCTCACAGATAAGACATAGCAGCTGAGGGATAAAGTACCCAGGGTCTTCTTGATGCCGCAGAGGAATTTTTACCAGAGGAGCTGTTGTTCTCCTGGGCTTTAGGTTTAGGGGCAACTGTTCAGATTAACCCTTTAGACTTGAATTTTCTTTTATCTCAGATCCAAAGTATTGAAGAGGGCTCTGCCAAATTCATGATCAGTATAGTGCTTAGCACATAGTAGGCACTCAAAGTTAAATTTTTTCAATGGAATGAACTAGATAATTATGTTTGGGTTATTATTTAACTTTTGATATGATTTAATTGCTTGAAATAGAAGATCTTTCAGTTACTGCCCTTTACCCAATTGCTTGGCAACACAATTGTTAACATGTTTTCTGATTAAAATAAATGTTCCAATCTAACTTTACTCTAGATAAGATTATAACATAAAGAAGTAGAAGCATTCAATGGATGAGATGGAATTTGACACGAAAGCTATTTCTGAGAAATCTATTTTATTAAATATACTTTCTCCCGTGTCTGAAAAGATGTATCAAGTTGTGCATATCGGGTCCTGGCAATTAGGTAGAAGAGTTTTTAAAAAGACAACATTCTTTTAAGAATTACATTTCTACTGTAGAAAAATGGAAAAAGAGAAAATCACATAAATAACACCTATAATCCTATTTCTCATTTTATTGAATATATTTAGAGTCTTTTTTCCTACCATAAATACATGAATAAATTTTTTTACACAAATACACAACATTAGGATCATGTGAACATATTCTTATGTGAAAAATATATTAAATTGCCTTTTTAAACTTAATATGTCATTAATAGTTTAATGTATCACCATGACGTCTTTTACAACAGTATTTTTAATGACTATACAGTCATTTCATGGTACGGCTGTGCCATAATTGATTAAACCAAATTCTTATACTTGGTCATTTAGCTTATTTCCAGTTTTTTGCAATGCTGTGATAAATATCCTTTAAAATATCGTTATTACTTTGGGATCTATGCCTGTAAGTGCAATTTCTGGGCCACAGATCCTTAAAATTTTGCATATCGTATGTTAACCATGTTGTCCTTCTGAAAGTTTGGGCCAATGTTGTTCCTGCGAAGGTTTAAGTATTTGCTTCTTGTACACTCTTTTCTACAATGGTATTATTAAGCACAAACAAAAGAGACCTTTGTTTGATGGGTTCTTATAATTTTTAGGTGCATTTCTTTGATGGACTTTTCCCGGTATTTATGGTCCAGTTGTAGTTTTCATCCTTTTCTTCTGTCTGCTTTTCCATTGGAGCATTTGTTTTTCCTTAGTAATTTATGAGCACTCTGTATCACATATGTGGTTTTTTTCTTTCCATTTTTGTGTAGTGTGATTTGACGTCTGGAAGTTTTAAATTTTGATGTAGTCTATTAGTAGGGAAAAGATTTTTGAGAGCAAGTGATATTTCTATCAAAAGCTTTTTTTCTCTCCCTCTGTGTGGTATCATTTAGTTTTCTAGGAGGAAGGAAGAGATAACTGCTCAGTTTTAGTTTAATCCTCTCAGTGGAGTTTTAAGTTATTAAAACTTACACAACTTATATATTAAGAATCAAGACATTTGCGTATTTGTGTTATCTGAACAGTTTGTCAAAGAGCTCAAATTAGTACTTTTATCCTAGAAAGTTCTCATTTTGGAGTTGGTCTATTTCATACCAACTTAAGACACATCAGAGGTGGGACAAGAGTTAAAAGGGACAAATGATTCACTGTGTTTGAAATTTTCTAAAGACACAGTCATTTACACACTCATCTGTCAGGAATGCCTGGAGACGGGGATGGAAGCAGTGACTGCTATAGACCTGTCAGACTGATGGTTCTCCATTCATAGACACCTACTTGGTCAAAAAGCCTCATGTTTTCATTCCAGTGTGTCGGGATTTTATAGCCGTATGTGGTATAGATACTTTGCTTGGACTTTCCATGTTGATATTTTTCTGGCCCATTCTGCATCAAATTTATGTTACCAATGTAAGTAGCAAAACTCAACTGTAAGCAAAATTATTCAGGAAGCCACGTGATATTAACATCAGCTGGAGCCAGTGATTCTCGATGTCCTTCCAGGAGGTAGTAAGGGGGCTTGTGTCATTCATTCATTCACTGATTTTTATTTCGTGCCTATTCAGGACTACGTTTTTTGTAAGAAGGAGCACAGGCTGTGTTAGAAGTTGAAGATCCAGTTGTATACGTGACATAGCCCCTTCCTTAATTTGAAAGCAAAGTCCATTGCTTTGATTTGTTTGGGTCATGATATCTTAACTTTAATTTTCAAATAAGGCAGGAGTTCCCTCTGATGGACTGCTCTTTCCCCAGATGTCTGTTTGGCTCCCTCTTCACGTACTTCAGGTCTTCATACGTCTCCTCAGAGAAGCCTTCCCAACCACCTTACCCTGATTTATTTTATTCATGGTGTTCATCACCGGATGACATATTACCTTACGTATTTGTCATCTGAACCCCCCACTGGAATGTAAGGTCGGTGAAAGAAGGCTGTTGTCAGTTTTGTAGACTCCTCCTCCCCCACCCCCGGCATCAGCAACAGAACGTGGAATATGGCAGGCATGCAATAGGATTTGTTGAATGAATTAATTCACTGAATATTTCCATGCCTATGGTGTGGCTGTCACTGTAGGTGGTGATAAGTGCTATGAAGAAAAATGAACCAGGTTAAGGAGACAGAGTTTTCTTAAAAATGTCTGTCTTAAAAGGGCCTGGGTTATAAAAGGTGGGAAGACACTGATTAGGCAGCCTGATTTTCCTTTTTCTTTCTCACAAGTGTCTTTGACTCCTCCGCTCGCCTCTCTCTCCTAGCCCTGTGTTGGCCACACTGTCAGTTGTGCTGAGTCTGTTTAAGGAGTGACGTTGCGTTCTTTTCATGCCTCACTCCAAGTTGACCTTCCCACTGGAGTGGCACGAAAACCCAAATGTGGCCAACTCGAGCTTTGTATTTCCCAGGCTACGTGTTTTGCAGCAGCTAGCTCCTTCTGGAAGTAGCCAGAGGCCACCTTAGGATTTGAGAGGTATCAAATGTTACCAAGTGTTCAAAGCTACTTTTATTGTAGTTTCCATTTTCTGCTTCAACCATCGCATGATTCTGAACTCTAGTTCTCTAAGAGATGCATCCTAGAGGGATGGAAAAGCTTTAAGAATGAGAGTTCCTTACTCAGACCTTCTCCTTCCCTTTGTTGCTTCAGTAACTTGTCATCGAAACCTTCCAAGATCTCGGTCAGTGTCTGTCAAAGGCAGAGTGGTAGAGCCCAAGTGGGTGGATGAGGGCTGCTTTTTGGTTATCACCAAACCTGGATTTGGCATCTGATGATAGAGATACTCAACATGCTGCCATACTTGAGACAGTTGTGTCGGAGAGAAGTTGTCCTGCCCGGAATGCTAGTGGTGCCCCCAGCAAGAAATGCCGATTCTATCCCAGTCGTTCTCAGGGGGCCAATGATGCTAGAGGTCTTGCAATGCTTGGGGCAGTTACCCACTGCGGGAATTACCCCACATTCCACTCGGCTTTCAAATGTCTACCGGTCAACAGAGATGTGACAAACCCTACTGATAATTATCAAAGCCTACAACCAACTCTATAAGCAAAAATATTTTTTGCACAATTTAAATGGATGGAAGGGTATGTTTTGTGTTCTTTGGAACTTTACCAAGGGTTGCTTCCCACAAGTCACCATGACTTGTGGTTTATAATTGGTGTATCAGTCTGCATGTGTGGCTGTTGTAGTCTTGGTGGTTGCAATAGGGGACAAGGATCTGACCATTTTATTGTGTCTTCTAGAGATCTCGTCACTGAGAATGTACATATTGTAATATATAATACACCATTACAAGTTATTTTCCTTTTCTTTCTCCTTTGTATCACAGCTAAGTCATAACACTGATTTATTAGAATTGTATATAGATTAGGGTATATTAACTGTGATTTTCATTACAAGATTGTAAAGGGGCATGGAGTCTGATGAGATTGAAACCCTTCACTCTAACCTAACTTGGCAGCTATATTTCTCACCACTCTTCTGTGTGAACCCTGTTTCATTCAAAGTGATTTGCTCTCTGTCCCACGTTTCTTTTCCTCCATGAGTGCGTTAAACTCACGCTGCCCCTCCTCCTCCAGGTTCCTCTGTAAACCCCACCCATCCAGCAGAGCCCACCCCGTGCAGCCTACTGAGCTCATCATTCCCCCACTACCGCCACTCTGTGACTTTCTTTTTTTTTTTTGACTTTTTTTTTTTTTGAACTATAGTTGCACTTGTAAGCACTCCGCATTCAATACTGGTCTATAGCCTGGAAGCACTGACTATCTTTTTTATGTTTAAGTTACCTCCTTAGATAGCTTGTAAGCGCCTTTCAGATGATCAGCTTGATTTGGTCTTCTTTTCCGGCCAGGCTGCGTCTAGGAAAGCTTGATGTATAGCCAGCTCACTCTCATGGGCTACACTCTCTTGTCTTCTTTACTTTGCCAAATAGGAATTCTCTCCTGTCTGCCCTTTTGCTGATTACAAAAGTAAAATATGTTCATTGTTAAGACATTTTTAAATATGGAAAAGTAAAAGAAGAACATAATAATCCTCATTGATCTGCCACCCAGAGCCACTCATGCCTGTCATTTTAGAGCCTTTCTGTCCAGGCTCTTCTGTCTTCTGTATATGTGTGTTTTAAACAAAATTAGAATCATCTGCTTTAGTAGATTATATTTTGCTTCCCCTCCGCCCCCCACATTGCGCTTAATGTTATGTCATGGGTGTTTTCCTAGATCTTTAAATAGTCTTAGAAAACATACTTATATAAAACATGTTTTATGGAAAATTTTACACATACAAAAAATAGAATAATATAATAAACTCCTAGATACCCAACATTCAACTTTAATAATTATCAGTATCCTGCCATTCCGAATATGTAGTTTGTAATGGTTTATACCATTCCATTGTTTGGATTGTACATAATTTATTTAACCATTTCTCTGTTATTGAAAATTTAGATGATTTCTAGTTTTCTACAATTATAGATGCTAATACTTTTGTCCTTCTGGTCATAATTATTATTCTTGCTTCCTGAAAACCTAATTAATTTCTTCATGATTAAGTAACTCTGATTATTATTTGTTTTGTATTCTGGGATTTTTATGCTATTTTATATTTGTGGCTGGTTTTATTGTAATTTTTCTTTTCTCCATCCATCAAGTAATTCTTGTATTAGCCAGAATGGGTCTCAAATTAATTACAATAACAAGTTCTGTTTTTCCATTCAATTTTTGGAGGAAAAAAGCATGAAAACTAGCAATGTAAGAGGATGGTACTTACTTCTGCATAATTTAAGGGGCAAGCACAAGAAGGAGAAAGAAAATGGTTTCAGGGGAAACAATATCTGGTAAATTATAACCTTTGCCCAATGGAAAATTATTTTACAAATGCTTAATTTTGACCCAAAAATGGTCCCCTTTTAAGGGCTGAAATAGTGACCATCTAAACTAAGGTGCATTTGAACCAATATGTGTAAGTGTTTTTCTCCGGCTGATTTAAACTTATATCTTAACAAGTATATTTGGCATTTTTTAAAACCCAGCATCTTTAAATGGAGAGGTCCCCCTACAGCTTCTCTGTTAAAGAAGTACTTTCTCAGGCAGTGGAGAGAGATGGTTTCCTTAGACCTGGCCCATTGGGAGCCATGGGAGGAGGAGCAAGTGGGGGAGAATTGGGTGGGCGGTGGGATTGCAGGCTCCCTGTGAAGATGAAGAAAGGATGGCTGTTGCTCTGGTCCTGATGGAATTTCTTCTGCAGTATCTGCTGAGATTTCTAGACCAGATCATATACAGGAAGATGACTCACGCGCTTACCTACTCCAAGAAAATGTCTTTGTTTCTTCTATTGCATAGTAAAATATAGTTGCTGTAAAAAACCCAAAAAAAGTAATTTTTCACAATTTCATATAGAGATGTAGAAAGTAAAAGTCTCCCATAACCCACACCTGTCCTCACCGGATGACCACTGTGAGCAGTGCTGTATGTGCTCATCTTGATTTTTCTCTACGCCTTTATTAGCTTGTGTTATCCACATAACATACGGAACAAAAATGCTGCTTTTTAAAATGCTAGTTGATTAGGTAATCAGTGACTGCTCAGACCTTTGAAGTATAGAGGCCACATGCAATTGCTTCTGGTTGGAGGTAAGATGGTAAATACAAACAACAGGACAGAACCTGTGAGGTATGGAAAACTATAGCAGAAGGGAAAGCTTAAGAAAAGGAAGGAGTAAGAGCTCAAATTTTTATATTATTCAGAGGTTAGATTTTTATTGCTGAATCAGATTTAATTGGTGGTTATACTTTTCCCCCTGGAAACACGTTAGAATAGTCACTATGACAAGATGACTAAATCATGAATGAACTTAAAATTTTAAACTAGTTTCAGCCATACTAACGTATCAACAACTTGTTGGAGCTTAATTTTTGGATTGGAATTTAAGTGACAGGAATATGTATCGCTAACATTAGGACTTGTTCTTTTAATTTTGGGAGCATTGCAAATAATGCAGTTCACAAGGTCTATTTCCAGTTTAGAGCCAACCATGAATGATTAATTATATTGTTGCTGTAACAGGTGTTTAAATAATGAAGACAGTAGAATTTTTGCCTGTGAAATCCCACTTGGTTCATTCATTAAAAACACCTACTCTGTGCCATGAGCTATACGCAGTATTAGAGATATAACTTGTAAAACTTGCCCCTGTCACTCTTTGGTGTTTTGCACACGCTTTCCCATCCGTCTGGAATATCCTTGTCTTTTTCACCTGACAACGTGTCTCTCATCTTTCATGTCTCAACACAAAGGTCACTTCTCGTGTCCAGCCTTTTTAGCTCCAGCAACTGATTTAGCAGATCCCACATTGACGTTCTTCTCACATTGGAAGACATCTCCACTACAGCATTATCTCGTTGTCTTAGAAGTACACAGTAACATAGATGTTGAATTCCTTGAGGTCAGGGTCCTCATATCTTCAGAGCCCCACAGTCAAAAGAGGTGCATAGTTGGTGCTAAATATAGATATCAAATAGAAAGACATGTGTTTTTTAAATAAATGATTAAGTCAACTAATAACTCTAGTAATGTTGTTGAAAATCTTTACACTCCTAAGTACAGCACAAGGAGTGAAGGAACAGTCTTAAGAGAAGCAGAGGGACAGTGTAGTGTCACTCTTAATATGGATTTTTAGTGTGCGATACTTGGCTATTTGGATAATTGGATTAAGCAGGGCACCTAAAAGTGTTTAATGGGAGGAAAAGCTTCAATATAGCATATTTTAATGGCACATCTCATTCAAAATTATTAAAAAATTGTTAACTGTCTTATGTGGGCATTTTGGGAAAATAGAAGAAAAAGATCTTTGTCCCATGGAGCATACATGATTTCCAAATTGCATTTTTAGTGGGATGATACTGTTTTTTTGCCTTCCATGTTAGCTGCTCCAGAGAGGGGCTGCTAATCTAAGGATTTTAGTAATTCAGAACTGTGAATTAGAAATCAGAGTTCATGTAAGCTTCAAGAAATAGTATCTTTTCAACCTAGAGAAAACAGAGCAAGGTAGCCTGGCCTTGGTCAGCTCTTTCCTCCTCGAATGAGACTCCTGGGTCTGGGAGGAGGGGGGTCTCGATCTTGTCTCTTTAGTATCGGGACTAGACCATGCTTTGTGACAGGGGAAGATGGATCAATCACGTCCTGGCAGGAAAGATATGTCTCCTTCAAAAGGGAGAATGGAGGAAATAAAAGGACTACTAAAAAAGATGTAGGCAGGAGTCAGGGAAATCAACAAGAATTGGCAAAGCATCCTAAAGTTCACATCAGCAGAAAGCCGTCTCCTCCGCTAGTCCTAAGGAGACAATGAAAGGGAGACTCTCTTGGAACCTTGTAAGAGGTTTAGCTGTAGGAAAGGTCCGCCTGATGGGAGGTGTGCCTCCAGGGGGAGATTGCAGTCACTGCCAAAGCAGCTCAAAAGGGTGAGAGCCAGGGGGATAAATACCCCAGCCTTTCTCTCTTTCCTCCCCTTGGTTTCCTGCTGGCCATCCCATTGGATGACCCAAATGAACCCCAGAGAGCAAGGAGCCGAGAGATGCCATCTGACAAAGATGGCCTCCTGGGCACAGAGCAGGGGAGAAGTGGGGAGAGCCGGTCTGGGGGCAGATGGAGGATTCCAGCCAGGAGGGAGAATCTTCACGTTATGGAAAGTGTCCTTCCCTGTTCATAGCATTCCTGTGTGCATTTGAAGGGCTAACTCAGTGCCTTGTTCATTAGGGTTTTACTGCTTGCAGACTAAACTCCAAATCAGATGTTGTGAAAGGGGGCCCCATGCAGAAGTGTTTTGTTTGGCTCACACAGCATTTTCTTAAAAAAAAAAACAACAAAAACCCAACCTGTATTGTCTTTGGGGAAGTTCACGTCAAAATCTGAGTTTCAGGGGACGGCCGGGTGGCATAGTGGTTAAGTTCTCACCCTCCGTCTGCTTCAGTGGCCTGGGGTCGCCGGTTTGGATCCTGGACGTGGACCCTACGCATCACTCATCAAGCCGGATGTTAGCTCAGGGCCAATCTTCCTCACCAATACATAAATCAATCAATCCATCTGAGTTTCCTACTTCTTTTGACAAGTGGAAACTTTGGCAGCACTGAACATGCATTCCTATGTGGGCAAAATCTGCTGCGCATGGTAGGAGTGCCCCTTTGGACAGGCAGGAGCGCTTCCCTTTGCCTCAGTCCCCACCCGCCCACTGTGGTCTCAAACCCACGTTGCTTCTGCCTGATCCCCGTAGACATTGGAGTTTGTGACCCCTGTCCTCAACAAAGCACTTCAGAGAAGGAAGGACGGATGAGTCACACTTATCCTCGAAAGAGAGTGAGCTCCGTCTTGGAAGACACACTTCTCTACAAAGGGGATAAAGAGACAGGGAGACTAATCCTACTCCTGGGGACGCAGTTGGAGTGTTGGTTAGACTGACGCGGAGAAGGTTTTGCATGGACAGGTGCAGTTCAGTGTGATTTCTTTCGTCTCTAAGTTTGCCTGTAGACTTTTAATTCTTCCTGTAGAACAAACATAGCTGAATGGACTACGTTCCCGGCTTATTCCTTAGTTTAGCGCAGGAGCATCTAGAGAAAGAGAAAGGCTGAAGTGGGTCGAAGGGACTTTAGCCAGCGGGGAGATGAGGAGACTCTAGCCTGGGGAGAGGAGGTTTTTCGCTCTTTGGTCCCCTTTCTCCAAACTGCTCTGTTCCTTCGTGAGGGCTGAATACAAGCTGGGGCCTGAATGAATGGCCCCGGAAGTCTTCTGTCCTTAAAGCTTGTCTGGCTCTAAGTTATTTTTAATTGTGGCAGAATATATATAACATGAAGTTTACCATGTTAACCATTTTTAAGTGTGCGGTTTAGTGGCATGAAGTATATTCGAATTTGTGCAGTTGTCAGCACCATCCATCTTAGAACTCTCTTCACCTTCCCAAACTGAAGCTCTGTGTGCATTAAACGCGCGCTCCACATTTCCCCTCCTGCAGCCCTCAGCAGCCAGCGTTTACTCTGTCTCTATGAATTTGACTACTCTAGGCGCCTCATGTCAGTGGAACCATACAATATTTGTCCTTTTGTGTCTGACATTTTATTTAGCATAATATTTTCGGGATGTACCCATGTTGTCGCAGGTCTCAGGATTTCCTTCCCTTTTAAGGCTGAATAACATTCCATTGTATGTACAGACCACAGTTTGCTTATCCACTCAATAGTTGGTGGATATGTGGGTTGTTTCCACCTTTTGGCCATTGTGAATAAGGCTGCTGGGAAGGGAGGTGTACAGAATCTGTTCAAGTCCTTGCTCTCGGTTATTTTTAAATATTATATAAGTAATCCATGTAAAATCCACACAAACCGTAAAAAACTTGGAAGATACAGACTAAACAAACAAACATACGCTGGCTGACCCTTGCTTCAAGGATGATGATGATGATGACAGCGTGTATGTGGCCCTCCCTGTGTGCCAGGCACTCTGCTAAATAAGGCTTTCCCTGTTTGGTCTTCATAATGGCCCTAAGGCAGGGTCTGTTATTCTCATTATACATGAGAAAAGGGAAGCACAGACAAGGCTAAAATGCTTAAGATTATACAGCTAGAAAAGGGTACAGCCAGGAGTGGAACTTGAAAAAACATTGTTTTTCTCTGCAGTATGAGAAGATTTTTTTAAAAAAGTACTGTACTGCTTGGGTTGTATCAAGAGAAATGGGCCGTAATCTCTGTGATCAGAGATGTCGAGTTAGAAGAGCTGAGCTCTAATTCTGGTCCAGCTGTTTCTCTGTCTGTATGATCTTGGATGGTCACTTGCCTTGACTTAACCTTCTCATCTGCTCAGTGGGAAAAATACCAAAATTGACTCATAGTATTAGTGTAAGAATTAAATGAGATAATACTGTAGGTGAAAATATAGAGTACTTTGAAAACTACAAAGCAACATACAAATATGCTGATATCATTAGTAATCAGTAGTAATACTATTCCTACGTTTGTCTGGTATTGCTCCTTCTATTACTCCTCAGATTCCAGATTAATTAGTTGAGTGGACATCCTCTTAAACTCTGTGATTCTTTTCTTCTTAAAACGCTGGAATTTCTCTCTCTGAGATGGAAGCTTCGGGAGAATTGGTGGCCTGGCAGTCTTGGAGCTGGAGAGAAGAGACACGGATTCCTGTACCCTCCTTGATCATTAATCCTGCTTTTAATTCTGCTCCAAATCTTGTACCGCATCATTTCCTACTGCCGGATTGGAGTGAGTAATAACAACCTTTTGGCAGATCAAATTTCAATTTTAAAATCCAGGAAGCAGAGCCGTGTCCTGGACTGTCTTCTTTTTAAATTATAGCTAAATGTTGCTTTTCTGTTTTTAGGCCAGTTAGATGCCTGGTTTCTGCCAGGCCCTCCTGTGTGCGTGTCACTGTCATAAACCAAGGCAGTCTGGTGAGGCAGCTACTTCTGAAATATTGGTTCACATTAAATGCCCCACACCTGCAATTAGGATCTTTGGAAGACATTTTGCAGGGTTTTGTTGCTGGTTTTGTCTTCTTTTTTCTGTTTGTTTCTAAAAGATCTTTATTAAGTTCATCCAGTAATTTCCATTGACCCAACCGCTTGGAATTCCATGAACTGTCAACAGGATATAATTTCTCTCAGAATTTGTCATTCCACTGGAGTACAGCTGCAGTGTCTTTGTGATTGAGTTTGCCACCAGATAACCTCTGCCTTTAGCTTTCTAGACTAAAATGGTTTCTCTGTTGTCCAGAACTTTGGGCTGGCATCTCTCAAGTAACTGTTCAGCATGTAAAGCGTATTAAAAACTTGCTATTCAAAACTAACATAGATCTTGCCTATGGGAGCCATTGCAGAGGCCTTTCCTGGTGAGAACTCATGGCGGGTTCTTGGTTTTCCTAACAGAACATCAGTGAACAATACCTGCATGCTGTGTTGAAATGCTCACCAGCAGCCTTAGTCCTTCCTTGGGGAAGACGATTTGCAGGGCAGATCAGTCCTCAGTTACTCCGGGTTCTCCAAGAGCTACCATTTTACCGTATTAGTGCGAGAACACGGCCTGCCGGGGCTGCGTTCCCTCAGCCCAGCGTGGACCCCACAGGGCCACCCTTCAGCACCTGGGCTTGGGCGGCTGCCGACAGGTGAGGGAAGAGGCGGCCACCTGGCTTCAGCTGAAGTCGCCACTCCTTGTTTCTTAACTTACTTCATGGAGGGACTATGCCATAGATTCCTCTCTGAGCTCAGCAATGAAAAAATGGACGGCTTCTTCCGACAAATCCATCTGCTTCCACATTTACGATGTTGAGAATTCGTGACCTGTCATGCTTCCTTTTTAGCTTTGGTTTCCTAAGCTCAGAGCCAAAATTAGTGCTTCGTTACAGCGACTCTCATCTCTGTTCCCTGGTTATCTCCCCTTCTTCCATGTGGATTACCTCTTCTTTTCTTTATTTCGATTATCCTGTACATGTGTTTATTTTAATCCATTTTAAATCCTTTATGGAAGTAGGCAGAGTTCAGTTTATAAATACAATGGTATCACTTGTGTTATTGTCACAGTCACATTATTGATTTATCTTTGGTGTTAGTCTCCTGCTTCCCTCTGAACTTCTCCTTTATGCTTTTTGATGCATTCATATTTGGATGAGGATGAAAAACTGGAGTATGAGCCAAAAAAGAATATGATCCTCAACAGAAACCCAGCAACATTCTTAGAAAATACAAAGTTCTAAAGGCTACTGTACAAATATTTTCATGTGAATCAAAGAGCTGTCACTTGTCTTAGATACGTGTAAGGCTTAGAGTAATTGGTTAGTGGACTTGGTTGGGGTTAAGTAGTGGACTTCTTGGCCGAGGTCTCCCCTCGAGGCTTCAGTTGAATCTGTGTCTGGATATAGAGTTGCTGTTCTAGGCAGAAACCAAGGCTGATGACTTGGAGAAAAGACTGACGTCTCAGACACTTTGAAGTCACTATCCGTTCAAACTAATACGGGTACTAGGGCTGTAAAGTCACAGTCTGGCTAGAGTAATTTAAAGACTTTAGGATAGGTGATGGGTCTAGGTCTTTGGATAAAAAAGGAAATTCAAAGGCATCTGGCAAGACTGGTGGAGAGAATATCGAGGGAAATAATATAGACACAAAAGGGAGAGCAAGACAGAGAAGGCAGGATCCTGGGGTCCAGGTGGTGGCAGAGACTGCCTCTCTTCTCCCACTGAACCTCAGCTGGACCCAGGGAGGGCTTGTGATTTAGAAGGGGGTGGAGTGGATAACCTTGGAATCAGTGCCCCCTTTACTTGGAACATCTTTCTGGATCTGGACCATTCCCTTAGGATTAAGTGGAAGATCCCGGTTCGAAGAGGAAGCGCATCCATGTGCTGCTGCTTTATTTTAATGCTGAAATACTGTGCTTGTCTATTGTAGAAGATTGCCTGCCTTTGTTTTTCTTAAACCAGAATGGCACAGACAGTGGCTGCTAGGGATGAAGATCCTTCCCTTTGTGTCTGTTCTAGTCAAGCCTCTTCTGGTGGCATGGAACAGACATTAGCATGAGCTAGCTTAAGGAAATGAGGGCTTATTACAAGTATACAAATGTGTTCTCGTGGGAGTGACGTGAGACTCCCATGGATGGAACCTTCCCAGCCTCGGGGAGCTGGAATTGGCACGCTTTGGGGACTCAAGACAGCTACTTTCTCACTTTCCCTCTCAGTTCATCCTGTCTGTCAGGCTAAATGTCTAGGTCCTTGTTACTTCAAGTGCACCCTGGGGACCAGCAGCATGGACATCACCTGCAATCTTGTTAGAAATCTCAGCCCCCCATCTGAATCTGCCTTTTTTTTTTTTTTTTTTTGGTGAGGTAGGCTGGGATGAGCTAACATCTGTTGCCAATCTTCCTCTATTTTGCTTGAGGAAGATTGTCACTGAGCTAACATCCGTACCCATCTTCGTCTGCTTTGTATGTGGGACACCGCCATAGCACAGCTTGATGAGTGGTGTGGTGTGGAGGTCCGTGCCTGGGATCCAAACCTGCAAACCTGGGATGCCAAAGCAGAGTGAGCGAACTTAGCCACTACGCCACAGGGCTAGTCCCTAAATCTGCGTTTTTATAAGAGCCGGTGGTGATTCATTTGCACAATATGATTTGAGGAACATGGTGTAGGTCCCTGGCTACTTATACAGTTGTTCCTCTCACTGAGGTGCCCACCCCAGTGGATGAGGGGTGGGCAGGCCCAGGGACAGGCATGAATGCTACTGGGGCTGTTGGGGGGACGGCAGGCCAGGCACACCCTCCACGTTGCTTAAGACCGTCAGGCTTTCCTTTACCTTGTAGCATTGCTGTCAGGCCCATGATGGCTCCCAATTGCTAAGACAAAGTTGATAGAGAAATCTAGTCACTTGTTTAAAAATAAATAAAACTGGTAGTAGTGCCATTAGTACTTTAAAATGTCATTGTTTTATTTATATCTTACTTTTCATTAGCCCAGAAATAATTAAACCTGAAAACACTGTAGAGTATGTATAATGTAGGCAGTTGTGTGAATATGAGTTTTTAAGTCTGACACAAATGAGCTTTCTGGTGACTTAACCATGGCTGCCTCTTGCATCAGGCTAGCAGAAAGTGGTCAGAGCAGCATTTACAAAGCTTGTGGTGCCCAGCTCTGTCTGGAGTCCAGTGTGCACAGCTCTGGCTCCCATCATGCCCATTAGCCTGTGACATTGATTTTTTTAATGGTTGTACAAGCATTTGGCCTCTAGCCAACTATATGGTTGAGCAAGTGAGTGCTGTTTTCACAGCTATGAGTAGGTAGGTAGACCAGTCGAGGACTGCTGTGTGCATCTGTCATTCCCAGGGACACAGAGGTTCTTTCACAATTCGCTACATTCCGCACCCCAGAAGGCGTTTTTAAAAAGGGAAAACTTTTCTGCCTCCATTATTTTATTTTAGTTAAAGAATTCTTTTGTTTTATTTTATTTATTTATATATTTTTAGAGCAGTTTAAGGTTCCCAGGAAAGTAGTGGGGAAGGCACAGAGATTTCTCATATGCCCTGACCTCCCACACCCATGCCTTACTTGAGTGCTTCCTTCCTGTGGCTCGCTCTTGCTGACCATGGATGTTTGGGTGTGATGAGCCATTTGCTCCTTGCTTGGCTGGTCTAGTTTTTGGTATTTCAAGGTGCTGATCTCTCCCCACTTAGTAGCCATTCCAGCAAGAATGGTGGATTTCCGCAATGCCTTTTAAATAGAACATGTCTCTTTAAGACACATTGTGAGTTTCTCTCTGAATTTATTGAAGGCACGCAAATTAAATCTGTATCTTTCCTGAAGCAATTCGGGTGATGAAAAAGAGGCTTTTGAATCGAGAATAAAGGAAGAACCAGGGGTGATGTCAGACATGGAGAGACGTAGGGCCTCTCTGCTTATGTTCACACGAGCTTCCAGTGCGAGGAGGACTCCCAGCTCTGAGTAAGGGGTTGATGGTGTGTCCATGCAAGACAGAATTTTATTTCTGGAGCATCGGTGGAAACCCATTAGATTAGATGGTCTTCAATCTTTTATAGTCTAAAATTTTATGAACTCTTATAAATGTTGTTTATAAATCCTAAATGACGAGAAAACAGGCTCTGTGCTTTGAATTTATGTTCTATCTAATATGCAGTTTTAAAATTTGAGTTTCCATTGCACTTCTGATCCTTTTTAAATTATGACATCTACCACACAGACAAAAGAGGATATCACATTTGTGTACCGTTAAAGATTGATAAGATGAACACCCCTGTGCCGACCACCCAGACTGAGAACCAGAACGTTCCCAGTGTCTGAAGCTGTCCCCGCTCCTCTGCATTTCCACACGGCTTCAGTGTGTTACGTTCGTGCCCTCCAGTGTTTTATTTGTGAGCACGAGTGTCGGTGAATACAAGTAGAGTGGCTCAGCCATTGTCACCTCATCCCAAACTCTTTCCAGATTTCTGATTGGTGTGATACTGGATAGAAGAACAGATAAATTTTACCACTTAGAAACTGGTCTTTAACAAGCTAATTATCCTGCTGAAAAATAGTAGCGTTGTTCGTGGTTTTAATTTTCCTGTTTGCATGCCAATTACGGCAGTGGTAGCTTCCTGAGCACAGGATGAGTATCTTTCAGCTTGAGGTTCTGCCGGAGAAAAGATGAGATGTCTGTCAGCTGAAAATCCGCCCCGGCCCAGGAGAAAACAGAAGAACAGTAGAGCGTGACTACTGGAAGCCATCTTTAAAGGGGGCGTTATTCCCTAGGGGCGGGATGGGGCATTGAAGTTCTACCCTTTCATTTCTAATGTGGATTTTCTGTTGCCATCTACAATTCTAAAGAACCAAGATTGGATGCATACATTTAAAAAATATGTGCTTTTGTGAAAATCAGAGTTTTGAAAAAGAGAGTGAAGGATGTGGAATACCCATCAGATCGCATCATTTACAATGGGCAGGGAAACCTCACAGCGATGCAGCTGCCCAGTATGACAGTTCTCAGGAGGCCCCATGGAATGCTCATCTTGCTGGAGGTTTGGGCGCAGGGCCAAAGACATTGGCTCTTGTTTAGAAGTGACCGGAGTTGACATTGAGTGTGTGCTTGCTGTGTGCCAATCATTGTGTTAAGCACTGTGTTTACATGTATCGTCTCACACACTCTGTTGATTAGGTGCCATTATAAATGAGGAAACTGAGGCCCCAGGCAGCTAAGGTGACTTTCCAGGGTTGCATTACTTTAATCTCTATCTCTGCTGGCGTCGGGTAGAGAGAGCATCGCACGGTGGTTCAGAGGACGAGCGCTGGTGCAGACCATTTGGCTTTGTGTCACACTCAGCCACTTACTAGACTCTGTGACCTTGAGCAAGTTGACTTAACCTCTGTGTGCCTCGGTTTCCTCATCTGTAAAATGGGGTAATAACATTGCCTTCCTCTTAGGGTAGTGTTCGGGTTTAAGAGGTAATGAGTGTCGAGTGCTTAGTCAGTGCCTGGTGTCTAGCACACGCTTAGGAAAGATGAGCTAATCTGCAGAAAGCACACAGTCAGTGTTGAGCAGTTCTCTAAGTCTGAGACTACTCAGATATTTTAATATTTTAGAAAATAATTTACTTTTTATTATAAAAGCAATGATGTTTGTTATAGAGCAGTTGGGAAATATGTAGAAATAAAATGGGAAAAAAACTTTATCGCACTATGTAACATAATATCTGTTAATATTTTGTTCTTCCGTGCTGTTTATAATATCGTTATGACCATAATCATACTATATAAACAGTTTTGCATCCTTTGACACTTAAAATGATGATATAATGATGATATGAGTATTATCATTGTAATATCTTATAAAAATAACTTTAATGGCTATAATTTCTATGTTGCTCCATTGTTTTGTATTTGTCTATCATAATGTTTTCATAATCATCTTTTTGAATAAACTGTATTTGTTTAAAATCGATCAGGTCATTAAGCACACACATAAATATAGCACTTTAAAATCTAGTTTATAGAATAATCACTTTCGACTATGACTGACTTTACATGTGCAGGCTTTTTAAGGAATCCGTGTCTTTACAACATCCTTGTTAAATAGTTAAAAGCAAGTTGTCTTCATTCCTCAGACCACTCTGGTGGAGAAAGACCAGAGCTTAACTTAGAATAAAGTAACAGTGAACTCATTTTCGGCAGTATTCCTTAGGTGCCCGTTTTTACCTTAGGACTGTTCCGAGTGCTAGGAAGGTGAGGAAGTTCTACGAATAAGTTTAAGGTCAGCTTGTCCACCTTTTAGGACATAGGAAGCATGTCCTTTCTTCTGTAAGGAAAAAGCTTGGACATCTGGATGCCTTTGTTCTGGAGTGTGCGTGTGTATATGTGTGCTTGCACACGCTTTTGCAAGGCTTGCACACCTCAGGCTCACTTCATGTGGTTTCCACTCATGAGCTCGACACTGGAGAGCACCTTGCCATCTTGATCGGCCGTCCCATATTCATGTGACATTGATGTTTACAAGCTGTTTGCGAATGTTGTTGGTGCTGTTTAATCTGTGGCCTGTGCCTGCTTCTCACACGTCCCTTTGTGGGGGCAGAGCTGGGCCCAGGCAGGGAGGGTGCCCCCTGCACAGTCAGGCAGGGTGTGAGGCTGCTTCTCTGAGGCAGGCACAGCAGCCTAGGAAAGGCGAAGGGCACAGGCCCTGTTTGGTCTTTTGTGTTCTAGAAATCATCATTAGACTGTCAGCAGTAGTCAGCACATTTCTTTGGGGTTTTCTGTGAAATGTCTTTTCATAGTGTCTGTTTTAAAGGTTTAGTTTTCCAAGTCTGGAGAAATTTAGTGACTCAGAAAGTTCTTAATTCAGCAAGCCACGTGGTACCTGGAGCCATGTTTTTGATACCCGCTCCTTTAGTCCTTTAGTTTGATGGCTGAAGAGAATCTGTGAGTGGGCTTTTTTCTTCACCGTGGAAATGCTGCAGAAGGTATATGAGTGGTCAAGACATCTTCACGTATTTGCAACACTGTCTTTGGTGCTACCCAAGAGGAGAAAGGACCTGAGTCTACTTTAGAGGGAAATTCATCTCTGGGCTATGTAATCCTTCTTGCCTGGGGGCACGTGGAGGACAGAGTGTAGCCTGGTCAGTGGAGATTCCACAGGGCCCAAAGGAGTGACTCTTATCAGAGCTGGGTTACCACTGGAACTGGGAACATGAGGCCTTGATAGAACAAGATATAAAGGAGAGACAGGAGTTTAGAGATTTCAAGGTTATCAGGTTGGAAAGTGGTGCCAGTGATGGAAATAGGGAATAGAGCTAAGGTCAGGGAATGGAGCCAAGAGCATGGGTTACATCATCCAGGTGGACATTCCTGAGAGGCGGCTGGGAAGAGCTGGGACTGGAGCTCAGAGAGCTCCATTTTAGAGGGAAGTTCTTCACAGGGATGTGCAATCATGGGAGGTAGACATGGTTTCTATTTAAGAGGCAGGGCTGGTTCAGGCTATGAGAAGAGAGTGGAGTATTGGGCAATGCCTGTGGTCAGGAGATGGTAAGGAGGGTCAAGGAAGAAAGAGGAGTCAGGAAGTTAGGAGAAGTAGCACGGTATCTTGGAAGCCAGGAAAGGAGAAGGACTCTCATTCAATAGCATGAAAGTGACAAAAGTGAAGAGAGCGAATCATTTGAATTAAGACCTGAATTTAAGTCCTGGACTTTATCATTTATAGTGTGTGTGGTCTTAGTCGAGTTACTAAAACTTTCTGGACTTGAATTTCTCACCTGAAAATTGAGGATGATTATAAAACTTCCCATACTTGAGCAAGACATAGTGTCAATCAAAGGAGATAATGTATTGGAAAGCACTTAGCACACTGGGATGTCCCATACAAAGCTGAGAAAATTGGCTTTGAGTCTCAGTGTCTTAATCCAGGTCATTACCTGTCATGACAACTATTAATTTTTGTTACTTGCTGTCTAATTTTAAAGATTCCCATTACACATGTGTTTTTTATCATATGTTCTCAAATGTGTGTTGAAGAGAATTGGGGCATAAATAGTAGAAAATAGCTTTCCTTTGTATCCCTCAAGGAAATATTGGAGAATGCTAAGCTAAGCCCATAAGGGCAGGGAGTATGGTTCTGACCTCCAGAACTATAAGATAATAAATGTGTGTTGTTTTAAGCCACTAAGTTTATGGTACTTTGTTACAGCAGCCAATAGGAAACTAATACAGTTTCCATATGGTTACCAAAGGGAGGCTCTGTCTGCTCCTGATGCTTCATCTCTGAAGAACAGTATGCTTTTTGGCATCCACATGCTTTTGTGGAGGGCTGATTTATGCATCTGGAGAGGAAAGTGAACTTAGTGAGACACAGGTTTGAAAGACATAGTAGCTGTAATTCACTAGCAGATCATTGCGGGTTCCTCTGGGCCACACTGCACTTCTCTCTTCTGCCACATGAGTATTCTGAGTGGACCCTTCTTGCCTATCAGAGAAAGTAAAGTCAGTTAAATCCTTCACGAGTCAGCCTGACAGCAAAAGTTAGCAAAATCATTCAGAACACCTTGTTGCAGTGTTTACACTTGCTCGCGGGATCTGAGGCATTATTTAGTCTTTGAAATAAAAGTAAAATCACCATCTCTTTGTGGTTTTCTCTTCCCAGTAAGGGATTTATTTGCTCTCTGAAAAATGGGAGCCCGTTATGACCTTGAAACCTTTTCCTTTCCTTGGCACTGCTGATAGTAAGGGGGCATCTCAGGGGACTCAACTGTGTTTGCTGTGTTTCTAACTTTCATCTCGTTAGTGAATTCCTTTTGTCTTTTGATCTTTTCTACAACATGGTTTTTGTTTTTAACTGTAAATATGACCCATCACTTCCAGAACTAGCTCACTTTCATGCTGTTCTGAATAGTTAATAAAAGTTTCAAAAGCAAACAAGTTTTTGTAGCATTTTCTTTTCCAGACAAGCTAGGGTGCGTGTCTTCAAATGAGAATGAAACTGAAATGTGGCCAGATCAGCACCTTTATTTGAAATGACAAGCATGTATTTCTACAAAATATAAACTGAACTTTACAGTGTAAAGAACGAACAAAGTCATCTATAGAAAAGCAAGTGCCGGCCCCGCGGCTCACAGAGTGCCCATTATGGTCATCCCAGAGAAGCGTTTCTTCCCCGGGAGCCTCCCCGCCGGCTCGGCCTGGCACCGCAGCGGGCGAACACCAGCTCTTACTATTCTCTCCACCCGGCGTCGGAAAAATATTTATTTTTTTTAGCACATTTCTCTGATCTTTGGTGCTGTCCTTCTACTGCTGAATATTGCTTACAGTTAAATGTTTTCTGTAAGAAGGTTAATTTCTGAAGCTTTCAATTTTTTTCTGAGCCGAGTTGCATGGAACAGTCAGTGTTGACCAAGTCTTACTACTATAAAAGTCCATTCTGAGTTTTTTAAAGGTCAGACAGTTCAGCTCTCCTGTGAGATAGCTGATAGTCAGTGATACAGTAGTTTGACTCTGACACAGCTGACAATAGCTCAGCTCCAGTGAATTTTTTAGGGATGAATGTGGAAAAAAAATAAGCTATGAAAAGCACTTGTAGCCAGATGGAAAAAGAGAAAGTTTTGGTTCTCTCTCTTTCTCTGAACAGCAGATATACCCAAATATGTCAAATTAAAATAAGAATCTGTTAGAGTCCATGGTAGGTTTAAATTTTTTCTAGAGTTTCACCTAATAATAATGATTAAAAACCAGCATGATGATAACTAGAGTTTATAGCACATTTAATTTGTACATTAAAAATCATATTAATTGTGATTACTCCAGGCTATATATAATAATGGCATAAAAAAACAGTACTTCAGTTTATAAAGGGAAGCCTTTGAATCTTGGCTGGGCATATAGATCTTAAAGGAAAGAAACTAAAAAGTTCAAAGAAGAATTAATGTTAGTAATGTCATAGCTCACTTCCCTTTTCATCCATAAAGCCCCGTTTATTAATAGTAACAGCATTAGCAATAATGAGCGTATTCTTCCTTTGCCCTACAAGTGGCCTTCAAGGTCTCACAGAGCTCTCCGTTCTGCTTGGTGAGTGAGGGACACAGAACACCACTTGCCTCCCAGAGTGGGAAGAACTTCTCTGGGCAGCCCCAGGTCCTAGCGAATCATTTGACCAAGCTTTACATGGAAATCATAGCCGAGAGAAGCCGTTTAAAGCAGCTCTTCCTTGTGCTAGCCTTTTCCCCTCTGGCTTTGGCCCCTAGGTTAAGGAGAATCTGACATACTAGATTCTGGTCATAAACTGAGTTTGATGGGAAATAAACCAGTAATAACTGTCATCGTTGCTAATGATTAGTGTAGACAGATCTACCCAATCTGTGAAGAGAACCCTCAGGCGGGGCCCTCCCTTGATCGACCAAATGTGCACACCCTGTTGTTGGGGGAGCTGGCTGGCTGGGAGCGGATACCTTGTTCCCCTGGAGCAGGGTTTCTGTGCATTTCCAAGTTGTATCTCTGAATAGCACAGGATTTGAATTATTACTTTAAAAGTTGTTTATTTATGTTTGGAGAATAATAACTGAAGATTTACCAGGAAAACATTTTTATTCAAAGAAAAGCTTTTCCATTTTGGTTGAGGTTGCACATAGTTAACCAGTTTCTCCTAATTTTTCCATTTCTTTTAGCCTATCTCTTAATGTCCATATTTTCATGCTGGGATACCATCATTTTTATACTCACTTGAGTTTGATGGACTAATCTGTGTGTCACCAAGTCTTCTTTGAGTCATTAGAAGCTATTTTCTGCTCCATAAGAGCTTCAGCTGTTACTAATTTTACGTCATTTAAAAGTCTTATCTTTCTTTGAATGTGAATGCCTTCATTTCCCCTAATGCCTGTTCAGGCAACGCTAATTGCTGTCTCTTCAGTCTAGGGTCATCTTCATTAGGTTAATTACTGTGGAAGGCTGCTTCCCAAATGTGCTAATAGCATGAAGATGACTTATGGCCATGTTCTCTGTCGTGCTATGATAAGAAAACGTATACAAGAAGACTGGAAAACATCAGTTTTCTTGAATGGCCCATTCAGAGGAGCTCCACCTGCCCTCATCTACCTGGATGTCAGGACTTGAGTGTGAGGGGCTAAAGCTGGTGTGGAGGGTGGAGTGGTGGGAGGCTACCTGAGGCAGTCAGTAGCAGAAAGAGCCATAGTCCCCAGCAAGAGGAGAAACCGAGGGAAGTGAATAGACTCACTGATTCCAACAACGCCGGGGATGCATCCAGGAGCAGAAGGCCTGGGTCAGGAGCTGCGAGGCCGTGGGAGGGAGGGGGAACCAGGTTGGGATGAAATGAAGCAGGTGGCAGGCATTGCCACAACCAGAACTGGGTGTCCCTGGCTTGCCTCTGTTGGGTGAGTTCATGGCGTGTGCATGCTAGGCTGGTTTAAAGGGCTAGAGCTGGTTGTGAACGGTCAGGATGCAACAAAAATTTCTTTACAATGAACTCAGGGGTTCTCGCATATTGTTGAAAGAGTCCCCCTCTCTGAGATGTTTGGACCGTTGTGGACTATTGCGGGGCTCCCGTTGGGGCCATTTTTCTGTGCTCCTGCCTGATTTCCGGTTCCCATGTCCAGAAGGAGCTGGGTCATGGGATGAATGATTTGTTTGCACTCGCTCTTTCTTTCAGTCCTTTGTAAGGTTTCACCTTGTTCCTGAAGTTTCACATGCTATCTCCCTCACCCTACCAATTTTATATCATAAGACAATTTGTGTCTTTAAAGCAGAGGTTCTCCAAGTGCAGTCTGGGGAACCAGAGGTCTCTAAGACCCTTTCAGAGAATCTGCAAGCTCAAACCCATTTTCACAATAATACTAAGACAGTGTTTGCCTTTTTTGCTCCCATTATCTCATGACTGTACAGAGTACAAGTTCATCACTAAGGATTCAGATCCCATGTCGCAAGGCACCTTTACAGAAACGACCAGTTGTCGAGCTTTAGTGTATATCAAAGAAGAATATCATAGTTATCTGTAAAGGCTATTAAAATACTCCTTTGTTTTCCAACTACATTTCTGTAAGACTAGATTTTCGTCATATACTTTTATTGAAAGAGCATATTACAACAGATTGAATGCAGAAGAAGATATGAAAATCTAGCTGACTTCAATTCAGATGTTAAAGAGATTTGCAAAAATGTAAAATCTATGGGTCTCAACTTTATTCTGGGACATAGTTTTTTTCATAAAAATACGTTGCTTATGTTAACATATAATTGATTTGTTGTTATTTTAAGATTAAGGAATAAGTATTTTAAAAGTTAATTTGTTTTAATTTGTAATATGGTTAATCTGGATAGATGTAATCCACATAAACAAACGTTATTTGGGGTTCTCAATAATTTTTAAGAGTGGAAATGGATCCTAAGACTAAAAGGTTTGAGAACCACAGCTTTAAAGTAAGGATTTGTTGGGGTAATGCGAAAATTTGGTCGTTTAATGGCAGAAAGGTATACCATAAAATCAGACATTGATAACAAGAGCGACTTTTAAAAAGCACTTGGTTAGGTTTCTCCTGTCTTCTGTGCCAGCAGTTAGTAGATTTCCCTCTTCTTTCTTCCGTTTACACACCAGTTGAACCCCTGTAACTGTAAAACCTGATGTAAGCCTTGTATAAATAAGTGGGAAACATTTAGTTACTATTTATTCTCTTTTTGTAAAATCTTTCAAGTTGCCATTAACACTTTAATAAAAGCAAGCAGTCTTGCCCTTTTTGCCTAAGGGACACAGCTTTTACAACAAAATCTCATTGATTCTCAGTTATTCATCCGTTAGAATAAACGCCAAAGGGCAGCTTCCTAAGTGGAAGAGCGGAGAAGCCGCATCATCTCTCTCACTTTAAGGAGGGAGAGCTTGTGAAATTGAAAGTAGCCATGTGACTGCCTAATAAAGGCCTAGAATCAGAGGTGAGGGTCAGGGCTGGGACCTGGTTCACTTGCATTCAGCTCAGTTATCTCAAAATGAGCCATTATTACTGTCACTTTTCTTTGGTCCTCTGCCCAGCATGTGTTCGATAAAGATTAACTATGGAAAGAATATGTTAGATACTAATCTAGTGTCGAGGCAGATGGACCAGAAGTCAAGGGCCCTGGCTTCTCCTCTTAGCTTCTCTCAAGCTCCCCTCGTGGTCTTGGACAAGTCACCCAACCTCCCCAGTGCTTCTGGGTCATCTGTCAGATGAAGACTCACCTGCCTAGAGAGGTGGGAGGCACCTTTATAGTTTATAATGTAATTTTTTTGTACTCTATCTCATTGAATGCTTACAGCAAACCTCTAAAGTAACCAGGGCAGGTATCATTACTTCCATTTTGCAGTCGAGGAAATACCTGTGGTTATGTGATTACTAAGTGATGACAATTCTATTCTTTTTTCTAACAGTACAAAACCTGTGCCAGGGTTTACACGAATCAGTCGCTTGGCCTTTGAGAAATACTTGTTGAGAGTACAGGAGATGTATTTGACTCCTCAAGTTGGAACTCTGAATTATTTCATATAGAAATATTGTTACCTGTGGTTCTTCAGAACTGGGTACTATAAGTCCTGCATTTCAGGAACACCATGGGCTGAGAAGATATTTGTGGATTGACCCAGGCCCATAATCACCTCTTATAGCATTGTTTCTTGAAGAAGGTGTTGCACCTCCCATATGTAAATGACCTATATGTAAATGAGCTTTTAGAACACAAAGCATACTATAGTTGGGTACTGTCTGTTCTCTATTTTAATGTTTATCATTTTTGTTTTGTGACTTATTTGAAATTATCATGTGGTATTACTAGTAAGAACATTTTATCTGAAAGTGGTAGTTTTAAAAGTATACAATTTTAAAAAGTTTTACTGCATTATTTTATTATATAGAGGGAGCCTCCCCTCCCCCCCAGAAGGCAGATTTAGTTATATAATAGAAGCGAGTGGGCAAAAAATTCTTTTATCAGAATTTTCCTATATACAAATAAAATTTTGTTATACTTCATCCTCTTTTAAATTAAATTTATTTGTATTTATAACTGACTGTACAATTTATGGCATATCCCATTCGATGCTGTATAAACCACACACTATTTCCAGACAAGTTCGCTACAGGCCAGGAGCCGCCTCTGTTGAAGTGTGTCCCACAGAGAGAGTGAAGGCACAGACCTTCCCACGGGGAAGACGATCAGTTGCCTTGCTCCCCTGCTCGTCCACATCTTAATCTGTCTTTATTGTTCTCTTTAAAGCTTTTCGGAATTACTCCGCACTTTCTTATATTCTGGGGGAAAAATCTTTCTATAACTCTCTGTTGAATTATGTGACAATGCCTATTTTTTTCTTTTCGATTCTTTAGAGCTTCTTAACTCTTTCATGAACAGGCATACCTGCAAAAAAGATCCCAGACTAATATCTCACTTTCATTTGCTTTTCTTATTATGTGAGAAGCCTATTGTGCCGGTCAGGGCTCCGTGTCGTGGTGTGCGGCTGCGGCTGTCTTGGTATGCGTCAGTGCTCTGTAAAGCCTAGGTCTGAGCGTGGGAAGGGTCCCTGCTGCTTGAGACCCAGGTTCCTGGCAAGGCGATCTCCCAAATCATCCACAACAAACTGCCCTGTCTTTAGATAACCAGATATAGTCAACATAATCTCTCTGGTTAGTTCATTCCAGAATTTAGTAATATGGAAACTTGACTATTGTAAATTCCTTTGGTTAAGCTAAGCTTTTATAGAATTCAACTTCCTGTTGTTGATTTATTACTGCTGAATTGATGTCATTATTTTGTTATGACAAAATCAGAGTCTTTTAATGCCTATCTTGTCACAAACCTTGAGTTTTTTTATTTTTTTCTGAAATAAAAATGTACCTTTCAAGAATTCTGAATTTTCAAAAAGATGTGAAATTTCATTTTATAAGATAGCAGTAGAGAAATAATGTCCTTTAATTGCAAAAGGAGAATTCTGAATGTGAGCTAGTGAAAGGTGAAGCCAGAACTGCAATTTGTTTCCAGTCAACTTACCTTTGAATAGAATTTATCCTTGTTTTATTTATGTGTCAAATAGTTTATTCAATATCCTGATGAATAACAAATATATATATTTACAAACCATAGGATTTTTAAAGGTGCTTAAATTAAATGTTTAATAAATGTGGAGGTGTTTAGATATGGTACCATTCTTTGCAATTCTGTAAGAATAAAGGAGGGAAGATGAAAGGGTCATTCGTTTTCTTGAGATAATATGTCCCATAGGATATATATGGTATTTCTTTCCCAGCTGTACGTGAAAAGCTTGTGGCTCCCCAAACACAATGAGCTCTTTCAGCAAAAAAATAAATACAACTCTGCATTAAAATACACAAATGATCAGTAAGTTGTATTATAAGAGCATGCAAACATGGATGACTATGTCAATAATTTCACTGAAAGTGATAAAGCATTTTCTTCACTGAGAGATGTGAGTTCAGGCTTGGTTTGTTAGAATTATTTGAGAAGAACCTCACAATTCAGAGAAAAGTGGTGGAGGAAGATATTTTAGGTTCAGCCAGTTCCCTAGTGACTTCAAATTTTTGTCTTCTTTGAAGTGGAGAAAATGAACAAATGTCTGGCATTCCATACTGCATGCAGTCATTCTGATGAGTCATTCGATTTCATGATTAAATTTAAGAAGTCATTCAACCTCTTTTTCTATCAGAGTTCTGACTACCACTCCTCACACGTCATCTACAGAATAATAGTCAGGCCCTACTGATGGCAACTGCAAACTGGACCTGGGTCAACATTCAACAAGTGTGCCCAGGGCATCCTTTCTCTGCAATTCGTAGCTATGCCCAGCTTATAAATTTTTTGAAAGTTGGGTACCTGATTTTACCACGATGTAAACTGTGTTTTCACAAGTTTGTTGAGGACTACACCGTGTGGGAAAGGCTCAAAGCCTTCCTGACATGAAGGCAGATGCCTTTTAGCCGTGGCCCTGAGATATTGCAGGAGATCAGTATGAGAGGATTTGTTCTTAAAGGAGCCTTTCCATTCGTTATTCTGTTTTCTTTTTTCAAGGGGTTTGCAGTTGATTGTGCCCGAATCTTACTAGCCTTTTGGCAACATCGTAAAAATAAACAATTAAATGCTTTCAGTTTGGATGAGGTGGCTCCTGGTGCAGCTCAGAGGTTAGGGCTGGCCTAGAGCTGTGAGACCTTGCCGATGTCCTTCATTTTCAGCGGCGTGCTGGAGCCCGCTCCCGCCAGCTCCCACACGCCGATTGTGCACAGCTCTTTCCAGCTCCGCTTTCAATGTGTCACCTAGGTAGTCTGAAATCAGCCATGTTGGGAGTGTTTACACCAAGGAAATTGGCGCCTGCTAACCCCCCTCCACCCCCCACCCCAACCAGTTGTTAAATTATTTCCCACCATACTACTTCTTCAAAACCAAGAGAGATTAAATTTGCAGTTTTGAGATTTTTAAACGGCATCTACCACAGATTGATCACAAAGGACACATCAAATAAGGCTCTGACGTTGAGAAATCACAGGCTCAGCTAGACTACCGCCACCCAAGCGTTTATCAAACTTCACCTCCCTTCAGGCTGGAGGATGAACAAGAGGATTTCAGCCTATGTTAGAACAGATAAATACAGCTTCAAATATATTTTTAAATGTTGGTTTGATTTAATAGGTCCTTCTCGGGTTTGGAGAGAGCCGGGTCCAGCTACGAGGGGGCCTTCCCTCAGCGCTGCGCCTCTTGCCTGGTGCTCAGGGAAGCTGGCGAGTCACTGACAAGACGCTGTCCTTTCCTTCCCCCAGCCCTTTTTCTTTTGTTTGTTTTATTTTTAAGCTAACACCCGTCTTTTGGAAAATTACTTATATAAAGCAGTGTACATTTTCCTGAGGCTGACTATGTAATAGGGCTAGCATCCTATAAAAAAGTCATGTCTTTAAAAAAATACATAGTTTTCATATCGAAAGATAAGAAAGAGCCCCTTTATGGATCAATATGTCACTTTAAATATGTTTTAAAAGTAGATTTGTGGAAACATTTCCAACATGAATACAGCTGTCATCAAACACGTTCTTAACAATGCGTTAAAATAGAGTGAATTATAAATGGGAAAATTGCTAAGAATGATAATCCACTTATTGATATAACTAATAGGTGATTATTTCAAGTAAAAATGTTACTAAGCCATGATCAGTTTTTGGTGTTCAGATATAGTTGTTATCAAGACTTTGAAAATAACTTTCTTCCCACTGTATCCTAAATTACACTGAAAATTCCTTAATCCCTCTGGGGCAGGAGAGTGATCTTGAGTTCCTGCCTTCTCATTGACATTTTTCTTTTCTTGCTACGTCCATAAGACGAGTCTTCACACTCAGTGCCTTTTACTAACAGGTGTTGTTTCCCTGCGTAACATGCACTTGGAGAAATGACTAGAACAAATTTAATATCGAGCGTGTTAAGAAATCAGGAAGGGATCATGCCTGTGGCCAGGGATAATCTTTTTCTTTTAGCTGGAAGATAAACGTAAAGGCAGGCAAGTCAGTTAATTTTTAAAAATGTGTTCTCCTTTGGCCTTGGGAGATGTTTGTCTTTTTTGCTTGATCTCAGGAGAACCTCAGTCATCCGGATGGCTTACGTTTAGTCACACTAACTGCTGCCAGCGTCGCCCTAATCAGCCACAGCTGTGAACGGAGGCGATGGTTCATCGTGAGACCATAGTGAGCACCTTTTGCACCAGGCATCCAACTAATACTGACGCTACCCTTTGGTGGGCGCTAAATATATGCCCGGCCTGTGTGGGGAGCCTTACATACAGCCTGTCAGGAGGTTGGCATTATTATAGTCCTCATTTTTCAGAGGTTGAAATGAAGGGTTCGAGAGGTTAACTGACTTGCCTTAGGTCTCACAGCATCTGTGCAACCAAAGGTCATCTGCAAAGGGCCCTGATGTCAGTGTCCATCCCGTAGGGTTGTTTGGGGACCAAAAGAGTTAGCACATGAAAACTGCTTAGAACAGTGCCTGAAACTACAGTAGGCCCTGGGGAAGTCTCAGCTGCCATCATCCTCATCCTCATCCTCGTGACTAGATCAACCTGATCTCCAAGTGAGTGCTAACAGCCCTGCCTCAAAGGCCAGGTGGCTGGACCATGGACGCTCCCTCCCTTCACATGGCTGTGGTCTACCCAGAGGGTCACCAACGGTGCGTATTTATGTGGTGCTAGCTCTGCCTTCCCAGGTTAGAAACAGTTTCTCTGGGTATAAGGCGGGGTGTGTTTGACTGTTTTTAGGTCTGAACTCTTTTTCTTTAAACTGGAAATAAACCAGGTAGGAAAGAAGTCTTAAGGAATACACACTAAACTATGGTGTTTTCTGAGCAAACTTAGGTATAATTTTAAAATTGAACCTAAAAAAAAAATGATTGTTCCATTTCTTTTTCCTTATGTGCAACTGAAGTTTCCTATCAGATCAGGTGACAAAGGAGAAAGACAGAGCTGACATCTGAGAGTCGTTTGGAAGGTGTGACCTCTGGGCGAAGATTTGGCTCATTTTAACTCCCAGATTTCCTGTTTGAATTTTTTAAATAGCAACTCTTGAACTCTGGCAGCACCATCACAGACTAGTCTTTTCTTGCTAGCACTCACCACAGTGAGCCCAAGAAGGCTGTCATGAAGCAATGCTGAAAATGCTGGATGGAAGACCATGCAGTTGTGTTTATATTCAGCTCTCCTTTTTTTTTTTTTTTTTTTTTTGGTGAGGAAGACTGGCCCTGAGCAAACTTCTGTGCCAATCTTCCTCTATTTTGTAGGTGGGATGCTGCCACAGCATGACTTGATGAGTACTGTATAAGTCTGCGCCCGGGATCTGAACTGGTGAACACTGGGCCATGGAAGTAGAGTGTGCAAACTTAACCACTGCACCACCAGGCTGCTTCCTGCATCTCCTTTTTGAAGCACATAAGCATTCCTTGATTCTAGGCCAGGTCCTTTCTTTCTGGTCTCCTCTACCCAAAGAAAACAAATCTACCACCTAAAAGTTTACAGTCACTGATGCCTTCTAATGCATTGCTAAGAGGACAAAGGACAGTCTTCTGACTTTGAAATGTCCACGTACAACCAGCCTCATTTCTGATATGCCAGTGAAGCAGACGAGGACAGGTTTTTGGAGAGGAGCAATTAATCTTTTAAGAATGATTTTTACTAATTGGTTCTTTTGTGTTACTCATAATATATGAAATTTAGGAATAGAATAATGAATATTTCCTCTATAGGAATTTTTCTCAGGAGGAAGGGAAGTATTTCACTGATTTTTCATGTATAAAAATCTGTGATTTTGATTTAAAAAACGAATTTTCTTGAATGGGAATAGTTTTGTGGTAGTGACAGTAGGATATGGCATGTTAATGGGGGAAAATATTTTTCTTTATAATAATATGATGTTTTTGTTTAAATTAGAAATTAATTGTTTAGGGTTTGTTATTTGTTACATTCATTTTGATGTTTAACAGAGAAAGCAGTAGTTATAATGTCTCTCTTTCATTTTGCATTCTCATTATCTCATTCTTCTCAGAGAAAAATTTTCTTGAATAACCGGGCAGTGGTTGGAGGCGCTGTTCAGGGCCTATGAAGGGAGGCGGGGTGTAGGAGTGTGCTGGGCCTCTGACATATGCTCATCGTGTTAGCTTCCAGTGAGCTTAGATGTAGAGTTGACTTTGTTTTAAAAGCATTGGCTTGATAAATGCAAACACTTAACGTATGCCACATTTTAGGTAATTCTGCCTTGGCATGGGGAAACTTCAAAACATGGAGGTAGCTCAGGACTCTGCAGGCACAGCTTTGCTGATTTGCTCCTTGGTGCAAAGGGCAACGATCTGGGCTCCTGGCCCTGGAAAAGCAGCTAGGTCAGTGGGTCTCAACCTTGGATGGATCCTATGGGATCATCACAGAACTTTAAGCATTCTAATTCTTGGTCTCAGTCCCTGAGACTCTGATCTCACTGGTCTGTCACGCAGCCTGGGTGTGGGGATCTTTGCTCCTCAAAGTGGGCTCTGTGGATCAGCAGCATCTGCATCGCCGGGGAGCTTGTTACACATCAGAATCTCAGGCCCCACCCCAGCACTACTGAATCAGATTCTGCATTTCAGCAAGAGCCCCAGGTATGTACATTCAGGCCTGAGAAGCACTTTTTATAGCTTACCCAGGCTGAACTGGTCAAATATCACCTGAAGTGCCTTAGTTTTGTAGCTGAATAATGAATTAATTGATTCAGAAACTGCTGGAGCCCATTGGATAGTGTCTGGAATAGATTTTGTTGTTTTGAAAACAAAAGCGTCACTGCTGCTGGGGTCGTTTCTATAAAGGCGGAATTTGTTGAGCACAGTTAGGATCACTGGGAACCACGTGACTCTGGTGGTTTCAGAACTCTGCAAGGTCAGATGAAGACACGCCAAGAAGCCGCCATGGATGGACCGTGCTCCTGGCTCCAGTCCTTGGTCTGATTTGTCAACACACCTGGAGAAGACCTGTCTCTTAGGGGCAGGGGCAGTGTCCAATCTCTTGAGACTCAAGTGTAGAAACAAGCCATGGAGAACCTACGGTGAGAAATGTGAGTGCCAGAGGGCAGCGCTTTCTCTTCCTGCAGGCAGACCTAGATGAGGGTGAATCCTTACCTGAAGGTCCCTTGGTGAGTGTGGGATGAGAACAGGGGGAGTTGGGTGGATGGAAATGGCCATGTTCCGGGTTTGCTTTTCCGTCCCCTCCACTAGACCATTGTCCCGTGAGGGCAGAGACTGGCGCCGTTCCCTGCTCTCCTCCCAGCTCCCAGGAGCGCGCGGGCCCAGATGGGTGTTGCATGGCTTCCGCCTTGCTCTGTACCCATGGTTGTCCAGGTCCTGATGACCTTGTTGCTCTGTAGTCCCATTAGATGTCTTTGCCGGTCTGTGCACTTGTCCCAGGTGCCCCTCCTGTTTTCTTTCTCAGAGGGCCGTCTTACTTCTCCTGTGTCCGGCTTCTCAGCAGGACCTCAGTGTGCTTCTCATGTCCTTTCTAAATTGTTTTTAGTATCATAAAGCCCACTTCTATGTTTTAGACCCTGAGCAGTTGAGAGAGCATTTATATTCACAGCTGAGTCTAGTCCATATCAGTGAATACTGGAGCACAGGTCTGTTGCTAGAACTGATTATCGTGATGACAACCCTGTTAAGAAATAGCTTGGAGATCGGTGAAAAAGGAGGAGATGTGTAAAAGATGGTTCCAAAGTGTTAATCCTTGGCCTTTTATTGACTGGAAAAATGAGGGCTAATTCCATTGGCAGAAATTGAAGAACCAAAATGCGGATCTGTTTTGACGGGTACAAGGATGAGCTGGATTTGGACTTGCTGAGTTTGAGGTAAGGGTGGGTATCAATGTAGAAATGTACTCCACACAGTTGGGGATAAGAACATGCGAGGTCCTGGATGGTACTGCGTAACCTCCTTTAGAATCTCTTGATCTGGAATGTTCTCATTCTTTCCACTCTCTCTGAAATGTTGAAAGGAAATGGACTATGGCTGCCCAGGGCCCTTCTCCTCTAACTTAACAACCAGGAAGAAAACGAGGAGGATATTTCTGTTTTTATAAGAACTTAGTGTGAGGAGACAGTCTAATGGATGGTATCAAGAGAAACTCATTTGATTTCCTCCGCTCCTACTTCATTTCCACCGTGTCCTCTCCAATCACGTGATAACTTACATGTCAGTGTGCAATGTGGGGAGGAGAAAGACATCACACATCACTGAATGACTCTGGGCTTCTCTTCTGGAACCACTTGCATCGGCTCTCGTTACACAAACCCTCAGGGAGCCAGGGAGCCCAGGCATTACTCATCTGAGACGCATCGGAGACCACCTGCTTTGACGTCTATTCCGATGCTAGCCGGAAATTTCAGAAACAACCAGTTTAACTGAGGGCAAATGATGTGCTCACCGAGGTTTGGTAAAAAGCCTGCAGTGGAGCCCTGAAAAGCAAATGCTGTCTTCCTCCTGAGTCACTTATGACTTGATAGACTGAGTCCTGACAGAACTGCCAAGAAAGCAAATAGTTTTATTCATACGACTATACGATTATTCTCCATTACTAAGTTCAACTGATGAGCACCACAATCGCTTTGGAATATAAACGGTAACCTGGGAAAAGATACTTTTTTTGTGTGGGGAAAGTGACCATAAATGACTAAAACATGAAGGATACAGCAAAGATATACAGTAATTTTTTTAAAAAGTATCAGAAAAATAGAACTTTTCAGGGTGCTTTCCAGATGTAAGGATTTTGTTGGCTAAGAGTAGTCTTTGGAACACATATCTGGAGCTGACAGCAGGAGTCAGTCTCTTTGTTCTTTAGGATGAGTTATGACCGGTTTGGTTTCCCATGTTTTCTCTAAACACTACGCTACTATGGCAAAAAGCCCAATCATTTCTTTTTTAACACTTAGCATTTTTTGGTGGATGGCTTCCCTGTTCCTCCTTTCCCAGCCCTCCCCACTAAAAAAAAAAAGGCTTTTGGAAGATTAGGCAACCCAAAGACACTGCCGAGGACAGTGTTTGTTAAATCTGTAAACATTTCTGCGTACTCGACTCCAGTGAGACAGAATTTCGGTGACTGGGGATTGGAGTAGCGTACGTCCAGGTCGCAGCAGTTCCTGACACATCTCTGCCTCGAGACACCATCGTTAGTCTTCCCGGCACTGGGCGTGGGGTTGTAGGGAACATGATGTAAACTGCCGTTCTGAGATGAGCTGCCCCAGAGTCCAGCAGTGGCGACAGCAAGTTTCCTTCCAGAACCTGGAGAAGCCATTTTGATTTGTTTGTGAACCCAGGTGGAGCTTGTTTATTGACAAACTGGCATTCTTCTGATCACCAGGTGATGTTTACACAGTGGGCCGTTAAGACCTTCACACCTCTTTAAAAATCTGCTCTCAGGGCCGCCCCATTATGGAGTGGTTAAATTTCAGTGCACTCAGCTTCCAGCCAGGTTCACGGGTTCAGATCCCAGGTATGGACCTGCTCTACTCATCAGCCATGCTGTGGAGGGGTCCCAACTACAAAATAGAGGAAGACTGGCACAGATGTTAGCTCAGGGTGAATCTTCCTCCCCCCAAAAAGAAAAAAAAAACATGTGTTCTCATATTTGCAAGTCTTCTTGGAGAAAGGGCCCCCATCATTAAGGGTTTGCCAGTTTGAAATATAAAGTACTCAGGAAGTACCTAAGGAATAGAACATTATAATTTTAAAAATTAAATTCTCTGAATCCCCCTGTGTAGCTTTGTTCACTGGGCCAGTTCAGCTTGTGACCTGTGGTCTCCCTTTCTTTCCCTACTTTCTTCCCTACTTCTTCCCTCCATACATTGCACCTCTAAATGCTCCCATTCCCATCTGATCTGTCTTTGACCTCTGCTTAAAAACATGTGCCTGCTAAGCAAGGTCTGTTTCACACCTGACCAAGGTTTGGTACTGACTGTGTGTCATGCCCATAGCAGCTCTCCTGCCAGGTGTGTGTGTGTCTGAGTCTCCTTGTCCTTTTGACCCTAGGTTCCGGAATGGCAGGAAAGTAGTAGCTGTACGCCAGTTAACATACCATTTTAGCACGAGATGCGGGGTCATTAACACACCACGTGTTAGAGGGTAGAGTTTGTCTCCTTTCCATCGGAATTTCACTTTCCACAGATTAGAATTTCATGCTAATCTATATTTTAATGGCCTCTAAATTGTCAATTGAGAGGGTAATTAGTTCTAATTTAGTGTTAATGCTGTGAACATAGGGTAAGAAGCTCACTGACATGGCATGCTACCGACTCGAATTTATGAACTAAAACTTCTTAGGTCTTGCACAGCAGTGAGCGAGCTCTTTATGGAGACACCATCGAGGAGCAGAGCTGTTTTGCCTGCGGGTGGGCTCTACCTTGTGGATGTTGCCCTGACGGCTCGGTGAAGGCCAATTGCTTTGATTTTCCAAGTCCAACAACTCTCCCTTATCCCAACTTTTGGGAAATTGGCCTAGAAACCTATATGCATGTTTGGTTGGCACGTTTGTGTTTTCAGCTGCCTTGGTTTTTCCTCCTGGATAAAGGGCTCCTGTGGAGGCTGAAGGATGTGCACACCAGAACATTCGTTCCCCACGTCAGTAAATCTAGGTTCTAGTAGAAATAGCCATCCGGCCCTGAGCATGCTACGCCGTTTATAGAGGCTTTCATGTGTATGTCTTCATTTGATCCTCACGATAATTGAGGTCAGGGCAGGTATTATTACACCCATTTTATAGTTGAAAAAAAACAAGTTTCAGGAGTTTAAATAACTTGTCTGTGACTGCGTGGCTGGTTAAGTGGTAGAGGCCAGCCAAGGACTCGAATCCTCTGACTCCTGCCCCAGAGCTTTTTCCCTGATCACATCCTGCTTCTCCGACCTGTTTATCCATATAATCCTATTGTGTAAGTCTAAGCAACTGCTGTTCCCTTAAAAATTCAGAAAAATTGCATAACCCAACTAATTCATCGCCTTTTTACCCCCCTCACTCTCAGACCCTTGAGTTAACAAATACTACCCCAGTACTTTGTCCGAGCTCGAGCTCCGAAAAACTGTGTTGGGAAAAGAGGTGAAAAGAATGGAAAGTAAAGAGTATCAGGTCAGGGAGTGCTTCTGACCTCTTTTTTCTTTTAAAGAAAATTTCAACTGCCGCCCTAAGATGTCAGTTCTAAGTTGAACCCGGAGTGCTTTTTCACAGACGAAGCCTGTCAGTTGCGCTTGCTGCCGCCTGGCTGGTCCTCGCCTGGCCTAGCCTACCAGAACTTTCTTTGGTCCATTTTAGATTATTTAGCACCTGCATGTCTGGTACGCACTGTTAACCCCTGGTTTGTGTTTGCATGTTTGTTTGACTGTGATTTCCCTTTTAGATCATTTAGGATTCCTTGGAAGCTCCACCAGAACGTAGGCAGGACAACAGACATGAAGCCCTCACGTCAGCTCTGCCGTGTGAGGGGCTCTATGACGGTGGAGGGGAGTCACCGTGGAAGACGAGGTCTGTGGGTTACCCAGGCAGTTTCTCTCATCTTTCTCTGCCCCTCCAGCTCCTCTAAACACTGGGAGAGGAGAGGGCCGAGGTTCTGTTTGTGTCCTTCTGTTAGTTTATTTGTAAACTGCAGGTCAAAAAGTAATATTATGTATAAAATTCAGACTGGACAATTGCTCGTTTCATGCAGAGAGCGCTTTAAGGGAAATCAGCTGACTTCCTGACTGGCTGAACGAAGTGTGAGTTTTAGTTTCTATCCTGTTAGGAAATGACATGTGAATAGAATACTTGTGTAAGCAGGCTTTTATTTTGTCAATGGCTGGAAACTTGTAAGAAAGAGAAGAGAGGTCTGTTTGTTTTAGATTCATTTCTGTGAAACACAGGCAGAAGTGGGAGTTTCTGAGTCCTTTGGTGGTCTCCGTTCTGAAATTCGATTTCTTCTGTCCTTCTGCCCAGAGTTGTTGGGTTGCCATAGCAACATGGCTCCTCCCCCACAACTGTGTCAGATTAACTGGATACAGATTTAGCAGCAAGTGAAGCCAAGATCAAACTCCAGATTTAGGGCACTGATCACTTCAAGCGGGAGTTCTGAGGCCGGGGACTGCCCTGCATCTCTCCGCATCCGTCAGGGGGAGTGCTCAGAGCCCCCATCGGCCCCGCTGCAGATGGGAGTGCCCCCGGGAAGGTGGCTCCTGAGGAGTGTTTGGTGCCGGGTGTGCCTATGTGGAACGCCATGGCTGGGGCTCTGAATGTCAAGCATGAGACTGTCAGCACGGACTATGGAGAAAGGCGTTGAGTAGGCGCTGCAGAAATAAAAGCGCTCTGTCCCCAAGAATGCTTTCTGGGGAGCCTCAGGGATCCTGTGTGTGGCGACAATCACAACAGTTCCTTGGTGGATGGAGCACTTGCTGCGGGCTGAGCACTTTGTCACTGTTTAATCCTCATAATATCTCTGAGCTAGGGGCTGTTGTTTTAAAGACGAGGGCGCGGAGGCAGGGAGAAGTTAATGAACTCCCCCAAGGCCGTGGGGTTGGTAAGAGGCAGACCGCCACTGGGAGCTTTGCAATGTGACTCCTGAATTCAGGCTCTTCTCACAACTCTCTCTCTGAAGGATCTTATCCTCCTGAGGGCTTGTGAGTGGAGTGTTCAAGGAACCTTAGCTGTAGCAGTTGTTTTTTTTAAACACGAATATTGCAATAGGTTGAACTGTGTCTCCTCAAAAATGCTGAAGTCCTCCCCCCCAGTGGCTGTGGATGTGACCTGATTTGGAAACAGGGTCTTTGCAGTGTAATCAAGTTAGGATGTGGTCATTTGGGTGGGCCCTAATCCGCTGTGACTGTTGTCCTTATAAGAAGAGGAAAATGCCAAGTGATGAGACACACAGGGAGAACCATGTGACGACAGAGGCAGAGATTGGAGTGATGCAGCTGCAAGCCAAGGACACCGAGGAGGGACGGCCACCACCGGAAGCTGGGGAGAAGCAAGGGACGATTCTGCCCAGGGTCTCAAAGCGAGTGTGGCCCTGCTGACACCTGGATCCCGGACTTCCAGCCTCCAGCACTGGGAGAGAATAAGTCCTGTTGGATACGCCACCCGGTTTGTGGCGCCACCCTAGGAAGCTAATACAAATATGTTCTCACTGTAGCAGGTTCCACCAGTGCAGAGGCAGACAGTGTGGTAGGTGACACTTCCATTCTGCTTCATCTCCCCCTTCCCATCTCACTGCTAACTGCTCATGACAGTTTCTCTCCTTCCTAGGAATATATATTTGCATTAGTTTTTATATAATGGGCCTGTATTAAATGCATTTTGTGCAAAAATTTTTTTTGAAAGCTGACGTGTATCTTGGAGATCTCTTAAGTCTTTACCTGTTTTTAATTGTAAAATACGTATAGCATAAAATTTACCATCTTAACCAATTTTAAGTGTACAGTTCCATGGTACTGAGTACGTTTATATTGTTATGCAGCTGTCACCGCCATTCGTCTACAGAACTCTTTTTATCTTATAAAACTGGAACTCTAAATCCATTAAACAAACCTCGCCCAGCCCTGGGCAACTACCACTCTACTTCCTGTCTCTATGGATTTGAATACTCTAGGGACCTCATATAAGTAGAATCGTATAGTATTTGTCTTTTTGTGACTGGCTTATTTCACTTAACATGTTCTCAGGGTTCATCCATGTTGTAGCAGGTATCCAGATTTCCTCCCTTTATGTATAGACCACATGTTATTTGTCCATTCATCTGTCAGTGGACACTTGGGTTGCTTCCACCTTTTGGCTGTTGTGACTAATGCTGCTATGAACATGGATATACGGATATCTCTTTGAGATCTTGCTTTCAGTTCTTTTGGGTGTATAGCCAGAAGTGGAATTGCTAGATCATCTGGTATTCTATTTTTAATTTCTTAAGGACTTGCCATACTTCTTCCACAGCAGCTGCATCATTTTACCTTCCTACCAGCAGTCTACAAGTATTCCAACATCTCCACATCCTTGCCAACACTTGTTATTTTTCTTTACAGTACCCATCTTAATGGATATGAGATGGTATCTCATTGTGGTCTGGATTTGCATTTCCCTAATGGTTAGTGATGTTGAACATCTTTTCATGTGTCTCTTGGCCATTTGTATGTATTCTCTGGAAAATTGTCTGTTCCAGTCCTTTGAGGTTGTTTGTTTTTGTGTTGAGTTTTGGTAGTTCTTTATATATTCTGGGATATCAATCCCTTATTGGGTATATATGTATAAGTCTTTAGCTTTGAAACTCTTGGTTCTCTCTCCACCAGCTGAGAATGTATCTGTGCATTCTCATGAACAGGGTGCGAGGAAAACATTGTATTCGCAGCTCAGGCTTCTAGTGAGGGGTGTATCAAGCCCCCGGTGTTTCCCTCCAGCATGTTTCCTGACACAGGAAGCGGCATGTGTTAGTCGGCGTTCTCCAGACAAACAGAACCAATATGCATATTATACTTACTGTAAGGAATTGATTCACATTATGATGGAGATTGATAAGTCCCAAGATCTGCAGGGTGAGTCAACAAGCTTGAGACCCAAGGGGGCCAATGATTTAGTTCTAGTCCAAGTCCGAAGGCCTGAGGACCAGAAGAGCTGATGTTTCCAAGTCCAAAGGCGGGAAGAAGCTGATGTTCCAGCTTGAAGGCAGTCAGGCAAGAGGAATTCTCCCTTACTCAGGGGAGGGTCTGCCTTTTGTTCTAGTTAGGGCTTCAACTGATTAGATGAGGCTCACCTACATTAGGGAGAGCAGTCTGCTTTACTCAGGCTACCAATTTAAATGTTAATCTCATCCAGAAACATCCTTCCAGAAGCACCCAGAATAATATTTGACCAAATATCGGGCACCCCATGGTCCAGTCAAGTTGACACATAAAATTGACAGCGCTGATAAATCATGTTCTCTTCCTCTGCCTTGCTAATTAGTTTGAAAATGAAGAACATTCTCAGGTCATCATTTTCCTGTAGGTTTTGTGGTTCAGATCTGTTACTCAGTTCCTTCCTTTGCATTTGAAGATGTGACTAGACAGGGCATCTCTGAAGGGCTCATGCAGGTTGTTCTAGGGAAGATGTTCTCCTTAGCATTGTGCAGCCTCATACAGGGTGTTTTCCCTTTATCGAATCAACAGTATTTTTTTTTTTTTTTTTTTTCTGGGAAAGATTTGCCCTGAGCTAACATCTGTTGCCAATCTTCCTTACTTTTTCCATTTTTTTTTTCCTTTTTCCTCCCCAAGGCCTTAGTACATAGTTCTATATTCTAGTTGTAAGTTCTTCTGGTTCTTCTATGTGAGCCACCGCCACAGCATGGCTCCTGACAGATGAGTGGTGTGGTTCCGTGCCCAGAAACCAAACTCAAGCCACCAAAACAGAGCGCACCAAACTTTAACCATGAGGCTATCAGGGCTGGCTCTGAATCAACAGTAATTTTTATAGCCCAAATTATTTAAATAATGACTGAAGCTTTGTTGATGCCCATATAGCTTTTCTAAATCATTTCTGTTTTATAAGGCTTGAACCATTTTCTTTTTCTTTCATAACCTTACCACTTCTTGCTCATTATCAGCATTGTCTGACCCTACAGGAGCCCAGGTGAAATCCCATGGGACCTAGGGTTTCTCATTGTGAGTACTGCTTATTAGAACCTCTACTTTGAGTATTGGTGTTGATAGTATAGTAGATTCTTTGAACCAATATATTAATTTTTCATACCAAGGAACTTACTGTTGATCTAAAGCATTAAAAACTTTTGTGCATTTTAGGCAAAGCAGAGTCTTACTATTTGACTCTCATTGTCTAAGCCCTAGACTCTTGGCCGTAATTGTCATTCATTCAGACTTACTGCACATGAGGCAGAGTGCTGAATGTTGGGGCTGTGGCACTGAACCACACTCACGGCCCCTCCTCCGTGGAGCTGACACTCTAACGGGGTCTGGTGAGCTTGTATACCTGGCATGATAAACACACCCCCCGCCCCACCACAAAGAAAACCAGTAACTTTAGATAGTGACCCTAGTGAAGTCACAAGATAAACATACATTTACAAATAAACCATTTAATAGTAGATATAGAAAGAAAATACAACAGATGATATGATAGAGTGACTTGGCTATACTCTGTTTTTGGAAAAATCTCAACCCAGCAATCTGTTTGTTTGTAATTATTTAGTTCTTTGAATAAGCAGTGTGTGTGTATGATTGTGCATACACAACACAAATCAAAAGGCACAAAAGTGTGCAGTGAAACGAAGTCTCTTCCCACCAGTGCCACAGCCACCGAGTTTCCCTTTCTAGAGTAGCCGCTCTCTCACCTGTGACTTTGTATAGATGTGTACAAACAGGTATTTGCATTCCCTACAAAGGAGAAAACTCCAAGAGGCTAAGCTCTACCCACTGTCTATACTTCTTTCACTTAACAGAATGTCTTGGAGATCAGTCCATATCAGTATATTTATAACGCCTCCTCCTTTTGATGGCTGCATAGTATATCACCATGGGAATGAGTATTGGGAGGCATTATAGTAAAGAGACCAAGAACCTGAAGTCTGAATCCCTACCTTACTACTTATTGGCTCTGCGTCTTGGGTTGATTATCTAAGCTCTCTGTGCCTGAGCTTTCTCCTCTGAGGCAGGGCTTATAATAGTACTTAGCTCATAAGGTACCCAATGCATTTTTCTGCCTCTATGTATGATAATTTATTTAAGGAGTTCCTATTATTGGACATTTAGGTTGTTGCCAGCATTTTGCTATTAGAAGCGACACAGTAATAAATAATCCTGTAACATATATCATTTCACACATGTACAAGTTTATATTTAGCATGAATTCTTAGAAGTAGAGTTGCTGCTCAGATGGCTACGTATGTGCGTTTAGGTTTTGATGGATGTTGCCAACTGGCTGTCTGAAGAGGCTGTACCAAGCTGCGGTCCTCACTGCAGCGGGTGAGGGTGGGTGTGGGGAATGGAGGCAGGGGTTGCTTTAGGTTGGGTGGTCAGGTTAGGAGCTACCGCAGTGACCCATGGGAGAGAGAGCATGGAGCTTGTGTGCCTGGGGTGGTAGCAGAGACGGAAGAGGTGGAGCCTGCAGGCTTTGCTGATAGATTGAAAACAAAGGGCTGAGGGGCAGGGGTTGGGGGTAGGGAGAAGAGGAGGACAGAGAGAGAGAGAGGACTCAAGGATGATGGTGCCCTCTTGGTTCTATCACTCACTAGAGGTATGCCCTTGGGCAATAATCTCACCTCTCTTTGCTTCACTGTCCTTTATAAAATGAGGAGAATAATTTCATCATTCTCCTATGATGTTTATGAATACATGACAATATATGTAAAATGTTTTAGTTTGGGACATGTTCAGTTTGAGATGCTTATTATATCTCCAGGTCCAATGTTGAATAAGCAGTTCGATCAGGGGCGGGGGTGTAAATTTGGGAATTGTTTGCTTTAAATGCCATCTGTATGGCATGAGACTGCATGAGATCACCAAGGGAGTGAGGGTGGCTACAGAAGAGGCAAGGACTAAGAACTGAGTCATTGCAGCGTTAAGAGGCAGGGAGAAGTATAGGAACGTGCAAAAAAGATGAATAGGAGCCGTCAGTGCGGGTTGCTGGAAGGCAGGAGAGCCTGGATCCCTAGCAGCCAGGTACAGAAGGAGCAACAAGGAGGAGAAACGATGAACCGTGTCCAAAGCTGCTGATGCGTCCAGTAAGAAGAGTCTTACCTCCTTTCTCCTGGAGAAGAGATCTAGGGGACAGCACTGCGTCTCAGCTCAGAGGAATAGTGAAAAAGACGCCTAGCAGATGAGAGCTGTCAACAGCATCCTCAGAAGGAAAAGGAAGCATCTTCCTCCAGCAATTCTGGCTTCTCAAGAAGGAGAGAAAGGAGAAGGCGTGGAAGGTAGTTTTGTAAGTGACACAGTGATGTACTTCTTGACCCTTCTTTTGACACTGGTAATGTTTAATTGGTTCTAAACAGCCTTTTAGGATCCCCATCAGATGAAATTTCTTTCCCTTTTGTTTCATGTGCCACTCAGGATCTCTTGAATTCTTGAAATTTTTATTAGGAATTCCTCAGACACCGACAGCTATGCCAGACCACATAGCTTCTCTGCTAACATGTTGCTCTTACCTTTAAGGAAGGTCTCAGACAACAAAACGGGTCAATTATTGCACCAAGACCCAACCTTGCCAAATGGTCACTGTCCATACGTCCTTCCTTCCTGGAAGTGATATGAATCTCCAAAGGCTATTTTTGCTCAAGGAAATTATGGCACAACATATGGAGTCTTCACTCTCCAGAAACAGAAGAAAAGTCTTGTCTTTGCTTAAGCAAGCCACTTGGTGAATGCCACAGGCTTAGGGCGTCTGCGAAATCCTCATGATTCCCGGGGACCGTATCAGAGCTGCAGCACGGAGCAGCTGGTCTTAGGAGCACACTGATCTGACGTTTCCCATGATGCTGTGCGTGGAATTTGCCCCATTTGTCATGCTGAGTTGGCTCTGCTAGTGCCGTACGGTCTCTGTGTGCATTAATATTTTACCTTGAACCCGGTCAATAGAATTCTAGAATATTGGCATTCTAACAGATATTATAACCTTTTAGCATTAAACGTCTTCTGTCTTAACCAGAACAGATGTGAAAGAAAAAGAGAAGGCATAATAAATTATCAAAGAGGCTATTTGTTCAATTCCCTGATCTGAAAGCATTTTCATCTATAAGTGCTGGGTTCAAAAGCAGATTCATCCATCAGTAACAGTTTCCGTTATTATTCTTTGAGCAACAAGAGGTTTCCCCAGGAGACTAAGCCAGTCACTTACTGTGTTGTTTCAGGATAGGTTATACTCTGAGTTAGAATAGAGTCTCAAAAGTAATTTCTATTATCTTGGAAACTATTTATTTTAATTTCTAGCCAGACTAGAAATTCAAAAGTTAGTTTTATTATCTGGATCTAGTGTCTACTGATGTTTTAGGAGACTGGACATATGGCAGTTCTATTTTAAATGCTGTTGACAAAACGTTCCTCCCTAAATTCAACAGGGTTGGTTTACCTTTTGTCATTTATTATGTTTTTTAAATTGGACTAAGTTTAGGTTTATTAACCTTAGGGTGCAAAATCCCGTCTGTCCCTCTAGACGCCTGAGCAAGGTTGGCACAGTAGAGGGAGGGGGCTCGCTGACTCCAGCAGGTCACTCGAACCTCGCTGAGCCTTGTTGCTTCCTCTCTGTCATGGGAAGTAACCTGAATCACAGGTGATCGTGAGAATTAAGCAAAATGTCTTATGTGACGTTCTTAGCTCAGTGCCTGATGCCTGGGGGTTTGGAAGAAGGGGCTGCTGTTACTGTTGTTGCTGCTGCTGTGATCTCCTCTGGCCTGCGGTCTTGATGATGTCAGAAAGGAACGTGGTGGTGGAGCTTTGGTGCGCTGTCTCAGCATCTCTGCTTCTCATGTGCGTGCTGCACCTGTATCTAAGATAGCTTACCCTCCTCTACCTGCCTCTGTCTCAGCGGAGGCATCACGTTGGAGTAGGGCATGTAGGTGTAGGTAGTTAGGTAGGGGTAGCCAGCCTCACCATGGGGACTGCTTCTCACAGCCACCACCAGTTGGGCCACATGAAGCAGTGGCAGCTAAGGTGGCCTGCTGGGGCAGTGTCAGTGGTTGCCTTCACTTCCCTATGGGAGGGCTCTCTCATGCTTGAAATCTCTCTGTGCTTCTGGGCAGAGTCCGCTTCCCCATGTTTGACTCTGGGTTTTTACATTGTTTTTCCTTTGCTTTGGGATTTCAAACAAGCCAGCCCATATCCGCTCTGGATGCTGGTGGAGCCAGCTCCTTGCCTACCTTGGGTAGATGTTTTGAATGTCAAGTTGGTGTGGAATAAAACACACAGACACATCCACATGCACACGTGCACACACACTTGCATGCTACCAGTTACTAGTTCTAATACATCTGGCTCATTGGTGAGAATGTAAGAGGTCTAACATTCTGCTATTGACAAACTACTCCCTTTTAAAATGCCAAATCCTTGCAATTCTGCTTATTTTCGATAGGATCTGTTTGACTAAAAAGTCTACATGAGTTGGTTAATTAAAGCAAAATATTTGTGTTTGATAAAAAATAACCTTGGTATTTTGTTTTCCGTGCGTCTTCAAATTATCACCTGCAAACCTGTCACCCCAAGCACGTCAAGGAGAGAGTGGCTTCCTCTGACCTTCCCCCAGAAAACAAAGCGTAGGACCACTGCCTGGCCCCTCTCCTGGGAAATGTTGTCTCCTTCTCTCTCTCCCTTTCTCCTTCCCTGTTTCCCTTTCTCCTTCCGTCTCTCTCTCTCTCTCCCTTTCTCTCTCTCTCTCTCTGCCTCTCTGTGTCTCCTTCTCTCTCTTTTTCCCGTAATGATAGCTGACAGGTTTTGTGCCATGGGATTTCCATGTTTTCCTCTGGTTTTGTAAATTTGTTTCATGACTATAAAGATATGTAGCTAGTCTCTGAAGTCTCATATCTATGTTTGGATGTAAGAGGTCCCACCTGACACAGAATCAATTATTTATTTATTTAGAAGAAGAAAAATGCAGAATGGCAAAGATATTGTCAGGATTTATAGATCTCATTTTGGTTGACTGTCTCTTGGACAAACCTGTTTGTGACTCCCCACTGAGGAAGCCTGTTCCCAGTGGAAGGAGCTCCTTTTCCGAATTTGTACTATGCTGGGTGGTCCTGTAGTTGTGAAGAAGCAGGCAGTTTTGTTGGTAGACTTTCTGGTTTTCGTTAGCAGTCTGGTGGTGACAGCCAGTTTTAGCTGTCTCCTCCTGTCCTTGCTCACAGGAACGGTGCTGAACACTCAGAGGTGGCACGAGGGTTTGGGGATGGCGGCAGCTTCGTCAGTGTGCCCTCACTGCAGCCGTCAGTTGTCGCCGCAGCAGGTCGTGCCTCTGAGAATGAGAGCATTGCTGATTGGCGTGCCTGGTGCACGGGGCAGGCTGTGGGGAAAATGCTGTGGCATGATCTCTGTTGATTTCCCAACAATTACGTTCTCCTGGCTTCCTACTGGCCTTTCTCTTACACACACACTACGTTTTTCTTCCATTAGAAAGAGTTTCCTTTTGGTCTTTCCCGCTAGGAATCTTGTAGGGTTTTTCTCAGTGTCTCTAACTTCATCCCACTGCTGCTCTCTGGCTTTACCTTTCTCTGCTTCACCCTTTCAATCCTGCTGAATAAAAGCTCAGCTTTGACTTCCTGATGCCTTTATCCTTTCATTCAACAGTCTGTTGAAAAGAAAAGTATGGGCTTGGAGGGAATTGCACTTAATCATGAATTAAACTCTCTGGGTCTTAGTTTGTTTTCTTATCTGTAAAATGGGGATAATATTATTACTTATCTCATGGAGTTATTGTCAGATTGAACAAGATAAAACATACAAAGTGCTCAGAAAAGTGCCAGGTATATGGCCATCAAGCAATAAAGGCATCATCATTGCCATCTCTTTATCACCAACATCTCTGGGAAAACACTGGGCCTGTAGGCAGGGATCACGTGTACTTTTTTTTTTTTTTGGTGAGGAAGATTTGCCCTGAGCTAACATCTGTTGCCAATGTTCCTCTTTTTTTTTTTTCTTTTTTGCTTGAGGAAGGTTAGCCCTGAGCTAACATCTGTGCCAGTCATCTTCTGTTTTGTATGTGGGATGCCTCCACAACATGGCTGATGAGTTGTGTGTAGATCCGTGCCCAGGATCCGAACCCACGAACCTGGGCTGCCAAAGCAGAGTGGGGAGAATTTTAACCACTATGCCCTGGGGCCAGCTCCAACCATGTATACTTTTGATATATGATTATGTGTTAGGGCCTGCAGATCACAACCCACGTCGCCTCTGAAACTCATTTCATTTCAATTTTCCCTTCTATCTTACATTCTGGATTTTCAAGGAATAGTCTTCTTCTTGCCCTTCTTTTCTGTACTGTTCTGCTACACTCATTCATCTACTATATTTATATTTGACAAAGCAGTATTATAAATGTTGTTGAATTTAATCCAGATAATAGCACTGTGAGACGGAGGCACTGTACTCTCCATTTTATACATAACATTTCAGATCAGAGAGAGTACAGGTTTTGCTTAAGGTAACCAGCCAATAGGAGGCAGACCCAGGACTCAAACCCAAGTCTTCTGACTCCGAGTGCAGTGTAGTTTCTATGTGGAGCCATTTTTTGAGTGAGGAGGACAAATGACCTTTAATTTCCTATCTGAGCTTTTATGAAGAAGTCAATAAATTTTAAGCTCTTGGAAGGTGGATATTAGTTCTAAGTTTCTCTCTAAAATGCATGTATCTAGCTTCTCCCAGCACTGTCACTTGAACTTATTTACCGGGTCTCTTTCCTGACATCTCCCTGAGGGCAGAGGACTAAGGTCATGATAATATGGATGAGGCTTTGTCTAGGCTGGAAAAGTACAGTACAAGAGGACTCCATTCAACAAGGGGCACCAGGTGCACCCGGGGAATTGGAGGTAGGCAGAGATGACGCAAAATGGGCTGGTGTTGCAAACATGCTACCCTCGAGTAGGTCTGGCATCGGCTGTCCCCAGAAGAACCCTTCTTGAGTCCCTCTGGCCCAAATTCAGGCAAATCTTCGCTCTACTACCTGAGTAGAGTGACAGTGGGCGCAGAGTTTATTCATTCACTCGTTCAGCAGACCGCTCACTTAGTACCAGCTGTGTGCTGTGTTAGTCACTGAGGTCACAGGGATTAAAGACCCTGCTCAGTGGCTGGTCCAGCTTCCTGGTTTCTGGCTGCTGGTTGGGAGGTGGGGGAGGAGGGGGAGGGATGGAAAGTCAGATGAAAGAAAAGCATTCTGAATCGAAGGGGAGCAAGTCTGCTTTAACCAAACCTCCAAATCCTGCACTTCTGAACATGGTACCATAAGCCTGTGAGCATTAATAAACGTTGGGAGATGTGCCACACAGTGTCACTGGCCTTCCAGAACCTCTGAATGATGGAGAACTCTGCAGAGGCCAACATGTGGTTGGAAAACCCTGGACTGTAAAGAAAAGCAACTCCCTTTTCAAGAAGGTCTCAAGACAGTTTCCTGATTCAGCTGCGTCTTTAGCTCCTCTGACATCTGGAGAGGAAGACAGATGTTCAATAAGAATAAAGCATAAATCAGCAAGAAACTTGGTAAAAATCATTAAGACAATAGGCAAGAACAGGGGAGTTAGAACCCTGGTCCAAGAACTCCATCCCTTAAAGAAGATGTGGTATATATAAACAGTGGAATGTCATTCAGCCATAAAAAAGGAAACCTTGCCGTTTGTGACAACATGGACGGACCTTGAGGGCATTATGCTAAGTGAAATAAGTCAGACAGAGAAAGACAAATACTGTATGGTCTCACTTATATGTGGACTCTAAAAAAACCCCAAACACATAGATACAGAGAACAGATTGGTAGTTTCCAGATGGAGAGGGGGTGGGAAGAGTGGGTGAAATGGGTCAAAGTGGTCAAAAGGTACACACTTCGTTATAAGATAAATGAGTCTTTGTTACGGACTTAGTTGGGATGTCATGTACAGCATAGTGACTTAGTTAACAATACTGTATTGCATATTGGAAAGATGCTAAGAGAGTAGTTCTTAACAGTTCTCAGAAGAAAAACAAATTTTTAAGTATTTGTGGTGACAGATGTCAACTAGACTTATTATGGTGACCATTTCGTTATGTATACAAAGATCAAATCGTTATGTGGTACCCCTGAAACAACTACTATGTTATATATCTGTTATTTTTCAGTTAAAGGAAAAGAACTCCATCCCCTGCTCTGCTCACTTCTGCTCCTCTTCAACAGACCTGATTTTGAAAAAGAAGAACAATAGGAAGGGGAGAAACAGGAAAGTACCCTTCAGCATTGTTCGCCCTAACGTGAGACTCACTGAGGAGGCCCTCGTTGCTCTAACTGCACGTGAACTGACCGTGGACCTTCTTGACCCTGGGGTTGGTGACAGCAAGTGCGGGCCTCACCACCTTGATGGTTTAGTTTCAAAATCCAAAGCTGTTCTTCTGACTTTGTCACTAAACCAGACATTGGCCCGTCGGCCCTTTTATGGAAGTGCCAGCCTTGAGCTAGGAAGTCTCCTGGGCCCAAAGATTACAGCGTGAGCTCTCGATAGGTGGTTGTTATCATTTGTAGTAAACATTTTAAAATAGCCCTGAAATGCCTTGACAATAGGCTTAGATATTTTAATTTCCATTTAAGCAGGGGCAGGGGTTGGTATGCTGTTTGAAGTTTCGTGGTGTTATAAGACACTTGAGAAATACGTGTGGCGAAATATTCCAGGTATGTTTAAATCATCATTTATTGCTTATTCTGTTGTGCCGTCAAAGAATGTTTTGTTAAGAAGGTCACAGGGATTTGACTGACTTCTGCTTGACTGAAAAGTGTAGTGGAAAACTCTCTTCTCCAGGTTGAAAAAGAAATTAGTCACAGGGGTTGTTTGCACTTTTCGCTTAGAGAAGCGAGGCCTCTCCAGCAGCGGACAGGGGAAAAGCGGGGCTCCACTGTGAAAGCATACTCAGCTTGTGGGGAGCTGAGCTGAAACTGCTCCCTAAAGTTATTGACATTCCATGAAACCAATACCCAAGGTTAGTGGTCCAACAATATGGATGTATTAATTTTAAGTTAGCTTATTTTATTTCTAACTAGTGTAGTTATGAGAATTAGACAAAATATATACAACAATAAATTTGAATAGGACTCAAGGATTTAAAGTGAAAAAGTGAAAGTCTTAATTCTCTGCCCCACACGAGTCCCACTGCCCAGATATAACTACTAAATTTTATCCTTTCAGAAATTGGCTATACATATACAACTATTCAATACAATACATCTTTTATATGAATTTTTGAAAGACTTGGCCAGTTTCTTTAAATTATCTTAATTACAAAAACAATATACACCTTGTAAAAAATCTTCAAGCAAAATCTGTTTTTAAAAAAAAAGCACAAGACGGGCTGGCCCCGTGGCCGAGTGGTTAAGTTCGCGCTCCGCTGCAGGCGGCCCAGTGTTTCGTTGGTTCGAATCCTGGGCGCGGACATGGCACTGCTCATCAAACCACGCTGAGGCAGCGTCCCACATGCCACAACTAGAAGGACCCACAACGAAGAATATACAACTATGTACCGGGGGGCTTTGGGGAGAAAAAGGAAAAAATAAAATCTTTAAAAAAAAAAAAAAAGCACAAGACTTTAGATTTATGCATATTGAATTTTATTTCCTTCCACTGAAAAATGAATAAGGCACTCTGCTGGAGAATATATCTGAATTGAGGAAATATAACTCAATGTTATAAAAGCATCAAAGTATTAAAATAAGCTTTCATTTTGTTTTAGATCTCTTTAAAAATGCCAGCAAAACATTTAAGGCATTCTTGCTTAAAAGTGCTTTCATTTGATGATTCAAGTTCTGAGGTCCAGAATACTTCTCCATTTCCCCCGAGTCTTGAGTCTTCAGAAGTGCTGTGTTTTGAAAAACCTCTGAAGAGGGTTTCCTGTTTCTTTCCTTCTTTTGTTTTTCATATAGTTGGTGGAATTTTGTTATATAATACTGTGATTCTTTTGTTTTCCAAAATGAATTTAAAAATAAAGAAGTGTTAGGGGCTTTCCCAAATTAGCCGAAATTCTCCATCCTTTGTATTGTTACTCTGTGTCTCATTTTAGATCAGTAACTCCTTCTATAAAGGCCAAGTAAATTAAAGTGTATGGTTTTGGGGTATATGATTTTGACTGATTCTACATAGTAGACAAAATGCATGACTCCAGGATTAGCTTTCTCCACATGATCTGACTTGTTGGTGCCTTAGAGCCTCCGGGGTCCCCCCCTTCCTGGGCTCTGCTTAGCATTATTAATGGTTCCATTAATTTTCACATCAGGGAATCAGCTCTTAGTGAGGGAGGCTGAATCTATATCGTGCGTCAGTACAGGGGAGAGCCAGTTGAAGACGTTTTCAACACTACCTGTCCAAGAGGAGGCTTAGAGGCTTCTCTGCCGGAGCTGCCCAAATAGAGGGCCCTGGTGCAGCCCAGGTGTACCCCCCATGCTCTGGCGCGAGAAACACCTGGAGGGCTTGTTCAAACACATAAGTGGGCCCCACCCCCGGAGTTTCCGACGCAGTGGGTCCTTTGTAGGGCCCAGGAATTTGCAAGTTCCCAGGAGATGCTGCTGCCCTTGGTCCAAGTCACGCACTTTGAGAACCACTGGCCTAGCACCTCCGGAAGCCCTAGCCAAAGAAGAATGGATGATGGTTCGGCAGAGCTAGTGTGCTAGCTTTGTCTCTTGAGTACATACAGCCACTTCTGAGTTTCCACTGCTGACAGCAGGGAGAGGCATGTCAGGCCCCCAATGTGTGGAATGAGTATCCCTGTTTTATTTGTTCAGTGGGATGATGGGCCTTTAAGCACTCAATGCAAAATAGTGTCCCCACGGGCTTTGAGTTATAAGTCTCTCTTCTCTCTACTATTGTTTTGTTTTTCAGATTTTTTAGAAGATTATTATGATTAGTTATATCCTGCCCATTTAACCACTTTTCGCATTTCACTTTTCAAGTGAAATCATCCTTCTTGCATTTAACTAATGGAAAGTTATTCAACTTGCCAAGCAAGGTTCCACCGTCCCTGAGATAAATTTTCCGAAGAACTGGAAACTGTGCAGCTTGCATACAAGAAGCAGAATGGAAACGTTCAAATTTATGTTACTCTGATAGATATTTTCCACGGTTTGATATTTAAGTAATATCCATCACATTGTATCTGAAGACATCCATTTGACTCTGTAAGATGAGCAATTGCATTCAGGATTTCTTTTCATCTTGCTTTTAAGCTCCTCAAGTATTATTTAAATTTATTTTGTTTACAGCTCTTTAAAATAATTGATATCATTATCAGCAGCTAACATTAATGGGTGGTTATCATGTACCGACTATTGCTATGTGATTTACAGGTGTGATCCCATTTAACTATCACAACTACCCTAAGAATTATCATTTTCTCTGTTTCACAGACGCTTAAAACTAGAATGATTAGGGATTAAATGACTCTCCCAAGGTCCCAGCTAGCAAGTGGCAGGACAGAAACTCAGGTACAGAGCAATTCCAGAGCCCAAGTGCTCTCCCGTGAGGCGATCACACCTATTAAAACATACTTTTTAAAGAACTTTCTGTACTTGGCACCGGTAAATATTGGTCCTGCCCTCAAGAGCGTTCAGTCTAAAATAGCCTTACTGAACAGACAGTAGAGACACAACAGCTGAGCAAGCATTGAGAAAATGTATAAATTGAATATTAATATGTAAATACTCTGCACAGAAAAGAAGTTTTAGGAAAGTCATGTGTATGTGGGACAGGGCAAAGGGTATGTAATTTATTTTTCCCTCAAAATTTGGTTGATCTCAGGGAAGAATGTCTCAGGAGCTCCCTAAAATTGAAACATGAGGTCTTGGTAAACAGTAGGTTGAAAGGGCTTGTTGGGTATGGCACTTATTCTTGCAGAAGATTTCGTTGTGAGAGTTGAGTGTTTTCCACAGGGAATAGGCTCCAGCACTGTCTACTAAGACTTTCTATGATGATGGAAATGTTCTGGTAGCTGTGCTGGTCACTTGGTGCCCACCAGCCACATGTTGGCATCAAGCACTTTAAATGCAGCTGAGGAACTGAATTTCTAGTTTGAGCAAATTTTAACGAATTGAGATTTAAAGAGCCACATGTGGCTAGTGGCTATCATATCGGACAGCATCGGGACAGTAGAAGGCAACAGGAGGATTAAGTAGTAGGAAGCAGGAATGGAGGTTCACACACATGGACCTGCGCTTGGGTGTAGAAAGAAGCCCTTGTCAGCCCTCTGGAAGGACACTTGTTACAGCAATATGAGGAAGCTGAGGGACAACCAGAGGAGGTGTGGAGTTTCAGACATGAGACGACCAGGACAGACGCAAGACTGAATAGAGGGAGGAAGAGGAAAGGGCAAATTGAGACTTCTGTGGTGGGGAACATGGCAGGATTTGGCAGCTGACTGACTGTGGGTTGAAGTACAGTGGAGAGTGGCAGCTACGTCAAGGCTTCCAGCCCGGTGATGGGAGAATAGCTCCTTTTTGCAGTGTCTAATTTGTGTAGGTATAGGGACATCTAGCTGGAGGTGTCTTATAGACAGAGTGCGTATCCTGAGGCTACATCAGAGAACCAGGTTGGTAGATGGATAAATAGATTTAACATTGCATAGAGGTAATATTTAATCCGTGTGCACAGGTAATATTCAGAGTTGTTGTGTGTTTAAAAAATAGCAGGAAAGTCAGTGTGACTGGAGTGGGGTGAGCAAGCCAATCGTGGTAGGAAATGAAGTTGGAGGGGTAGCCTTATAGGCTACTGGGCTCCCAGGAGCCGTACAGTCCATGTAAAACTTTGGATTATGTTCTAAGTGTGATGGGAATCCTTTGGAAAGTTTTAGAAGGAGAATGAAAGAATTTCATTGGACTTTGTAATGCAAGAATTTCATTGGACTTTGTAAATAACAGCTCTGAATGAGGTACAGAGAATAGACTTTAGTGAAAGAGTAATAGTGGAAGCCAGGCACTCGCTCAGGTTAATCCAGTATTTCAGGTGAGGACGGTGATGGCTTGGACCAGGATAGCAACAGTGGATGTGGAGACAAGTGGTTGGATTCTGGAAATATATTTTCAAGGTGAGTCGACAGGATTTGTTGTTGGATGAGATGTGTGGTGTGAAAGATAGAGGATTCAGGGATGATTCCAAGCATTTGCCCTATGCAACTGATTGGTATCGTTTACTGAGACGGGAAACACTTGAAGAAGTACCAGGTTACAACCAAAATCAAGAATTGAGTTTTGGGCATATTAAGCCAGAGATGCCTATTAGACCTCCTAGTGGGGCTATCAAGTAGGCAGTTGAACATGTGATTCTAGAGTTGTCTCATGATTAGATGAGTTGTGGTTATTAAGGTTTTTAGGGGAAGGAAGGAGCCAGAAGAGACAAAGAAGCTGAGTGACAAGAGTATTCAAGAGTGGGACAGAGGTTTTAGGAAATGGGAAGTCACAGGATCCTGTTTTGGAGTGGAGGCTTTGACCCAGGGGAGGAACATGCCAGTCTGGTTATGGTGCTGTTGAAACAGAAACGGTGGTTTCCAAAGGGACCAGAGTAGTGTGGTGGTGATCGCTGGGAGAAAGTCCTCGCTGGGAGGCTTTGGTATAGTTCTCAAAGAAGGGAGAAGGTGGGGCGAGGAAGAATGGGAGATGTAGAATTTAAGATTTAGTCGAGTGCCAACATGGCAACTGGCTAGAAGTCAAGCTAAAGCATGACTTTGTCACGGTGTAAGTGAGTTGTTGCCAGCTCCTTGTGCATGAAAGCATTTTTGGGCTATTTAATCAAATTTTTATGCCTCAGGGTTGAATAACAGAGTGGGAAGTGTTGACTTAAATTGTTTTTTCAAGCAAGCATAAATGTCAGAATTTAGAGAATTGTATGCTGAAAAAAGATTATTTTAGAAGAGGGAACTTTTTTTCTACTTGTCCTCGTTTGCCTATGAGTATTTGTCACACATAATCATTTTGCCTGCTTTTATAAATGTAGGATTTCCATTTACATAAAAATAAGTATTTCGTATTTTTTCCCATTAAAATGACCAGTGTTGATATATTCAGTATTCGTTCCTCATCTATTTAGACTTTTACCCGTTAGAATGATTACTATAAAAAACCCCAAGGTTTTCTGTCATAGTTGCTGACTTACAATGCACCAGTAGGGCCATGGAAGGGGGCCTGGGGACTGTTTGCTTAGGGAATGCTTATTCCAGAGAGAAGTCTCTCGTCTTCACTGATCCTCACCTGACAAGGTCGACAGAAGAGAAGTGAACGAGAGTGAATTAAGTCAGTCAGACTCACAACTTTATCAGACAAAAGGCTTGGAACAGGGGTTTACATATTGTTTCTAGAAAAACCTTTACATCGTTTATTGATTCACCAGTGCATCCTGTTCCTGAAGCTGTATGAGTAATTAATAATTGCTTAAATAGGTAAAATTAGAATTCCTTCCATGATCCTGTTTATGGACAAGGATCCTCATGTTATTGGCTAGTGTTTTTTCCCTTCTCGCATTTGTTGGAATGGCCCCATTGTCGAAGATCTGGGGGCATTAGTTGTCAGTGACTCAATCTTGTCCTCTTTGTCTCATTACAGTGGCTCCTGCGACTGGATTACTTATGTCTTGTGGGTTGGCAGTGGGGAAGAGGACTTCCTTCTGACACTTGTGCTCAAGCAGCTGTTTCTCTTTCTCCAAAAACGCCAGTTTCCCCAGCCCCCTGCTGGTTCCTCCCTGCTGAGAGGCCAAAATATGCCAAAGTCACTGCGAGACCAAGTTTATCCTGTGACAGTGCAAATGACTCCCATGCCTTTTCTGCCCTCAAGCTTTTCCCAACGTAAGCTTTCATCCTCTTTGTCAAGAGCTTATTTTGTCATCTTGCTTCCTTTCCCTATAAATAATCCATTTTTCCCCACCAGATTCATAGAACAGAGGCGTGCTCATGTCATATGTGTGCACTGGGCATTCTCTCGGTGTTTTTACTTGCTTGACCTTTTAGTTCTTTGCTCTCATCCCTATCAGGATCTCCAAGCTGAGGTCATGGAAGGTCGGAGTTAAAAACGGTATTGACTGAATCTATTTCATCAGAAAACCAAGCACCGTGCTATCTCGACATCCGCAGAAGTTTTACCCTGTCTGAAGTGACCCTTGCCACACATTTGCTTTGCTGTTTTCATTTCAATGTTTCGAGGCCCTGGGGATGGGGAGGAGCTGTAAAGAAGAACAACCCGAGAATGGCAGATGAGCTCAGATGATCCGTAACTTTTTGGCCTTTCTCTTGGTTTAGAATTCCTCAAGACTATTATAGTGACTTATTTCACTTGACTCAGAATACCAGTGGTTTGGAGCTCCTTAAGTCACTTACAGAAGGGACAAATGGTTATGGTGTCTATCAACTTGCTGCTTATGGAAATGCCTTTTATTATGATGTTCAGAGTAAAGAGGGGGTGAAGTGGACACTAACTTGATGAGATTTCACAATCGCTCGTATTCGCACTCAAGGAGTTCAGCGTGACATGAGTCATGACGTAAAATGACTAGTTCTCTACTTCTATTTGGTTTGACACATTCAGTCGTCATTTAACCAATTTTCTCGATGGGATGTGAGCTTATGCTTTCTAAGGATGAATGAATGCCTTGCAATTAATGGTTGGTATGTTGGAATTTAAGCATATTAAAGGATTCATTCTTTTTTAAAACTTACTAATAAATATGCACTACTCACAACGAGATTTTAAAAATAATCTCTTCTGAGTGATTAATATGTATATGTAGTCCTGGGATATCTTATTCTGAGATTTCCATAGTATGTATATTGATGCATTTTCCTTTAATAAAGAATACTTTATACATATGTATACATATATCTCTGTGTATATGTATATATACATATATATTCTAAAGTGGTAATATATTCATCATAGAGTATTCTGCTTAATCTTTATTTGACCACTGAAGGCATCCCAAGTTTGGAAGGGCCATTGGTATTTCCTCATAAACAGAGTCCTAGGCCTTGGCTCTTGTGTAGACATCCGAGGAAACACCATGGCAACCTTCCTGTGCCCGTCGCGGTAACTGTGTTCACCATCCAGAACATTATTCCTTATGGCTAATTCACCTTGGTCCTCTTTTCCTCTCTTTTCCATTTGAAGGTTTAGAAGATAAATTACACTCAAGAGTTAGAGTTTCTCCGTAAGGTCACGCCACAAGCTGTAGAAAGAAAACCAGAAAGTTGCACTTCCTATCTTTAATTTAACTTAATTATCTTTACCTTTATCTTAATTCCTGGCCTGTGCTAAACCTCTTAGGATCTATGTCCACCTCATATGATGAGCCAGAATTCTGCTTGTTTCAGTGGACTGGAGAGAACTGTGGCTGTTATACCTCCATTTGCATGTTTCCTGGCCATATAATAAAAATGGTAAAAGAATGAAGTGGTCAGATCCCTAACCTTTCCATTTCTTTGCTTTATAAATGAATAACAGTGATCTACTAGTGAAAGAATGTAGCTAACCAGTGTCATTTGGGATCTTCTAAAGTAGTGCGGAAACTCTGCATTCTTCAGACCAACTTGTGGCATGCCAGCACATTCCTCTCCGATGAGGTGGAGGAATACTGGTGGCCGGGCTGGGATTTGTAGGGCTAGGGCGGGGAGCTGCTGTTTAAAAATACATTTAATTATATTCCTTCTCTGCAGTAATATTGATACCATTTTTAGCCCATTACAGATACTGTGATTTTCATTTAAATCACGTCCATTATCTTATTGACCTACTTTTTATTTTGTAATCAAAATGTTCTATTTTTGGATAGCTTCGCCCAGAATCTTTTCTTAAAAGGTTACAGACCCTTGGTGGAGTTTTTTTTTCTTCCATATCTGCATATGGATGGTCTGCCTCTGTGTTCACTGTATTATAGAAAATGCTACCATATTGTTCCTGTTAAGAGTGTGGCCTTTCTCTATTTAATTTGGCAGGATGCCATGGGACCTCACATCTGGTGACTTTTTTTTGGTAAATGGGTGGAGAGAGAGTTAAGAAATTCTCTTTCTATTCAAATGATAAGCAGAGGTCTGGATTCTCTTTTCTTCCTCCTCTTTCTTTGCTCTTTCTCTGCTCTTCTGCCCTTTCTCTTTTTCCCAGTGTTCTCTTCTTTACTCCCCAACCCTCTCTCCTATGCTGTAACCCTCATACAGATCTGTACTCACGCATGCTCTCTCTCACATGCTCTTTGTGAGACCCTACTTATTTCAGGTCTTTGTCTTGTCGATGTTTCTTTCCCTGCTCTTTTCTTACTGCCCTCTTCCTTCCCTTCGCTTTCTTGCTGTCAGCAATATAGGCCCATTTCTTCATTTCTCTGCTCTGGCTGGAAGCTCGCTCTGGGAGAACCCCACTGGAGATATTCCTGGGGCTCTGTTCATCAGCAAGTCTTTCCTCAGTGTCTGACCAGGGCCTTGGGACCCCTGGGAACTTTGCAGTTTCCCTCAAGGTTTTCTTTTAATATCATTTTTCACCATCCTTCTTGACACATGAAGGTACCTTGCACTTTTCTCCTGACAATGAATAGAAACAGAGAATCTTAGGATTTAGAGTGACTGACCATCTCATTTTGCAGGTGGGGAAGCAGAAGATATGAGAATGGTATCTCCTGAGATTTTAAGGCAACTTACTGGCAGAACTGAGTCAACATACATCTCCCGCCTCCTGTTTTGGGGTTCTCTTCTCAGCACTCTCTTTCTTCGCTAGGAAGTCATGTAGATGTTGTGTCTGGTTTCTTTCAGTGCTCATTTTTCTCGATCACTCTTAGCCTTCCCAGATTTGTTAGGTTCAAATGTATTTTAGAGTAACTGAGCCTTAGGTGTGTCACTTTCTTGTCAAAAGAAGACACAAAGGGTGAAGTGCAGTGATAAGAGTCTCGCTGGGTTTTTGGGGATTTTCTCAGGATTAGTATTTTGCTCCAGGTCCTTTCTGTTGATGTATTCATTCCTAAGAACCGGTAGATGACTACGACACATAATATTCGAGCTTGAACTCCTTCCTGCCTAACTGGAGTCTCCCTATTACTCAGGAAACCACATTTAAGCTGTGTCCTGAACTCTGCCCAGCGTATCAGCTCAGCCAGGAAGGATAGGGAATTCCTACTCATGGCAGCCACTTGGGGACTAAGGGAGTAACTGGAGGTCAGGTGAGAGCTTAGCAAGGAGGTCAGCAGCACAGGATACTTTTCAGCCACTGAGATGGTCTCTTTGTTTTCTAAATTTTCACTGTGATTGAGGCAAAACCCAGGATGTCAGTCTCCTGGGCCAGTGACCCTACACTTTGGGACTTTATAATCTAACAACAATTTTTTTAATTGAGGAGGATCAACATAGGGTTGTTAGCTTTTATCTTGGGAAGAAAGGATATTAAAAACAGTAATAATAAAATTGCCTTATAATGTTATAATCCTTTCATAAAAGAAAAGATATTCAACACCAGAAGTAGGAAGAATATAGTCTCAGAATATGGGATAGTTCTCTATACCACACACATATAGCTTCTGGAAAAATTCATATTGTATTGTTCAGATTTTTCATATTTAGCCACAAGCCAGCATAAATTTTGCCCCAGAAGCAGTGCTGATCTGTGATACTTGGGAACCACAAGCCTTCACTCCATGGCTGGTAATCCCCTGTCCCTCTCTCCAGGGAGAGTACAGAGGACACGTGAGGAGGATGGCATATAGAGCCTCTCATCACTGTCTGGCACATACATAGTAAATGCTCAGTAAATGATGCTTATTTTTATTCTCTCCTGGAGAAGTAAATTAGGCTGGATGTCTATTTCAGGTTGGACTTCAAGGGACACTGCTCTTCTTTGGCTTTTTTCATTGTAGACTAGGGTCTGATCTTCAGCTTTGCAGATCTGAAATTTGATTTGATCAGCTACCTCATGGATGGTCTGTAAAGACTTACACTGCCCAAGTTCACAGGATGCTAATCTATAAGGAAAAATGCCAGCTTATTATTTTGTGGATAAAAGATATGGTTTTCAAAGACCACATCAATGGCTTGGTCTTCCAAATCCCATATCCTCCCCACAGTGGGGGAGAGGTGGGATGGTTGCTGGGGTGGCAGTCACGATGTCTACTTTCCTTGGAGAACACAGAATCAAAGCATAGGAATTGGTTGACTGAGTTTATTCCAGCAAGAGTAAGGTAGAGCCCATTTTATTTCACTGGCATTGCTTTCTCTCTCTTTCCATTGGACATTCCTCTTCCTTGAGAGACAGTAAAGCATAGTGGTTAAGAGCAGAGGCCCTGGAGACAGAAATGCCTGGGTGGGAATCTAGACTTTACCTCCTACTAGTCTGTGACATTGAGCAATCTATTGGACCTCTCTGTGCTTTAGTTTTGTCATCTGTAAAATGGAGATAATAATAGAATTTGTCACACAGGTTTGTTTTGATAAGGAAAGGGGTTGATACATCTAAAGTGCTTAAGAGTGTCTGGCGTATAATAAATGATCAAGTATTTATTATTATTAATAATATTACTGAGGAAGCTAGTTTTGCGGTAGACATGGAAAAATGAATAAAAATCAGATGGGCAGAATTTGTTAGATTTTTACTTTTTAACTTTCGTTACTGTAGAATTCAGCTCTCCAATAATTTCTGGCTTCTGTTTTCACCCTTTGTCATTTCAATAGATTTTCGTATCATGTCACTCTGTCTAGATTGTTTTTCACTGGCTACATTTTGGGTTGGCTATTCTCTGTTGACATGTGGTGAGATACTTTGGTCTGAAGCTGTCAGAGTCTTCTCTCCCCAGGGGGCCCCTTTGGAGAGGCCTCTGTTCTGGGTGTGACAGTCCCTGAAGGGTCTCTTCCCTGGGTCACCACTCCTTGGCTTTTCCCTCTCAAGTATGGACTTTGATTTACTTGCTGGTGGTAGGAGATGCCCCTGGCTCCTGATAGACAGGCACACAGCTGTCTGCTGAGGTACTGAGAGATGCTGAGGTGCGTGCACAGATGTCCTTTAAAATAAGAAGCAAGGATAACAGTAAAACTGATTCTGTGACTAGCTTTTTATGTGCTTCCTCATGCTTTGCCAAGCCCACAGGGCAAGGTGACAAATACTGATTTTTTTTCCCATTTCTCCATCCCCTGGAGAAGTTTAACAACTATTTTCCAGTGGAAGCCAATGTCAAATTGACTGGTATTCAGGATGCCTTTTATAGGAATGCAGGCATTCCATCTAATCTACAGATGTATTTAACACCTGTAGTGTGATCATTTCTCAATTTCCTCGCTAAACTTACAGTGATAAATTATAGTTGATATTGGCCATTAAAATATTTTACTATGGAGGCTGGCCCAGTGGTGTCATGGTTAAGTTTGCATGCTACGCTTTGGTGGCCCAGGGTTCCCGGGTTCAGATCCCAGGTGTAGACCTACACACTGCTCATCAAAGCCATGCTGTGGCAGCATTCCACATACAAAATAGGGGAAGATTGGCACAGATGTTGGTTCACCAACAATCTACCTCAAGCAAAAAGAAGAAGATAGGCAACAGATGTTAGCGCAGGGCCAATCTTCCTCACACACACACACAAAATATATATACATATATTTTACTATAAAATATTCTGGGTACATACATTGGGCACTAAAGCAAATTAGTCCACCCACCACCTATCTGTGGTGTAATGAGAAAGTGAAACTGATCATCAGCTAACTTTCCTTCTGTGAGTAACACTATCAGTTCATATGTGAAGACCCTTCCTCACTGCTCTGTTGTGTGTCCATCCCTTTAAGTGCAGGCTTCCTCTCTGACTCCTTTCTCACTTTCCAAGGCAGCTGGAATTAACAATGTGATTGGGCTGTTTGTTGGTCTTGTTTGTTCATTGCCAGTCAAGAAGTCAGAAAGATGCTAGGTTTTCAGAGGGTAAGCGGAGAGGTCACCTGGAGGTACTATCTCTAGTTTTGTAGGCAAAGTTTTCTGTTGAGAGTGTTGCAGCCTGCTGTCAAGGTTGTGCTGGGTTCACTGCTAAGGTGTGCTAAGGTGTGTCTGTCCTGTTCAGTGATACAGTCCATGTAAAGTGACCGCCGGGCTCTTTCCTAGGGGCCAACTGTGTTAGTATGACAGGTCAGCTGCACTGAGTGACAATTTCAGGAAACTTCACATGAGAACCGTCGAAATCAGCAATGAAGAGCCAGTCCTCTTTCCAGCCATCCCTTGAGATGAGTGTCCTCTTTGGGTTCTAACTTGCAGTTCTGTAGATCTGGATAGTCTAAAGATTGTACAGTGGAGAGATCTCGTTTATCCCAGGAGCTGAGGCTCTGCAGGGTGAAAATCCCTTTAACAGCACAGCTCAACTTTTGGTTCTAGGACCCTGGAGTCAAGAACATTCTGTAGATGAATCATATGATGTGGACATGAGAAGAGCTTAAAGGGAAAGTATAATAACTATTGGCTTTCCAGTTAATTGTAAATGTTAGCCTAGGGCCACAGAGCTCCCGGACCTCCTCACAGAGACTCAGCCAGCCTCCTCATGCTCCCGATCTGGGCTGTGTTCTCCCACAGGTTCTCAGCCAGCCCCAAAGTTTTGGCCTTCTTCTCTGGGCAAATGATTGCCAGGTCCCATCTCCAGGTAGCCCCCATTCTGAGCCCCAGACCCACATTTCCAAAAGCTTGTTTGACATCCTGCTCTGGGTAGCCATCTGGCCTGTCCCAGTCAACTCGCCCAACAACAGAGTCTCTTCCTCACCCAGCCATTGCCTAAGGCCTGACCTCTCCCCCTATTTGTGGTATTTCCACCGTGGTGTCCACTCAGTCTTCAAATGAGCTTCCTTCCATCTTCACAGGGTTCCTCCAAGCCTCTCTACTCCTTTCCCATCATCATGTCCTCCCTTTGCACTTTTGACTCTCACTCTCAAACCTTCTAAAGTTTCTTAAATTCATTAGAAGAGAGGTGAGACTGAGATGCACTCAGTCTGACCTGTGTGGGAGGTAGAGCATGAGCAGATTGGGGCCAGTCTGGTGCTTAGAAAGGGATGACCCTGGGCAAATCGCTTGGCTTCTCTGAGGCTCGGTTTACATACCTGTAAATTGGGGATGCGTCGCTCACAGAGACTTGTTGGGGCCTGAAGTCGTAAGTGAGGAATCAGGCAAGGACGTAAATGGACCTTGAGAACCAAGCATTGCTTTGATCTCTGGCTCTCTGTAACATAGAGAGGAGGCATTTAGGACTGAGGTTCCACATTGCTATGATGCTTCTCGGTCCCTTACATTCCCTGGGCACATGGAAAAGTGCTAACATTTGTTCTGCACACTGGGGTCACCTAGCTACCCTGGGCCGTGTCTGGCTGCTTGAGGGCTGAGGGGATCAACATATGCACAGGCCCATGATTCATTCGAGATGTGTCATGGTTGGGAACTCAGTCTCACAGGTCACAAGAGACCTGCCATCTTCCCTGAGGATAGCCATTCTTATCAGGGCTATTTAAACATGTTGTGTGCATGGGTTTTTTGGGGGGAGGAGTCGTTTGTCTCTTTCATAGCCCGTCCTTCATCTGGACCATGAGCAATCAATTGATGAATCCCTATTCCTGTTCTCATTCTTAAGCAGACATTTCCTGGGGATGCTCTACTTGGTGTTTTGAGGAAGTGAAGGTGGATACACATCGCCCTCCACCTAACCTCGGGGGGAGTTGTCATGAGGTAGAAAAGGACACCTAAAAACAAGCAAACACAGAAAGAGTCAGGGAGCCCGCTGCTGGCGTGCTGCCTGACTTGCAGCTCTGGATGTTCGCTCTGGAAACCCCCTGTGCGGTGTCAGGCCTGGGGCTGCACTTCGGACCACGCCAGAGCCTGCACAGCAGAGCATGCTGGACAGAGCTTAGGGGCCCAGTGTCATCGCTGGGGGTGTGCTTGGGGCTGGAAAGGAGTGGGGAGGCAAGCCAAGCCCACTCTAGAGGTCCCTCGTCAGTCTCTCTCCCCTTTTCCTAGGATCTTGGCAAATCTCCTTTCCCAGACTTCAGTGATGTCTAAACTCTCCTTTGTACGGTGCTGTGTTGCTCCCAGATCACCTTATTTCCTTGTATCCTCACAGGAACTTGGGAAGTAGACATTATTTTTATTTTTCCATATTTTAGTGGAGGAAACCAAGAGTCCTCTGAGATGCTGGATAACTTGTTCCCAGGAGGCGGTGGGCTGCGGACATAAGCCCAGGCAGCTGTCATTCGATCATTCACTTCTTTCTAGGTACATCTGCCCCAGCACAAGTTTTGCCACAAGTGTCCTCTGTTTGCAAAGTACAGGATAAAGTTCTTTCTAATGCTGAAGAATGTCCCCAGAAGTTTGTGGGAGCAGGAGGGCGGGGTCTGTACGTCTCCAGGACTGCAGTAGCTCTGCTCAGGAGGACGGCAGCTCAGCACAGGGAGGAGGCAGACCCCCCGGATGCTGCGGGTGGTGAGAACAATCCAGCAACCATGACTCATTTTCCATCTTGGCTAATGTAGACACTCGTGTGCTCTAGACGGAATGACTGGATAAAACATCAACTTACCCGTTTTTTAAAAAGTTTAGAATCTCATGATGTCTTTTAACAACATCCCCTTGAAACACATTTATATAGCCATTTATAAAATGAGTTCTTTGCACAGTTTTTCACCAGCAACTTTAGATGGCTTGTATTAGGCTTGAAATCCAAGCATAGACCTCCGGTCCTTTTAGCTATGGAATTGCTTGCCTATTAAAATCTGAATTTCTCTGGGCAGACATTGAGAGCTCAGGTAAGCCAATCAGTGACACACTATTCATAGGTCTTTTTAGTTCTCTGAAAGGTCTTTCCCCCCATGGACTTGATCAGAAAGCTCCTGTCTCACGAACAGTGGGAATATGGTAGAGCGAGAGGCACAGCCGACTTCAAGTCAAAACACTGGCGTTCTAAACCTCAGGCCAATCCCTTGTTTTTTATCTGAGCCTCAGTTTCCTCATCTGTCAAGCAATGAAAGTGCTTTGTAAATAGAAGAGTGTGATTCAAATCTTATCTTTTGGTCTACATGCATTTTTATACCTAGGGCAAGGATATACATTTACTTGCCTTGACATATTAGATTAAAATAATATAGAATAAAAATTTTTATGTGTTCTAAAGATGCATAATGTGGAGTCCATAGGTTTTTTTGTTGCCATTTTATTCCTGAAGAGTTCAAAGCCCTGCCCCTCCTGAGTGTTAATTAGCAGATAAAAGCAGACCTCCGAGGTGGACCTTTGGGGAGTCAAGCTCAGAGTTTCCTATTCTGTGAAGATAGTTCCATCCTAGTCAAATCCAGCATTTGGATCTTCTGTCTCTGCGTTGACCTCAATCCTGAGCGAATTTGCTAATGTGGGTCACGGATTCATTCCTTATGTGAGCGAGTGTGCTTCATACTATTCCGTGACCACAGATCGCACCCAAAGACTCAGCCCTCTGTTCCCACATACCTGCTATTGGTTGAAAAAAGGCTGGTGTGAGTGTGTGGATGACGTACCCCAAATCTATCCCCACTAGTGGAAAAACATCTTTAGAGGGTCTGAAGCATCTCTGTTTGGTCTGAGGATGGTCCTTTCTGTTAACAGCAGTGTACCAGGAGCTGAATGCTGTTTATCCTCTCAGAGAAGAGAATTACCAGGAGTGAGGCTAGCTTACAGGAGTGTATACATATGATTGAATGCAGGACTTTATCCACCATCTGGGAAAAGTAGTAGACGTTGAGAATGGCAGCTGCCATTCCCACAAGGAAAAGCCAAGAGCAAGGGATTGGGAGCCCGAGAAGGTTGTCAGGTTTGGTCAGACACAAGGACACTCAGGAGCTTTTGCTGCTGCCACATGTGGCAGCTCTCGCCCTGAGGTTCTTCAAGCGTGCCTCTGACCGCTGTTTTCATCACAAAGGTGTAGATGGACAGACCAAGCAGAGGAGAATGAGGTGACCTCTTCAGCCCGGAGAGATCAATAGCAGATGGAAGTGACGCCTGTGGGTACTTTGCTCCGTTTAGTCAGAGACTTGGCGGGGGTGGAGATCCACAGGAGCCGAGGTCGAGCCTTTGCCCTTTCTCTTGTTTTGCACAAGAGGGTATATGATTACTGGACGTATTGGTGGAGACCTCTACTGGGTGGGACATTTACTGATGCCCTACGTCCTCCCCAGGGAGGGTGCTTGTCACCACTCTTCACTCCCTCAGCACAGGATGTTCTGCTGCTGACGACCCCACGCCATCCCCCAGAGAGGTGTGGGACACCGAAGGGGATGCCCTGGGAAGTTCCGCCAGGATTTCCTGTGCTGCTGGGGCAGCTGCCTGCACTGGGCAGCAAACCAAAGGTCACAGACTCTGCAAACGCACGGCCTTTGTTGCTCATGGAAGGCCTGGACCGCAGGGGTCTGAGTTAATTGATCGCACTGGGAAAACTACCCGATTGAAGTTGGACAGAGCAGGATGAGGGAGAAGTGACTGAACTGTTGAAGAATGAGCTTAACTGAAGAGCTTAGCTCCCTCAAATCCTTCATGGAAGTAGGCAGGATGTAAATGATAAATCATAAATAAATAAAACTCAAGAGCTAAATAAAGTCCCTTTAAATATGTCATCCCTCACAGCTGCAAGTGTTACAAGTGGAATTAGCTGGTGTGCACCAGTGTGGGCTTTCGCCCCTTGACACTGAGACTGGATTCGGCCTCAGATACTTTTCATCCAAAATATTTTATCTAAATCCTGTATAGTAGCAATGATGAGTAAAGTGATGGACTGAGACCTAAAGTATCAAACCAAGGCAACTAAGCCAATTTTTCAAT